>NC_069073.1:114514562-115146062 GCF_025698485.1 Gossypium arboreum
CTCAATTTATAATACATATTACAAGCAACATATGAATGGGTGGATCGTATGTCAATTAAGGTGAAGTATGGAATTGAATGGATGGTAAAAATACATGTATCACATCGGACACATCTCTATCCTCGCGTTCTCTAAAGACATAAACAAGGGCAAGTTGTCTAGCCTCAATTCGATTTGTGCCAATTGCTACAATATTTGAGGCCCTATTTTGACCATGACCTCTTTGAGGTAACTAACCCACTCTCTAATTTAAGTTCAGATCTTTCATTTGGTCGGTTTGACGAGGACGATCCTTAATTCTATACTCAGTCAACCCATAACTAATAAAAACTCCTAACTTCCTCCAACATTCGATCGAATGGTGTGTATCACAATGTGTACAATTGGGAGTTATGTCCCCAAGTTTAGCCACAGCAACCTTTTACTACGGTCTGCCCTCTTTGGCTTGTTTTGTTGGATGAAAGTTCAAACAAATAGAACCAGAATCTCTCTTAATTAGGACCTTATTTTTCTATCATTTTTCACGTTCCACCTGTTTGGTCTCCCTTACTATTTTAGCTTTCTCTACTAAGGTCTCAAATACCTATTTTTGGTATGGAACAACATGTATTTTAAGGTCAAAACGTATCCCAGTTTCTAACCTCACGCATTTATCCTACTTTATGATGATCATTCTTTGGGTATATCGGCTGAGTCTCAGGAATTCAGCCTTGTATTCTGTGGCAGTTGTAACACCCCAGGTCTGGTGGGCCTGAGGCTTTGGCGTATTATAGTAAACAGTCTATCTAGTGAAGTACTATCCACTTAAGTGATTTTTTGGCTTATACGTACAGACGTTCAATATCCACCATATAAGAAACTAAGAATTTGAATTCATGATATTCTGCTATATTAAGGAGAAGTTTGTATTAATTGACAAAGGGTAAGTATGGACTTGGTTTGTCTAAAATATTGTGCTAGTTAGATTTATAAGTAATCTGGTTAGAAATCAATTGTATAGACTATCTTGCTAATTGGGATGAAGTGTGCTTAATTACATTTTTTGAAAACTGTAGACCATTAAAGAGGTAAATTTTGATATGTGTGACACTTTTTAAAATCCACTAGTAGGTTGAGTCATCTTTATATGTGTGAGATGAGTTCTGAAAGGAGTTCTTCTTTTCTTCTTTTTGTCCCTTAAATGGTATTCTCTGATTTATTCTTAAGTCAGAATGAATCTTACATCGATGATCTAGAAGCTATTATTATTTTATTATCAGTGGTTATTTCATTCCAAGGTAAGCGTTTCAACTCTGCATGTTAAGTTTTGGATGAGTAAGTTTGTATGTGGTTTTTGAACTGTAAGTTATAAGTATAAAACTTCTACATGAGATTGTCAGCGATCGAAATAATGAGTAAATTGTATGTATAAGAGATGTAATAGTTAAATTATTTTTTTAAGTAGTGGTTGCTACTGGTTGGTGAGGGATATTTGGATCGAACTATACTAGGTGTGAATCAGGTGAGTCTCTACCCTAACTCTCTTATGTAAACTCTTCAAGTAGATGCATCTATATATATAAAGGATGATGATAACTATAGCACTCAATAAACGTATACTCATAGTAAGGATAAATAATGTATGACTACGATATGTATAAAATCCTAGTTGAGAAGAATATTGAGTGGTAAGAGTACATGTATACTTATGGAGCGAAAAGAATGTCAGACAGAAATACAATCATATAAGTCAGAAATGAGAAAGGTTCCATTATGAAGCCTCTGGTAGGACAATTATAATGCTAATCACCCTAGCATATCATGGACTTGAAAAGAATGTAATACCATGAAGTAGGGGCCCATGGTAGCTTGATATGAATTGGAACCATTCATGGTATAGCCTCCAATAAGATGAGACTGGAAAGACAGATCGTGACACATGAATGTATGTAAGACCATGGGGATAAGATCCATGACATGATATGAAATGTTTGTATGAATGTTCATAACATAGTCTTCGATAACGCATGAATCAAAATAGCATATTGCGATACATTAACCTTTGTATAAGATCATGAGGTAGATACTCATGACATCTTCTATGAAGTCCGCCAAGACAGTAAATATGAGATTATGTATGATTCCTATATGACATGTTTTTTTAAGCTTATGTGGTGTGATTTGTCAAGAATATCTAGTAAGATTTGAATCTGAATGGTTGTCTCTATGGTAAGATATGAGTAAATTCTATAAGTTCTATAATAAGTATGGCTAAGATATGGTATTAATATGCTATGGGTTAAGAGTTGAATAAGTCTTAAGGGTTTCCCTAAAATGAGATGTGTATATGTATGTTAAGAAGAGTATATGTCATAATGATCTATAAACATGGAAAGTGAGTGGAATAATATCCTCTTCTAAAATTATTTCTAAATCTGAGTTAGTGTTATCTTGCGTTATGGGATTCTAATATAAAACAATATAAAATTCGTTTGAATGATCCAAAGCAGTACTCTATCAGTATGAGTATTTGTAGTATTGAACCAGGGTATGTATGAAGATGAAATTGATGGTATCTAGTACTATATGTGTATTCGCCAAATATCTATATATCCACCTCTAAAAAATGTCAGTGAACAATTGTTTCAAGATAAGGGAATATGTTAAGACGAGGTTGTTGGAATTGGATTCTGAGGGTATATTCTGTAGAGGAATACGTATATGACAACGAGAATTATTGTAACACCCCAGATTTTGGGGTTAGAAGGTTTAGAATTTGTGATTAGGGTTAGCGCGTAGCTCGATGTGTTTCCGCATTTTAGTTTCAGTATGAGCTTATTAGTCTGATGGTTGGTTGTGTGTTAATTTGTCTCTAGGTCCCTAGTTCGAGTCCTCTTGTGTGCATTTTGAGGAAAAAAATTTACTTTAGTATTGTTTTTCAGTATAGAAGACTTTTTTATTATTTTATTTCTAGTTTATTTTTATTTTAATGGTGTAAGAGAGAGAAAAAAGGGACCCAAATTTGTTTTACGCGTTCCCACATTTATTTGTTTCTTTTTTAGTTTTTTTTTATTTTCATTTTCTCTCTTTTCCTAATTTTTTTTCTATTGTTTATTTTCTGGAGCCTTGATCTTTTGTTTCGAGTCTCCAAGCATTTCCACTAAAGGAATTATACGCTAAACCGTCAGGTGTGAATCAGAATTTGCAGGTTTGAGGTTTTAGGAATTTTGATCGTGAATTAATATGTGGGTTCTGAACTCTTCTTTTTGTTATCGAAATACTGAGTTGATTCTGTGAAGTTCGACATAATATGTGTGTTCTGAATTGTGTAACTCAGTACTGAATTTTTGTGGAATTCGACAACCTTTAGGGTGATTTGATAGTTGAGCAATTGAGGCTTGAATCGTTGTTAAATTGTATGAAATTTGATTTGTTATGTTATGTTTCTGAAATACTTTGATTGGAGGCCGACTTAGCAATCGGAAAGCTTGATTTTCAGGTTGGTTTTGGGTGGTTCCGTAACCACATGGATGGCTACATTGGCGTGTACCCCTACATGGGCAGTCCACATGACCGTGTGCATTTGGGAACTGAGTTTCAGGTCAAATTTTGGCGCCACACAGCCATATGGCCAATTTGGATATTTCAATTGACTTCTACACGACCGTGTCCCGTGTGCATACGGGCGTATGCATTTAGGAATTAGGGTTTAGATAATTTTTTGCCACGCAATCGTGTGGTTAATTTGGGGATTTAAGGATCTCACACGAGCGTGTGTTTTGGACACACGACCATGTCTGATTGGTACACGGACGTGTGAGACCCTCATAAGGTCATGCCTGCCCTGCACCCTAATCTAGCTTTTGGGCAAAGAGTTACACGGCTGGATCACACCACCATGTCCCTAGCCACAGCACTGTATGGCCTTATCTCGCCAATTTTCTTACCGTGTCAATTTTTGACTTGATTGTGTTTTTGTATGTTCTGACCCTTGGCTAGCTTAGTAAAGATGGTTGGGACTCTATTTCGGCTTGGTCTTGTGTACTACTCAAAATTGTAGCTAGCTCGACAATTCGTTTGAGTGTTATTTGATGATTACATTGCAATTGATCCTGGATCTGGACATTTGAACATGTGCATTTCTGACACTGTGTTCTATTTCGGTAAGTTTGTTTGCACACAAGCATTCGCTTAAAGCTTCTGATTTTGTATCTGGTCAATGGGGTTTGTGTGTTTTCAATTCTATTTGATTGTCTGTATGATGTATTCATTATTCTGTAAGACAGTTTGCGTCCATGTGCACTTCTGACTCTACTTAACTGGTCTGTTACTGACTGAAAATTTTGGGGTTTGGTTGTGAAGAGAAGGAAGACTATTCTAATCTGGAAGTTAAACTGTAACCTATCTGTACAGCGGAGCATTACACTATACTACACATACGTCAGCTTTGCTGTTTATTATTATCTAAGTGGCCTCGTCCACATACGTGGTGTGCAGGGTTGGATGGGCCTTTTGAGGTTCTACGTGGTGTGTTGGGTTGGATGAGCTTAAACATCTCTTTTGGGGTGTGATCGTGGGACGGAGAGGTGTTTTGGCTGGATAGGTGAGTTTCTTTTTTACTTGACTGCGTTCATGCGCATATGGTTAAATGACTAGGTATAAGTTTATTTATCAGTATTCTATCTAGTTGACTTAACCTGTGTGACTGATTTTGCGTGTATTGAAGTGTTAGTGTAATGACGTTTTGGAACACCGTGTTTGTGATGATAAGTGTTTTGGTATTGACCCGTTGACGGGTTATTGGTTGAGTTTCTGTCTTGATGTGGTGTGCTTGATTGTTACGTCCTATTGGGACGTTGGCTTCAAATTTACCTTCTGTTTTTGTATATCTCTGTGAGTATGTTTAGCTATTGAACTGCTATATGGAATTCTCTTCTGTAAATTTGTTGTTAATCACGTTTCGAACTCACATTGAGCTCGTGTAGCTCACCCCCTCCAGTTTTCCTTTTTTGGGAATTTTCGTATACTGTTGCTGGACTCGGCACACCATAGGTCTTGGACAGCGACGTTTTAGAATCGACTTAAAAGTATTTTCATAAATTCTGCATTTATAAATAAACTGTTTGAATTGTAAGTTTTATTTTTGAATATTGTGGTACAAAATGTTGTGTTATACACATGCAAGCGTTTTTTGGACTAAAATTTTTGTAATATCAATATTTTACAACTGAGAGTTTTTATGTAACTTAAATACCATTTGTTTTCTAGCTGGCTAAACTAAAATTTTCCTACGATCACTTCGGTGATCAATGTAACCTCCAAGATTCGATCTAAACTTCTAGGCCGGGTTATGGGGCGTTACAATCATGATATGTATGGGATGATCTTCAATTTAATAGGATAATAAAGATGTGAGTATGATAAGAAAATGCTAGTTGGTGCGTAATAGTGTGATAAAACTATAATAGTATTCACCTAAATAAATGGTTTAGAAGAATGAATAGTGCACGGTAGTCTTACAAGATTGCAAAGTGTTCATCAGAGTATTGTTATGGTTAAACTCACTAAGTACCTTGTACTCTCAAGGTTTGTTTTTGTTGTTGTTGTTGTTCAGGTTTTTGGGAAGAGACCGCGCTAAAGGGATGATGCCAGGTATACATCAAAGTAGCGGCAAAGTGGGCTGCTGCGCATACAATGAATTTGTGGCATAGTCTAGGAATATGCCTGTGAAGCATGTATTAAATAAACTTCAAACTTGTAAAGATTTGTATCAAAATTGTTGTAACCAATTATTTTAAGTTACTTCCCTTATTTTCATATAATAAAATTTTTAATTAAAATGTCAAAAAAAACATTTTTAAAGAAATAAGAAATTATAAACTATTTTTATTAAATGATTAAATTTTGTGTAATAACACTCGAAATCCAAATCCGATAAATCAAGTGTGATTCGAGTGAAGTCAGCTATAATTTCAACAATGACGTTTTTCACTTGATGAAATCATACAAATCAAGACCAAGCTTAGAGTGGTACGTGTAATAGCCAATTTTGGCCCAGAACACCCAAACCAATAAACCAATAATTAAACCCAACCAATAAAAAGAGTCCATATAAAAGGTCCATTATAGATTAAAACCAAAACAAATTAAAACCCATACAAACCAAACCAGCCCAAATTTTAAAACCAAATACAAGCCCAAACTACCCAGGCCCATTTCTAACCCTAACCCAACAACATTTTCAAAAAACAAGGAACCCTAGCCACCAAGGTTTTCAGCTGCCACTACCCCTCAGCTTTGGCCACCACACGCGCCGCCTTGCCTCCTCGCGAGCCAACCACCGGCCTTCCATGCCTCTGACACCTGCAACCAAATCAAAAACAACAGTAAAGAAAACACGCGAGAAACAGAGAAATAAATAGCAAAAAACAAAAAAATAGAAACAAGGAGTTGCTTAACTCGGCTATAAAAGCCGAATCACTTCCTTTGTAATTTTTTTACGCGCACAAGTAATTTTAAAAGAAGAAACAGAAGTTAAACAAGGTTGATTTGATTTTCTTTTTTTCTTTTTTTGCCTTTCGATTTCCTGTTTATTTTTCTTATTTTTTTATTTGTAAATCTATTTTAAAAACCAAATATTAAAAAGAAAAGTAAAAACTTGCCGAAACCACCCCGTGGCCGCGTCGTCGGAGTTCTCTCCGCCGCTATAGTCGAATCCAAAGGAGGAAAGTGAGGGCCTTTCACTTTTTTTTTTTTAGGGTTGAAAAGGCCTAGCCTTCAAACGTTCCAAAATGTGGCTAAAAAAGTCCACCATCGTGCTTCGTCAGCCATCGAGAATGGTGGTGGTACGGCGGGCGGTGGGGAACCACATCGGTGACCGAAGGAAAAGGGGAGAGGGAGAGGGAGCAAAAAAGCTCTCTATTTTTTTAAAATAGGGGCTGGAAATGAAACAAACACAAAAAAATGGGCCTTTTATACATGTGTAAAACGACAGCGTTTTGGGTGGGGGGTACAGGTGCCGAAACGGCATCGTTTTGGTAAGCTCGTGTGTGACCCGACCAGCTTCAGAGGGGTTCGCGTGTGTCCCTTAAATGGGAAAATACCCACTTTGGTCCCTCCGCCTTTTCTGCTTTTTTATTTAGGCCCGTTTTGCATTTTTCTTTTTTTAAAATTTCGCCCTTTTATTTTATTTCATTTTTGATTTGATCCTTGGCCTGGACAGATGAAACACAGCGCATAATGACTTGGGATATTGTCCCATTTTGTCCTCGCGAGTCTAAGCATGTTTCGATTTAGTCCCCAGTGGCCTCTTTTTTTTATTTGCGATTGATACCTCAAATTCTGATCTATTTTTGATCATGTCATGAATCCTTTGTTTCATTTATTTATTCTTTTTATTTTAAATATTTTATTAATATGTTATTTTAAATATTTTATTGGTTGTTTGCATTAGATTGTTTATGTGTATTATTTACCTTAACTTGTTTTAATGTGTTGATTATTTAAACTTGTATTATTATTCATTTCAAATTGTTTCTTTTACATTATGTATTCTAAATTGTTTTGTATATATTATGTATATTTTGGCCCTTTTCACATATTATCTATATAGCATTTTAAATCTTTTTTATATATATTATTTAAAAAACTGTTTTGTATATTATTTCTTTAAATCTCTTTTACTTTAGATTCTTATTTATTATTTTTAAAATCGACTTATATATTATTTATTTTAAAATTGTTTTATATATCTTATATTAAACTCTTTTATTTATTTAAAAATGGTTTTATTGTTATTTACTTTAGGTTTTATATATGTCATTTATTTTACACTTTTATGTATGTATATATTTATATATGATCTATTTTAAAATTACTCATATGAATCCTTTTTAATTTGCTTTGTATAATATAGATTTTAAAATTCTTCTACATTATTTATTTTAAACTCGCTTTATGTATTATTCATTTTAAATTGTTTTATTATTTACTTTAAAATTTATATATATATATATTATCAATCTCAAATTGCTATGTCTATTTTTTATATATATACTAGTTATTTCTTTGATGTCTTGTATATTGCCTATTTTAAAATTTCTTTTACATATAATCTATTTCTAAATTGTTTTGTACATTGTTGATATTAAATTTCTTTTTACATTATTTATTTTAAATTTGTTACAGGCCAATTTTGACCCACATTACCAAACCCAACTAAGCCCAATTTCAAACCCTAGTCTAATATTTAAAACAAAAAAACAAAAAAGAAAAGAAACCCTAGCCCCTATGGCCACCTGCCCTATGGTCTGCCACTACCTTCTGCCACCACCGTTGGCCACCTACCCTCTACCACCACCTGTCCTCCAAGTTGCACCATCACCTGCAAAGGATTAGAAAGAAAAGACAGGAATCATAGAAAAATATATGTAAAAGGGTTCTAAAAACCCACAAAACAAGTGACTCCAAACCACCAAAGCAGAGAACAACACTAAAATAGAGGATAACCAAAAAGCAAGAAAAATACAGAAACGACAGAAGGTGGTTTGCATCCTTTTCTTTTTTTCGTTCTTTCGAATCTTTTTCTTTCTTTCTTTTTTTTCCCTCTCTTTTTATGTACATATACATATATATTATTAAAATAAAAAAAAATTACCTTTTGAACTTCCACGGTGGCCGGCAATGGCGGTGTGTGGCGGAGACCCCATCGGAGTTTGGCCAGATTCAAAGGGTAGAGAGTTTTTTTTTTAAGGTTTTTTTTTTGTTTCAGAGGCTGAAATGAAGAAAAAAGAAAGTTTTGGGGTTTAAATACCCAAGCAATACGACGCCGTTATGACCTTGTGACCTTGGGATCCAGGGCATAAAACGACGTCGTTTTGCCCTGGATCGGGTCGACCCGACCCTACCCACTCAAGATCCGCGCGTTTTTGCTCTCAATGGCTAATTGCGCTTGCGGTCCTTCCGCATTTTTATGATTTTACAATCAAGTTTATTGTTATTTTCAATTTGGCCCAATAGTTTACTTCGGTTTATGATTTAGTCCCCTTGATACTGCACGTTTTGGGGCAAATGAGATTATTGCACTTTAGGCCCTCCGTTGTTTCACGCGCGTTCAAATAAGCCCTTTTCTCTTTTTTTTATTTCAAATTTGCCCCTAAAACTTCATTTTTGTTTCGAATTTAGTCTTTTTTTTTAATTTAAGTTGATTTTTATATTATCTTTGCTATTTTATTTTATTTTAAATATTATTTATATTATCCTTATGACTATTATTATTAATATTCTTATTATCACTATTATTTTTTTATTTTATCAATATATTATTACTATAGTTACTATTATTATATTATTATATTATTATCATTATTATTATTATTATTATTAATTTTAATATTAGTTTCAATAATACTATGTATATACTTTTAAATACACTCTTTTATTTTCTTTTATTATAAATATTATTGCTATTATTTTATACACTATTATTTTATCATATTTTCTTTTTATATTATTATTATTTATTATTATTTTTCATGTACGTATTATTTATATTATTATATCTACTTTTACCTGTATTATAATTATTATTAATATTAGTATATATTTTATTATATATGTATATATATACTTTTTATATAGTATTATTTTTTCTATTATTATATTTATTATATTTATTATTTTCACTATTATTATTATTTTATCATTATTATACATATATACATATAAATATTTTTAAGTACTTATTATAAATATATTATTTTCTTATTATATTATTATGTATATTATTTTTACTCATCTCTTCCTTATTTTTTTATTTATTATTTTAATACTCTTATATTATGTATATTATTATTTTTTAAAATATTATATTTTTATATATTTTGTATATATTTTTTAATATCATATTATTCATATATTTTATTATATTATGTATATATTTTTAATAACTATATTATGTATGTATTTTAACACTATATTACGTACATACTTTTAATATCATTATTATGTATCTATTTTTAATATATATATGTGTATATTTATGTAGTATTATTAATAGTTATTTTAATATTATTATTTCTAATATGTAAATATTATGTACATATTTTTAATACTATGTATATACTTTTATTCCTATTATTACGTATATATTTTAATACATATATGTAAATATTTATATATCGTTATTATTAGTTGTTTTTATATTATTACTATTTTAATATATATTGTATATATATTTTTAAATCTAGTATTATATGCTTTATATATATATGTTCACTACTCTTTCATATTTACATTATTATTATTATCATGTTTAATACCATATGCATTATTATTGTTTTACAACTATTATTATCATATATACATTGTTGATGTTTTACATATTATTTGCTTGGATATTCTTAACTTTTTATTATTATTTGTCGCTCGAATTTAGCATATTAGTTCACATCTTATTTCAACATCAATATTAGTTTTCTTTTACTTTTATTTTTTATTTAAAAATATTTTCTTTCATTTTTTTTTATTTTCAATAAATAAGGCAACGCACCGATTTAACATTAAGTCGTCGTTTTCATCGCTATGTTGGGTGAATATCAATCAGCTTGTGTTAAAAACGGAATGTCCTTCTCAAAAGAAATCGAAATTATAAAAATTCTCATGTTTTGATTGGATCACCATTAAAATTTAAATTGAACTCGTATTTTTGAAAATTAAGACAACGCGTGTTTAATGAGATACCAATTTTGGGCGTCGCGAGGTGCTAATACCTTCCTCGTGCGTAACCGACTCCCGAACCCTATTTTTCTCTGGATTTTCGCGTAGACTCAAATTCGGCCTTCATTTTGTTCAAGAATAAATTTTCTTTTCTAAAAAAGATGACTTATTAGGTAGGTGTCCGATCACACCTAGAAAAAAGATCGGTGGCGACTCCCTTTTTTAATAAAATCGAAAGTCAGTTTTTAAATTTTTAATAAATCGCATCAATTAGCGACCGAAAGTAAATTTTTTACGCCGCTACAGTTGGCGACTCCACTGGGGACCCATTTTTGAGAGTCGAGTCGAATTAAACGCGTGTTGTCAAAATTTTCGAATTTCTTTGTTCAAATTAATATTTAGTCGTGATCTTCAAATTTTATTTTCAAAAAAAAATCATGCATTTGCATCATGTTATAAATATTTTTCTAACTTGTTTTATCTTTTGCTTTTCAACTCCAAGTTTTTATAGTTTTAGTTTCGTAGTTTTAAAATAAGATGAAAGGTTTGTGAGTTTCTCCCCACACACTGTGCACTCACATTTTACATAACATGAGCTCTCTACCCGGGCTCCGTCAGCTTAAGTGGAAGTAAACGCTATGCCTTCGTGAGTTAACTCGTCCCTCCGCACAGGTTAGTGAATACTTCCGGTTTACATACGACTTATGCTTTCGTGAGTTAACTTGTCCCTTCGCATAGGCATAAGTAAATGTAATCCCTTGAATTGAACTCGTGATCTTGTGATGGGCTACGACCGAGGCTTCGCACTAGTCTTACTAGACGATAGTGCGAACAATTCGAGTACCTGTCTAGAACCGAAACTGCATATAGTGAACCATACGAGCCACCTAACTAGAGCCTTGTCCAACCTCTGTCCGTTAATAATCACCAAAATAAGTATATGGGAGAAACGCCTCTTACCTTTTATTTATTTGACATTTACACTTTTTATTTGGATTTTTCGTAATTTTCCTCTGTTCATATTTGTTGTACTAACCAAGGTATTTGTCTTTGTTTTTATTTTGCATCATGCATCATAGGCATCTTGATTAAGAAGGTGTTGATTAGAGATTGGTTGCCAAAAATGGGTTTCTGATGGAGGAGTCAATTACACAAGTAACCGAGAAAAATGTCATGGTTCGAGACTGGTCTTTGAAAATTCAGAAAGCAAAAGGGGACAGTCTAATGGAAGGATGTATCTTCAGTCTTCCCGAGCATGTAACTTCGAATGCTCGTCAGAATAACCTCGAAGATTTGACTCAGATTTGGAAACAGTGGGACTCAGATACTAGGGGCATCTTCACTGAAAAATACGGGGATATAGCTCACTTGATCGCCATTAACGTAGACGAATAGTTGATTCAAGCCATGGTTCGATTCTGGGACCCAACTTACCGGTGCTTTATTTTCAATCAATAAGATATGACCCCGACCATAGAAGAGTATGCTGCCTTGCTTCGTATTGACAATGTACAATTCAGCAAGATATATGTGAAAGAGCCCAAACCAATGACCTTCAAGAAAAAGTTAGTGAGGCTGACGGGAATGACTGATATGTGGGCTGAAAAACAAATAAAGAAAAAGAACGAAGTTAGTTGCGTTTCGTGGTTTTCTCTGCGAGATTTAGTTCAAAACTTTCCAGATATTACGAAGAGAGTGAATTTGTTTGCTTTGGCCATTTACGGATTAATTGTCTTCCCAAAAGTTCTCGGGCATATAGAAGTCACGGTAGTGGATTTCTTCGAAAGGTTGAGGCAAGGGATCCCCCGTCCCAACTATCTTGGTCGAGACTTTTAGATCTCTGAGTAGTTGCAGGAGAAAAGGGGAAAGACGTTTTATCAGATGCGCGCAATTACTTAATGTCTGGATTCTGAGCCATTTCTAGAAAGTAGGGCGCACACCTTTCCACATGTTCTCAAAAACATTCGCCCCATTAAAGGCTTACTTTGAGAAAGATTGGCCAAAGGATGTCACCGAACAACATTGGGTTTCGGTTTTTCAAAACCTTCATACTGAAGATATAACCTGGAGAGCAACATGGATCTGTCCTTCAGTTCTATTATACAAATGTGGAAGCCAAGATTGGGTGCCTTTACTAGGATTATGGGGAGGAATCGGATACGCTCCGCTAATGGTTCAAAGGCAGTTTGCTTCACGACAGTTCATACCCGCTACCGGAGGATTGGTACAATCAGAGTTCGCCTTTACGGGTGAAGGCTACATGAAAAGAGTCTGAGATGCTGCAAAGTCTTGGAACGAAATTTACCTAATAGAGTTAGCCCTTTATACTGATACTATCACTCAAGATTATGACTTATGGAGAAAACAACGAGTGAATAGTCAACAAATCTCACCGACGAGTTACACTGTCCAGAATCCTTTCTTAGAAGAAATGCCATTCGAGCTGGAAGTAGTGAGACATAAATTCGAACATAAAAAGGTCAAGCTGTTACGGGATATTAGTTCTCTTCAAGAGGAAAACTACCAGCTGAAAATCGATGTTCAAATTGAAAAATCTAAAACCGGGAAAGTTCAAAGAGAGGCTGAGATCGTAAGAAACGATTTAAGGGACCTTCATTTGGAAAATAAAAAACTAAAAAACACTATAAAAAATAGTGGTTTGGACAAATCGTCAGCAGAATGGAAGGAAGAAATTAGCAACATCAAAGGTGGGATGGAATTCTGGAAATGGAAAGCAAAGAAAGAAGAGGAAAAAGCTGCACGTGCTATGATAGAGTTAAGGAAGAAGAATGCTGAGTATGAAACTGTGTCTGCAGAATTTGCGACTATTCAGTCTAAACATCAAGAGCTAAGAGGGAAAGTATGAGATTTAGAAAATACACTGCAAGCTCAACAGCAACAGTGGGATAATCTCCTAAAAGCCTTGGAAGAAAAGAATAGTCAGTACGACAAAGACACTCACGCCTATGAAAGAGCTCTCCAAGAAAAAGAAATACAACTCGGCTTTTTGATCAATGAAATTCGCAAGACGGCTATGCAAGTTGTACAATTATCAGATGAAGCCGAAACTCTCAGTCGCCAATTCCCTCCGAGTCAAAGATCAAGCATATCAGAATTCTTAGAACAAGCGAAGAAACAAGGCGATGTGGCTAGGAAATTTATATAACTGTTGAATCAAAAAAAAAATGGCTAAACTTTTTGTAATAGAATCTTTTGATAAATGAAATGCCTAAGTATGAAGCTATCTTGAAATCAACACCAAATTCTTTCATATTTATTCATGACTAACATTCATTCATCATTTATTCAACATTCATTTGTTATTCATTCATTCATTCATTCATTCATTGCATGTACATATCATCATAATCATTCACTGAGGCTAAAACTGTATAATCCGCAGTTGCGACACTACAAGTCTGGAATCACGTCATTCTTATAGGATGCACCGAAAAGCTAAAATTATGGAAGCTGAGTTCAATGAGAGAATTGAAAGGATGGAAAGGACCCAAAGAGAATTGCAAGAGCAGTTGACCAAGTCACAACAAGAAGCAAGAGATCTAATGTTAAAATCTCGAGAGGAATCGCTCGAGCAAAGGGATCAAAGAGCCAAAATGATGGAAATGATGACGTCTCTGATTAAAAGAAAGGGACCTATGCAGAGCCCTGACACTATAGAGCCTTAGCCAAGAACTAATCATGATCAAGATCCGCTCTATCCCTCAGGATTCACTCCACCTCACGCACATGTAATGCAAAGAGAATGTACTCGAAGAGAACCTGCAAGCTTAGAGCAACGACCCGTACCCCCTGCTCATCTAGGGCAAGGTATATTCGTATCAAACCCAGGAGTTAATCCTGCTGATCCCAATGTTCCAGATTTGGATGACCCGGTAGAGATAGCCATGTTGAAAATGGATGATCATGATGCCCAGGAAAAGTATAGGAGCTTGGAAGAAAGGCTCAAAGCGATAGAAGGTACTGAAGCCTTCTCTGCATTGAGTGCCAAAGAGCTCAGTTTGGTGCGTAATCTGGTTCTGCCTCCGAAATTCAAAGTACCAGATTTTGAAAAATACGATGGCACGAGATGTCCAAAGGCACATCTTGTCATTTTTTGCCGGAAGATGACTGGTTATGTGAATGAAAATAAATTGTTAATACACTGTTTTCAGGACAGCTTAGTCGGATCGGCTCTTCGATGGTATAATCAACCTAGTAGAGAAATGATCCGATCATGGAAAGACTTGGCATCAGCATTTTGCGAACAATACAAGCATGTATCCGACATGGTGCCTGATCGACTAACTCTGCAGATGATGGAAAAGAAGCCAACGGAGACTTTTAGACAGTACGCGCAAAGGTGGAGGGATATCTCGGCTCAAGTAGAACCCCCATTAACTTAACTGAAATAACGGTCCTCTTCATCAACACTTTGAAAGCACCATTTTATGATAAGTTGGTAGGAAGTGCCATGAAAGACTTCGTAGATATTGTAATATCCGGGGAACTTATAGAAAATGCCATCAAAAGTGGAAGGATAGAAAGCTCCGAAAGCTCAAAAAGGGCAGCACCTGTAAAGAAAAAAGAGGCAGAAACCCATATGGTGGGAACTGAGAGCCACCACACTTCAAAACCTTATGCAGTCCAACCACGACCTCGATATCGCCCACCTCCAAACTTTTATTATCCTCCCCAAAGCCCTTACTATCAAGCACCTCCTCCTTACCCCGTCTACGCCACAGATAACCAAAGATCATTTGCCATGTTCCCACCAAATACCATGCCTATCAAAGTCAACCCAAAATTGAATAAAGACTAACAAGATCCAATCCTGAAAAACCTCAATTCACCCTAATTCCCGTGTCATACAGAGAGCTGTACCCAAAATTGTTGGAAAAAGAATTAATATCCCCACATTATATGGCACCCCTGAAGCCTCCATACCTAAAATGGTACGATCCTAATGCTAGTTGCATGTACCATGCTGGAAACCAGGGGCATTCTACAGAAAATTGTTTGGACTTTAAAAGGAGGGTTCAAGGTCTTATTGATGCAGGCATTCTAGATTTGATGGTGCTGGCAATATGGCTGGAAATCCGCTCCCTAACCACACTGAAGGGAACGTGAGTGCGGTGACAAAAGAAGACAGGTGGCGTGCCAAAAGTTGTGTTTCTGAAATAAAGACACCGCTACGAAAGATTTGGGAGGTAATGGTTGAAAAAGGGCTGTTCTATCACCCCAACAGAAATTTCGAAAAAAGAAATACAAAGTCAGTGTTTTTGTGATTTTTATGGGATCGAGGGGCATGACATCCAGTCTTGTGAAGGATTTAGAAAACTACTTCATGATATGATGGACAATAAAGAAGTAGAGATCTTTAACAAAATGAAAGAGAACGATGAAGAAGAAGTATGCGCTTCTGATAATTAATCATCAGGTCTCCCTTATAGTGTCGATCGACCATTGGTGATTTATTACAATACAAAAAAGGAACAAGTGAAACCAAAGATGATAATTGAAGTACCATCTCCTTTTCCTTACAAAGACAACAAGGTAGTACCATGAAAATATGATGTCAATATTATCATACCCGAAAATGAAAAATCCAAAGTCACGACCGGAAATGTTGGCGAAGTAAGACATTTCACCCGTAGCGGGAGGTGTTATTCTAAAGTAGTTGAACCAATGAAGAAGACTAATGACTTGAAGTAGAAAGGAAAGGCACCGATGCATGAGGCCGAGGTTGAACTTGAGACTCTGCCCGAACAAGAAGTTAAAAGGCCTGTGAATGAAGAGGAAGCACATGAATTCTTGAAGTTTATCAAGCATAGTGAATATAACGCCGTGGAACAGTTAAGCAAACAACTGGCATGAATCTCGGTATTATCCCTACTGTTGAATTCAGAACCACATCGGAATGCTTTGCTAAAAGTGTTAAATCAAGCTTACGTGGCAAGCAATATATCTGTCGAAAAACTTGATAGATGGGTGAATAACCTGAACGAGGATAATTTTATTTCTTTCAGTGATGACGAAATACCGCCAAATGGTAGGGGCTCCGTAAAAGCATTACATATCACAACCCATTGCAAGGGTTATATAATACCAAATGTGCTCATTGATAACGGGTCAGCACTCAATGTCATGCTTTTGGCCACACTTTCTAGAATTCCAATTTATATATCTTATCTGATGCCTTGTCACTCTACTGTAAGAGCATTCGATGGCACAAGATGAGAAGTTATGGGAAAAATTGAAATTCCTCTAGAAGTGGGCCCCTATATATATGACATTGAGTTTCTGGTCATGGACATCACGCCTTCGTATAATTGCCTTTTAGAAAGGCCTTGGATCCACTTTGCTGGGGCAGTCCCTTCATCTCTCTATTAAAATGTAAAGTTTATCATGGATAGTCTTTTGGTCACTGTCTTAGGTGAGGAAGACATTGTCGCATCTATCTTTGCTGATGCACCATACCTCGAAGTAAGCAATGATGCAGTAGAATGTTCCTTCCGTTCCTTTGAATTTATCAATGCTACATTCATTGCTGAAGGAAATAAAATTCTCATGCCTAAGCTGTCAAGGAATACCAAGATGGGAATTAAGCTAACTGTGGGAAAGGGAGCCTAAGCGAGGAAAGGTCTGGGAAGATATCAGCAAGGGATAATTAGAGCTCTAAGACTAGTGACCCATAAGGCTCGATATGGTTTAGGGTTCGAACCAGATATGCGAAAAAAAAGAAAACAGTTGCAGAAAGATCGAGAAAGGCGAACTGCAAGAGCCTTAGGCCAATAATTAGAATGGGAGCCCATGACGTACCTTCCTTTGTCAAAAACATTTACATCTGCAGGAATGATATACCCCGGGGAAGATAAACCACGAAGCATGCTGTTATTAATTAAAAGGGGTCTTCAAAATGTCAGTATAAATGTCATTGACAAAGGAGATGATGCAATTAAAGATGTTTCAATGATACGCCCTTGTCCTCCTGGATTCGTTTTGAATAATTGGACTACTATGGACCTCATTGTAGTTTCTAAGTATTCTCCAGAGTAATGTTCAATGTTAACACTCTTTTTTTTGTGTGTCCCTGAGTAATAGTAGGGATTCTTTTGTAAGAGCTTATGATTTGCTCTTTATCATTTAAATGAACATTAATGGAGATGCATTTTGTCATGGTCTTTTCATTCTCATTAACTTCATACTTTTTCCCTCTTCTCACCGCCTGTCATTGCATATATCTCACATCATGCCATTATGCTTGTTGGTCCCAATACTTTGATGCTCCTCTATATTTTCTTTTCCATTCAACTTTCAAGTGCTCAGATATCAACAATATGAACAAACCCGTTACAAATCTTGAAATCGATTTTGAGAAAGCTATTTGTTTAGGAGAGTTTGAAGCTGAAGAAGATGTTGAAGACTATGTCTCGTCTCCTGACTTACTAAGAATGGTAGAACAAGAAGATAAACAAATTCTACCTCATCAAGAATCTATTGAGATAGTAAACTTGGGAAGTGAAGAAAAGAGGCAAGAAGTGAAGATTGGGACCTCCATTTCAGACAACATCAAACATGATTTGATCGCTTTGCTTCATGATTACAAAGATGTATTTGCATGGTCGTATCAGGACATGCCAGGATTGGATGAGGATGTAGTGGTCCATAGACTCCTATTGAAACCAGAATGCAAACCCATTCAACAAAAGCTAAGACGAATGAGACCTGAAATGCTGTTAAAGATAAAAGAAAAAGTCAAGAAACAATTTGATGCTGGCTTCCTACAAGTTTCCAAGTATCCACAATAGGTAGCTAATATAGTCTTAGTACCGAAGAAAGACGGTAAGGTACGAATGTGTGTGGATTACCGCGATCTGAATCGAGCAAGTCCTAAAGATAATTTTCCCTTGCCATACATCGATACATTGGTGGATAACACAGCCAAACATTCATTATTATCGTTCATGGATGGATTCTCGGGTTATAATCAGATAAAGATGGCTCCTGAGGATATGGAGAAAACTACTTTCGTAACGATGTGGGGAACATTCTGTTATAAGGTGATGCCATTCGGATTAAAGAACGCTGGGGCAACGTATCAGAGAGCCATAGTGATGTTGTTTCATAACATGATACACAAAGAAATAGAAGTCTACATCGATGATATGATCACCAAATCCAAGGGGGAAAAAGAGCATGTTAGGAACCTCGAGAAGTTGTTCGAAAGACTGAGAAAGTTCCAGCTGAAGCTTAATCCAGCCAAGTGTACGTTTGGGGCTACCTTGGGAAAATAGCTAGGCTTCATCGTCAGTGAGAGAGGCATTGAAGTTGATCCAGATAAGATAAAAGCCATACAAGAACTACCACCTCCTCGCACGCAAAAAGAAGACAGAGGATTTTTAGGGAGGTTGCACTACATCGCTAGGTTCATTGCTCAACTTACCAACCAGTGTGACCCAATTTTTCGACTCCTTCGAAAACATAATCCGAAAGAATGGAATGAGGAGTGCCAAGTGACTTTTTACAAGATAAAATAGTATTTTTCTAGTCCCCCAGTGTTAGTACCGCCAACTCCAGGGAGACCGTTAATATTATACCTAACTGTGTTTGAAAATTCAATGGGTTGCATACTGGGGCAACATGATGAATCAGGGAAAAGAGAAAAGGCGATTTACTACCTCAGCAAAAAGTTTACAGAGTATGAGGTAAAGTATTCGTCAATTGAAAAATTTTGTTGTGCTTTGGTTTGGGTAGTTCGGAGGCTCAGGCAATATATGTTGTACCATACGATATGGTTGATTTCAAAGTTGGACCCCATAAAGTACATGATGGAATCACCTGCACTCTCAAGAAGAATGGCACGATAGCAGATCCTACTGTCAGAGTACGACATCGTCTATGTGAGCCAAAAGTCAATAAAAGAGAGTGCAATAGCTGATTTCTTAGCAACTCGAACAACAGATGAATACGAGCCATTGAGATTTGATTTCCCGGATGAAGACTTGATATGCATTACAGAGAAAGAGTGCGAGTCATCAAAAGAGAAGTCATGGAAGATGAGCTTTGATGGTGCATCGAACGCATTAGGGCATGGGATTGGAGCAGTCTTAGAATCACCGAAAGGGAACCATTATCCGTTCACTGCCAGGCTGAATTTCTTCTGTACCAATAACATAGCAGAATATGAGGCCTGTATCATGGGACTTCACGCAGCTATTGAACGAAACGTTAAAATCTTAGAGGTGTATGGGGACTCAGCGTTGGTGATATACCAAATCTGTGGAGATTGGGAAGTGAGAGATTCGAAATTAGTTAAATACAGCGATTTAGTGGCAGGACTAATTAAAGAATTCAAAGAAATAACTTTTAATTACTTCTTACGAGAAGAAAACCAATTGGCTGATGCCCTGCCCACTTTGGCTTCAATGTTCAAAGCGAACAGAGAAACAGAAATAATGCCTCTCCAAATGAGCATATATGAAGTCCCTGCACATTGTATCAGCATTGAGAAAGAGCCAGATGGACGGCCATGGTTCCATGATATCTTAGAATATGTCAAGAATCAAAAGTATCCCGAACAAGTAAATAAGAACGATAAAAGAACAATCAGAGGAATGGCAGTAGGATTTGTTCTTGATGGGGACATTCTGTACAAAAAAAGAAAAAGATCAAGTGCTCTTGAGTGCGTAGATGCTGTTGAAGCCTGAAAAATACTTGAAAATATCCATGAGGGAGTCTGTGGGACACATGCCAATGGTTTCACTATGGCCAGGAAAATTATGAGACTTGGTTACTACTGGCTGACAATGGAAAGCAACTGTATTAGTTATGCACGAAAGTGCCACAAATGTCAAATTTACGATGATAAAATTCATGCAGCCCCTTCGCCCTTTCATGTCATGACTTTTTCGTGGCCTTTTTCTATTTAGGGCATAGATGTTATAGGGCCAATTTCCCCAAAAGCTTCTAATGGACACTGGTTCATTTTTTTGGTTATTGATTACTTCACAAAATGGATAGAAGCCACTTCGTTTGCCAATGTGACGAAGACTGCAGTTTGCAGGTTTTTGAAAAAGGAAATCATTTGTCGATATGGTTTGCCTGAAAGAATCATTTCAGATAACGCCTTGAATCTGAACAACAAGATGATGAAGGAAGTGTGTGAGCAATTTCAAATAAAGTATCATAACTCATCACCCTATCGCCCGAAAATGAACGGAGCAGTTGAAGCGGCCAGCAAGAATATTAAGAAGATTTTTGGGAAAATGACCGAGACATATAAAGACTAGCACGAGAAGCTACCATTTGCTTTGTATGCATATCGCACATCTGTGCGGACATTTACAAGAGCAACTCCTTTCTCTCTGGTCTATGGAATGGAAGCTATGCTACCTATCGAAGTTGAGATCCCCTCTCTACGAGTCTTAATGGAGTCGAAACTAGAGGAAACAGAATGGGTTCAAGCTCGATATGACCAGTTAAACCTTATCGAAGAAAAATGTTTGAAGGCAATCTGTCATGGACAGATGTACCGGAAGAGAATGATCGCGGCCCATAATAAGAAAGTACGAAATTCCACGAAGGAGAACTCATGCTGAGGAAGATTCTCCCAATACAAAAAGACTTCCGAGGAAAATGGGCACCAAATTGGAAAGGACCATACGTCGTGAAGAAGGCTTTCTTATGTGGAGCTTTGATTCTCACTAAGATGGGTGGGAAAGAATTACCTAACCCAGTGAACTTAGATGCTGTAAAGAAATATTATGCCTAAAAAAAAAGGGTCAAAATGAAAACCCGAAAAGGGCGTCTTGATTAACATAGAAGATCAAGATGAAAACCCGAAAGAGGCCTCTTGATTAACACAAAAGATTAGGATGAAAACCCGAAAGGGCATTCTAATGAAGCAAACCTGGGCTTCAAGAGCAAGGCGGTTGAACAGTGGGTCAAACGGCGAGACTACAGTATTTGAAACATTTCTGAAAGCTCAAAATCTTCTACACAAGAAGCCACACTCGAAAGGATTCTTGATTAAGAAATGTGGAAGAGTTCATGTGTTGAATATCTAGAGTATTTGTATCCATTGAATGCGATCCCCTTTCTCTTTATGATACTTTTTACTATCCTTGGTTAACTTTCTTTGTTTGCTACCTTTGAAATAAATAAATAGAAGTATCCTTTTCATACCTACCTGACCATTTTCATGCATCTCATTGTGTGGTTTATTTAAATGATAAATAGTAAAATGACATACTCTGAACAAAAGAATTGTTAAACATTACCCGGATAAGAATTTGATAAATACAAGAGCCTTAAAGCAAAGACAAAGTTCAACCAGGGGCAAAAGAGTGATATCTGAGAAACGCAGATTGTTCGTGAAGCTTGAGGACAAGTACAGGGCCTAAAAAGAAAGTCAAGAGTCGAAGCAATTAATGCAAATCATTGCAAAAAAAAATCGTAACAAAAAGGGATATATGACAAACAAGCCCAAAGCGTATAGCATAATCATGTAGACATAAAGGCACTTAAGACAAACATGTGCATATCATGATAACATCATGCATGACATATACAGGTACTCCAGTAGAGCAAGAGGATGTGATGATAGCCGTACTGAATCAAAAGAAAAGACACCTGAGTTACACCAGATGACATGTTTTGGTATTCTGATGTTTTTATTTCTGTTTTCAAAAAAATCAACTCATATTACGATAGGTGAGTTGAGCCTCAAGACACGTTGAGGTATTTTCAATTTCTATCTTTCAAAAAAATCAACTCATATTGCGAGAAGTGAGTTGAGCCTCAGGTCACATGCCGAGGTATTTCAAAATCTGTTTTCAAAAATCAACTCATATTGCGAGAGGTGAGTTGAGCATTGGCTTACGTGCTGAGCTATTTTCAATTTCTATTTTTAATGTCTGTTTTTTTAAAGAGTCAACTCATATTGCGAGAAGTGAGTTGAGCTCAAGATCATATGCCGAGTAAAGAATAAAGATTGGAATTGATTGAAGACACCATATTTTGTCTCCCTGAAGTTGCAGTGGAGCTGATCGAGGATATCAGATCTTGCCTTTCTAAACTTGCAGAAGAGAAGACCACAAACCTTATCGCAATGAAGCGGTAGAAGAGCAGATTGAAGCTGTAGATCTTATCTTTTTGAAGTTACAGTGAAGCAGATCGAAGCCACCAATCTCATATTCTTGAAGTTACATTGGAGTAGATTGAAGCTACAAAGCATATATCAGAAGATGCAGTGGATTGAACCAAAGCTACAAGATGCAGTGGATTGGAAAGACACTACCTGGATAAGAAGAACACCAAAGAAGTCAATACTTGGCAAGTCCGGGCAATATTGGCCTTTCTTTGTGTCTTTGCTCTATTCCCATTACACGACAATGAGCAAAGAGGGGCAGCTGTTACAGGCCAATTTTGACCCACATTACCAAACCCAACTAAGCCCAATTTCAAACCCTAGCCTAATATTTAAAACAAAAAAAACAAAAAAGAAAAGAAACCCTAACCCCTATGGCCACCTGCCCTATGGTTTGCCACTACCTTCTGCCACCACCGTCGGCCACCTACCCTCTACCACCACCTGCTCCTCCAAGTTGCACCATCACATGTAAGGGATTAGAAAGAAAAGACAGGAATCATAGAAAAATACATGTAAAAGGGTTATAAAAACCCACAAAACAAGTGACTCCAAACCACCAAAGCAGAGAACAACACTAAAACAGAGGATAACCAAAAAGCAATAAAAATACAGAAACGACAGAAGGTGGTTTGCAACCTTTTCTTTTTTTCCTTCTTTTGAATCTTTTTCTTTCTTTCTTTCTTTTTTTGTTTTTTTTCCTCTCTTTTTATATACATATACATATATATTATTAAAATAAAAAAAAACAAAAAAATTACCTTTTGAGGCGATGGCGGCTGGTGGCGGAGACCCCATCAGAGTTTGGCCAGATTCAAAGGGTAGAGAGTTTTTTTTTAAGGTTTTCTTTTCTTTTCTTTTTTCTTTTTTTTGTTTGAGAGGCTGAAATGAAGAAAAAAGAAAGTTTTGGGGTTTAAATACCCAAACAATACGACGCCGTTTTGACCTTGGGATCCAGGGCATAAAACAACGTCGTTTTGCCCTGGATCAGGCCGACCCGACCCTACCCACTCAGGATCCGCGCGTTTTTGCTCTCAGGGGCTAACTGCGCCCGCGGTCCTTCCGTATTTTTATGATTTTACAATCAAGTTTATTGTTATTTTCAATTTGGCCCAACAGTTTACTTCTGTTTCTAATTTAGTCCCCTTGATACTGCACGTTTTAGGGCAAATGGGGTTATTGCACTTTAGGCCCTCCATTGTTTCACGCGCGTTCAGATAAGCCCTTTTCTTTTTTTATTTCAAATTTGCCCCCAAAACTTCGTTTTTGTTTCGAATTTAGTCCTTTTTTTAAATTTAAGTTGATTTTTATATTATCTTTGCTATTTTATTTTATTTTAAATATTATTTATATTATCCTTATGACTGTTATTATTAATATTCTTATTATCACTATTATTTTTTTTATTTTATCAATATATTATTACTATAGTTACTATTATTATTATTAATTTTTAATATTCACGGCAGCAAAATTGACTTTTAGCGGCATTTTTTAAGGTAAGCGCCGCAAAAAAATGCCTTTATAGACGACGCCACTAAAGTTTACGGCGTATATTTAAAAAAACGCCGCTAAAGATCATGACCATTAGCGGCGCTTTTTCCACAAACGCCGCTAAAGATCATGACCTTTAGCGGTGCTTTTCCCACAAACGCCGCTAAAGATCATGACCTTTAGCGACGCTCTTCCCACAAACGCCGCTAAAAGTCATGAAATTCAAAAAAAATATATTACAAAATATTGTAAAGGTCATGAAAAATATAAAAATTTAAAATTCATTATTTTAATTTAATTTTAATTTATTCAAATAAATTGATTTCAATTTGATTCACTGTTTGTAAGTTAGAAAACTATAATCATCTGAACCAAACTAAATTTAAATTTTTTATTTTATAACTAATTTCTTTTACAAATATAAAAATAAAACAATATTTAAATTAGTAAAAAATTAAAATACTTTATACAAATATATTTATATATTAAACGGTTGTGTAGCACAAGGAAACTTTGCTCGGGCACAATGTAAAGGAAACCTAGATCAGCTCCTTTGACATAGGGTCCAATGCCCTGCATATGACCATCCACAAGGGATTTTCCTTCAATTCATATAGTTTTGAAAACTCAACAAAATAATTTTAAGTTGCAAGTCACATCATATTATTAGCATAAAGTTCTGAATATTTTATTACCTTGCCATTAAGTTGGAGAAGTTCGCCATCGACCCATCGCGGGTTACGGAAACCAAATTCTGCTATTCTTCCCTGACCTTTGTAACATGCAACCTATATTTTAGAGTTTTCCCATCAATTAGAAGTCTCAAAAGTATGAATTAACGTACTCAATACGAGGTTCTAAATAAAGTCAAATGAATGAGATAGTAGAGATATTTCAAGCAAACCTTACACCAAATTCAATACATTGACATACATTGTTCATATTGAACACAATATATCAGATAGCATTGCTTCTCATAATGCAACCTAGGGAAGAAAATGAAAGAATTCAATAACAGGGTTCATGCCTTGGTCTGTATGAGCATTAGAGCATGCTTAATGGTTTACTGAAAACGTCCAATAGATAGATTGAATTAATCAAAAATTTTCTGGTAAGTAGCTTTTCATGGTCATAGGATGGGGTTTTTGTAGGCCTGGAAGGTGAGCTGGTACTATTCGTAGAACTTCCTTTCGCACGCTGTAAATAAACTACCTGCAACAGATTGCATTAGAAGACTTTAGATCACTTTACAGGAGATATACATCACACACTGGTTAAGAGATGCCGAAGACTAACATGCAAATAGATACATAGCATGTGTATATGCATCCAGAAACCAACTTACAGTTATATAAAATGAAAATATCATGTTCCAAACTTACACAGGAATAACATTACACGTTTAGGAATATCCATGTTCAGGCAGATTTACCACCCAAAATATTTAATCCAGAATTTCAAGATTCCATGGACCAAATTATATAATCCAAAAAATTTATCCTACTGCAGCAAGGCTCAGTTACTGAACAAACACACCCAGAGCTGTTTCATGATGCGAAACAGAGAAAGTAGCATGCAGTAAAGTACTTATCCAAAAGCAATTCAGATATGGTGTTCGTGAAAAAGATGACAAGCAAAACACACAAAGGAAGCCCCAATTAAGTACTTAGATAAACACTTATGAACAGTATATCTAACCATGAACTATAACTGAAAGGTCCTTGAGCCACTGTTGTACCAAGATCTTCCTAGCCAAGGAAAACATGCTCTCTTTCTTTCTTTCTGTTCATTCTCTACTTTACCCCAAAAAAAAAGACTGATTCTAATTAGCAAGGCCTTCATTTTTCGGTTTATCTTATCAATCTGTAGACCCTTCTGTACTATGATTGGATCAGAAAGGAAGTTATGAACTATGATCGATAACCTAGCAGCTACTTAACCAACCTAATGGAATTCCAGAGTCAAAGTGGATTAACCCAAATCTCTCTCGAAGAGGTTCCACATATCTAAGACTCAAGATCCCTCCAAACGTGGTCGTACTAGTTGATGCCACTAAGGCATGGTGCCAAAGTATTTCAACTCATATCAATCAGCAAAAAGCCACACAAAGCAAACAAACCATACACAGCATTTAACTGCACTCATGACTCATGGTATCATTAAATACTCTGAATTCACCAAATTTTGAAGATGTCATAATTTAGAATCAATTTATGCCCCTTGCCCAAACAAAAAATAATAATAAATTAAGGCACATTACTACTTTACCTGCATAAGATATATTTCTTCATCTTCTTTAACCACAAAAATCTCAAATAATGGAATTCCAGGTGACGCGCTGACCAACTGTCTGCAAGCAATCAGTAGTAAATAATTATCAATAATTTACGGTAGAAAGAACCTTAGTTGTGGAGAGATTTTTCTCACCTTGGACTGTAACTCCTAGCAACAAATCTACCTACACCAGGTGTTATGCGTACTAATCTGCCAAATGTAAGAAAGATATAAAGAATCCTAGTGGAATAAATTATAGGTGATAAACATCAATGATACAACCTCAAAATATTTGCTAAAACTTCAAACATGCATAAAAAAAATAGAACATCATTATCGGAATGTACCGAGAGTTCCACGAGATCCCGAGAGAGAGAACTCAGCACTTTGAGGGTTTTGTTTGTGGTATCTCCATTATTGTCTGTTCTGTAATTCAAGGACTGCATAGGTTCTTGATATCTTCTTCCTTGGCATACCAGTTTGGTATTATCGTGGACACATGGGGATAAAGATCCTTGTATGAATTTCGGATTGTCCCTTCCGCAACTCCCGTAACAACAGAAATATCTGCGCATTCATTTGTTCATTTTTTAGAGAAACATAACAGTAGCTCAAAATTTTTTGATGTCACTGTTCTTTTTTTTTTTAATTTTAATACACAAACACATTGCTTAGACACCATGTTGGGTTATTCGATATAAAACCTCAGCACCTAAAAGTAGTACATGAAACATCTTAATTTTTGTTAATAAGTAAGAAGGAAATAATATCAAACCTTTAAGTGGCTTCTTATCATCCGAAAGCTGTGTTATTATATAAATAACTGCAGCTGCAATTGATATAGGGCTCTGCCTGCGAAAATTATGCAACTTGTTAGCAAGTATATATTAAGTGAATAAAACATTCATCTTATCAAGCTCCAAGAGTTAAAAAAGCAGTAAAGATAAACAATGGGAGAAAATAAGATGACATCTGTGAGAAGTCATGGAATAATGTAAAGGAGAATCATTTTATTTTATTTCTTTTCCTTTCAGTGTCTTTAAACTTTCCAAAACATGCAAAAGACAAGTAACCGAATTGAATGAACAATTTGGCTGCAAAGATCTACCTAATTGGCAAGAACATGGAATACCCGAACTATCAATGAACTTGACTAATGATTTCGAGAAAATAAATAGCAAGATACTTACAAACATCCATATTCCCAAAAGGTGTTGGTTCTCACTACCAGCATTTCATAAGTCACCATTATAATAATAATCTTTGAAAAGTATGCAATTATTGCAAAATCTCAACCATAATTGTCAGTTACTGCTCTATCAGCTTCTTTTTCTTTAGTTCACCATTAGAATAATAACTCAAACATTTTTACTTCTTTCCTAATCAAGCAGTTAATCAACTTAAATGCCTCTAATAATTAAACAAAATAAAGTCAGCAACAACCATAAATGGTAAAAAAATAATAATAATTCAATATTCAACCATGGAAATGCTCCCAAACATATGGCAAAGAGAGGAACTCACGATGAAGTCACCAGCATGTATGGCTCCCATCTCCAAAATACATCTGTCCATCTCCAAAATACACTAAGCCCACACATGGTGAGACTCAAACTAGGGATCTCAAAGTCCCATAGCCTCCTCCTTGCCCTTAAACCAAGACGTCACTGGTAACCCTAAATTAGCTTGAAACAAATACTTCAAATGCAAAATAATTTTCTTTTAGAAACATAAACATGCTCACTGTTAGTGGTGATCTTTAGAAGACAATCATTGAGGAGTAGAATCCTAGGTGTAGAGATTCCATGAAAATTTAAGAGGCCAGATGAAGAGAAATTATTTCAAATTATAGAGCATTGCATCCTAGCCTTCTATTCCATAGTAACTTCCTATGGTTACTTAAATCTTTATGTTTTATGGCTTGCTGATACATATAAAGGATAAAGTCTTAGTTCTTATACAACTAAAATAGTGTCCATATATAAAGATAGTCAAATATTAAGTAAAATAATAAATATATCAAACAATAATGTATAATTGTCCAGTAACTTTTCCTATCTATTGATGGTAGAGCTCTAGTTACATCTACAAGTCTATAAATCATACACCCTTACCAACAATTTTGAGTAATAAACAAGATGATTTCTTTTCTAGCCATCAACCTTAATCATCTTTAACGTTAACAGCAGGATTCCTTAACGTTAACAGCAGGATTCGCAGGAATGTTAACATACCCCATTTTTTTAGGGCTAAATTCTTCGTCAGACTCATCATCCTCATGGTACTCGCAACGGGCCGTGAAGATAATCCATACTAAGTAAATAGCGGCGGCAGTGAGAGAGCCACAGCCGACGCCGAAGAGGAGAGCGACGACGACGCTGAGAATGTCCCTACTACGATCACGGAGGGAGCTGAAGGCGTAGGAGGGCTTGGGATCGGCGGGCATGGATAAGGGGTTCAATTGACCAACCTCAGTGAAGATATTTCAAACAACAATATAAAGTCCGGGCAACACATCCAATAAGCAAACATATCAGAGAGAGAACATCATGGAGTTGCCAATTTGGGGAAATTGGGGGAAAAAATAAAGGGAATCGGGGTAGGGGAGAAATGGTTTGGGAAAAATAAAATGGGAAAGAAAAGAGAAGAAATTTCAAGTGAAATTTTAGGATTTCTTTGGGGAGGGGGGAGGGAACCGATTTTGGGGAAAGAAAGGAGGGAAGAAAGAAAGATTTCTTGTCAAATTTTGGGATTTCGGGGGGAAGGGGGGAATGAAAAAGTCTAATGCATTTTGGGTAACAAGACGGCATCGTTTTGTGTAAAAAAATTTGCGGTATTTTTTTATAAAAAACGCCATTATTGTTTATTTTTTACGGCATTTTTAATAAAAAACGTCACAAAAAGTCATTTTCTCACTTTTTTGCTCTGTCAAAAATTTTTTATTTTGTTTATATATATATAAACTTTATCATTATCTCTTAAATAATTTACATTATATTTAATTATATGTATACACCTAAATTTTGATAGAGATACATTTCAGAATTATATATGAATTTCAGTTTAATGTGTAATTTTAGACTTGAAATTCTAATTGTGGTTTAAATGTATAGTTAAAACTTTAATTTTGATTTAATCATACACGTTTTAAAAATAAATACATCAATATATTTTTATATTGAATAAATATAAATATTTATGTATGCAATATATAAATATAAAATGATGTTATATCAATAATTGTGTTCATAATTTATACTTTTGGGATTTAACCCATTTTGATATATATATTTTAAAATAATAATTTATATTTATCTTATTTAGATTTATATTATAAAAAATCTAAGATACACAAGTTAAGTAGTTCACTGTATTTACCCCTAAACCCCAACCCCTAAATCCAAAACCCTAAATCATAAATCCTAGACCATAAACCCCAAACATTAACCTATAATTTAAACTAGCGCCACTAAAAATGCACCTATTGCGACGTTTAGGGTTTTAGGTGTTATAGTTTAGTGTTTAAGGTTTGTTAGGGTTTAGGGGTTTACTATTTTAAGGGTTATAGATTGGTGTTTTATGTTTTTTTGGGGTTTAGGATTTTAAGAGTTATATGACTTTTAGCGGCGTTTTACCAAAAGCGTCGCTAATGCTCTGTTTTTAGCGGCGTTTTTGCTAAAACGCCGCTATTGCTCAATTTTTTATAATTTTTGTGGCGTTTTTTGATAAAACGCCGCTAAAACTCTATTTTCCTGTAGTGATTAGTTTCAATAATATTATGTATATACTTTTAAATACACTCTTTTTATTTTCTTTTATTATAAATATTATTACTATTATTTTATACACTATTATTTTATCATATTTTCTTTTTATATTATTATTTTTATTATTATTTTTCATGTACGTATTATTTATATTATTATATCTATTTTACTTCTATTATAATTATTATTAATATTAGTATATATTTTATTATATATGTATATATATACTTTTTATATAGTATTATTTTTTCTATTATTATATCATATTTATTATTTTCACTATTATTATTATTTTTATCATTATTATACATATATACATATAAATATTTTAAGTACTTATTATAAATATATTATTTTCTTATTATATTATTATGTATATTATTTTTACTCATCTCTTCCTTATTTTTTATTTATTATTTTAATACTCTTATATTATGTATATTATTTTTTAAAATATTATATTTTTTATATATTTTGTATATATATTTTTTAATATCATATTATTCATATATTTTATTATATTATGTATATATTTTAATAACTATATTATGTATGTATTTTTAACACTATATTACATACATACTTTTAATATCATTATTACGTATCTATTATTAATATATATATATGTGTATATTTATGTAGTATTACTAATAGTTGTTTTAATATTATTATTTCTAATATGTATATATTATGTACATATTTTTAATACTATGTATATACTTTTTATTCCTATTATTACGCATATATTTTAATACATATATGTATATATTTATATATCGTTATTATTAGTTATTTTTATATTATTACTATTTTTAATATATATTGTATATATATTTTAAATCTAGTATTATATGCTTTATATATATATATATATATATATATATATATGTTCACTACTATTTCATATTTATATTATTATTATTATTATTATCATGTTTAATACCATATGCATTATTATTGTTTTACAACTATTATTATCATATATACATTGTTAATGTTTTACATATTATTTGCTTGGATATTCTTAACTTTTATTATTATTTGTCTACTCGAATTTAGCATATTAGTTCACATCTTATTTCAACCTCAATATTAGTTTTCTTTTACTTTTATTTTTATTTAAAATATTTTCTTTCATTTTTTTATTTTCAAGAAATAAGGCAACACATCGATTTAACATTAAGTCGTCGTTTTCATCGCTATGTTGGGTGAATATCAATCGGCTTGTGTTAAAAACGGAACGTCCTTCTTAAAAGAAATCAAAATTATAAAAATTCTCGTGTTTCGATTGGATCACGATTAAAATTTAAATTGAACTCGTATTTTTGAGAATTAAGACAACGCGTGTTTAATGAGATACCAATTTTGGGCGTCGCGAGGGTGCTAATACCTTCTCGTGCGTAACCGACTCCCGAACCCCATTTTTCTCTGGATTTTTGCGTAGACCCAAATTCGGCCTTCATTTTGTTCAAGAATAAATTTTCTTTTCTAAAACAGATGACTTATTAGGTAGGTGTCCGATTACACCTAGAAAAAAGATCGGTGGCGACTCCTTTTTTTAATAAAATCGAAAGTCGGTTTTCAAATTTTAAATAAATCGCCTCAATTAGCGACCGAAAGCAAAATTTTTACGCTGCTACAAAATTCATTTGTTATCATTTTAAAATTTGTTTTACATTTTATTGATTTTAATTTGCTTTATAAATTTTTTTAAATTGTTATATATTATGAAATTCATTTGTCTTTGATTATTAATGATTAGAATTCAAATAATGTATGTCGTGTGATTATTACCATTGTGTATTTTAATTCGTTTATTTCATATTTTTACATTATTGTTATTCATTCGTATAATGTTGTGTTCATGTATCATTGCTCTAGGCTCATTGCTATATTTCTATTTCATATCATCGCTTCATGAATCTAGCCTCGTTACATTTTTCCAATAAATGGTTTTTTTTAATCCAAACGAATAATACCACGTCGTTTAAATATCGGATTCGCTATTCTTCAAAAGCAAAAAATTTCAAAATAAGGCAATGTTTCGCGTTTTGGAACGTCGAGGAATTGTGCCCTAACTTATGGGGTTTCAGTTCTCTCGTTGATTCTAAATAGCCAATATTCTTTTGAGTTTTAAAATACACGGAATTTCAATTAAAATTAAAGACGATTTTGCGCTCGGGAGTTCATGGTATTGTGTCTTAACTTACGGGATGTGATACTCCGATATCTCGAGACAAGAAAATCTTTAATAATCGCTTTGAGCTAATTCAAGCACTCTAAAACCGTTATTAATAAAAAGGATCGTATTTTGAAACCATTCTCGATTTTCAACTTTCGACTTTAGGACAATAAGTAATCAATTTGGTACCAATTTTGGGCATGACGAGGGTGCTAATCCTTCCTCGCACGTAACCGACTCCCGAACCTGTTCTTTCGAGTTTCATAGACCATGAACATTGTTTTAGTAAACTAAAATGTTTTATTAAAACAAAGGTGATTCGATCACACTTAATAAAGATCGGTGGTGACTTCTTTTTTTCGTTTTCAAAATCAAATCGATTTCTATTTTCGAAAAATGGTTTCGACAGTACGTTTTTGGTACTAGTTTTTATCTCACATTTAATAACTCGTTACTTGCTTTCATTACATCTGCCTAACTGTCATGCATTTAATTATATTTAAATATTTTTATGGATTACTTACTTAAATTAATTGTTAAGGAGATGATATAATTTGATTAGGTGAGAATATATAATTTATTGTAAGCATGTATAAATGATTAAATAACAATAAGGAAATAATTTATTCACATATCTAAACATTTAACACTAACAATGCATTCAACAATATGCAGTTCTGTAACCTTCTTTCTAGAGAAATAAAAACTGGTTGTTGAATAAACTTTCTTCTTTTTTTTTTTTGTCGGGGTTGATTTAACAGACAATAAATGATGTGATAACGGGAATAATTTTCCTTGGGGCTCGATTATACATGCAAGGAGGAAACAAAAGTTAAATAATGAACATTCAACAGCACTAGTGCTGCTGAATACCAGGGCCATTCGAGAGTACAAGTCAGTGAAGATGCACAAACCTGATGCTGAGAAAGTATGGGAAATCAGTTCGTCTTCTTGCATGTTTCAATACCTGAATTAACCAGTTTGGAACCTTTGAATCCGCTTGATTTTGTGTGGAAAGCTCAGAAACTTATTCAAAGACAGCGAAACTCTGAGTGTTGTTTTTCTTACCGCTCGCCTTCTTGAGTGGTTCAGGAAATTTAAGGGCCCCAAGTTATCTTCCTTCGTAGAAAAAAAAAAATCCTACAATGTCAAAACTCATTGCCAAACCTGAGACCCTATATGTTCTGATCAAAATTCTAACACGGAAAATTTAACTTGAATATGTTTTGATAATAAAGAGTTAACAACTTAAGCATATTTCACTTAAACTCAAGTTAGTCAAAATTCAAAATTAATTTAAACTTAAAATTAACCAGAACTTAAAATATCTAGGCTTAAAATTATTAAAATTCAAAATAACTTACCAACTTAAATTAAATATAATTATTTTAAAAATAGTAAAAATATTCAAATCATGTATACTAGTAAAAATAAAAAATTTCAAATTAAGAATATTAATAACAATAAAAATTTATACTAAGTGTAAAAAAAACTATTTATAATAAGTAATATCTACTTTTGTTTATCCAAAAATATTTTCCTTTGTTTGGTTTTATACTGATTTAAATTTATAATAAATATTATATTTTATTTCAAATACTATTTTCATAATTATTAATTTTCTTCTAAATTTAATTAATTAAATAATTTATTTAATTATGATTTAACATTATTTTAAGGTTAAAAATTAAATTTTATCGCTTTTAATAATCAAATAAAAATATGAGTAAAAATATGAAATAACTCTTGAGAGGAATGACTTTCTTCCTACTCTCCATTAACAGGCCAAAAGAGTTATATAGATACATGATAAGTATGGAAAATAAATCAACCAATAAATCTATGTAAATCCTTAACTTCTAGAATAAAGCCCTTAACTTCTATAGTAAATATATTATTTACATATTTAACAGATATTTGCATATCTAAATATATTCCTTGATTTCTTTCTTAATACCTCCCTCAAATTGGTGCGTGAAGATTACAAACTCCCAACTTGCATAGAAGATACCCAAACTGTTGTGTCCTTAATACCTTAGTGAAGATATCAGCTAGTTGTGCAGAGCTGCGAACATAAGCGATTTGAACAAGTCCATGATGAATCTCATCACAAATAAAATGACAATCAATTTCAATGTGCTTTGTTTACTCATGAAACACAAGATTTGCACTAATATGTGAGGCTGCTTGACTATCACAATACAACAACATAGGATCAAAGTGAACAACACCAAGAGACAATAAGAGACCCTTTAACTATTTCAATTCACATACAGTTGTAGCCATGGAACGATACTCTGCCTCAACAGAAGATCTCGACATTGTATGTTACTTTTTAGTCTTCCAAGAAATAGGAGAGGTGCCTAGCATAATAAAATACCCAATGAGGGATCCTCGTGTTAAATGACAACTTCCCCAATCAAAGCCACAGTAACCATATAGTCATAAATCACAATCAGCTCGGAGAAGTATTCCTTGTCCAAGACTTCCTTTCAAATAATAAATCACGCGCAAAGTTACTTCCTAATGAGCTTTCTTTAATTGATACATAAATTGCGCTAAGATATGAAAATTGTAGGATAGCTCAAGTTGAGTGAGAGTCAAGTAAATCAATCTTCCCACCAATCTTCGATACTTCTCCGAATCTGGCAAAACAACACTCTCTGCCAAGGTAAAATGATGATTTTGTTCGATGGGAAAACCAGAAGATTTAGCACCCAATATCCTAGCTTCACTAATAATATCCAAAGCATATTAGCGTAGGCAAAGAAAAATCCCTTCGTAATTTCGTGCCACCTCTACGCCCAAAAAATATTTCAATGTCCCCAAATCTTTCATGTAGAAACAATGGCATAAATAATCTTTAAACTTCTAAATGGCAACACTATTATTTCCCGCAATAACAAGATCATCAACATAAACTAGTATACTCAATTGTATCTTGTCCCGATTCAAAGTAAACAATGAATAGTTAGACTGAGATTGAAGAAACCCATACCGCTTTAATGCAGTTGTCAACTTCACGAACCAACATCAAGGGGCCTGCCGTAAACCATACATTGATTTACATAATCTATAGACTTTGCCAGTGTGTTGAGTAACAAAACTAGGAGGCATCTTCATGTACACCTTTTCTTTTAAATCTCCATGCAAGAATGCATTCTGAACATCCATTTGATAAAGTTCCTACTTCTTTGCTGCTGCCACCGAAAGAAACGTACGAATGGTTACCATTTTTTCTACAGGGGTGAAGGTCTCATTGTAATCAATTCTTTCAATCTGATTATTGTCAAGAATCACCAATCGAGCTTTGTAACATTCAACTAACCCATCTGAATTATATTTGATCTTGTAAACCCATTTATTCCCTATAGCTCACTTTCCTGGTGGTACATCTTCTAAAGTCCATGTCCCATTAGCTTCAAGAGCCTCAATTTCTTTCATCATAGATTCTTTCCATCGAATATCTTTTATGGCCTAAACATATAAAGTAGGCACCCTTTCAGATGTCATAGTTGCTAGAAAATAACGATGTTTTGGAGAAAAATTATCACAATTTACATAATGTGCTATAGGATAGGAGATACCTGAGGACAAAATTGGTTTGGATGAATGTGCAGAGGGGTTTATTCGTTGTGTAGTATATGTTACAAAATTTCGTAGTTGATTAGAAACTTTTTTCCTTATATGACCACGCCCAAGTTGTTCTTAAATAAATTCATCCGAGACTTTAGTGACACCCCCTATCATCGTTATCACATTAAGTCACAGTTGAATTCTCAAACCTTATTTTCTTCAACATCATTCAAGCTATCATCAACATGGTTAGTGACACCGAAAAGAACACTCTGTACTAGTTTTGGTTGTGCACCCTCCTTACTAACATCAACAAGTGGAAATTCATATTCAAAGAACACAACATCTCTCGATACAAAATACTTTCTTGAATCAAGATCATAAACTCTCCACCTTTTTTTTCCCAAAAAGATATCCTACAAACACACAATGTTGACTTCTACTAGCAAACTTGTATTTCTCCTTATTCAAGTTCCGAACATAACAAAGGTATCCAAAAGCTCAAATATGATTATAACTAGAAGGTTTACCAAACAAGGTCTCATAAGGAGTCTTTCCTCCTAATAGTTTATGTGTCTGATTGATCAAATATCCAGGCGTCAAAATACATTCTCCCCAAAATTTGATGGGAAGATTGCCCTAAAATCTTAAAACTCTAGCCACATTTAATATATGACGATGCTTCCTCTCAACACGACCATTCTGTTGAGGTGTTGCTACACATGAAGTCTGATATAAAATTCTAGTTTTAGAAAAATAATCTTTCAAACACACAAATTCAGTCCCATTATCGCTTTTAACTACTTTTACATCTTTATGAAATTATCTTTTAATCATAGCCAAGAAATTACGCATGATAAGGCCTATTTCTGTTTTTTCAATCAACAAATATATCCATATACCCCTAGAAAATTCATCAACAATGGTCAAAAAATACGAAACACCACAAGAAGCATTAACACGATAAGGTCCCCACAAATCACAATGAATTAATTTAAAAATATCATTTGCTTTAATGCCAATAGAAACAAAAACTTCTCTTATTTCCTTAGCTCTCAAACAAATGTCACATATTTTATTCTTCACCAAACTATTACTCTATTTAATATGAAGAAGAGATTCTACTAGTTTTGCAGACGGATGTCCCATCCTCCTATGCCATAATTCAAAAGAATCTACATGACTAGCCTTGCATGCTTGGACTGATGCTGCCAACTTCAACTAGTAAAGACCCTTGCATTGTTCACCCACTCCAATAATCATCCTCGAGGTGCAGTCCTGTAACACCCCTCACCCGTATTCAATGTCCGAATAGGGTTATGGAGTATTATCGGACTTATAACACATATAACCGTACTTTTCTCATGCATTCAATCAATTCATTAAATCATCATTCTATCTCAATCAACTTGTCCCTAATAATAGCCTACGAGGCCTTAAACATGCTTTAGGAGCGGTTTAGGACTAAACTTAAAACTTATAAAACTTTTACTAAACTTTGAAAATTTTTCACAAAACAGATGACACACGCCCGTGTGGGCAGGCCATGTGTCTCACACGACCATTAGACACGCCCGTGTCATCGGCCGTGTGAAAACAGGGGGTACATAGTGACTTGGGTCACACAACTAACCACACGTCTATGTGTCTAGCCCGTGTGCCTTGTGAAGTGGCCACTCACACCTGTGTACCAGGCCGTGATAAACTTGTAGGGTATACTGACTTATGAAACACGTCTAAGTCACACGCTCGTGTGCTAGGCTGTGTGCCAATTAGGGGGTATACTAACTTGTACCACACGGCCAGTCACACACCCGTGTGTGAGACCATGTGGAGCATACTGACTTCATTTTAATTTCAACACCAGGGGACACACGGTTGTGTAACATAACCGTGTGTCACACACGGCCGAGACACACGCCCATGTCTCTGCCCGTGTGGACAAAATTAGGTCATTTACAAAGCCATTTTGCCACCCATTTTGCACATCCTAATCAAGCTCAAATTTGCAACATTTTATAACTCAATAGGAAGCCAATCCACAATATTTCATACACATTTTATACCTATTAGACATAGTATTCAAATACCTAATTAAAATCATGCACTTTCCATTCATATGCCTATCACATATCAAGACAACATTGCATATTTCTATTTCATCCACTACTTACCAAAACATACCATATTTGAGTACTTATACACAATCAAAACATTATACCAAGTTAAGCCAAATCACATGGCTTTAACATATACCACAACATGTACCCAAATCACCATCTTAAGTAATTATAACTATCATCTTTATAACTAGCCTATACATGCCATATTTACATATATCCATAAGTTTAAAGGTACCAATCGGAAACTGGATAGTGTGATGCGTAACTTCGACTTAATCCGAATCAAGCGAGCTATCGAACCTCAATAAAACATGGAAAAGAAACAGAGTAAGCTTTATAGCTTAGTAAGCCTGTATAATTTAGAATTTAACTTACCATTTATACATAATCAAACAATTAAACAAGGTATATCAAATTCACTTGTCAAATGCCTATACGCAAGAATTCATAAACAAGTTAGTCACATAAGTATATGTAATCATCCATTTAAACAATACTTCATCAATATAATAATAATTCATCCATATAACACATAAATTTTTCACATAACCAATAACATAATTTATGCCCGTTGAACCTATTAGAATATTGATAGATACATGGGTGATACACACTTGGTGTATTAATCAGTAATCTATCAATTCATCATCATATTCACTCTTTCGAGCTATGATCGGTAAGCTCCTCCTGAGCTGATGGATAGTAAGTTCTATTGAGCTGAAACAGTAAGCTCTGACGAGCTGAGAACAGTAAGCTCTTACGATCTGATATATCGGTAAGCTCATACGAGCTGAGGTGAGTCCGTAACACGTGTAGGATCTCGACCTAAACAGTAACCCTAGTGACATGTCACTCGTATCCTATAAATTCTTACAGTTCAAACGGGGCTTGGTAACCATTAGACTATATCCATAAGGCTTTCGTATTTCAAATCGATCATTTATTCAATTACATACATTCATTTCAAATAATTACAAGTATTTAAAAAGTTCGATTCTAATTATACGAATTTACCTCGTATCGCTCAGATAGAAATTATCCACTATTCGTCCACTTTTCCTTTTCCTCGATCTAATCCCGATCTCAGCTTATCTTGATCTATATATTAACAAATTTAACACATTCAATATTCGATCTATTCAATTTAGCCTATAATTCATATTTTGGGAAATTTACACATTTGCCCCTAAACTTTCACATTTTTACAATTTAGTCCTTATCACATAAAATTGCAAATTCATGCAATTTAGTACAAATTCATGCTAGCCGAATATTACCCATTCCCATATCAACCCATAGTTTTAATTTATTAGCGCTTTTAACCACCACATTTTACAATTTCACAAATTAATCCCTTTTTAACATTTTTGTCAAAAATCTATTTACAAAAACTATTAATCTAACATTAAACCTTCCAAGTACATCATAATTCATCAAATTACTCAAGCATTCAAAATGTAAACATGTTAAATCTTTAACAGTTTCAAAATTTAAGGTACGGGCTAGCTAAAATACGAAGCAATGATATTAAAAACATATAAATTATTAAAAATCGAATAAAAACGGACTTAAAATTGAAGATCAAAGTGGTCGAACCCTAAAACACAAAAAATAGAGTCTCCCTTTCTTCTTTTCGATGAACAATTGAAGAATATGAAAGCTTTTTCTTTTGTTTTTAGTATTTTATCATAATTAACAACTAATTTACTTTATTTACCTTAAGCATATAACATTAAAATTCATTTATACAAGTCCATTAATGTCCACTTACCTTTCAAATGGCTTAATTACCATTTAAGGCCACTATAATTAAAATCCAAAGCTATTTAACACCTTTAACTAATAGAACCCTAATTTTTCTTTTTATTTGATTTAGTCCTTTTCTCAAATTAACCAATTAAACGATAAAATTTCTTAACGAAATTTTCACACCAACATAATATCATATTGTAAACAAAATAATAATAAAAAATAATTTTGACTTTGGATTTGTGGTCCCGAAACCACTTTTCTGATTTGACTAAAAATGAGTTGTTACAACTCTTCCCTCCTTAGGGATTTTCGTCCCCAAAAATCTTACAAGTGAATAGATGAGGGTACTATTTTCATATAGCTTCCTCGGGTTTCCACGTAGCTTCATCGATCCCGTGTTTATGCCAAAGAACCTTCACTAGGGCTATGCGTTTATTTCTTAATTCTTTGATTTCACGAGCTAAAAATTCTAATCGGTTCTTTGCTGTACGTCAAATCAGTCTCTATCTCAACATCTACCGGAGAAATCACATGTAACGAATCATATCTATATTGTTGTAGCATAGAAACATGAAAGACATTATGAATCTTTTCAAGTTCTAATGGTAAAGATAGTCGATACACTACAGGTCATATTCTTTCAATAATTTCATACGGTCTGATAAATCGTGGACTCAACTTTCCTTTACATTCGAATCGAAGAACCTTTTTTCCATGGTGACACCTTTAGAAACACTCGGTTCCCAACTTGAAACTCAATTTCTTTACGTTTCAAATCCGCGTATGATTTCTGTCGATCTGAAGCTACTTTTAAATTATCGCAAATCATTTTCACTTTTTCTTCAGTTTCTCTAATCAATTCAATCTCGTGAATCTTTTTCTCACTTAGTTCAGTCCATATAGCGGAGTTCGACATTTGTGACCATATAAAGTTTCATACGGTGCCATCTTTATACTCATTTAAAAACTGTTGCTATATGCGAATTCAATTAATGATAAGTATTTTTCCTAACTACCCTCAAACTCTAAAATAAAACATCTCAACATGTCTTCGAGAATCTAAATAACTCTCTCGGTTTGACCATTAGTCTGAGGATGAAAAGCTGTACTAAAATTTGACTTTGTTCCTAAAGCTTCTTGCAGTTTCTTCTAGAATCGCGACGTATATCTCGGATCTCTATAAGATATAATAGATAATGGCACCCCGTACAATCGAACAATTTCAAAAATGTACAATTCAGCTACTCTATCAAGTGAGAAATCTAACGTACCGGTATGAAATTAATAGATTTCATTAGTCGATCAACGACAGTCCAGATACCATCTTTCTTTTTTGGAGTTAGGGGCAATCCCAACACAAAGTCCATTGTAATTCACTCCTATTTCCACTTAGGAATCACCATAGGCTACAGTAAACCAGATGGTACTTGATGTTTAGCTTTGACTTGCTAACAAATCAAACATTTAGAAACAAAATTTGAGATATCTCGTTTCATGCCTTGCCACCAGTAAAACTATTTCAAATCGTTGTACATTTTGGTACTCCCCAGATGAATAGATAAGCAACTATTATGTGCTTCATGTAAAATCTTCTGAATGAGTTCTGAATTTCTCGGTATGCAAATTCCATTATGGAACTTTAAACAATCATCAGTTCCAATCTGAAACTCTAAATTAAGGATTCTCTCACATTGAATTCGTTTAACTTGCAATTCACAGTCATCTTTCTGAGCTTCGCGGATTTGTTGAAGAAATGCCGATTTAGCTTTTAATTCAGCTAAAATAGACCTATCATCACAAATCATCAACTAGGTATTCATTGTTCGTAATGCAAACAAAGATTTTCGGCTCAGAGCATCAGCAACAGCATTAGCTTTTCCCAGGTGATAATTAATCACAAATTCATAATATTTCAATAACTCGAGCCAGTTTCGTTGTCACAGATTCAAACCTTTTTGTGACACCAAATATTTTAAGCTTTTGTGATTTGTATAAATGTGGCATTTTTCACCGTATAAGTAGTGTCACAAAATTTTCAATATGAACACAATTGCAACAAACTCTAAGTCGTGTGTCAGATAATTCTTTTCATGCGGTTTCAATTGTTGGGAAGCATAAGATATAACTTTTCCTTCTTACATCAGAATACACCCTAGGACCATTTAATGATTTATCACTATAAATCACAAACTCTTTCCCCATTTAGGTTGAACAAGAACTGTTGCTTCAGTTAACAGTACTTTAAACTGTTCGAAACTCTGCTGACATTTTTTTGACCAATCAAATTTCACATCTTTTTGAAGCAATCGTGTCATCGGTGTCGCAATCATTGAAAATCCTTTCACAAATATTAGGTAATATCTTGCTAAACCCAGAAAACTGCAGACTTCAGACGTATTTCTCGGAGGTTTCCAATCAACAATAGCAGAAATCTTACTCGGGTCAACTCTAATACCTTCAGCTGAAACAATATGCCCCATAAATCCAACCTCTCGAAGCCAAAACTCACATTTGCTGAACTTTGCAAATAATTGCTTATCACGTAGAGTTTGTAACACAACTCTCAAGTGCTCGATATATTCAGATTCATATCACGAATAGATCAGAATGTCGTTAATGAATACAACAAAAAATCTATCTAAATACGGCCTGAATATCCGGTTCATAAAATCCATAAAAATTACAGGAGCATTAGTTAATCTGAAAGGCATAACAAGGAATTCATAATGCCCATATCTCATTTTGAATACAATCTTAGGTTCATCTGAGTCTTTAACTCGCAACTGGTAATGACCCAATCTCAAATCAATCTTTGAAAATACTGTGGCCCCTTTCAACTGATCAAATAAATCATCAATCCAAGGTAGAGGGTATTTGTTCTTTATAGTCACTTTAATCAGCTACTTTATTTAGCTGTCTATAATGATATATATTCTCATCATGCCACATTTATTCTTTACAAACAAGATTGGTGCACCCTAGGGTGAATAACTTGGTCGTGCAAAACCTCTGTCTGTCAATTCTTGCAACTGAACTTTCAACTCTTTTAATTCTTTTGGAGCTATTCTGTAAGAAGCTATCGATATCAGTGTTGTTCTTGGTAGTAACTCAATACCAAATTCAACCTCTTTGATCGGTGGCAAACCCGATAATTCTTCTGGAAATACATTCAAAAACTCACAAACAACAGGTACAGATTCAATCTTTGATTCAGACACTTTTGTATCCAGTAGTATGCAAGATATGTATCACAACCCTTTTTCATACATTTCAGAGCTAACATAGACGATATCACAGTAGGTAACTCACTCGAATCATGAATCAATCCGAAGAATTTCACAATTCAGACATTTTAATTTGATAATTTTTCGTCTACAATTCACAACTGCATCATACATAGTCAGCCAGTCCATACCTAGAATCACATCAAACTCATCGAAAGGTAGAAGCATCAAATCAGCCAGAAAACAGTAACCCCGATTCATCAAAGGAAAATTCTTACAAATTTTATCAACTAAAACAGACTTGCCTAGGAGGTTCGATACTTTAATTACAAACTCTGTAGACTCGACATGTAAACTCTATTTAAATACTAAATTCATACAAATATATGAATGGGTTGATCCAGGATCTATCAACGCAACTATATCAGTATCGAAAAGAGAAAAAGTACTAGTAATAACGTTTAGCGATGTTGCCTCCTCCCGTGCACGGAAAACATAAGTTCAGGCAGGTGCTCGTGCCTCAGATCTCACAGCGGAATCTCTCGTGACACCTCGATTACCACTCATATTTCTAGTGTTTCAGGGTGGTCTCCCTCTAGTAGCCATATTATTTACTTTCGCCGGTTGATCTCTTTCAGCTATAGACTTTTCTGGACAGTCTCGGAGATAATGACCAAGAGATCCACATTTAAAACAAGCTCCATTCATCATCCAACCTTCACCGTAATGCAGCTTATTGCAGTGCTTACATTCAGGTCCAACATTTCTAACACTATCTACACTAGCAACAAATGTCGTCTGAGGTTTAGAACTAAAATGTCTCACATTTCTATCTCTGATCGAAATTTCCGCATAAGCAGTAGAACGAGGATGATATTCTTTAGACTTCTTTGATGCTGACTGATGTGCTTTGCCCGCAAATCTCTTTCTAAAGTCTCTAGCTTCAGAATCAGATTTTATTTACTCTTTACTAAGCTCTTCGGCTTTGCAAGCTTTGTCTACTAAAACGAAAAAATCTTTCAGCTCAAGAATCCAAACTAATAGTCTAATTTCTTTATTTAACCCACCTTCAAGCCTTTTACACATTATAGCCTCGGAAGAAACACATTCACGAGCATATTTGCTTTGTCGTACAAACTTTCTTTCATATTTTGTTACCGACATACGGCCCTGTTTCAATTCAAGAAATTCTTTTCGTTTCTGATCAATGAACCTTTGACTAATCTATTTCTTTCTAAATTCAACTTGAAATAATTCTCAAGTAACTCTTTCTCACGAAACTACAGATATCAAGGTATTCCACCACTATACGTAGTGTCTTTCAACAGTGATACAACACATTTTATACATTCTTCAAGTGTGCAAGAAAGTTCATCAAATACCTGAATCGTGTTCTTAAGCTAAAACTTGACTCTCTTAGGGTCATCATTAATAGTAGCTCTGAATTCCTCAGCCTCGTGCTTTTGTATCTTATCAACAGGTGGTTTATTCAATCGCAAAAGATTCATACCTTGAGAAACTATAAGGATTGGTTGGGGAATAGGTACAGATGGAGGTTGTTGAGCATCTGGTTTCATACGAATCTATTTTGTGAACCACTCATTCATCATTTTAAAGAAGGCTTTTTTAGCCTCTCTTCCTTGGCTGCCCGTTACGAGTCTAAAATAAGAAGGCACTGTCCCTTGAGCGGGAGCAGGCGCATTACTCTCAACCTCATCAACTACAGCTCGATCAGGATCTATTTACTATATAAAAACACATTTGAAAATGTCAGGAGTCATCACACTATCACAGTTTATATGTATATGGCATGTATAGTTAGACTCACATACGCTATGTTAGTCCTATAATCGACTAAACCTGGCTCTAATACCAATAAATGTAACATCCCTCACCTGTATTAAATGTTAGAATAAGGTTACAGAGTATTATTGGACTTATAACACATATAATCGTACTTTTCTTATGCATTAAATCAATTCATACAATCATCATTCTATCTTAATCAATTTTTCCCTTATAATAGCCTAGAGGCTTTAAACGTGCTTTAGAAGCAGTTTGGGACTAAACCGAGAACTTATAAAACTTTTACTAAACTTTGAAAAATTTTTTCAAAAGATGACACACGCCCATGTGGATAGGCCATGTGTTTGACACGACCATCAGACACGCCCGTATCATTGGCCATGTGAAAACAGGGGGTACATACTGGCTTGGGTCACACGGCCAACCACACACCCGCGTGTCTAGCCTGTGTGCCCTTTGAAGTGGCCATTCACACCCGTGTACCAGGCCGTGTGCTAGGCCGTGCCAAACCTGTAGGGTATACTGACTTCTGCAACACGTCTAAGTCACACACCCGTGTGCTAGGCTGTGTGCCAATTAGGGGGTATACTGACTTGTACCACATGGCCAGTCACACGCCTGTGTGTAAGACTGTGTGGAGCATACTGACTTCATTTTAATTTCAATACCAGGGGACACACGGCCGTGTAATATAACCGTGTGTCACACACACCAAGACACACGTCTGTGTCTCTGCCCGTATGGACAAAAATAGGCTATTTACAAAGCCATTTTGCCACCAATTTTGCATATTCTAATCAAGCTCAAATTTGCAACATTTTATAACTTAATTGGCAGCCAATCCACAACATTTCATACACATGTTGTACCAATTCGACATAGTATTCAAATAACTAGTTAAAATCATGCATTTTCCATTCATATGCCTATCACATATCAAGACAACATTGCATATTTCTATTTCATTTACTACTTGCCAAAACATACCATATTTGAATACTTATACACAATCAAAGCATTATACCAAGTTAAGCCAAATCACATGGCTTTAACATATACCACAACATGTACCAAAATCACCATCTTAAGTAACAATAACTATCATCTTTATAACTAGCCTATACATGCCATATTTACATATATCCATAAGTTCAAAGGTATCAATTGACAACTAGATACTGTGATGCGTAAATCTGACTTAATTCGAGTCGAGCGAGCTATCGAACCTCTATAAAACACGAAAAAATAAACAAAGTAAGCTTTATAGCTTAGTAAGCCCGTATAATTTAGAACTTAACTTACCATTTATACATAATCAAACAATTAAACAAGGTATATCAAATTCACTTGTCAAATGCCTATACACAAGCATTCATCAAAAAGTTAGTCACATAAGTATACATAATCATCCATTTAAACAGTATTTCATCCATATAAAACATAACTTTTTTCACATAACCAATAACAAAATTTATACCCGTTGAACCTATTAGAATACTGATAGATACATGGGTGATACACACTAGGTGGATTAATCGGTAATCCGTCAATTCATCATCATATTCACTCTTTTAAGCTATGATCGGTAAGCTTCTCCTGAGTTGATGGACAGTAAGCTCTATTGAGCTGAACCGGTAAGCTCTGATGAGCTGAGAACAGGAAGCTCTTACAAGCTGATATATCAGTAAGCTCATACGAGCTGAGGTGAGTCCGCAACACATGCAGGATCTCAACTTAAACAGTAACCCTAGTGACATGTCACTCGTATCCTACAAATTCCTACGGTTCAAACGGGGCTTGGTAACCATCAAACGATATCCATAAGGCATTTGTATTTCAAGTAGATCATTTATTCAATTACATACATTCATTTCAAATAATTACAACTATTTAAAAGTTTGATTCTAATTATACGAACTTACCTCGTATCGCTCGGATAGAAATTATTGACTATTCGTCCACTTTTCCTTTTCCCCGATCTAATCCTGATCTCAGCTTATCTTGATTTATATATACTAACAAATTTAGCACATTCAATATTCGATCTATTCAATTTAGCCTATAATTCATATTTGGCAAATTTACACATTTGCCCTTAAACTTTCACATTTTCATAATTTAATTCTTATCACATAAAATTGTAAATTCATGTAATTTAGTACAAATTCATGCTAGCCGAATATTACCCATTCCTATATCAACCCATATTTTCAATTTATTTGCACTTTTAACCACCACATTTTATATTTTCACAAACTAATCCCTTTTTGACATTTTTGTCAAAAATTTATTTACAAAAACTATTAATCTAATATTAAACCTTCCAAATACATCATAATTCATCAAATTACTCAAGCATTCAACAACAGAAACATGTTAAATCTTTAGCAGTTTCAAAATTTATGGTACCGGCTAGCTAGAATACGAAGCAACGATCTCAAAAACATAAAAATTATTAAAAACCGAATAAAAATGGACTTACAATTGAATATCAAAGTGATTGAACCCTAAAACACTAAAAATGGAGTCTCCATTTCTTCTTTTCGGTGAACAATTTAAGAATATGAAAGTTTTTCTTTTGTTTTTAGTATTTTATCATAATTAACAACTAATTTACTATATTAACCTTAAGTATATAACATTAAAATTAATTTATACAAGTCCATTAATGTCCACTTACTTTTCAAATGGTTTAATTTCCATTTATGGCCACCATAATTAAAAATCAAAGCTATTTAATACCTTTGACTAATAAAACACTAATTTTTCATTTTATTTGATTTAGTCCTTTTCTCAAATTAACCAATTAAAAGATAAAATTTCTTAACGAAATTTTCACACCAACATAATATCATACTGTAAACAAAATAATAATAATAATAATATAATAATTTTGAATTTGGATTTGTGGTCCCGAAACTACTATTCTGATTTGACTAAAAACGGGCTGTTACAAGTCCTGTATAAAACAAATTTTGTTAGTAAATTGGACATCACAATTAGACCCATCAACCAACTGTGACATAGATATCAAATTGCAATTCAAGTTTGGAACATAAAGAACATTGTCTAGTTTCAAATATTTTCCCAAACAAACCAATTCCTCCCTCAACCCCATTACCTCCTCACCATTAGGCAAACCAATTGGACAAGCTTCAATTTCTTTTAAATTTGTTAAACATTCTAAATTACCTGTCATATGTTGGGAAGCACCCGAATCAATGATCCAACTAAGATTACTCTTACCATTCAACTTTCACTAGTACCCGATTTGCACATGTTCAACAAATTGCAAAAGAGTGTCCATTGTTCAAATGTCAAGGCCCCAGAAGCTATACTTTCTCCAGATTATCACTCAAAGTCAACACGTAACTGAAAGCATTTTTCTTTCCCTCGCTATTCATGGCTATTTTGTTTTTATGTGGCTATCGATACCATGAAAGAACTCTTGAGAGAAATAACATTCTTCCCATTATCCATTAATAGGGAAAAAAAAAGCCATATATATACATGATAAGCATGGAAAATAAATCACCCAATAAATCTGTGTAAATCTCCAACTTCTAGAATAAAGTCTTTAACTTCTTTACTAAATATATTATTTACATATTTAACGGATATTTGTATATCTAAATATATTCCTTGATTTCTTTCCTAATAAAATACAAATAACTTAACTCTAAAATGATAGATTTAAAATAATATATGTATTAAATTAAACTTGAATAAATAAACATGAAATGACGATAACTTGAAATAATTCAAAGTCAAAATGACTCGATCAAAAATCCCAACTCTTAAATCTAAATTGATCCACAAGATATAACTTTAAATTATCTCTAATTGAATTATAAATATAATATATATATATAGGTTTTAAATAAAAAAAATTAAAAGAATATTGTAAGTCCCTATCTTTTGAAATTTAATTTTATATTAAAAATTAATATTTTATTTAAAAATCTCAATCTAATAATTAATGCTATTAATAGAATTTACAAAATTTATCATTAATATACCCATATAATCAAACCAACTTTATAAGAAATATTGTTATATACATCTACTTTTCCAACCATAATAAATACAATCTTAAACCCTAAACCAAATACATCAAATTTAAGGGGATGGATAGGAGATAAAGCCAAATTAGAAGAAAGAACAAATTCACTAATATTTTGCATGTATAACAGGCTACGGCCAAATACATCTACAGCACAATAAAGAACTCCAGCATTGTACTCTCCAACATAATTGGACCAATGGAATGAATGTCATAAACTAATCATCCAATTAAAAGCTTTTATTTTATGGTAGTTGGCGAGCCTAAGGTCTGTTTACAGATTATATATATAATCAATCATATGTATATAGCACATGGATTTGATGAATGTATTTGGTGTTTGCAGAGTCTAACCATAGAAATGGTTAGCTACATCAAAGCTAAGGGTTGCTTTTAAAATAGAGAAAAACTTCATTGATCTTTAAAAGTTGAAGTCATCTATCCAGAATGCTTTTGGGATGATGTTAAAGGTTGCACAGGATATTGCTTAATTAATTCAACCTCAAATTATGTACATAATTGTATTCTATCCTTGGTTTGTTTTAGGTTAGGAATAATTGTTTTATATTGACAAAAGAATCTTAAATACATGCTATGTTTTACTTCAATTACATAAGATATCTCATTTAGAAAGAAAGATATTTATACAAATGTGTGTTTATAAAATATTTATGTGTGTATATGTATTTATCTTTTAAATGAATTGAGAAAATTTTAAAAGTGGTAGGATTTTTTCCACAAAATGACTTTTTAGCACTTGATTCTTGAGCTGTAAAAAATTAATTTAATCATTTTTCTTTATTTAGCTATTATATTTTTATTTTTGTTAAATTAGCATAATCATATTGGAAAAAGTTAATAGTACCTTTAACTTGTTAATATAGCGTCTTGACATTAATATGATATATATCTTACGTGATGGTCCACTTATATTTATTATTAATGTAGTACTATTTTATTTTATATGTATTATATAAAATTAATTTTTAAAATAGAAAATTTTAAAATAAAAATTAAAAAATCTTTAAGAAATCATTTTAATTTTCACATACTAATTGAATCCATCAATCAAAAGATGAACTTAACTATTACAATTTATTGTAAATTTAATATTTTCATAAAACTTAAAAAGAAAAGTTTAATAGGAGAGAGCTACTTATACCAATATAAAATTAAAGAGTTTTACATCTAATCTGTCGTAATTCGCTATAGTAGATTAAACTAGTTTTTGCACTTGAGGAGCTTGAATACAAGTATTTTTATTATGTTTTAATTAAGTTTTCATATTTTCATTTACATTTAATAAAAAGTGTAATTTGAGTCTTTTATTGACCTTAGGGGCCGAATAAGGCCTAAGGGCGAGCTAAAACACTTAGTGAGCGTGCAGGAGACCATCAGACGGCGTAAAAACTCAATACTGGTCGCTATGTTGCAATACAGGGAGTTTGATGTCGCAACATAGGGAGTAGAGTACAAGAATTCTGAGACTGTCTTCAGTGTCGTGGCACAGCCAATGGTACTAATTCACTTGAGCACGATCCTCGGAGTACTAACTCACTTTGCTGTAACTATATTACAAGCTAACCCGTATACTTGCAAATATCGCTTATTTCATATATTTTGTACAGGTTTCTTACTTTGGACGTTGGTACGTCTGGAGGAGGTCAACATCTTTTCTTGACTTTTAGTCAGAATTAAATGAATGATTAAGATTAAAAATGATATTTTTCTACTATTTTATTTCCTTTTCTACTTATTCTTTAACTAATCACTTATCCCTCTGCAAATATGAAAATTCTAATTAAACCTTTATATCAAGTCTAGATCTAAAATTAATTCTCATTTAATTAGAAAATAAAACATCATTGTCTTTTCCCTCAACAATGATAACTACAAACAAAATTTCAAGTCTAATTATACTTATAATAGAATATCTCAAGTTGAGGACGACTGATGAAAAACACCAAAATATTGCTATATTTTTTCTTATCTTGGAACCCAAAGTACTTATAATACCAAGGATTCATAAAGTTTAAAGCATTATTAAGGATTCATAAAGTTTAAAGCATTATTTAGTTTTCTTACTAATTTCCTCGCTTATTTAAATTTCCTCAATTGAAATTATCATTTTACTTGTTTCAATACCCTCAACATATATATATCTATCTATACTAAACCAAAGGAGTAATGATACTAAGTGTGGGCTTGGATGGGCGGTGCGGTGTGTTTAGCTTAGTTTCTATTTCATGCTATAGTATCAGTCAATATGTACTTGATAAATCGTAATTTATACATATTTTTACGTCATGCTTAACACATTTTATAGATGAATTTTCCTTAGAATTGGTGAATTCGATGCTCCTAATGCCTTAATTTCATGTTTTATACTTAGGCGAGCATAGAAAAGCAAAAGGAACAAGAAACAGGCCAAAAACGGAGAAAATGGGCCAACATACGAAATCAACACGGCCTGTACCTCCTCACACGGGCAGACCACACGGCCGTGTCCATTTGGAAGAATCGAAGCACAACTCACACGATTATAACACACGCCTGTGCCATTCTAACAGGCTCGAGCATGGCCTGAAGTAATCGCACACGGGCGTGTCCCTGCTGAGCCCAAGTTTAGTCCAATTCGGAAAAGGTCAATTTTGAGGTTCTTAGGCATTCCAAAGCCTATGAATACACCCTAGAGGAGGAGGAAAAAGGAGACACAGAGAAGAAGGCAGGGAACTGCTCAAGGGAAGCCGATTGATCCATCTCAGAAGCCGGATTCATCATTAAGACTAAAGATCTCCCCTCAATTTCCCTTCAGGAGTTTTGGGTTTTCTTTATGTTTTATATTTATTATTCTTCTGAGATGTTTTCCTTTTTAGTTATGATCTAAATCCCCTAAATACCTAAGGGGAATGAAACTTAAGACGAATCTTGTTATTATTTTCTGAATTGTATGATAAATATTTGGCTTGTTCTTAATTATGTGTTCTTAATTCTTGTTTTGATATTCCAGGATATTGATTCAAGTTAAGCTCTTATTTAGATGAGGAATAAACCTTGTCTAGGAGTACAATTGTCATAATTAAGCGGAGTTCATTGCGCGTCTAGAGATAGGGTGACAAGATTTTACCGGATTAGGGTGAAACCTAATAAGGGGATCCATAGATCGAGTTAATGCAACCCCATGGTGTTAACTAGAGAAAAGTCTCAATTATTCAATCTAGCGATTAGACGTTATTAGACTTGAATAGGGATAATAACATAACTTAGGGATCTCTACGGAACAAGTTAAATGAATAAATCGTCCGATTCGGAGTCAGAATAACAAGTGAAGTCTAGTTAGATTTTTCCTTAGGTATTGTCTTAATTCAATCGTTTTCCAAAAGTAACCCCCCAAATCTATTTTTTGTGAATTCTTAGTTTAGTTAATTAGTTAGTTAAAACAAACCCCCTTATTCTTAGGCTAGATAATAAAAAGACAGTCATTACTAGTACTTTTAGTTCTTTTGGGTTCGACAATCCCGTCTTACTAAAACTATACTACTGTTCGATAGGTACACTTGCCTACATTGTGATCATAGTTAGTTTCAAAAACGATTCATTATAAATATTTAAAACCTGTCACACAAAAATCGCGATCAGTACTCTTACTGTCACTGCTATTTTTACATTAACCGCAGGTAAATGCACTGCCCATCCAGATCCATCCTAATTATTATAATTTCTATTGTTTTGGGTGAATATGATGATACTTTATTCTAAAATTGAATAGAAATTAAATTTATATTTGTATTCATTAGGGTTAAATAAGGTTTAGGTGACAAATTATTGACAAAGAGAAAGGTAGGAGGAGAGTGTTAAAAGAAAATTTAAGGTGTGTTTAACAAACCATTGAAAATTTTCATTTCATTGAAAATTAATATTTTCAACATTTAGAAGTTTAAAAATCTGTCTTTTGGGACATTTTTCTCACCGTCTTTTGACACGTTTCTATACTATTGTATCACGTATCTTCACTATCTCACATTTTTCTGATAAAAGTTTATTTAATCTTTCTTTTTTTTTTCTAAGTTGTGGTTTTATAGAGGAATTTATAATGGGTTTATCAATAGGAGATGAAGAGGAGAAGGAGACTATCCATTTAGGGGTGGAATCATATGATCATGAAAATTCTTTTGCTAATTGTTTTGTAGGATGGTTTCTAACATCCAGAGTTGTCAATTTTTAAGCAATGAGAACTACGCTAGCGATCGTTTGACGCTCAATTATGGATGGTAGATTCTTATTTCGTTTATATTTCAAAGTTGATTTTGATAGAATTGAGAATGATGGTCCTTGGAATTTTAATTCTCATTTATTGGTTTTGCACTGACTCAAAGAAGGGAAGACCCTATAACTACTCAATTAAATTGAGTTAATTTCTAAATTCTCATTCATGATCTCTCACATGGATTCATGTTTGAGGCAGTTGCAAAGCAGTTGGGCAATTTTATTAGGTTTTTCATGGACTATGACGAAATGACTATTCAATTAGGGTATAAAAGGATTATACAATTAAAGGTGCGAATTGATATACAAAAGCCATTAAAAAGGAATAAGAAATTTACTACCCAAATAGATTGTGTGCGTACACGCACTTTGAATACGAAAAACTCACATTATGCTATTTATTGTGTGGTTAGTTAGGTTATGGAAAAAGTTTCTGTCGGATTAGAGCTCTCCATCTGAAGCATGATTATGATTGCCAAAGGGATATTTCATTATGTGTGCCATCATGTAGAGTTGATATTTCGATAAGCAGATGGTTGGTGTAGGAAGGTGTTGGTGGAATTCCAAATTATTGAAAATTTTCAAATGGATCTAGAGGGAGTAAATTAGGGTCATTACAATCTTGTTCAAAAATCAAGGTGATAAGGAAGAAAAGCCTATGATCTTATCACAATCTCTTAAAGAAAAGTCAACTATTACTTTACCATCAGGTCCTATTAATGTGTCAAATTTGGGCCAATTCAATAATGAGATTATGGTTAATTTTGATGAATAGATAGCAGTAATTGAAGGTGAGAATAGCCCAATACAATAGCCTGATGGGCTTAAACGTCTTCACACTTTTTCTAATGCTTTAAAAGTTTCTACAACTTTGGATTTAAATGAAGCCCTTGGTAATTTGTCACATGTTCCAAATTTTGCTACATTGGCAGGCATTGCTAAATAGGCCATTCGAATGCAATAAAGTTTATAAGTTGGAATGTTTGGGGTTTAGGGAGGCCTCAGACAGTTCACTGTCTTTGGCATGTACTGAGAGACATAAATCCTTCTATGGTTTTCTTGATTGAGATAAAACTATAGGATTGTCGTATGGCTACGGTAAGAAGAAAATGTGGGTTTTAAAATGGGATTGTAACGCCCCAAATTTTTGTAAATTTGGCTTTTGTGATGGTTGAGCATGGAAATATCTGAACAATTGCTTTTGTGTTATTTTGGGATTTAAATGTGTGGTTAAGAGGGTATGTGCTTTGGGGCATGTTTGGGAGGTCCCAAGTTCGAGCCTTAACTTGCATTAAATTTTGGTTTTTATTTAGATAAAGCTTGACCTTTGGTTAATGGGCTTATGAGAATTTATTGGTAGGAACTTAACAGAATGGGCCTGCTGGTCTGGTGGTTAAGTGGAGTGTCAGTCTGCTCAGGGTCCTGAGTTCGAATCTCTGCAATGGCTTTAGGATTATTTTTTGCTGCAAGTTTTCTCTAAATTTTAGGCTTTATCAAAATTTTGAGTTTAGGTTTTAGTGAAAATTAAGGGTTTGCAGTATGTCCTTATTTTCCTTCTTTTTAACAAAAGCTTTTTCCTCTGTCGTTCTCTTCTCCCAAACCCTTGCCACAAAAAATTCTATTTTTTTTCCCCTCTCCTCCGTTTTTCTTTCTTTTCGATTAGTGGTGACGTATTGCTAGTGGATTCTTTAGCTCGGTAAGTATGTTTTTATTAAATTGCGTGACTTCATTTAGATATTGTTTAAAAGGGATTTTATTTTGCTATTTAGGGGATTATCAAGGTTCTGTGGATCGCTAATCGAGTTCTAAATAGCGAAGAATCACCGTTATTCGTTGAAGATAAGTAGATCTTTCGTTTCAGGATTTGCCTATTCTTAATAATCGGACTTAAGAGACTAATTTTAGGTTTGCTATGAGCGATTTTAGGCTTTGGAGTGCTCGTGGTTGGATTACCAGCGAAAATGAACCAGGTGTGTACTTCGATTACGCTGAAAATGAGTTTCAGCAAAATCTGAAAAGTGGCCTGTCGACGCCACATGGGCGCTTGGTCTGCCCGTGTGGTAGCCTGCGTCGCGAGACACGGGCGTGTCACTGAAAACCTAAGCCTTGCGCGCGCCACACGGGCGCGCCTAACACCAGCGTGTGAGGGCTTGTAGGCCGTGTGCGAGGCACGAGCTCAGGCAAATGGGCCGTGTGGGCCTACACGGGTGAACCACACAGGCTTGTGGGAATCTGGGCTAGGCCGTGTGATCCACAAGAGCAAAGCCAATTTCGGCCGTGTGGGCCACACGGACGTGTGAGCCCACGAGGGCAGGGCACTCGGACACATGAGCCCAATTTTTTTGAAATGTTTTGTAAGGTTGCACGGGTCGCCTGAGTTGACTATGACCTGACTGTAGGGGTGGTAAGTGTTACTTAGTCCCCATACTCTGATTGGTTACTGAAAAGTATGTTAATATAAGCATGTGTATCTGTTTGATTCTGTATATCTGCTCTGACATGATGTTGATATGATCTGCTATCTGCATAGTAGCATGCCATGATATTTATGATGCATTGTATTGGGTTGGGATTGTTATGAAGAGAAGGAAGTCTGAGAGGCGATTAGCCTGTTATCTGGCAGCTAAGCTGCATACTTATGATGTGTGCTGCAATGCAGTACCTTATGGTATGTAGGGTTGGATGGGTTGATTAAATCCCCATACTTGGTGTGTAGGGTTGGGTAGGTCGATTCTATCCCCACATGGTGTGATGGGTTGGACGGATATGGTGTGCAGGGTTGGTGGGCATGATATTTCAGATATCTGATCTGTTATGCATGCTATATCTATATGGCTAAGGCCGAATAACTGTATTCTATTATCTATTTGTATGCATGCTGTTTTTGGGGATGTACACACTGAGTTTGCGAAAACTCACCCCTTTTTTATTTTGTTTGTCAGGTAATCCTTAGCAGTAGATGAATCGGTGTGACGGAGGGCCCGATGGTAACCACTGGTAGACATTTACGGATTTTTGAGTAACACTTTATTTTCCCTACTTTATTTAAATATATGTTTTGGGATTAATATGTATTTAGACTCAAACTATTCTTGGGTTTATTTTGAGATTTTAAATTGTTAAATTATTGATTTATGAATTAATAATGTTTTAGCTTCCGCATTAATGAAATGTTTTCACGTACTAATTGGAATAGAGATTTCCCGACTTAAGTAAAGATAATAAACTGAACGATTTTTCACTTGATAAGGTTTCCTTAAAGGGTTTCTTAAAAGTACTCTCATGTGACGCTGCCAGATTCAGCCATAACGTCTAGGCCAGGTTTGGGGTGTTACAGAGATTGATGTTGATTTGGATGGTCAAAATGGTTTTTTTTTTTCCATGGGTTCGAATAGTACTTGTAAGGTGTCTCTCCGTTCGTTTTCGAGAAGGCACATATACATAATGGTAGATAAAGATTATGAAGGAAAACCGTAGTGGTGTACAGGTTTCTACGGTGCTCCTGAGGAAAAACATAAAGAGGCTTTATAGAATCTGATGCAACATTTAAGTGATTGCCCAAATGTTCCTCAATTAATCATAGGGGATTTTAATGAGATTTTATATTCATCGGAGAAGAAGGGAGAGCTAGTTCAAAGTGAAACGCAAATGAGAAGTTTTCGAGATGCATTGGTTGATTGTTCATTGATTGATTTGGGTTATTGTGGTCAGTGGTTTACTTGGGAGAAAGGTTATTTTCAAGAAAACAATATTCGGGAACGACTTGATCAGGGTGTTGTAAATGATGAATAGTCTTTATCTCCAAATTATCGATTGAATCATTTAGCGCACTCATTTTCAGTTCATCGCCCTCTACTAGAAAACACGAATATGGACATTAATTCTTCTCGAGTTTGGCATTTCAAATTTGAGGATGCTTGGCTTACAGAAGATTCATGTGAATTAGAAGTTAAAAAGCTATGGGATACAAATGTGGTTTTGGTTTCAAGCAGATTAAGGAAAGTTGGGCTGGGTCTCGATAAATGATTCAATAAACTAAAAAGAAGTAAGTCCTTGACAAAAGATGAGTTTAAAAGTTGGCTTGTTAAATTGAATGACTTTTTTTTTTCCTACGGATGAAGTGTTGGGGGACATAACAGAGATTAAACTAGCTTTAAACTTAGAGGTAGACAAAGAGGAGCTCTATTGGAACAGAGAGCTAAAGCAAATTGGTTGAAAAATAGATATCGCAACACAACGTTTTTCCATAGGTTCGCATAGCAACGTCAAAGAAATAATCGTGTGGAAAAGCTAATGGATAATAATGGCATCTCTTATGAAATTAATGCTGGTTTACTTTTACTTACACGAAACTATTTTAGTTCTCTCTTTTTGTCAAATGGAACAGTAAATGCAGATGAGATTTTGGCAAGTGTCATATCGTGTATCACCTAAATAATGAATTAGGATCTTGTCAAGGCATTCTCTTATGAGGAGCTTTGCGTTTCTCTTAAAACAATGAGTCCATTAAAAGCTTCAGAAATGGATGGTTTGGGAGCTGTTTTCTACCAAAGATTCTAGCATACTGTTGGAAAAGAGGTAGTGAGTTATTGCATTGAAACATTGAATGGGATTCATGACATTTTAGAGATTAACCGGACTCACATTGTTTTGATTCTCAAGGTCAATAATCCTTAAAATATGTGTCAATTTAGATCGATTAGCTTGTGTAACATTTTGTACAAAATCTTATCCAATATGCCAGTGAAAAGGTTTCAATCAATTTTACACTACTATATTAATGAGGCTTAAAGCATATTTTTTTCCAATGAGGCTTATTTCATATAACATCCTGGCAGCATATGAAATATTGTATTATTTGAAGAATAAAAGATTAGGGAAATCAAGGATATTTGCACTTAAACTAGACATGAGTAAAGCGTATGATACAGTGGAGTAGCCATTTATTAAACTTATGCTCAAAAGGATAGGTTTTTCAGAAATCTTGATTTAGAAAATTATGATGTTCATAGAATCAATTTCTTATTTTGTGGTTTTAAACGGGGAGATTGGTAAATAGTTCTATCCTTCTCAAGTTTTACGACAAGTTGACTTGCTTAGTCTGTATTTGTTCCTAGTGTACAGTAGGGGGCTCTCAGCTCTTTTACTAATAGGTTCATCACAAAGGATTTTAAAGGGTGCTTATATTTATAGACATACTCCACTTATCACGCATTTGCTTTTTGTGGATAACGGATTAATTTTCACAGAGGCCATGACAGTAGGGGTTATGGTACTTATAGACATTTTGGTGATTTATGCTAACAATTCAGGCCAACTAGTAAATTTTGATAATCCATGTACTTTTTTCAGCTCAAATGTGACCCCGGGTAAACAAAGATGACATTTGTCGAATTCTGGGGGTAAATTCCAGTAAAAATCTGGAAAAATATCTTAGGCTCCTTTCTATTGTTGGACAAAATAAAAAGAAAGCATTTAGAGAAGTGAAGGAAAAACTTGTTAAAAGAATGAACAGTTGGAGCTCGAAATTACTATCAATTAGGGTAGAGAAGTTCTCTTCAAATCGGTTTTACAGGCAATACCAATGTTTGCAATGTCTTCTTTTTTATTGCCAAGTTTCTTTTGCAAAAAACTTGAATCTTTACTATCTCGGTTATGGTGGCAGGGAAAAAAAAGGGATGCATTAGTGTACATGGTAATCTTATGTTATCCAAAAGATGAAGGAGGAATGGGGTTTTAGGATCTATCAAAATTTAACATTGTTATGTTAGCAAAGCAAGGTTGGAGATTATTTAAGAATCTAAGATCATTAGTAGTGAGGTTGATACAGGAAAAGTATTATCACAATTCAATTTTTTTGTAGGCTTCACTGGGGTTAAACCCATCATTGGTGTGAAGAAGTATTTGGTGCTCAAAAGCTTTGTTGAGTCCAGGCTTGTGATGGAGGATTGGTTCAGAGCATTCTGTTTCAATTTCGCAGGATTATTGGCTATCGAGTAAAGCTTAAATAAGAATTTTCTCAATTGGGTAGCAAAATTAGATTAGGTAAGTGACCTCATTATACCTCAATTGAACTGTTGGGATCATAATTTAGTTTTCTCAAGTTTTTCATAGAAGGAGGCAAAAATTATTGTGAGTATCCCTTTACCTTTGGCTACTCAAACTGATAAGTTAATTTGGTTTTGAGAATATTCTTGTAACAACCTATTTTTAGGGTTAATCGGAACAGTGGTCTCGAGGTCACCAAATCAGACGAGTAGGTTTGTAAATATTATATTTAATATTTACAAGTTAATTGCGAGTTTAAAAAAGGTTTTTGATATTGTGATTTTTGTTTTATAAGCGATTTATTAAGTTCAAGTGGTATGACCCTAAGGTCAAGTGGGTTTAGAAAATGAGGTATCGAGACCTTGTTTCAAGTGGCAATAAGATGGTATTAAAGTTTCATTGAAAAATTTTATCGTTTTGATAGTTAATTAAGTAAAAAGGACTAAATCGCACAAAGCGTAAAAGTTGTGTTCTATAATTTAAAGATATTAAATGGCTATGGAATTAAAGTGGCAATTATTCCATAATTGTTGATAGTGGAATTCCATGGCTTGATATAATGGAAATTATTAATGTATATTAAGGTTAAATATGGTATTTTGTAATTATAATAAAATAAAATAAAACAAAAGCCAAATTACATGCTATCATCTTCATCAATAGCCGAATGTGAGAAAGAAAATAATGTTCTCAAAGCTTTTAAGGTTCGGCCATGGTTGTTCATGCATGTAAGTCCATTTTGTCTCGGTTTTTAATAATTTTTACGTTTTTGAGATCGTTGCTTTGTGTTCTAGCTAACCCGTACCTCCGAATTCAAAATTGTTAAAGTATTTGGATGATTCCATTGTTGAATATTTGAGTATCTTGATGTTTAATGATAGAAAATAAATCTTTGATGGTAGATTATTGAGTTTTGTTAAATGAATTTTAGCAAAAGTGTCAATTTTTGACTAAATTGTGAAATATAATAAATTATGTGGTAAAAGTGTGAATAAATAAAAAAATATGGGCTGATATGAGCATGTATGAAATTCAGATAGCTTGGGCTATGATGAAATTGACTAAATTTGCATTTTTCGAGCTTAGGGACTAATTTGTAAAAAGGTCAAAAGTGTAGGGTAAAATAGTAATTTTACCAAAATATGAAATTCAGTTAAAATGAATAGAATATAAATTGAAATAGCTGAATTTGATTGATTAGATCAAGTTAAGCCTCGTACGAGTCTATATCAAGGGAAAAACAGAGTTTCAAACTAGTCGATCCATTTAAACGTTTTGACGATCGAGGTAAGTTCGTATGTATTAAGCATTGTTAAATTTATGTTTTTAATTCTTGATATTGTATAAATTGTCTATATGTGATTATTGTTATGATTAATGACTTATCGGCTAAAATGGTACTTAGTGTGCGGTTCGAAATAGCTTCGGCTAAAAGTGGCACTTGGTGTGCAATTTGAGATAGCTTCGGCTATATATATATAAATGGAACTTAGTGTGCAAAGTATCGAGGATGGCACTTAGTGTGCGAAACATCCAGAATAGCACTTAGCGTGCGAGGTATCGAGTATGGTACATAGTGTGCGAGACATCGAAGATGCAACGGCATTATGTATATGTATGAAATGGTAAGGATCGGTACAAGTATGTATAGAAACTCAACTTAATATGAAATCCATGAATGGTAAATCCATGAGCATTGTGAAATGATGTTGTGTTAATTTGGTGAATAATGATATATGTTTATAAATGTATGGATTTCTAGTTGAAAGAAAGGAAGGTGTGGTAAATTTAGTTATTATCATTTTCTTACTAAAACAGTTTTGGATAGCAGTAGTCCGATTTTGAAAATACACAAAAAATAGTAGAAAGTGGGTTATAGATTGAATAAAATATGTAATTGAATCTTCTTGAGTCTAGTTTCTTATAAAAGAAACGATGTAAGCAAAAGAATTTCATATTATGAGATATTTAAAGTTATGTGAGATAGAGTCAGAACAATTTCGAAATCCCCTGCTCTGATTTGATAAAATCATTAAAAATTATAAAAAAAATATTTATAGGTTATAATTTATATGAATATAATTTTTAATGAGTCTATTTTCAATAAAAATAGACGGGAACATAAGCTGAGTCCCGTACTATGAGATAATTAATTTTTAGTGAAGAAAGGTCGAAGCTGTCGAGCAGCGAAAAATGGGTGAATTTAAAGAATAAACTGTACTTATTGGCTAATCAAAAAATTCTAAAAATTTTATGGTAAGAATATATGTGAGTCTAGTTTCAAGGAAAATTAGCGGAACTTAATTTGGAGTTCCGTAGCTCTATATATAAATAAGTTGTGAATGTGACTTGAGAAAACAGCTTGACCTGAACATAAGTAAAAATGCAAATATGGTTGTATTACCTTGAGAAGCAAGTTAATAAATTGCTTATTATTTTCATATGAACTGACTAAGCTTTATAGCTTACTCCCCTTCCTTTTCATCTCTTATAGGTTTATTTAGCTAGCTCGGGTTGGAGATCACCGGAGATTCAATCATACTATCAAGCTACCATTTTGGGTATAAGTATTCAAATACTTAAGTCTATGGCATGTATAGGGGCTTTATCTTTTGTAATTATGTCATTACTAATGTGGCCAAATGTGTTGGCCTATAATGGTTATAGTTCAATTTGTGTATAGCCATGAATGGTGGCTTATGTTGATTATATGATTATACATGTGCCTATGCCATGGAGATGAGGCTTGAGATTGTGTGTATGTAATGAGTTATATTGTTGGTGGTGAATGCTTGATGGTTTAATTGAGATGAGATGATGTGTTGATAACTAAGGCTTGAATGTGTGATATGGGAGTAATCTTATAAACTTTGATGCATGAGAATTAGTAAATTTGAGCTTGACTAAGCATGATATTTTAAGTATGTAAAATATGATATGAGGTTACCATGATCTTGTATTGTTTGTAGATGATTGAATGTTCAAATGTGCCATGTTAATGGTTAATAAAAGTAAGCATGTGAGTTTGTTATTGAGGGTGGCAAATGGCTTGGAAAATAGCCTAAAAATTGTCCACACGGGTCGTGTGTCCCCTGCATCATGTACTTTAGTTTCAAATTGGTCACACGGGCTATGACACAGCCATGTGTCTCAGCTGTGTGAGGGACACGGCTCTGAGGCACTGGCGTGTGCCTTGGCGGTGTGCCCTTATTTTTGTGATGACGTCATAAACAGAGAGTTACATGGGCTGAGGACACGGGCGTGTCCGGAGCCACACGGGCGTGTGACCCTGTTTCATGATGAAATTTTCTAAGTTTTCCAAAAGTTTCCAAAGTTCTCGGTTTAGTCCCGAACCACCCTCGATGTATGTTTTGGGCCTCGTAGGCTTGTATAAGGGATGTTATGCATGTGTATGAATAGTTTTAATTTGGATGAAATTTTATGGTCTGGTTTTGTATGAATGTTTTGATGTAAGTCCGGTAATGCCTCGAACCTTGTTCTGACATTGGATACGAGTAAGGGGTGTTATAATTCTGAAGTCTTCTATGTGAGAAGTGGTTATAAATCCCTAGTTGGGCCATTAACCATGGATATAATTTAGCAAAACACGTATATATATATATATATATATATATATATATATAGATTTGAAGTTTGAATTATCCATCAAAAGCCTAAATTTTACTGTGGAAATTTGCTCAAAATTTTATCTCTACACTACAGAATTTGCATTTTAGAAGAATATCATCAAATAATCGCTGCCCATATTGTCAAAATTATAGCGAATCAAATTTGCATGTTAGTTGTGACTGCTATTTTGTTTAACAAGTTTGGTTAAAATTGGAGTTTTAGTGGCCTAATGAAGTTACAGATGAAAGCTTTTTCGTGTGGTTATGTTGGCTTTTCAAACATTCAAACAATAAAAGAAAGGAAGACATAGCTATTACAATTTGAGCCTTATAGTTTTCCCGCAATAAACTCATACACAAAAGGAAATTGCAAAGTGTTGATGAGGTTGTTACCTTGATTCGTGGTTATGGGCAGTAGTATTAGGATCTGACCTCAAATTTAAGGCATTCAAACCCCTTTGCAATGGTTCATTGGGTTTTTTCACCTCCATTTTGGGTCAAAGTAAATGTTGATGCTAGCTACTCAAGTTCAAAACAAAAAGTAGTATTAGGTATCATTATTCGAGATGAAAACGATCAAATTATGGGTTCTTGTTTTAGAATTCATAACTTGTTTAGCTCAGTAGTTATGGCTGAAGCGATAGCGATTCTTTATGGTCCCTAATTTTCTCAATAAATGGGTTTTCTGTAAGTTGTTTTGGAAAGCGATTCAAGGATTGTCATACTGAAATTACAATAAAAAAAGAAGGACTATTCTGAAATTAGACCGGTTACTTAGGATGTGAAAGCATTATTTCGAAGTTACTTAACATGTTGCTTTAACTTCATTGCCAAATGAGGAAACACCGTCGCACATACAATGGCGGAAAAAGGGATGAAAAGCTCGAAAGATCGTTTCTGGTTTGAAGGTGCACCTGTAAGAGCCATAGGTTTAGCAACATCGGACCTTCGAATCACGCAACCGCCATGAGTTTCTACTTATTGGCTCCTGCTCTTTGGATTGAGGATTTCATCTATCTATTGAAAGATAACATCAATCTCCCATCCTGTCTCATTCTCCATGATTGTTTTGGTTAGGAGGGGTTTGGCCGTTTGGTTTCACTGAAGGGGTTTTTCTAGATGAAGTTTCTAGAAGTTGTTTTAATTTTCTTTTGTTTTTGTTGTTGTGTTTTTTAATTTGCTTTAGATGTTTTATTGTACTTTTTTATCTAGGCCCATAATAATAAACCAAACGGATTATTTCAAAAAAATTCAACATTTAATATTTTAAATTTGTTTGATAATCATTTTAAATTTTTACTTAATATAAAATTTTAACAAAAAAGATTGAATAAGATAAATAAGCGGTAGTTACTTATCACTTAATGTAAAAATATTAAGTTAACTTTTATTTTATTAAAGAATTGAAATAACTTCCATTTTTAAAAGCTCGAGATGTTCAAAGTATCATATTTATCTTTTATCTAAAACTATCCAAAATAATATAAAATATGATATCAATAAGTTTAAAATAAAAATCTTTTAAACATAAGTATTTATTTCTATCAAACAATAAAATTATATTCAATACTTATATTTATTAATTTACAAATTAAATTTAAATGTAAATTTAATACTTACAAAATTTTGTATTAAAATTTTAATAACTAATCTTTTGAACCTTTAAACTTTTAATTTATTAAACACACGTGTTAGCTTTTTCATAATTGCACATAGACAAGTCAAGAGACAAAGAAAATGAAAATTGGAAAAAGGAAAGAGAATTGTACAGAAAAGGTTTTTTATTAATTTAAATATTTTTTAATCTTAGCCATTCATTTAATTAGGGTCAAGAAATTTATATGGCATAAATAAATTTGATTATACGCTGGATTGGATTTGAATAAGGTTGATAATAAATTTTAGGTTCGATTTTAAGGTTTGAATTTGGTTTGAAAAATAAACTTAAAATTTTGTCTTAGTTTGATTTAAATTAAAATTTTAAACTCAAGCTTAACCCAAGATACCTATATGAAATTTTTTAAAATTATTTTTATATAAAAATGACTTATAATATTTTAATATTCGTTTAGATGAAAACGTAGCATTGATGATGAGCAAACATCAACCACTAGCGGTGACTAAAATAAAAGCTGAAAGGGAAATTATTAAACAACACAATATTGCATAATCTTACGTTCTCCAATCTCATAGGAACTGGGATCTACTATAAATACTATACTAGATAAACAGGGCAAGCAAAACCCAAAGAAGATAGAACCTCCACTCAAGTAATATTTGTTGCTGGTGTTGAAGCTCAAAATAGAAACATGGCGAATGGGTTGAATGTCGAAGATGGTGAGTATTCAGAGCCAGTCAGTCCCACTGCACAGTATCTCAACAGCTCAGTGCTCTCCGTTTGCATTCTTGCTGTTTTGGACACCGAAATTCCTATCGATGATTCCCCAGCCTTGGGTTTGCTTAAAATGTCTTCCTTCCTATTAGTCCTCGCTTCTCCTCCCGTATGGTACATATAATAATACATATACATTTATATGTTCCACTTTATTTTCTCTTTCTATCTGTCCATCATTTTTATCATCTCTTTAATGTATACCTATGTATGTTTGAGTGCTTTCTACACGTGTATTTGGGGGTTAAGGTCTCATTTTCAGCTTGGAGTTTCGATATTCAGTTACCCCCTGTAACTATTTGAACTGATCATGAGAAACAGTTTGAAGACGAACATGGGGTAAAGCATTGGAAGAAGGTTGAAGTAAAGCTGGAAGATCATGTAAACATCCCTAATTTCCCCTCAGGATTATCACCACAATCTTAAGACAACCATCTAAGCAACTATCTGTCCAAGATAGCAATGGAACAGCTCCCACATAATCGGCCACTATGGAATATTCATATCATCAAGTACCCTACTAGCAACGCAGCTGGTAATATAATATTCAAGCTTCATCACTCACTGGGTGACGGCCATTCTCTCATGGCTGCTCTTCTTTCTTGTCTACAAAGAGCTGACAATCCTTCGGTTCCATTGACATTTCCTTCACTTACTTCTGCCCCGAACCCAAATCTTTCCGTCAGAGGTACCAGCATATTCAGTAACATTCCTAAAGTGTTACGGTCAGCCTTCAACACTGTATCAGATTTTGGATGGAGCTTGATGAAAAGCAGCTATGTTGAAGATGATATTAGCTTGATAAGATCTGGGAATCCTGGGGTAGAGTTAAAGCCCGTTGTAATTTCAACAATGACATTTTCACTTGATGACATCAAACAAATCAAGACCAAGCTTAGAGTGGTACGTTTTTGGTACTAGCTTTTATCTCACATTTAATAACTCGTTACATCTGCCTAGAGGTGATCATGGGCCGGGCCGGGCCGGATTCGGACCGGGGCCAAATAAAATTTTAGGCCCGTCTACTAGGCCCGAGCCCGGCCCGAAATATGGGCCTAAAATTTTACCCAAGCCCGGCCCGAAATAAAATTACTAAGCCCGAGCCCGGCCCGGCCCGGCCCATATTAATTTTTTTTCTTATTTCATTAAATAAAAAAATTTAAAAATATAATAAATCAAATATATTTAAAAATATTAAAATAAATATTAAAATAAATAAAAATAATACTAAAACAATTCTTAAAACAATACACAAATTAACAATATAATAAAAAATAGTTATATTAAAAATTTAAAATAATTAAAAATAAAATAAAAAAATTATATATTAATATATAATTCAAAATCCAAAATTTATATTTGACGCACACTATACCCTATTACCAAATGTTTTAACTTTAAATCCAAAATCCAACAATGTCAAATCTCCAAACAAAAAGCAAAGTTTTTTTTCTTTCTAAACAAAACCTATTTTATATTCTAATACGATAAATTTGAACTTAAATATATTTTAATCATAAAAGTTAATAACTCAAACATATTTAACTTGAACTCAAGTTAATTAAAATTCAAAATTATTAATTTAAACTTAAAATTGATCGTGATTTAAAATTATTAAAATTAGAAAAATTCAATCAAATGACCCACTTAAATTAAATATAATTATTTTAAAAATCGTAAACAATATTCAAATTATTTATACTAATAACAATAAAAATATTCAAATTAAGGATGCTAGTAACAATAAAAATATTTATACTAAGTGTTGAACAAAAAAAAAAACTATCTATACTAAGTAATAACTACTTTTGTTTATCGAAAAGTATTTTCTTTGTTTGGTTTTATATATTATAAATTAATTAATTTAAAATTTATAATAAATATTATATTTTATTTCAAAAATAAATTTTGATAATTATTAATTTCATTATAAATTTAATATTATTTTAAGATTAAAAAGTTGAACCTTATTTTTTAATACTCAAATAAAATATGAGTAAAAATACAAATAACTTAACTCTAAAATAATAAAAGTTAAAATAATATGAATATTAAATTAAACTTGAATAAATAATCATAAAATGGCTGTAACTTGAAATAACTCAAAATCAAAATCACTTGATTAGAAAATCCCTAGCTTTTAAATCTGAAATTCATATCCACAAGATATAACTCTAAATTATCTCTAATTGAATTATAAATCTAATATATATGGTTTTTATATATAAAAAGTTAAAAGTATATCGTAAGTCCCTGTCTTTTAAATTTTAATTTTTATATTGAAAAATAAAATTTCTTTATTTCTTATATTTCAATCTAATAATTACTACTATTAATAAAATTTACAAAATTTATCATTAATACATCCATACAATTAAACCAACTTCCTAAGAAATATTGTTACATACATCTACTTTTTCAACACAATCTTAAAGAGCGAAATCACTAATATTTTGCATGTATAACAGGCTACGGCCAAATACATCTACAACACAATAAAGAACTCCAGCATGGTAGTCTCCAACATAATTGGACCGGTGGAACGAATGGCATTGGCTAATCATCCAATTAAAAGCTTGTATTCTATGACAGTTGGCGAACCTGAGGTCTGTTTACAGATTATATATACAATCAATCATATGTATATAGTTGATGGATTTGATGAATTTATTTGGTTTTTGCAGAGTCTAACCATAACAATGGTTAGCTACATGGGAAAGTTGAGGGTTGCTTTTAAAATTGAGAAAGACTTCATTGATCCCGAAAAGTTGAAGTCATCTATCCAGAATGCTTTTGGAATGATACTCAAGACTGCACAAGATATTGCTTAATTAATTCAATCTCAATTTCCACATACAAATGTATTCTACCCTTGCTTTGTTTTGGGTTCAGAATAATTGTTTTATATTGACGGAAGAATTTTAAATACATGCTATGTTTTACTTCAATTACATAAGATGTTTCATTTAAAAAGAAAAATATTTATGCAAATGTGTGTTTATAAAATATTTATGTGTATATGTATTTATCTTTTAAATGAATGGTAAGTTTTCAAAAGAAAGTGGTAGGGTTTTTATTTCTACAAAATGACTTTTTAACACTTTATTTTTAAGCTGTAAAAATAAATCAATTTAATCATTTTTTTCTTTATTTAGATTTTTATTTTTATTTTTATTAAATTAGCGTAATCATATTAAAAAAGTTAACAGTACCATTAACAAGCTAATATAGTATTTTTGACCTTAATATGATATCTTACGTGATGGTTCACCTGTATTTATTATCAATGTAGTACTATTTTATTTTATATGCAGATATAAAATTATAAAAAATTAATTTTAAAAATTAGAAAATATTAAAAATTAAAAATAAAGTTAAAGGAAAATCTTTAAGAATTCATTTCAATTTTCACATACTAATCCAATCCATCAATCATAGCATGAAAGACGAACTTTCCTATTACAATTTATCGTGAATTTAATATTTTGATAAAACTTAAAAAGAAATGTTTAATGGGAGCAAACTACTTATACCAATATAAAATTAAATAGTTTTACATCTTTTCTTGACTTTCAGTCAAAATTAAATGAACAGTTAAGATTAAAGATGATATTTTTTATACTATATTCTTTCCTTTTCTACTTATTCTTCAACTAATCACTTATCCCTCTGCAAATATGAAAATGCTAATTAAACATTTATATCAAGTCTAGATGTAAAATTAATGCTCATTTAATTAGAATGTAATCTCTCTAATCTGCCTAAACATTAGGTCTGAATTCGAAAGATTATATTGGTCATCAAAATAGCCAGTAAACTATCAAAATTTATAAAATAGTCATCTTAAAATATTCGTTTATTTTAGAAACAACTTCACTTATATTCAGAAAAACTCACGGGTTAACAAAAATCGATTAAGTTTAACATTTTCCTTGAAACAGTGACTATTTTGAAAACTTAACTAATTTTCAATTTATTTAATTAAAAAAATTATTTATAATCTAATAGCGAAAATGTGATATTCAGCATAGTTTTAATTAAGTAAAATAGAATTATTTTATGCATAGTTATGTAATTCTTATCGATGGAGGTGAGTTTGATTATTGATTTATATGCTAAATAATCCATGTTGATTATTAATTTCTAAGTATAAATTTATCTTCCCCTAATCGTGACACAACATATAAATCAATAATCAAACTCACCACCATCGAAAAGAATTCCATAACCTCAACAAGCACATCAACCAATAAAACAAGTATAGTCTTACCCAATACCCAGATACGCACAAGATCGAAACAATAGAGAATGAATTAAAAAAATAGAGGTTACGAGCAAAAAAGTACTAATAATTAGTAAAAGTTAGAACAAAATTGAAAAAGAATTTGTTTGGAAAATGGCAATAACGGACGACAAAAGAAACCTGAAATATGATAATAAAAAAAAGAAGAGAAAGAGGAAATGTTAAAATAAGGTGAGAGATTTTATGAAATTACTAAGGGATAAAACATAATCTCACTACTAACCACCTTCCACTTTTCAGAATTTAAATTCAACCCCACTACCACATGTGGATGGCACACGCAGGAAGTAAAAATATTTCCATTTACTCATGTAGAGATTCAATGTAACACCCCTAACCCGTATCCGTCGCCGGAACAGGGTTACGGAGCATTACTAGAAGTTTCAGAACATTTACAGATAATTCATGTCAATTACTATACATTTTTTTAGATTATTCATAACGTCCCTTGAATGGACCTACGAGGCCCAATACGAGTATTAGAATCGAGTTGGGACTAAATAGGGAACTTAAAGAATTTTTCGTGAAATTTTAAATTTTTTCCCACATACAGGGGTCACACGCCCATGTGAATAGGCTGTGTGGCTCACAAGGCCAAGTGACACACCCATGCCCTAAGTCGTGTGGTATATGAAACAGGTCACACGGTCGTGTTCCCAGCCCGTGTAACTCTCTGACTTGCAAAACATTAAAGTGCAGTTTTCACACGGTCAGGACACACGCCCGTGTCTTATGCTGTGTAGAACACTCAGCTAAGACACACGCCCGTGTCTCTGCCCGTGTGCTCAATTCTAAGCATTATGTTTCTCGAATTTAAGATGTAAGAGACACACAGCCAAACCACATGTCCATGTGCCAAGCCGTGTGTCACACACGGTTAAGACACATGTCCGTGTGTCTACCTGTGTAGACAAAATAAAGCCATTTCCTAGCTTTATTTCTCACCCAAATTTGCCACTAACCTATACCAAAACTTACAAGTATATATACAAGCCAATTCAAGCATTAAATCCAAGCCAATTTTAACATCTAATATGATATTTTATCACATGCATTCATATTTATATACTTACCCTTGTTTAACTTATATGTTAAACATAACTTGTTCAACCATACTTAATATACTTAACACATAGGTAATTGTCATAATATAACCTTATAAATATACCAAAACAAATCATTACTAGCCATTCCAATGGCTAGTTTACAAACCACATTTATGTGCTAACAATGGCCAAGTTACCTATACATGTCATTATACCAAAATAAGTTTCCTATTTATACCAAAACTAGTTAGTGGATAATGTGATGATGCTCTAACCGATCTCCAACCTTCGTGAGCTTCCGAGCACTATAAAACAAAGAAATAAAACCTAGTAAGCATTTAGTGCTTAGTAAGTTCGTATAACATGAGTTAAAACTTACTAGTTACATTTATTAATGTTAAACATACAATTAACATGCTTTTCATCAATTTGACAAGTTTACCTAAACATATATACTCAATCAAGCAAGTTAGTCATATAATACATTTATACATCAAATAAGCATAGATCAACTCATCATGTTACAACTTTCAAATATTTCAGAAGCATTCAAGATATAATTCATTTAATCTCATAATTCCTCATTTCAGGAATTTGTCCTTTGAATCATTGAAATTTCGATGGATACTCAAATAGTACACTCAAGGTGTACAAATTTGTAATTCGTCAATTCATAATTAGGGGTACCCAGTAGGGCACTTATTCAGGAAGCACACTCTCGAGCCATATATCAGGATGCTCAAATGAGCAATGTAATCATGTAACAGGACACTTATCCGGGCTAATCAATAGACTCATAAGAGCTTTATTCAGGGAGCTCATAAAACTTATCAGATATCTCCGAAGAGATAATATCAAGAAGCACCGAATAAGGTAACAGTAAGTTCAAGCGAGCATGTCAGGAAACTCATAAGAGTTTATATCAGTACGCTCAAATAGAGCTGCGTTTGTGTCTGCATTATATGCTGGATCACAACCGATTGAAACATGTAACAGGACGCTTACAAAGAGCTATGGTAGTGTGCAACACATACTAAATCACTACCGATCAGGATGCTCCTAGGAACTATACATCAAGATGCTCGAGAGGGCTATATCAGGATTACTCATCTGAGCTAAATCTTGCCTGCAAGATATGCAGAATCACATTCACATACGGGAAATCATACGCACCCATCGATTTTCATTCTTCAACGGAACTTAACTTCTTTGTAACATTTTCAATCATGTAATCATTTCATGTTATTTATAACATTCATAAAAATCACATAAACAAATACCACATTCAAATCAAATACAACATTCAATTTAAACTTATTATCATGCATAATTAAGTTACACGAACTTACCTCATTAATAGTTCGTATAATAAAATCTACTAATCCGAAACTTTCTCTTTTTCTCAATCTAGCTTCAAATTTGAGTTATCTGGATCTATATAAATGAATTTAATCATCAATTTAATACAATTCATATTAAATTGTATTCAATTTACACTCTAGGTAAAATTACTATTTTGCCCCTAAATTTTTCATAAATTCCAATTTCGTCCCTAGGCTCGGAAAATGAAATTCATGCAATTTAATCCTTATTCCAAGCCTAACCGAAATTTTAGTATAACTTTTACAGCACATGTATTTCATAAAATTTAGAATTTTTCTATAACTTTTACAACTTTTCAATTTAGTCCCTAAATGATGTTTTCATCAAAATTCAGTTTGTAAAAGTTGTTTATCTATCAACAACCTTTCATATTCTACCATAAATTTCAAATTTTCAACATATTCATCCATGGAAAAATTTCTATACTTTGATAAATTTTTAAATTAATCCCTTAAATAGATAGATTAGACTATCCCGGTTTCAAAAATATAAAAATTACTAAAAACGTGACAAGAATACTTACCCAATTAAGCCAAGAAAGCTTGTTTTCTATTTCTTAGGGTTTCTATGGAATGTTTGGGGAAAAAGATGATATAAAATGATTTTTATTTCTTATTAATTATTTATCATCTATTAATTTTTCTCATTTCCAATTTAGTCATTGCCCTTTTCTAAATTTCCATGGATGAATCATCAAAAATATCTATTAATTTTTCTTTAATGGTCTAATTACCATATAAGGACCTCACATTTTGAATTCCATAGCTATTTAATCCTTCTAGCTACTAGAATTCAACTTTTTCATTTTATGTAATTTGGTCCTTTTTCACAATTAAGCACTTAAATGATAAAATTTTCTTATCTGAATTTTCATATAATGTTCCTATCATAATACGGACCATGCAATAATATTAAAATAAATTTTCTTTTCAGCTGGTCCCAAAACCACTATTTCGATTTCACTGAAAATGGGCTGTTACATTCAAACACAAGACCCAAGTGTAAGCTAAACGTTACCAATGAACAGCAGACTCATTCTATCACAAACTGAGTGAAAATAGTATTTAAGCGAAATAAACAAAGATAGAGCTAGGGACAAAAATAACTGAATTTCCCAAAAGTGAGGTTTGAACCCATGACCTCAAACACACAATCAACACCCTTAACCACTGTAGCAGATACTTATTATGGAAGAATTTAACAAATCAGAAATTTAAATTTTTTCGGCGTTACATTTACAATACCCTATAGATGAATCACTCATCGTTGTAAATGAACCATTAGTAATAAAAAGGGTGGATGAACCACCAAAGTTTTTTTGATAAAAAGCTTTTGCAGACAAGTTGCTAGTACAGTGTGGATAAACCATTCATCGGTGCAGATAAAAGTTGCTAATACGATGAGGATAAATCACTCATTGGTGCATAAAAAAGTTGCTAATATGGTGTGGATAAACCACTCAATGGTGTAGATAAACTGCTCATATTTCCCCTGTTCATATCATCCCACCCCATCCCATACAATGCAATATATGTTGGATCTGGTGCCCTAAATGTACATGATCTGCTGTAATTCGTTGTAGTAAATTAAACTAGTTTTCCAATTTAGGATCTTGAATATAAGCATTTTAATTAAGTTTTAATTATATTTTAGTAAGTATTAATTAAGTTGATAAAATGTGTAATTTGAGTCATTTATTGACCTTAGGGGGTAGATGAGGCTTAATGATAAGCTGATATACTTTTTGAGTGTGCAGGAGACCATTAGAAGGTGTGTTAACTCGACACTGGCTGTTAGGTTGCAACACGGAGCAAAGGACGTCACAACATAGGGAGCAGAATAAGAAAAGTGCAAAACTGCCTTCAATGTCACGACATAACATAAGGATGTCGTGACATACCCTTGAATACACCTTAAAGTTTAGCATATTGCCCTTGATGTCGCGAAAAAAGACCTTGTGTTTTGTGACATCGCCTTTGTATGAGAAATTAATATGAGCTAAGGGAATTTTGGTCTGCACAATCTGACTTTAAACTCAGGAATGTCAGCTGACATAGGGTTAAGGATAACAATCTTTCTAAGTCTATATATAGGCTCAGTTAACACATGTTAGGGACCGTTTTTGGTTGTATAAGTTTCTCTTTAAATTTTAGTCTTTAGTTTTTTAATTCTCTTAGGTTTTAGATTTTATTCTTGTTCTTTTTTTTTTTTTGAGGATATTAGATTTTGAAATTCCTATCAAACTCTACGAGGATTCTGCGATTAAATTCAATACAATCAGGCTTCTTCTAAACTCTACTTTTGAAATTGTTCATTATGTTCTTTCTTTCATTCAAGTTTATATTGTTTATTAGATCTATGAGGAACTAATCTTCCTATGGGGGATTAGCGAGTAGAAGTATAAACAATTAACGATTTTGTAGGGATTCCTCAATGGATCAGTTGTTCAAGAAATGAAGAATCTAAACCCTTAAGAAGTCATCAAGGTGGGAACTAACCCAAATTTGATATTGTCTATCTGTGGATACTTTAACCTTGAATCGGTCTAGACTATGAGGTTAGAAGATAAGTAGTTCTTACCAACTCAATATTTCAGTGGACATAACGAAAGATCCTGCCAAGCGATTGACTAGTTGATTAAACAAGGAAACCCGAGACGACAGTTGATTATGACTACCAAAATGAGCTAATCACTCATGCCTAAATTTGATTTACATTTGATTATTTGGTTTCTTGTTTTCGTTTATTTCTATTTCTTTTCTTATTATTTTATAACTTATTAAAAAACCCTTCTTTTAATTCTTTGTACTATAATTTGATTGGAGTATTAATTATATCTATTAATGTTTAGATTAGAATTAACTTAGTGTTCGCCTCCTTTGGGTATGATCCTTGGAGTACTTACATACTCTATTGTAACTATATTACAACCTGACCTGTATACTTGCGAATACTGCCTTTTCACATTTTTTGTACAAGATTTCTACTTTGGATGTTGGTATGTCTGAAGGCGGTCAAGTTGTTGATGCCGTTGTTGGGGAGGCAACGTCACTTTCATACTGATAGAATTAGGAAATATTCAGATTATAGTTATGGTTTTCAGTTATTTTATTGCTTGCTAACATTACTGACATGTTTCTGTTCTCAATGAATCCTAGTGCACACTCTCGCCCAAGATCTCCGTAGCAGTGACCATAGAAATCGGTTTAGAATAAATAATGGATACTTTGACTCCATGTGGTTGGATAAAGACCTAGATTACGATAGTGATATCTAATGTAATAGCCCGTTTTCAGTGGTGTTGAAAATAGTGTTTTTGGAACCATAATTTCAATGAGTGAGTAAACATTTTAATGTTTATTTATTTTTTATAGGTTTAAATTAGAGTTGTATCCATATTAACCAATGCTACAAGGGACCTTGGTTCAACCCATAATTACCAACTTTTCACAATAAAACCTATGAATTTACACTTTTAACAATTTAATCCCTAATTCAAAATTCATCAAAAATCACTTAACAAAACAAGTTTGTTTAACAACCAAGATTAATAATCTATCAAATAACTTCAAAACATATTCAAAAACAACCGTGGCAAGTCCTTTAACCTTTAACAGTTTTGCAAATTAACCCCTAGGCTAGCAAGACTGAGCTAAATTGAGCTCAAAAACATAAAAATTGTTAAAAACATGACAAATTTACATACCATGCAAAAAAAAAGTGTTGGCCGAACCTTCCCTCTTCTCTAATGGCTATTTTAGGTTTTTGAAACAAAATGGAGAAGATAATATCTTTCTTTTGTATTTTACTTACTTAAATTTTCTTTTATTTACTAAATTACTACTTTAACCTTATTATTAATCAAAATTTTCAATAAAATCTTGCCCATAACTATCCACTAACTTAATTACGATATATTTACCATCTAAGTACATTAACTTTCCTTTCCATAGCCATTTAGCCCTTTAAACCAATAGATACCCACTTTTGCAACCTTTACGATTTAGTCATTTTTATTTAATTAACCATTTAAACTTTAAAATTTCTTAACGAAACTTTAATACGACCTTAAAATAATCTCATAAACGTTAAATAAATATTAAAATAATAACCCACTCATCGAAATTGTGTTTCTAAAACCACTGCTTTTGGCACTAATGAAATTGGGCTATTATATGGTTCTTCTAAGAAAGGAAACATTCTTTGTTTTCTTATTTCCTATAAGAGGGTTCTACTATCAGGATTTCTAGATTACTATAGTTGCTTATAGGGATACTTTGTCTTTAACACGCCTAACCCATGGTTAACTGAACTGTGTATCAATACTCAACAAAAATAATAATACATTAATAAAGACACTTACACCAAAATTCAGAAATACTGAAAAAAAATTGAATATTTTCACAAGCTTAAAAATATTTGTTCCTCATTGGCTCTGATACAAGAATAGTCCTGAGAATCTGGGAATTGGATAGATTATAATAGTATGGAAATATTGGAAATAATAATTTGAAATTAAATTTGATTGGTTTTAAATTTAAATTTTTAAAAAACAAAATTAGTTTGAAAAAAAAAGTTAGATTCTCTGTAGAAAAAAAAAGTTCGTAATCTAATAATATATTCTCTGAAAAGTAGCAATTATGTAGGTTTGGAAATAATGTAAGAATAAGATCCCTCCAAACAAAGATGTAAAAAGGCAAGAGCCCTTTATAAAAGACTCTTAGTTTTGTAATGAAAGGTATGACTTCAAATCACTCAATACAAAGATCAAAAGTTTGTTTCTCCGAAATTTTCTAGCTTTCACAATTTAAGTTTTCAAACTATTTAAGTTTTTCAAAAATTTAAATTTAAAACCAATCAAATTTAAGCTTTCAAATTATTATTTCCAATATTTCCATACTCTTAAAAAATATATTAAAAAAAATATAATACATCAAATACATTAAAAACATTAAAATAAATATTTCCCAACAAATTGGAAATATGTTAAAAAGTCTTTATACTTAAATAACATAGAGATAGTTGCAACTTAACAAGCAAATGACTTTAAAATAGTACCATCATTAACAATAAAAGAAGAGTTATATAATATCCAAATAATAACAATTAAATAGTAGCAATTTAATAACAAAATGGTAGCAAAACAACAACAAAACAGCTGATTCCTGCCGAGCTGAGGCCAAAAAATCCTACCTGGGGCCTGACACATTTAAAAAACGGGTTTTATTATTATTATTTTTTTGTCCAAGCTTATTTTTTAGGCATATATTTTTACTTAAACCCTCTCACTTTTAAAATGAGGACTTGAAGGAATAACCTTACCACCATAAGATCTAAGTGTAAGGGATCACTTTTCCTAATTATTTGTGTTCAAATTTGGTGTTAAAAATTCATATAAAAACTGTGCTAAAAATAAAATAATAAACGCTACAACTAATAATAATAAACTAGGGCCAGATACTGTTCATTGTATTATGAAAAGAGAATGTATTATTGGGGCTGTTATTACTATAATAATAAAGAAGATGTAGATTAGTAAAGTCAGAAAAATACACTAATTTCATTATCCATCCTCGTACTCAATATTTGACATTCAATAATTATGTTTACATTTTATCAAGTTTACACAATTTTATCTGTGGGCATAATTTAGATGCGGGCCTTGGATTGGTGAATTGTCCTATAAATTTCCATCTTCAAAGATTGAATTGTTGTGAATTTAATTTTAAAATGAAATTTTAAATAAGGGATAAAATCAAGTATTTTTGTTTCAAAGTTCATATTTTAAATTAAGTTAGTGTTTGTTTAATTTTGGGTTCAATTAAATTGAAAAGTTATTTTAATTTCTTCTTAGTTTAATTTAATTTAATTTTTAAAATTTTGACATGAAATAAGGTAGATATTTGGATATCCGTTTTGAGAAAATAAAATAATTAAAAAAAACCAAAAGGATAAATTTGTTTTAAATGAAAAGTCATTTTGGTTTTGGGCTTTAATTGCCCAAATTAAATGTGTTTTGCAAAATGAAATTGATTTCTTCTCCTTTGAAAATCAAATTTTGAGTTTAACTTCTTTAAAAGCTAACTTCTTTAAAAGCAAATCTATTTATTTTAATAAAGCCCAAATCAGATTTAAATTTCATATTTGCTTTTTAGAGTGATAGACCAACCCGAGGCCCAATTTGTGTTGCTGCTAGGATTGAATCCACACCATTTTTAGGGTCATCAAAATAATCAAATTAAAATGATGTCTTAAACACAAAATCAACCCAAACCACAAATACCTTCACCACTCATAATCTACCACTATTGAGACACCGCAATTTGAGCGTTTAGCGACCGACGGTGTCGTTACTGCAAAATAGCGGCTACAACACCACTATCCAATCGCTATTTAAATCTCTGGTTTTTCTTACAGTTCACATAACGGTCGTATGCAAACACTCATTGGCGAATATAAGGGGTAACCCTAAAATTTACATATCATTTCCTTGAATTTTATTATATTAAACCCCTTAAAAATTTATAATGTGTTCCCCAAACCCCCTCCCAATATATATATACTTTAATTTTATTCATATTTTAAATCATGTGCTTAACATATCAAATTTACAAGTAGCAAATTTACTTGATGATAAGAGAAAAAAATATGAATAAAATTAAATAATAGTTGTTGAGGCTCAATTTTGGCCCAACTTAAACAAAAAAATTAATACCCAACTAACCCTAAATACCCCAACCCTAAGATTAACAGCCCAAATACATTAAAAAAAAGAGAAAGAAACCTAAACCTAAAAAAACCCTAGCCGCCGCCCTAGCCTTGTCAGCCACCTGTTCTACCGCTTGTCAGCTACTTGCCATCGCCACTTGCACCTGCAGAACAGAGGAAGAAAATACAATAAGTAATAAAAAAAAAAAGGGACTTGCAAATGGCTATAAAAGCCAAGCGAAATTGTAATGAATGGGGGGAGCATATTTTTTGTATACTAATAGATCAATATATCGAGTAGAAATTTCAATAATACAAAAAGTGCGAGTTTAACGCCAAAACCAGCAACCATATAGTCCAAATCGGAAAAACAAAACACCAAGAATCAGAGATTGAAAAACCAAATGTGATTTTACCCCTTTTTTATTTTTTATTTTCGAATCTATTTACTCACTTGCATGTATATATAAAACATAAAAAAAATAAAAAAAAGGAAAACTTTACCTTTTTCAGCCACCGTGCACGGTGGCGGCGATCAATGGCGACTACTGTGGGCTACTGATAGCGAACGGACCGAAACCTCACGAGCAATGGCCTCTGCAGAGAACAAAGAGGAAGAAAGGAATTTTTTTTTTAAAAGAGGAGAAGAAATGAACTTTAAAAAAAAAAGGGTTTATATAGGCCACCAAAACGACATCGTTTTGGGACTGGCCTTAAACACCCAAAACGACGTCATTTTGAGACGACCCGACCCGATCCGACCCGCTCCAACTTCAGGATCCGCGTGTTTTCATTGGAGGGGCTATTTTCACATTTAGCCCCTCCGCTTTTTTATTACTTTGCAATTAAATCATTTTTTATTTTTAATTTGACCCCAAAATTTACTGCGTTTTGCAATTTGGTCCTCCCTTCAGTGACGTCGTTTTAAGGGCTAAGGGTAAATTTCCTTTTTGGCCCTCTGCAGTCGCACGCGCATTCAAATGGGTCCCTTTTTATATTTCTTTTTAAATTGGCCCAAAACTTCATATTTGTTTCGAATTTAGTCCCCTTTTTAGATTTAATGTGGTTTCTATATTATTTTTACAATTTTTAAAAATATTATTTATTATTCAATTTACTATTTTCGTTATTACTATTATTAGCATATTTTTACTATTATTTAGAAATTTGTTAGTTTTAATTAATACTTATATATATTTTATATATTTATAGTTGCTTTTAATATTATTATTATCCCTAATATATATTTTATGTATACACATTTAAATACTATATTATACACATATTAATACCATATTATATACCTATTATTATATCTATTTTTACCCTATTATATTTGTTACTAATATTAGTATATGTTTTATTATATATGTATATATCTTTAATATATATATATATTTATGAAGTATTATTAATAGTTGTTTTTAACATTAGTATTATTTCTAATATGTATATATTGTATATTTACCGCTAATACTATATATTGTATATTTCTAATATTATCATGCTATTACCATTACTATTATTACTATTGCTATATCTATTATTATTACTATTATTATCATTATATTCTAATCTATATTTATTTTACCTAGTACTACTTATTTATTTATGTTTATGTTATCATTATATTTCACATATTACCTATGTTTATTTACGTATGAATGCTACTATTTTACTATTGCTTTTCTTATATTATTTTCATTGACATTTTACTTTTCATCATTTTGTATTTTTATTAACATTATTATCATTATTATTTATATTATTATCAAAGTTAGCATTATCTTTTAGCTATGTTACTATTATTTTTATATTTATTCTTGCTATTATCATTATTACTACCACCGTTATTTTTATTATCATATTATTGTTATTTTTTTACCATATTATTATTTCCTATCCTTTATATATTATCATTGTTATTAACATACATTATTATTATCAATTCACTATTAATTTCACTTTTATTATTATTACTATATTATCATTGTTATTATTATTTTCCATTATTATTAATATTAATATTAATTTTCTTATTATTACTATTATTAGTATCATAGGTATTATATTATTATTATTATTATTATTATTATTATTATTATCCTTTTATCACTATTTTTATTATCAATTTTGTTAATATTATCATTTTCATTATCATTGCCATTTTCATTTTGTCATGTTTTATATTCATTTGTTTATTTATGTATTTGCTTATTCCATTTTTCCCTACACGTTTGTTTTATATTTTACTAGCCTTGTTTTTATTTTATCTTTTTTGCCCATACTATTGTATTTGACATTATCACACCTATCATTATGTTGTTATACGTGTTAATATCATGATTTGCTTTTGTATTTTACTATAAATCACATTATATTTTTTACCCAACCCAAAATAATTCTTTCATAAAAGTAATATTCCGTATTTGGTAATTCGAGACAATCGTGCTCTAACTTACTGGGTTTCGATTTTTCTCATTTAACCTAAATAACAGAATATTCTTTTAAATCATAATACGAGTTTTAAAAAATGCTTATTTTCGGAAATACGAGGTGTGGTGCCCTAACTTACCAGGTATGACATTTTGTTACCTCGAAATAAGATTTTTCGCGAATAAAGGCAATATTCGGTGTTCGAAAATTCGAGGAAGCGTGCCCTAACTTACTGGGTTTCGATTTTCCTCGTTCACTCTAACTAACTGAATATCCTTTTAAAAGAAGTTAAAATACACAGATTTTTAAGTAAAAGGCAAGCTCATTCTCAAAAGTTCGAGATGCCGTGTCCTAACTTACTGGATATGACATTTTGTTACTTCAAGGCGAGAAGGTCTTTAGCATTCGAATGTTTTTTAAAGAGGGACCGTATTTCAAATTCTTTCAAGTTTTCAAATCTTCGATACTGAGACACTAATTAATTAACTAGGTACCAATTTTGGCGTATCGAGGGTGCTAATTCTTCCTCGTGCGTAACTGACTCCTAAACCTATTTTCTTGATTTGAGTGGACCAAAATCATTGTTTAGATAAATCAAACCATTTATTAAAAACAACCACTTTTACGAGGTGACCTGATCACACCTCATCAAAAAAGATTGGTGGCGACTCCTCTATTCATTTTCATTTTCAAAATTTAAGTCGATTCCAGTTTTTCAACAAATGGTTACTGTAACGCCCCAATTTTCGGGAATCCTGTGAATGTTGGCATAGGTTTAATTATGTTAGTGGGCCTCTAGAAAGCCCAAACTTAAGATAGAACCCGACAATTTTAGTTAATTTTTTGTTCCATAAGAAAAAGGGGGTGAAATTATGAAATAGAACCTATGTGAAAATGTTTGAAAATACTATAGGCTAAATTGAAGTGGCCAAATAAATAGGAGTGCAAAATAGGAGGATTCGCATGACAAACTTCTCATTTTACATGAAGTGGCCAGCCATCATGTTGTTGTAGACAAAATGCACACTTGATATCCATAATTTATGGTACAAATTGATACAAATTGATAATAGGTTAGGTAAATGTTCCATGATAATGGGTTAGGTAAATGTTTCATGATAATGGGTTAGGTAAATGTTTCATGATAAGAATTTCATGTCTTTTGTATTAAAGAATTAAATGGATGAAATATGAAGTTTTATTAAAAGAAAAAGGGGTGAAAAGAACAAAGTTTTGTCCATCTTTGTTCATCATAGCTGAAAGTTAGAGAAGAGAAAGGAGAGAAGAAAGCTCTTGAGTGTTCGGTCACTTGGGGAAGAAAATTGAAGGTAAGTTCATGGTAGTTAGCTTCTATCTTGATGTTCATGAGTTCTTCTTGATTCTACCTTAACTCTTGAAGCATATTTTGGTTTTTAGTTGTGTTGTGAGCATTTAGTCATGAATTAAAATGAAGGAAATGGTTGTTGTTTCATGTTCTTTTGATGAAAAAAATGGAAGATAGGTGAAGTTGAGCCAAACAAATGAGCATGCATGTGCCTTAGATGTTAAAGGAAAAAAATCAGCTAACATGTTGTGCTTTAAAATGATGAAATGGAGATTATTCTTAAGTAAAATCATAGATATGTGATGATTGATCGGTGATATACATGTTTAAATAACAAGCATGCAAGTTAGGTGTGAAAGAGTGATTTGGTAATAAATCTGCTTGGGACAGTAGCAGTAACGTGACTTTGGAAAATCACCATAAATTGTGGGAGATGAGTTAGAAGCTGCATAAATTATGTAATTAAAGCTTAATGAGTCTAGTTTCAAATGGAGTGAACGAGAACATATTTTGAATTCTGTACAATGAGAAATTTGATTCGTAATGAAGAGTGGTCAGATTAGTCAAACAGTGAAACATGGGAAACTTTAAGAAAAATCTGGTATTGATTGGCCATACCAAAAATTCTGAAAATTTTATGGATAGAAGATATATGAGTCTATTTTTAGGGAAAATTAACGGCACTTGATTTGGAGTTTCATAGCTCCAGTTATAAATAATTTAGTGACTGTTGCTCAGGAAGACAGCTTGCAGTGAAATTATGATTATGTGGTAAACATTGACAAAAATTTGTTAATGAGTTGCTTATTGTTTTCTTATAAGCTTACTATGATCTGTAGGTGTGGTTGGCCGAATATTGTAAGGGGTTAATACATAGTTTGTATTTGAATAGTTAGATTAACGTGTTAGTAATCCAATTGTAGGCGGTTCGTGTGAATCTCACAAGATATCGTCGCAAACAGGTGTGTAACTAACACCCTCTTTCTTAGTCTAGATCGGCAAAAGTCGAAAAGCCGAAATGCCGAAAACCGGTATTTTGTAGATTTTCGAGTGTGCGAATGCTCGTGAGGTAAATCAATTAATGTTTTTGGTAAGCTGCAATGTTTGGACTGTAAAGTGCATGATTTCTGTGCCCTCGATATTTTTGGGCTTAATGGGCCAAAATTGGAATGATGGGCCAACTGGCCCAATTCGATAAGAACCCTCGGTAGTGATTCTGTTAGTACGTGAAAGGTAGGAATATGCATGAAAAACCCTAAAATAGATAAATTACTGAAATACCTTTAAAAGTGGAAAATTTATAGTTTTACCCCTAGGAGATAAATTACCGAAATACCCCTAGGGTTAAATTGACTTAAATGCATGTTTGACTGTTGTTATTTACTGCATGCCATGTTGTTATTATCTGATGCATGGGATTGGGATATTGACGGAGGAAGTACTGAAAGTGGCTTGTCCACGTACTGGAGGCTTTGCCTCAATTTACTGTTAACTGAGCAGCAATGCTGCAACTGTGGAGTGTTGGGCTGGGTGGGTTGAGCTATCCCCACATGGAGTGTATGGCTGGTACGGGTGGAGTGTAGTGGTTGGTGGGTTGAGTAGTCTCCCCAAATGGGCTTGCATATGTTATTGATGTTGCATGTATTTTGAAATGGGCCTATGGACCATACTGTCATCTGAATAAGGGGCTAAGGCCCAGTTTATTGTAATCTGAAAAGGGCTCGGTCCAATACCATTATTACTGAATGGGCTTAGGCCCAATAGGCTTGAGTGACTTGGGCTTTGAATGGGTTTTCCTTACACACCGAGTTTCCCCAAACTCACCCTCTTATTTTCATCCACGCAGAAATCCCCAACCATAGTGGGCTTGAGTCGTGAGGGATTCGAGTGGCCACCGCTCGAAAGTTTGATTTTCTTCCGTGAACTGGACATCCTTTTATTTACGTTTGAAGTTTTGGGTTTTTAAATGTAATAAGGCCGCTTAATTATTTTTGATGGTTTTAATATGTATTACTAAGATAGGTATTACTTATTTTAACTGTTGAAATTGGATAGCTTTAGGGCGCGTTTTCAAAAACAACAATTGATTTCAAAATAACACGACAACAAGCAAAGCTTCCGCAATGAAAGTATTTTCCAAAATTAATCACTTTTCCTAAAAATGACTTAATCAAATCGGTTTCCTAGAAATATCCATGACATTAAGGTGTGGCAATGGCGGTATGCATGTCTAGGATTGGATCCGAAGGGAGCTTGGTACTTAAGCAGTCCGATGGACTCACCACCTCTTTTCCGGTTTTCTACCTGGTGCACAGCTTCCATTCACTTTAACCTATAATGAAATTATCTTTTAAAACACTAAATAAGTTTTTCTGGACCAATAATATAAAATGTTTTGAATGCTTCGATGTGGCATGTCGGATCCGACCATAACGTCTGGGCCGGGTTTGGGGTGCTACAGTTACGACAATAGTTGTTAATTTTTTTTAAAAGTCTAGCTAGCAAGCTCCAAGCGACAATTTGATAATAGGTACAGTGGACCAATACCCATCATTGAGTAGAACATATCTTAGATCCAAGTCGATTCAACGATTAGTTTCGAAGATCGAAGAAGAAAGCTTTTTAGATTTTGGTTCATAGATTCGAAATATTCAAAGTTATTTCATGAAAAATATGACCAAAAGAAAAGAAGGGGAGGAGAGCTTCGATTGGTGCAGACAGTGCTAATAGAGAAGACCATACAATAACAATTTTAACAACCGGTAACTTAAATAAAAACTTTCAAATAGTTCAATGACCATTTTATATCTTTTTAAACTTAAATGATCAAAATATAAACTTATTGATAATTTGGTGACCTTAAGAGTAATTTATCTTTATAAAAAATTCATAAATTCACGGTTTCACTTTTAAAATATATTTGTTTTCTCGTTTAATACTTAAAATTTTTAAATTATTTTAGTACCTAAAATATTTCACTTTTTCCGCTTTTAGAGAGAACCTTGTTTTGAAAAAGGAAAACTACATCATTAGTCACTAAACAATGGGTAAGTTTTTATTTTAGTCATTTAACTAAAAAAACTTATAATTTGATCATTGAACTATTAAAAAATTTTCATTTAAGCCACTAAACTATTCAAAAGTTTTATTTAAGTTACTAGGTTATTAAGTTTTTTTTTTTTAAGTTTCGCCAGCGTGCTCTAAGCAACGATTTGACAATTGATATGATGACTCAGTACCCATCAACGAGTAGAAGAACTCACTTTAGATCCAAGTTGATCTGAAGGTCAGTGCCGGAGATCGGAGAAAAAAATTGTTTGAATTTTGATTTACAAATTCATGATTTCCTAAGTTATTTAATAAAAAAAAAACTAAACTATAGAATAAAAGGGGAAAGAAAACTTTCGATTGGTGCAAACAGTGCAAACAACGAATGCCATATAGCATTGACTTTAACATCTCAATAGCTTGAGTGAAAATTTTTGAATAGTTTAATGACAAATTGTAACTTTTTTAGTTAAGTGACTAAAACAAAAACTTATCCATAATTTAGTGACTAATAGTATAATTTATCCTTGAAAAAACAAAAACTTCCTAACTGATTAAAGAGTGGGATGCTATGTCACTGTAATGCAACACTCTTTATTAGTTAGTGTTGCTTAATGTAGACCATAAGTTGCTGGGATTTTAAATTTCTTGGTTCAAAATTGGAAAAGCAAAAGGCTTTTTGGCTTCTTTAACCACATAATATTGAGAATAATGTGCAACTTTTTGTTTATACTTTATATTCTATCTGGTTATGCTTTAACTAAATGCTATGCTTTTCTTCGGATAAAACCCATAAATTCTTTCAAGAATTTGGTTAAATTATATTTGCAGTTAAAATATTTCATTGGTTAAAATTTAATTTTATATTTTTATTTTTAAGAATTTATTTTTCTACTTTTAAGATTTTAAATTGATAGTTTTTTTATTAAATTTATTAGTGTGACATTTTGATTTTTTTTTTAAACATTTGATTGCAATGTAACATTCTTAAATTAAGGTAGGTTCAGTGCCCTAAAAGAATCGGTTGTTGTTAGACTAGCTCTGGCTTGATGGCATGGGCGTAGTTAGGAGGGTTAGCAGGAAAAAAATACCCACTTGAAAGCAGGGGTGTAGCTAAGGGAGCTGGCAAGGGCCCAACCCCTAAAATAGAAATTTTTTTTATTTAAGTCTTTTAAAATTTTTAAAATTTTAAATTAATAAAGGTCAAATTATACTTTGACCTCTAAAATGATAATTGATTTAATCTTTTAAAAAATGTAAAGATATAAATTATTAAATAGTGAAATTATATTTTTACTGCTGTAATTACAATTTTAATTTTCCCCCATAAAAAAGCTTTCTAGTTTCGCCCTACTGGATGTCTGCTTTCCTTGGCTTCAAATGCCTGGCTAACAAAGCCTTAAGGGGGAAGCAAAGTCAGTAACTAGACCGTAGGAAGAGAAAGGATTGATCCAAGATCTAGGCAAAAGGGAATTGATTTAGGTATGTAAAGGCTCAAGGCGTAGGAACTGAATCGCTAGAAAGATCTCTTCTTTCGTTTAAACCAAGTAGGCCCTAAACCAAAGCTTTGATCGCTGTGCTTTCCCCTTATTGTTAGTCCTCTTACCATACACCACTTCGAATGGTTACTTCCCCCCTTACTTAACATAGGCCGATTCACATCGTTTTTATAGGCAAACTCTGCAGTTGGAAGAACTTATTCCCACTTGCTCGGTCTCCCTTGCACTAAGCTCCTCAGAAAGTCTTCCAGTAAACCGACGACTGGAGTCTGGCCGTCCTGAGTGATAAGCACTGCTAAACCTCAGTTCAGTGCCTAATTTCTTCCGTAGCACCCTCTATTAGGGGGCAGACTGGTGTCTTGATCGGACGTAATGCTCCCCTTTCGTCATAAGGCGTGGTTTCTCACCACCTAATGATGATATCATATCACGATCATGTGGTAGCCCCGTTCGAATTCCATATGCAAATTCTAATTGAAATAAAAAAAACCCGATTCAAATTTACGAAAAATACAAAGGGGTCAGTGATTTGAGTATAAATGGTTTTTACATTTCATTTGTGTGGATGGTCTGGCAAGCATTTTTCTTAGCTGACCACTTTATTAGATTCTCTCAGGGAATCTTTTAGGCCTTGGCATGTCAATTGCAGATTTACAGACCTGAATACTGTTACCTGGCATAATATATCTGTCTACTTTCATAAAGACAACCATTTTACTAGTCAAGAGAAGCATTGGTTTTCAATATAGACAGATACATTTTATGCATTTCTTTTTACTTTATTGTTCAATGATGCAAACTTCTCAAATGAGTAAGGCTTTCTTATACTCATCCAGCTTATTCTATACTACCTACATTTGAGGAAAGTAGCATAGAAATTTGTGCTTGTTTAAGTAGTGTAATGTTCCTTTTTTACTACAATTTGCTTTCAAGGAAAATTATCAATGATGAATGCAGTAGTTATATAACCCCTTTAAATGCCATATGATTAATATAGTAATTCGATTCTTGAAATGCATATGCTTGACTTCCTTGATTTATTTATTCTTCTCTTGATATTAAGACCCAGATTCGACCACACTTGGTTGTTTGTTTTATTGCAGCTCCACCTTTACTTAGTTGCAAGTCATTAACAAACTCAGTCCATTAAATGTGTGTTTTTAAATCTAACAAGATTAAGAAACTTGCTACAAATTCTTCTTTCTTGCGGTCTCAGTGTTTATCCTCTCCTGTATTGGTATATAAGGAAAAGATTCTATTGTAATTGTATCAAATAATAATATAAAGATGTATATATAATTATTAAAAAATAAATAAAAATTATAAATTATAAATATTGAGAAGGGTTGGATGTCGAATTCTCAATAGAAGGTATTGTTCCACTCAAGAGAACACCTCGATTCACAGTTGATGTAGATACAACTTACAAGTGTACTTTACATAATTAATATCTATAACAATACATATACCTCTTTTATGAGCTTGCAAGTTATATGTATACCAACCATCAACTAAGACACCTGGAGTGAAATAATACTTCCCATTAAAAGTCAAAAATCCAATTTCTCTCGACAATAAATACACCTGGACGGAATTGATGAACACCACCTATATTCAACTACCATTTTTACAAATTCACATTAAAGAACTGAAGGGTTTTATTATTATTAGTATTATTTCTTTCTTTAACCTTTTATGATGTTTGCAAGTTCACAGCCCAGTAACCTTCTCCACCACAAAATGCGGTACGGAAATATAGTCTCTCCTACCTTCATTACTTCTCTTTACTTTTAAGGGAAACCGATCGCAGGAGCAATAAAATAAATTCAATAATTAAAATTATTTTGTTATATTTTTATTTATCATAATATTATTTTTAGTTACATTATTATAAAATATGTTTTTATTTCAAAATGCAATATTAATAAATTTTAATTTTATAATATTAGTAATTAAACCTAAATTTTTAAAATTAAAAATTAAAAAATCTAAATTTATAAATAATAAAATAATATATAATATATTTTAATCAAAAAATAATTGAAGAGACCATCATTGTGTTAAGTATTAAAAGACAACACAAGTTTTAAGTAATATAGAGGATAATCAACGGCAGAAATAGTAAAACAAACCCGAAAGGTGTAAAAACAAAAAGGAACACGCGTCCTAATCCCAGGGCTAGCCGCCCAATTAATGACCCATACTTCTTGGTCAGAATGACCCCCGTTATTTCACCTTTGGTAATAATATTCTAATAGTTACTATGAACAAAAACGTGCTGATTAAAATTTTAATGGTAATTCAATTATTATTGGGTTTTATTTTTGTTGTTTAATTGTGAAAATTCTAAAAATAAAAAATTTAAAATAAAAATAAAATAGATATTTAAAAGGAAACTATAAGTATCAAATTATTACAAATGAATTATCAAAGTAATTATAAAATCAAATCAAATCATTATAATATAAATAAATTAAAATTGATACAATTCAGACTAAAGTCAACAAACTAAACTAAAATCTAAACACATGTTAAGATTTTGACACCTATAGATATAATTATGCACAATAAATCTTAAACTTAAATGCTAAAAACCCATAAAAATCATTTAAGAATTGACCCAATACCACATTAACAAATAATAATAATTCTAAGTTCGGTAGACGAGCTGATTAGCCTCTTTATGTCAATGTTGTTGCATCAATAAATTTAGGTCCCCTATATGGATGAACACATAGAATTGACAATTGATGATGAACACCTACCACAAGTAATAATAAAAGCTGAGAAGGAAATTATTGAACAACCCAACATTTTATACCTATCTCACATGCTTCAGTCTCATGATAATTGGGATCTACAATAAATGTACTACATAAATAGGGCAACCCAAACCCTAAGACCCTCATCAACTCAAGTTAGATATTAGAATCGAGAATCATAATGAACATTGGAAGTGAAGCTCAAAATAGAAACATGGTGAAAGAGTTGAATGTAGATGAAGGTGAGTCTTCAGAGCCAGTTAGTCCCACTGGTCAGTATTTCAACAGCTCAGTGCTGTCCATTTGTGTTCTTGCTGTTTTGGACTCCGATATCCCTATCGATGATTCCCCAGCCTTGGCTTTGCTTAAAGATGTCTTCCTTCCCATTAATCCTCGCTTCTCTTCCCTCATGGTATATATATATGTCTTACACTTTATTTTCTCTTTCTCAATCATCTTTCAATGGTGCTAACTATTAAAGTGATGCTGAGAGACAGGTTAAAGATGAAAATGGAGTAAAGCAGTGGAAAAAGGTTGAAGTAAAGCTAGAAGATCATGTAAACATCCCTAATTTTCCACCAGGGTTATCACCAGCATCTTATGACAACCATCTAAGCAACTATCTGTCCAAAATAGCAATGGAACAACTCCCACATAACAGGCCACTATGGAACATTCATATCATCAAGTACCCAACTAGCAATGCAGCTGGTAATCTAATATTCAAGCTCCATCACTCACTGGGTGACGGCTTTTCTCTCATGGGTGCTCTTCTTTCTTGTCTACAAAGAGCGGACAACCCTTCGGTTCCATTGACATTCCCTTCACTTACTTCAGCCCCCACAACCACAAGTCTTTCTCTCAAGACCAACTGCATCTTCAAGAACATTCCTAATGTCTTATGGTCAGCTTTCAACACCGTATCAGATTTTGGGTGGAGCCTGTTGAAAAGCAGCTATGTTGAAGATGATATTAGTTTGATAAGATCCGGGGGTCCTGGAGTAGAGTTCAAGCCAATTGTAGTTTCAACAATGACATTTTCACTTGATCACATCAAACAAATCAAGACCAAGCTTGGAGTGGTATGCTATTTTTTGGTACTAAAATTTATGTCACTTGCACATTAAATAACCCATTAGTTGTTTTCATTCAATCTGCCTTACAATTATGCATTTAATTGAAAAGACTTATATTTTAATAAATAATAGTAATATATTGTTAATGAATTAGATAATAAAATTTTAATTCAAAAATTCAAATCAGGTAAAGTTTATATATAATTTTAATAATTTTTCACATAAATAATTAAATATAAATACTTTAATCTTTTTAGTGAAATGGTAGAGGATATAAAAGATCTAAACATTTAGCCTTATTAGATAAGTTGCATTTAAGAATCTGCAATTCTGCGCCTATTTTCCTTCATTGAGAAAACAATATGCTGGTAGACAAGTTTGTTGATGTTACACCTCTGTATATCTTTCTCATTATATATATTTTTAAAGATAGTCACGAACTTAAAATATAAATAATAAAATAAATATTAATTTTTTTAAATTGTTATTTTTATTAAATAATTATTTTATTTAAAAAATTAGCGAATTTTGATAAAATGAAAAAATATATATTTAAGTGCTGAATGGAGTATAATGGAATTATGAAATTTTGTTGGATAAATTTTAAAAATGCATTGAAGTCTTCGATATTTCTAAAAAAAAGAGTATATGGTCATAATATTTTTACTATGCTCCATTATCAGTAAGGTTTTATTTCATATTTTCCGTTTAGACTTACTTATTTTTCGGGTCACTAACAGACAATAAATGATGTAATTACGGGGATAATTTTCTTTGGAACTCGATTATACATGCAAGGAGGAAGCAATAAGTTGAATAGTGAAAATTCAACAGCACTTGTGTTGCTCAATACTAGGAACATTGGAGGGTACAAATCAGTGAAGGAGATGGTGAAACCCGATCCTGAGTCAGCGTGGGGAAACCAGTTCGGGTTCTTGCATGTTTCATTGCCTGAATTGACCACTGTTGAATCTTGCAAACCGCTTGATTTTGTTTGGAAAGCTCAGAAACTTATCCAGAGAAAGCGAAACTCCAGAGCTGTTTTTCTTACTGGTCAGCTGTTAGAGTGTTTGAGGAAGTTTACAGGGCCCGAGGTATGTTATTTCAACATTATTATATATAAATAGTATTTGGTATCCTGGCAGTGTAGTTTTTTTTATTGCACAAGTTGTTTTAAAAATATGACAAATCTTTTTTCTAAATATATATATATATATATATATATATATATATTTTAAAATTTTACTACATTTTTATAGGACATTTATTAACCCTTGACCTTATGAAATCTAAAAACTCCATCAGTAGTACACTAAATACTTTTTCTCTATATATAATAATGATACCTATAATGATATATACAAATCAAAATCCGATTCAATCTTACTGGATAACCCAAAATAATTTGTAGATATTTGGTTTTAACAAGAACAATTATCAATATTAATATTGTTAAACTCAACTCCATTGCCACCTTAGATCAAAAAGGGTCTCATTTGAAAGTTTCATCTATCAAATCCTAATGAAGCAATTACCCTATTAGGATATCATTTCAGAGGAACTTGGTCTAGTCTAGCTCTTCCTCTTCCATAGAAGCAAAGAATCCTTTTTTTTATACTAATATTCTGTCCAAATTTCAACTTAGCTCATTCAATCTCTATAAATACTATGAGTGGCTCTCCACACCACCACAGTGTAAATCTTTTACAACCTCTATCGCTAAATATTGCATCAACAATTAGTGTTGTTTAGGGGAATTAGAAAAAAAAAAGTTATCTCTAGAAAATGAAACCATTCACAACATGCAAAACTTTGAAATCCCAAAAGAAATTGAAGAAACATAAAGAACATCACAAAGTTAGCAAAAAAAAAAAAAAAGAAGAGTTATCTGAAAGAGTTAGTCAAGAAAGAAGCTAGCCAAAAGGCTCACCAAATAGTTAACCAAAAAAATGGGCTAGATAAAAGAGATGGTTAAGAAGGGAGCAAGGAAAAAGGTTCACAAAAAGGAGCTAGCCAAAAGAGTTTGCCAAAAAGGAGATAATTAGAAAAGTATGAAAAAAGTAACTAGCAAAAAGAGTTAGCCAAAGAACAGACATAGCCAAAATAGTTAGCCATGAAAGGAGTGAACCAAAAGAGTTCGACAAAAAAGAGGCTAGCTAGATGAATTAGCAAAAATGAAACCTAGCTGAAAGAGTTAGAAAAAAATGGACTAGCTAGAAGAGTTAGCAAAAAAAACAAAAAAAAAGATTTAGCAAGAAGAGGTAACCAAAAAGAGAAGGCTAGCCAAAAAAGAAGAAGCCAGATAGAAGAGCTAACTAAAAAAAGGCGTTAGCCTGATGAGTTTTCTAAAAAGGAGTTAGCTAGAAGAGTTTGCCAAAAATGGGTTAACCAGAAGAGTTAGACTAAAAAAAAAAGGGGCTAGCTAGAAGAGTTTGCAAAAATGGGAGTTAGTAAGAATAGTTCGACAAAAAAGAGGTATAAAAAATAGTTGGTCAAAAAGAGAGCTATAGAAGAGTTTGCCAAAAAAAGGGGGGGCTATGTAGAAGAGTATGCCAAAAAACAAGAGGGCATCTCGCCTACCAAGGGAGACCCCCTAGCACACCAGTGCCGACCACTACGGGCACCCTTTGTACAACAATGGACTCACACTTTCCCAACCTCGCATCAATAGCCAAGTACTTTTAAATTATTATCTATTAATGCTTATCCACTATTAATGTTTATTGCTTAAGGGAAAAGGTGGCTAGCATTCCTATTATATGCCAAAAATTTTATGCTCAATGAGATGATGAAGTTTTCAAAGCTAATTGGGATTCACTTAAAGAAATGAAAGATTAAGAGGAAACCATGCCAAAACATCTTACAAATAACAAGGAAATCAGATATTATGATCTAAGGTACGTCATTGGAAATCCCTACTCTTTAGGCTCACCTCTAAGGCATCTTATTTTGACTTTAGAGACATCAACGAATTAGTCCCACCTTACATTGCTTTTACATTATCTCAAGGGTAAAGAATACATCCTTCCTTGAATCCAAAGAGAGAAGCACACTCCCCCTCGATGTCTTAAACAAGGATGCGAAGGAAAAAAAATCTTGATGCCAAGGTGAAAAGTACAGTCCCCCATGATACCTTAGAAAAGGATACAGAGATGAAAAAAATCTCAATGCAAAAGGGCAAGGTACAATCCCCTTAATTCCCTAGAGAAAAATATGATAAAATAAATCTCAAAACTAATGAGTGAAGCACAGTTCCCCATTGTATACAAACTTATGCTCTCAAAACACAAGGTAAGGGTTCCATCAAAATTTGTATATATAATGTATGACCAAATAATTCGCCTCTTTAAGTCTGTTTCACTAGAATTTGCCTTAAAGGCACCTTATTTTGCTTTGCCATATCAAGCTCGAATTTATAGGTGTTTTATTTCGCTTCACTAAATCAAGCTCACATTAACAAGCGTCCCATCTCATTTCACCAAATCAAGCTTACCTCTATAGGTATCTTATTTCGCTTTGCCAAACCAAGCAATTTATTTTTCTTCGTCAAATCAAACTCACCTCTAAGGCATATTATTCGCCTCTTCAAGTGCACTTCACTAAATTCACCTCTAAGGTTACAACAATTAAATGTTTCAATTGCCATAAACAAGAGACACAAAGAAGCATTATCTTGAGGAAGGTAATTTTATAACTTTCCCTTCGACTAGGGACTATAAGTTATAACTATTTTTACTACCTCCTTAAATCCCAGAGATCAATTTGGAAGTCTTATCTATCACATCCTAATAGACCCTTCATACCTTCACACCATTCTATATAGTAAGGCATTATTCTAGAGAGACCCACGTTAAGTTTCTTCCTTTTATAAGCTCCCCTTATCACCAATAATGCCTTAGGGCTCTTTTCCTATACCAAAACTCTACCCAAATCTAAACTTAACCCCCTCTATCACTAGTGGCTCTTGGCACCACCATGGTGTGAACCACCATGGTGTGAACTATCCCAACCTCTATCATCAAATCTTACATAAAAAATAATTTTTTTTACTATTTTAAAATTTGTTTTGAATAAACCATTATTGTTTATAATATTTTTTGTCCAAAAAAACAATTGTTCAAAAATAATAGTGTTCAAAACAACTTTGTTCATAATAGAGCTTTAGTCTAGAACAATTGTCATCCAAAGTAGTTGTCATTTGAGAATAGCTCTTGTTAGAAACAACTCTTGATTAGAATATTTTTTCCTACAAGAGCAATTATGTCCAAAACAAGCATGATTGATTGTTCTTAAAGAATAGTCATCATTCAAGACAACTCATATTTAGGACAACTATTGTTAATAACAACTATGTTGAGAATAATTGATGTTGAGACCAGTCATATTTAGAATGGCTATTGTCCAGAATAATCTATCAAGAACAAGTCATGTTCGAAATAGATCAAGATAACTCTTATTAAAAACAACTTTTTGCTCAAGAACAACTCATGTTGGGATTGATTTTGGTCAAAACAACACTAGTTATAAAAACTCTTCTCCAAGAACAACTCTTATTCAAAACAACTGTTGGTTGGAACAACCTACGTTTAGAACAACTCTACCATAGAAAAAACATGTTCATAGAACAACTTATCAAAGAAAAAATGATTAAGAAAAACACATTCTTCCAAAGATGTTTTCTAGAAGATGTATATTCACAAGATATCATTTCACCAAAATAGAAGAAATTGAGATAACTTTGTATTATAGCAAGATTCTTGGGTTAACTTTACTCTTCGAATATTCTCAAAAGCTTAGCTCGGTGGATCAAAGATGGAAGTAGTTAATAAGCCCCTTTTTAACTTTTCCTTATAGTATTGAGTGTTTTTTCCTTTCTTTTATAAACATTGCAAACTTTTGTTCACTATTCACCATTATCAACAATTTAATTATTGTTTATATATTGTTAATATCTTTGTAATCTAACGTATCTCAATTTACTCCAATTCAATATCTAATTTTGTAAATTTTATCATCTACATCTATAAATAAAAGTTCCCATAACTCATTTGAGAGAATTTTGGAACTTTTGGCTTTGGGGCAAGCTTACTCTCAAACTCTTGTATAATTCTTTTATCTTAATTCTGTCCTTATCTTGGTTCTCCATCTTATTAAGCTTTGAATCAACATTCTAACCATAACTTGTCATTGCGCTCATTACTTACGGATTGCTCCAATCCCTTTCTAACGTCTCTCAACACATTTCATTTCACTCTTTGGAATATTTCCTCTCCTTACCAATACACCTCTACCTTATCCGAACTCGAATTTTTCAAAATTTATCCAAAATTTATAATATTTGAATTAAATTGGCCTTAATAGTTATAATTTAAACCCAACCAATACGTCAAATGTACTGTTATGGTTCCAAATTAAAAGAAAGGGTACAGTCAATAATATTTTACATGTATTATAGACGACAGCCAAATACATCCATAGCACATTGAAGAACTCAAGCATGACAATCTCAAATGTGATTGGACCAGTGGAACGAATGGCATTGGCTAATCATCCAATTAAAAGCTTGTATTTTATGGTGGTCGGCGTACCTCAGGTTTGTTTACAGATTTTGCTAAAACTTTTTATTTATATATCAATATATATATATATATATATATATATATATATATATATTTAATGGATGATTTTGCACATTTACAGAGTCTAACCATAACAATGGTTAGTTACATGGGAAAGCTGAGGATTGCTGTAGGAACCGAGAAAGACTACATTGATTTGCCCAAGTTCAAGTCGTCTATCAAGAATGCCTTTGAGATGATACTCAAAGCTACCCATGAAACTGTTTAAACTTTTTTTTTTTCTATTGTTTACAGTGCATCATGAATATGGATGTATGATCCTCATTGGCCCCAAAGTTTAATATTATTTTATTTTAGATTTTTCCTCACTTCATTGATAGCATTTAACTAGTACATAATAATTTCACAATTTGGTCTTGATGGACGAAAATGAATTCACAAGAACAATAGAGCACCATGCAAAGCAACTCCAATGTCAAATATACAGAAATGGGAAAGAAAAGGGGTCTATCATTTCAATTAAAAAACATAAATTTTACATTATGAAGGAAATAAAGAGAAAAGGGTTTATTTCACTAAATGTACCTAAACTATCTATTAAATTTTAAATTGGTCTCTATATGATCCTAAATAGTTTACTATAATTTTCTTCTATAATTAATGTAAAAGATAATGTACTCAAATTATTTCAATTTAACTAAAAATATTAATAAAAAATTGATTTTTATATCAATCTATAAAAGGTTTATTAAATTTACAAACATATAAAAAAATAAAAGACATAGGAATACTTTAGATGTGCTAGCTTAATAAAATGACCATTGTTCTTTGCATAATTATTTATTTAGTTCTCCAACTTTATAAAAGAAATCATTTTAGTCCTCCACTTTGCACATGTCTATTAATTTAATTTAAGCTAATATAGCAGAAAAGCCTTCAAACACCATGTTTAAATAAACTTTTGTACTCATTTTGTAGTCAAACATGCCCCTAATTTATGGTTTTTATTCATTAAATCCCTTAATGATAGCTGAAATTGACTTTCTTTTTCCTTTTATAAAACACCATGAACGTCAGCCATTAAGGAGCTGCAAACTTCAGCTCAAACCTCTGTCTTTGCAAGCTAAAGCCTGTTGGTATTTTCGCCATTAGGTTTCTTTGTATATATGAAAAAAATCTAACTTGCCAATCTTGGTTACCTAACTCCCTCATGCTTGTCACCGGTTGTTAATTAAAGTTCACTCTACCCTTCAACATATCAGTGGAATCCATTATGCTCTTTTTTCTCTTTCTAATAATTAGGGTAGGGATTTGATGTTGTTTTATTATTTTGAAATATTAAAGAATTTCAATCTCATACATCGTTGTTTTTAGTAAGAGAAATATTTATGACTAATAGAATTATAACACATATAAAAGGATAAAAAAAAAACTACTTCAATTGATCAAGGGCTTCAAATTGGTAAAAACAACAATATTAGGTGCTTATTTGACTACAAAATAAATATAAAGACTTATTTAAACACAATGTAATGATTTAAGGGGTTTTTTTTATACATTAATCATATTTAAAATTAAATTTCATATCAATAATAAAAATTCTATCAGAAACAAATTAAAAATCCCTGGCGGGGCTTAATCCTAGTATATTTTATTACAAATTACAAAGAAGGAATTGCATGTTCTGTGTCAAGAATTTGTGTCCCTAGTTTAAGACTTGTTTACAATAATTGTAGTTTCATTTCTAACTCTAGTATATCTTGTTGCAGGTTGTTATTTCGGTTCTTATGAAGGATTGCCAATGGCAACCTTTTTAGTTTCAAAAGGTGAAGACTCAATCAATGAATGTTAAGAGTATTGTATATTCCAGAGATTGAGTTAGTTAGCCTAGCTGTTAGCTTAGCCCTCTGTGCTATTAGTCTGTTACTCAATTAGTTAGATTGTTAGCCATAGCAGTTACCATAGTGTTCTATAAATACTATCTCTATAATGTTCGTGAAAGGTAGTCAAAATACAAAGATTTCTTTCAAATACTCAATGTATTCTTTCAATAATTAGCAACATTTTTCATTCCTTCATTCTATCTGTTCTTTTAGTCGAGTGATTCACCTTAGGTGCTAACATGGTATCAGTTGCCTAAAAGGTTCTAGAGACCTACCTCAATGACCACCGCCGCTTTTACCGATTCAGCTACCGTTGATCCTGGATGTCCAGTGTTTACTGGTACTCGACGCATCTAGTCATTTCCTTGCTATGAGACAATTAAGTTGGATGAAGGCACGTTTTTCAGTGGCAGCAACACATTCGGTTGATTTCTAGGGTTATGAGCTGACCGGTTTCTTGGATGGCACTTTGTCGATTCTACCGCGTTTTGTGCAGTCTCTGGAAGGGTCATTCGTTCCAAATCCAGATGCATCGGCCTTTGTTTAACAGGACATCTTATTAGCTTCATGGTTACTTTCCACGATTAACCCCTCCATTTTATCTTCTTTTCCAGAAGCACGATCCGCATGTGATGTGTGGACCACCGCCACTCGTCTTTTTGCTCCACTCACCAGTGTAAAGCTTGCCCGTATTCGTTACGATTTGTTTTTTCTCAAGAAAGGCAGTCTCTCGGTCAAAGAGGTCGTGGCCAAGATCCAGAATATGAGTGCCTTGATAGCGGCTTCTGGTTCGCGCATCTTCGAAGAAGAGAAGGTCGAGACTCTGCTTGTAGGCTTAACTCCTGAGTTTGATGTTGTTATTACTCTCGTTTCGCTCTCATCTTAGCCTTTGCGGTTTCAACGCCTTGTTGATGTGCTCCTTGAGTACGAGAATCGTCAGACGCGTCTGATTCAGGAGATACCTCTTCATGCCAACCTCTTGGAGACTGTTCTATCGCCGTTCATAGGGGCTCTATTCGTGGTGCTCGTCCCCCATCTAGAAGCCGCGGACGAGGGTTTTGATCCAGAGTTTAGTGCCAGATTTGCGAACGGTTAGGGCACCTCGCTCAACGATGTTTCTACCACTACAATCGTGACTACGAAGGACTGTCATCAGGTGTTCGGGCATCGTCTCTAGTAGATCATCATGGTCCGTTGCTTGTTTATGGTGGACTTCAAGGTACAAATTCAGCCGAACCACCGCCTTATTATTCGGGAGGAAATTTCCACCCTTACGCGTCTGTATCTAGAAATATTAGGGATTATAATCCCTTAGTGCAGAGAACTGATGATGGTCTGTGTGGTGGGGCCCCTGATGGGTGTTTATTTTGACCGTGCACCTATGCGCTTTCATAATATAGGTTCTAGGCTGATTGGGCTTGTTGAATATAATGACCATAGGCCGATTACTCATGGTCACTCTAGGTTGATTGGGCCTGTTGGGCTTCATGGCCAATGCAGCATGACCCTAGTCCAGATTTTGGGGGTGTCTCACCTTCCTTTGGGCCACATGCTCCCACTCTGCCAAATTGGTCTGTATTGAATTGTGTAGAGCTTGGTGTTCCTCCTGATCATGACCGTAATCGTGGAGGTCCAAGTAGTGATGTTGTTGGCCCATGTATTCCTTGGCAGACTAAGCCTCGAGCTCATGTTTACACTGGGTCTGACTCCTGTATTGGTCTTCTTCGTATACCTGATTTGCATGCGTCTGATGTTTCTACCTTCACTGGGTCTCATATTAATGCTACTCAATACGGCTCCAACTGTGATGGCACTGACTCTTACATCCCTATGCCAGTTGGCAATACATCCTGGTATCCCGACTTGGGTGCTTCACACCATGTATGTCGCGATGCCTCTACGTTGCATGACTCCACTCTTTATTCAGGTTGTAATAGGCCATTTTTTGTCCAGGCCCAAACCAAACCAAATAAAAATAAAAATTACAAGTCTATTTAAAAAAAACCCTAAGCCCAAATTACAAGCCCACAATCTAAACTAAGTTTTAATAAAGTAAAAAAAACCCTAGCCTCCAGCGTCCTTGCCCTCCACGTGAATAGGCACGTCGCCTGAGGCCTGATGGGCCTTTGTCGCGGTTTCACCAAAATGGCAAGGGCATGCTTTTTGCCACCGTCACCAACTACTACCTACAAAGAAAAAATAGAAAAGACAGGGACAATAGATGCAAACCCAAGAATAGTGACAAAATAAAAATATATGTATTTTAAACAAGTGTAAAATGGATATAAAAGCCAGAGAATAGATTGTATTAAAAAAAAAGATCGGAATCAAATACAAACACACAAAAAAGCGTGGTTCTTTTGTATTTTTATTTTTTAATTTTCGAAAATAAGTAATAAAATAAAAAGGAAACTTTTTAGCTTTTTTGCCGCTGCCATCATCTCCCTACGTTTTGGAAGACCGTCAGATCCTCGAGGATTTACTGAAAGGTTATATCAAAGAGACCGAGAATCGAAAGGTTCCTTTGCTTCTTTTTTTTTTTTGTATTTTGGTGCTTTTTTTTTTTTTTTGAGATTTTGGCCTCTGATTTGGGTTGAGGAAGGTAAAACAAAATGGACACTTTTTTGTGAAATCCGACCACCAAAGATGATGGTTGCCGTCGCTGACGACTGGTGGCCACGGCAGATAGAAGGTGATCCCCTAGCCGGACCCAGCCCCTTTTCAAAGAAAACAAGAGAAATTTTTTTTTTGAAACCTGTCTCAAATGAAAATTTTTGGTAAATTTTCACTTATATAGGCTCCCAAAACAGCGTCATTTCGGGACTAGCCTCAAACGCCCAAAACGACGTCATTTTGGTCTCTAACCAGTTTACCTGACCCAATGCCTCAGGATCCACGTGTTTTTGGACTAGGGTATAATTGTAACCCTAGTCCTTCCGCTTTTCAAGCGGTTTGTAATTAGGTCTTAATCCTTTTTTTTTATTTTTTTAGAAATTATACCACATGATTTTCGTGTGCTTTAATTTAGTCCTCGGTTCGCTGATCTCCTAGAGAAGGGACGCGTGTCCGTAGGATTGGGATAATTGCTTCGTTCGTCCCTCTATTTTTTTGTGCATTACAATTTAGTCTTTCATATTTATTTTATCCAGATTTGGCCCCAATATTCCACTTAAGTTTCGATTTAGTCCTTCTTATATTTATGCATTTATTTTATTATAATTTAGGCTCTCAATTTCATTTTAATTTTGATTTAATCCTTATTTATTTAATTTTGACCCTTTATATATTTTTTTATTTATTATTTGTTTGTTTGTTTATTATTCCTTTACTTTTTTAATATTTAAAATTGGTTTATTTCCTTTTTATTGTACATTTTATTTCTTTTTATTTATTTATTTATTTTTCTTTACCTTCTTAAATATTTAGAATTTATATTACTTATATTCCTTTCTTTTTGTACTTTTATATTTTATTATTATTATTATTATTATTATTATTATTATTATACTTTCATATTTTATTATGCATGTTATTATTATACCATTGTTACTACAAATTGATGTTGCATTATTACTATTCGCTAGCATGGTATTTTTATTTTACTTTTTGGTTATTTTTATTTCATTTATTTATTCTAATATCATTTTATTTTACTCATCACTATTTGGTTTATTTCATTAATTACTATGCCATCATGTTAAAATATATTTATTCATTTTACACTATGCCCAAATAAATTAAGTGTATATCATTTTAAGAAATATTGTCATTTTATCAAACACATAGAAAATATTCAAAATCGAGGCAATATTCGGTATTTTTGGAATTTGAGGAGTTATGCTCCTAACTTACGGAGTATGGTATCTTCCTAAAACCGAAATAGTCAAATATCCCATTCAAAATAACAAAAAACAAGATTTAGATAGCGATCAAATGACGATTATATTGGTTTTCGAGAATCTAATGTATCGTGTCCTAACTCACGGGGCATGGTCTTTCTTCTCGATTAACTTGAAATAAGACATTTTTCCATTTAATTTAATTTAGTTGAATCATATCTTAATAACATTATGCAAAAAGGGATCGTGTTTTAAACTCCCTTCAAATTTTCAATTCTCAACACTAAGACATCAAGTAATCAACTAGGTACCAATTTTGGGTGTCACGAGGGTGCTAATCCTTCCTCGTGCGTAATCAACCCCCAAACCCATCTCTTGGATTTTGAATACCAAAAATCATTGTTTTAGTAAATCAAACCTTTTATTAAGACGATATAGAAGCCCAATTTTGCCTGAGCCCTAAACAGCAACCAAAAATAAATAAAAATAAAAAGTCTCAAAGTCTAATTACATTTGCAAGCCCAAATGACCCGAAATTAAACATCCCTAAAGCCCAAATGGCCCACAACCTAAACTAAGTTTCAGTAAAATAAAAAAAAAACCTAGCCTCCAGCGCCGCTGCCCTCCACGTGAAGGCGCGTCGCCCGAGACACCTCGTCCCGAGGTTTGACACCCCTGTTGCCATTTCACCAAAATGGCAAGGGCGCCCTTCTCTCCCCAACATTGACCGCATGTTGATGCCTGCAAAAAGAGTGAAAAAGGACGAGAGACAGCCAAGCAAGAAATAGTAGAAATGAATAGCAAAAAGAACAACATAAAATCAGCTATAAGAGCCTAAGAAAAACCGATTGTAAAGGGGGGATTGATTTTTTTTGAAAACAAATAAAAAAAACAAAAAAGAGCAATAAAAAATCAAATACAAGATATGATTTTATTTATTTATTTATTTTTTAATTTTCGAAATAAATAGAAAATAAAAAAAGAGAAGCTTTTACCTATTGCGCCGTCGTTGGAAGGGTAAAAGCTGAAAGATTCTTTTCCCTTTTGGAGATTTTCGGTGAGGCTTTCGACGATTCCAACTCCATATCGGAGTTTTATGAGAAAAAAAAGGGACTCCTTGGAAAATTTTGCCTATTGCCAGCCACTGGAGGCAGAGGTCTCTGTCTCTGGTGACCGGTGGCTGCAACGGAGCAGTGGCGGTTGTGATGGCAAGCCCCAAAGAAATTTCAGAGAAAAAATAAAAGGGTTTTCATTTTTTAAAAAAAGTTTAAAAATGAATTTTTGAAGCCCTTTTTTTACTTAAATAGGGTGCCAAAATGGCACCATTTTGGAGTGGTCTGAAATGCCCCAAAACGACATCGTTTTGGGGCTGACCAGAGATCCAACCCGATCGTTTTAGGATCCGCGTGTTTTTTTAAAAGGGAGATATTTGCGCATTCGATCCTTCTGCTTTTTAAGCATTTTTCAATTTAGTCCTACTTCTTTTTTTTTTTAATTTTACCCTTATAATCTTATTTTATTTCATCTTAGTCCCTTGGGGAATGATGTCGTTTTGGGGACAAGGAATAATTTTCCAGTTAGTCTCTCCTCTTTTTCACGTGTTCAATTTCAGTCCTAATTTGATTTTTATTTATTATGATCTATGTCTTTAATCTTGTTTTGATTTCAATTCAGTCCTTTGTTCGATTAATTTCATTATTTATATATTAATTTATTTATTATTCTTCACTTTTTAAATACGTAAAGTTAATATTATTTATATTTGTTTTATATATTTATTATTTAGTATGGACGGCTACTGCAAATAGAAGGCGCCAGTCTATAGAAAGTTAATATTATTTATATTTGTTTTATATATTTATTATTCTTTATTTTTTAAAATACCCAAATTTAATATTATTTACATCTATTATAGTTATTTATTTTTGTTCATTATTCTTTTATCTTTTAAACATTTAAATGTAATATTATTTACATTTTTTATCAATTTACTTATTTATTTATTTATTTATCTTTATTTCACTTTTAAAATATTTATTTAATATTATGTATATTTATTTTATCTATTTACTTATTTATTTATTATTCTTTTACTTTGTAAATGCTTGAATTTAATATTGTTCATATTTGTTTTGTCTATTTATTCACTTATTTATTCTTTTACCTTTTAAAACATTTGAATTTGATATTATTTATATTTGTTTTTGTCAATTTATCATTTTATTTATTCTTTTACCTTTTTAAAATACTTCAATTTAATGTTATTTGTTTTATCTATTCATTAATTTATTATTCTTTTTTGAAATGTTTAAAATTGGATACCACTTATATTCATTAAGCACTTTTCATTTTCATTTTTTATTTAAGTTACTTTATTTATTATATTGTGATGTCATAAATTGATTTTCTTATTATTTCTATATTCACATTATTATTGCCATAGTGTTTGTCCATTTACTTGTTATTTATCGTTCTAATATAAATGACCTGCCTTATACTGATTACTTCACATTACTTCATTACCATTACGTCATACGCTATATTTAAACATATTTTTTGTTTTCATACTAAACCCGAATAAATTAAATGTGTATCACTTTAAGCCTCATTTTCTTTTATTGCACGATGAATAAAAAGAAAATATTTAAATCGAAACGACATTCATTATTTTTTTGGAAATAGAAAAGTCGTGTTCCTAACTTACGGAATATGTCTTCTTTCTAAAACCGAGATAATTAAATATATTTTAAAATAAATAAAATTTTTAGCGTTTATTCTCGTTTTCGGGGATTTAAGGCATTATATCCTAACTTACAGAATCTGATCCTTCCTTCTCGAGTAACTTGAAATAAACCTTTTTCATGAAAATTATTTTAGTTAGATAGCGTCTTAATAAAGGATCGTATTTTATTTCCAAAATTTCGACACCAAAGACATCGAATAATCAATTTTTGGCATAACGAGGGTGCTAATCCTTCCTCGTGCGTAACCAACTCCCGAACCCATTTTCTGGATTTTTGTAAACCAAAAAACATTCTCTTAATAAATCAAACCCTTTACTAAAACGATCAAATTACGAGGTGATCCGATCACACCTCATAAAAAAAAGATTGGTAGCGACTCCCATTTTCATTTTCAAAATATAAGTCGATTTAAAAAAAAATGGTTTCGACAACGATCAAATTCAAAAGTGATCCGATCATGCCTCATAAAAAAGATTGGTGGCGACTCCCCTTTTTTTTCATTTTTTAAATAAAAAATCGATTTAAAAAAATAGTTTCGACAACTTGGCAACTCTACTGGGGACAAAATAAGAGAGTCAAACCGTGAGTTGATTACTTTTGGTCTTTTTGTCGAAAATTGATTATTTGATTTAAATTTACGATCCCTTCATTTCATTTCATCCTTCATTTTTGCAATGTTACATAATGATATATTTGATTTATTGGTTCAAGTCTCTCGGTATATTTTCGCATATTGCATTTGCATAACCGTTCGATTTTGCCCTTCTTAAGTGGGGTGAGAAACTATTCCTTCATGAGGTCTTCACCTCCGTATAGGATCGCGGATCGCTTTCGGGATACATCCGTACCTATGTCTTCGTGACAATTTCATCTCCATATAGCCATAGGGAAATGTATTCTCCTGAACCGAACTCAGTCCGTATGAGCCTATAATGGGTGAGGGTTAAGGAATCTATTGGTTCAAGTACCCTTACTTTAGAACCGAACTGCATATAATGAGCCTTAAGAGCCTACCCTGGATAAAACTACACCAAACCCCTAGTGGTTACTCGAATAGGTATTCTATTTATTATCTCTTCCTTGCTTTGAATTCTAGATTTGTATGAAATGTACTAACTTGTTTTGTTTTGTTTTGACTATGACTGCATGGCATTTTCATCATAAAAAAGGTATTGATTCATGTTTAGTTGCTAAATAGAGAATCATGGAAAATGGGTTTCTTAATAAAGTGAAAAACAACACGGCTGCGCGAATATGGTCCAAGAAAAGGAAATAAGAGAAATGTGACAGTCTGTGAGAGGGGTAGGTCAGAGATATGGGCCATGTTATGAGTGAAGCTTTGGTTCGAGTATGAGAAGTGATTGGCTGCTTGCAGACCCCAGCTATTCAAAGCCTAAAATATGAACCGGAGTTGGATTGGGCCTGAGAATTAGCTTTTTTTGAAAAATTTAAGGTTTTGAGTGTGAAAGCGAGGCTGTATATGTATCCGCTTTATGTAAAGAAACTTGTTTTCTAGTAAAGTTGTTCTAATGAAATTGAACTAGAATCAACGCCTTTTTGCATGCATCTTTTCTATTCATTAACATTACATTTCATTGCATGCAATAAATTTCATAAATTCCAAAAGTGCGTCAAGTTTAGAACTCTAGTACAGAGCCTGATGGATGATAAAGAGTTGGAATTCTTTGAAGATATCGAAGGTTCGAAAGGGAAATATGTTTGTACCTTTGAAGAAGGAACTAAAAAAAAAACTATTAGGAATTTGTTCCTACATCCCCAGAAGTATTTTGAACAACTGGACTGTAGAGGAGATTCCTATAGTTTTTAGGACCATTTAAGAGTAATATTCAGAACACACATATTGCTCTAAGCTTGGGAGCAATAGGAATCTTTTTGTGAAAAAGGCACATGTCTACTATTTTTTATTTCAATAAAATGCATCTTCATTTCTCGTTTTGACAAACATCCTTTCATTCTTTCCATTTCATTTATACGTATACCACACAGATAGTTATTCTTAGATTCATTTGTTCTGTAGGTCTTCCTTCGTTCCTATAACAAGTCTCCAAATATCAATGATATGAGCAACGCCGCTACTGATTCAGAATATTTTTTTAAGCAAGATATGTGTTTAGAGGAACCTTAGGACTTTAAAGGTGATCAAGATTGTAACCTAACTCCTGATTTGTTGAGGATGGTAGAGCAAGATGAGAAACAAATCCTACCTCACAAAGAGTTAGTGGAAATTGTGAGCTTAGGAGAGAAAAAAAAGGTGATGATTGGAGCTTGCATTACCGTAGAGACAAAGCGAGACCTTATTGAGTTACCCCAAGAATTCAAAGACGTCTTCACATGGTCATATCAAGAAATGCCCGGGTTAAGTACCGGTATTGTGGTACATCAGCTTCCCATAAAGGAAGAGTGTAGGCCAGTTCAACAAAAGCTCTGAAGGATGAGGCCTGACATTTTGCTGAAAATAAAAGAAGAAGTCAAGATACAATTCAATGCTGGTTTCTTACAAGTGGTTAAATACTCAGAATAGGTAGCCAATATCGTCTCTGTTCCTAAAAAAAGGGAAAGTACGAATGTGCATAGACTACAAGGATTTGAATAAAGGTAGCCTGAAAGATAATTTTCCATTGCCTCATATCGACACCTTAGTGGACAACACATAGGTTACTCACTGTTCTTCTTCATGGATGGTTTTTCTGGATACAACCAAATTAAGATGCATCTTGAAGATATGGAAAAGATGACATTCATAACCATATGGGGAACATTTTGCTGTAAAGTTATGGCATTTGGACTAAAAGCGCGGGAGCAACGTACCAAAGAGCCATGGTAACCTTGTTTCATGACATGATATATAAAGAAATCAAAATTTATGTCGATGATATGATCACAAAGTCCCAAACAGAGAAGGAGCTTGTACAAGTCTTGAGGAAATTGTCCTTGAGATTGAGAAAATTCCAGCTGAAGCTCAATCCAGCAAAATGTACCTTCGGGACTAGGTTGGGAAAATTGTTAGGATTTGTAGTCAGTGAAAAGGGGATCGAGATCGACCCAGATAAAGTTAAAGCTATACAGGAACTGCCTCTGCCACGTACTCAAAAAGAAGTTCGAGGTTTCTTAGGGAGACTAAATTATATCTCTCGATTCATTTCACAACTAACAGAGAAATGTGACCTCATATTTCATCTCCTTAAGAAACACAATCTAGGTGTATGAGATGAAGAGTGCCAGAAAACTTTTGACAAGATCAAACATTACTTATCTAGTGCCATTGTGCTGATGCCACCTAGTCTAGATAAGCCGCTGATATTGTACTTGGCAATATTCGGGAATTTCATAGGATGCGTGCTTGGTCAACATGATGAGTCAGGAAGAAAAAAAAGCAATATACTATCTTAATAAGAAATTCATTGAATATGAGACAAGATATTTTTCAATCGAGAAATTATGTTGCGCCTTAATTTGGACAACCCAAAGATTGAGACAGTACATATTATACCACACAACTTGGCTCGTTTCAAAACTGGGCCCTCTAAAGTACATGATGGAGTCGACTGCTTTGAATGGAAGGATGGCTTGGTTATAAATTCTACTTTCCGAATTTGATATAATTTATGTGAATCAGAAGGTTATAAAAGGGAGTGCAATAGCGGACTTTCTAGCTAGTAGAGCTCTAGAAGATTACGAGCCTCTGAACTTTGATATCCCAAATGAAGATCTAATGTATGTTGCAACCACTGAAGAAGACTCTCAAGAAGGTCATCCTTAGAAGCTAAACTTTGACGGAGCCACAAAGGCTGTGGGTAACGGAATCAGGATAGTCCTAGTATCCCCAAACGCAGATCATTATCCCTTTACTAGTAAATTAGATTTTGATTGAACGAATAATATTACATAATACGAAGCATGCATCATGGGCATCCGTGTAATCATAGAACGTAAGATCAAAGTGCTAGAGATATATAGAGATTCCGTATTAGTGATCTATCAACTCAAAGGTGAATGGGAGACGAAAGACCCCAAATTGATCAATTATCAAAGGCTAGTTCTGGAGCTAATTGAAGAGCTTGATGACATCACCTTCTGCTATCTCCCATGAGATGAAAATCAAATGGCTGATGCCCTAGCTACCTTAGCTTCCATTGTTAAAGTGAACAAATAAGAGGATGTAAAATCTATCCAGATGAGTATTTACAAGACTCCAGCTCATTGTTACAACATCGAAGAAGAAGAAGAAAAGGATGATCACCCTTGGTACCACGATATACTATGATATGTGAAGAATCGTGAATACCCTAACCAAGCAACTGAGAATGACAAAATGACGCTAAGTCGAGAGTCAAAAAATTCTTGAAGAAAGAGATCATATGTCTGTATGGTATACCAGAAAGGATTATATCTGAAAATGCACTGAATTTGAACAATAGCACGATATCAGAAGTCTACAGTCAATTCAAGATCAAACACCACAACTCATTACCATATCGCCCAAAAATGAATGGTGCGGTGGAGGCAAACAATAAGAATATCAAGAAGATCATGGGGAAAATGACTAAGACTTATAAATATTGGCATGAAAAGTTACCATTTGCTCTATATGCTTATCGAACCTCTGTCAAGACCTCCATCGGAGCAACTCCTTTCTCTTTGGTTTATGGAATGGAGGTAATTTTACCCATTGAAATTTAGATTCCTTCTCTCCGAGTTTTGGCATAATTGAAGTTGGATGAAACAGAGTAGATTCAATCCCGATATGATCAACTAAACTTGATTGAAGAGAAAAGGTTGAAAGCCATCCGTCATGGTCAGATATAACAAAAACGAATGATGTAAGCTTACAACAAAATGGTTCATCCTAAAGAATTCCATGAGGGGGACCTAGTATTAAAAAAGATCCTTCCTATACAAAAGGACTTCAGAGAAAAGTAGATGCCAAACTGGGAAGGACCTTATGCGGTGAAAAAAGTCTTTTTTGGAGGAGCATTAATTTTAACCTAGATGGATGGCAGAGATTTGCTCAACCCTGTGAATTTAGATTCAATCAAGTGGTATTTCAACTAAAAAAAATGAGTGGCTAAGGTGAAAACCCACAAAGGGCGTATTGAGACCAAAGGAATTCTGAGTTCAAAACCTGAAAAGGGCGGCTCAAATTTTGACCAAAGAATGGGCATGAAATAGTCGTTTCCCCACAGAAGCAACAATGACGAGAAACTTTACATCTTGAGGCATCAACAAAGTACTCTAGATCTCCTAAATATATATCAAGCTCAAAATGGTCCTCAAAAAGTTTGTGCAGAGAAGATCATACTGCGATGTTTGGGGCACATATTTTCATTTTACTCATCTTGTATTTTAGCAGTGTTTGCTATCTTTGATTAATCCATTCATTTCAAGTCTTACTCCCAATAAAATTTCTTTTTGTCCATTGTGATAATATTTTTCAAGTATTTTTTTTATTGAAATAATTATTAATGGACTGATAATATTCAAGTAAAAGGAGTTCTGCATATTGCTCTGAAAAGTTTTCTAAATAGTACAAGGACCTGAAATAGGACCACTGGTCAGAATTGACCAAATTTAACAGTTGGAAATATTTGGGAAAGAATAGTCTAAATTGTGATTTTTTTTTCGAGTTTTCTGTCAAAGATACCAGCTGAACAAGAAAGCAGGCTAATACGTCAGTGATAGAACCTTGATAAACAACGAGCAATGTTAACCTAAGCAATAAAAGGGGATCATTTTCGAAAAATGACATTGTGCATTCAAAAACATCATTCATACACATCTAGTTAAGAGCATTTGATTCATTCTGATCATAACATCCTAATCGCTTGGCATAAATATAGGTCCATAAAATGGATTCTACAGGTCATGTTCCTCAGAGAACGATGTAACTGATCAGTGAAACCATAAATCCTATACCCCTGAAGTTACAGTGGGAAGAATTGAAGTCATCGTTGCGAATCTCATCTCCTGAAGTTGTAGTGGAGCAGATTAAAGACACAAATCTTATCTCATTAAAGTTGCAGTGGAGCAGATTGAAGATAACAAATCTTATCTCTCTGAAGTTGCAGTAGAGCAGATTAAAACTATAAACCTTATCTCTCCAAAGTTACAGTGGAGTAGGTTGAAGTTACAAGTCTTATATCCCTGAAGTTATAGTGGAGCAGATTGAAGATAGCAAATCTTATCTCTTTGAAGTTGCAGTAGGGCAGATTAAAGCTGTAAACCTTATCTCCCTAAAGTTGCAGTGGAGCAGGTTGAAGTTACAAGTCTTATCACCCTGAAGTTGCAGTGGAGTAGATTGAAGATAACAAATCTTATCTCTTGAAAGTTGCAATAGAGCAGATTAAAGTTATAAACCTTATCTCCCTAAAGTTGCAGTGGAACAGGTTGAAGTTACAAGTTTTATCTCCTTGAAGTTGCAGTAGAGTAAATCGAAGATAGAAAATCTTATCTCTTTAAAGTTGCAGTAGAGCATATTAAAGTTATAAATCTTATCTCCATGAAGTTGCGGTAGAGTAGATCGAAGATGGAAAATCTTATCTCTCTGAAGTTGTAGTAGAGCAGATTGAAGCTACAAATCTGATCTTCCTGAAGTTGCAATAGAACAGATTGAAGTTACTAATCTTATCTCCTTGAAGTTGCAGTGGAGTAGATTGAAGTGACAAGTCCTATACCTCTAAAGTTGTAATGCAGTGGAGCAGATTGAAGATACAAATCTTATCTCCCTGAAGATGCAGTGTGTAATGAACCGAAAGTTACGGTATCGAAAATTGAGTCTTGAGTACTGTTTCCGTGAAATTATTTCATGAATATTTATTAGAAATATTTATGAATTATAGTTGAATGGTTATTTAGTGTTTAATTAAGTGAAGTAGCTTAAATTTAGTTTAAAGGACTAAATTGCATACGGTATAAAAGTTTAATTATAGATTAAAGATTAGTAAAGAGACTAATCTAGCAATTAGACCCTAAGTGCCATGTGTGTGAATGTATGATATAACATGTGTAATAGTTGGTAAAGATATTAAATGTGTTAAAGTAGTTTTTCTTATAGATTAAGTTATTTTATTAGAATAATATTATATTATTAATATTATTATATTGAATATAGATTTATAAGTAAGTTAAAAAAAGAAAGAAAGATAGAAAGAGTTACAGAGAGCAAGTAAGTTAAAAAAAAAGAAAGAAAGATAGAAAGAGTTACAGAGAGCAAACGTGAGAAAGAAAGAAAGAAAGAAAGAAAGAAAGAAATAGAAAAGGGAAATTTGAGGATTAAGGCCCTAAAGCTTGATTGGTAAGATGTTTTAGCTTATTTTCTTATAATTTTTATGTTTATGGATGCCTAATTCAAAGTTCTACATGTATGAGGTTAAAATGAAGAAAAATAGAAAATTTTTAGATATTGATTTAGTTGAATAAATTGAGGTTTTATGGGTTAAATTGATAGACATTGAAGTTAGAAGTGAAAATTGAGTGATATATTAAAAGAATTCTAAGTTAGGTTTAAATAGGGATTAAGTTGAATAGAGCTCAAAATTTATGTTTTATAATGAATTTTATGAGGTAGAAATTGTTAATGAGTTGATTAAAAGAGAATATGAAGCTTAAGTTAAAGAAAAAAGATTAGTAATGGAAAAAGGACGAAATTGGAATTTTTGTAAAAGTTTGATAGAAAGTGAAAATGTGTTTTATGAATTAGTATATTGATGATTTTTAATTGTATGATTGTTAGTAGCAAACGTAACACCGGATACGTCATCAAAGAAGGGAAAAGAGAAAGTGAACGAAGATATCGATTAAATTCGATAAGTAGTGGTTTGTATTTCTATAAACCGAGCTTAATTGTTATTACTATATTTGATATTTATATTGTATGAAAATGTGAATGAGGTAAGTATTTTTACCATATTGAAATGAATGAGATTTTGAATACCATATTAACGATTAATAGGGCTAGTCGGATATAGTTGACATGTCATAGGAATTGGAAGTATTGGGATATTCCGACATTGAGTCGATGAGACACTATGTGTCGACTACTGTTAAAGTTCCTGATTTATTCCGATGAAGTACTTTGTGTACTATAATGTTAAAGTTCCGGATTTGTTCCGATGAAGCACTATGTGCTTATGAGTGTGGGTTGGATCCGTGTATCCGTTAGTGTCCGAGTTATGTTAATAATGGTAAATAAAGTAAAGATTATTAAAGTACTGATTGATATTGAATAATAGCAATAATGTGTTTGAATTGCCATGTTTTAAAGTTGATTAAGCTATTGTTTATAGAAATACCACTGAGAGTATTCTCAGCGTACGGTTTGTTTCCGTGCGTAGGCTAGGTACGAAAGTATAAGGACTCAGCATACAAGCCGATCCTCGAACTCAAATTGGTGAAGTTTCTATCTTTTTGAAAAATGGCATTGTACCTAGGATGTCTTTTGGTCATTTTGAAAGTATCTAAGTTGTTAAGTGATATTTTGGTATGTTTTGTAAATGTTACCAAAACTTTAAGTATGGTATGTTTTGATATGTTAGTGAAGAGTAATAAGAGGAAGTGTTGGTAAATATTGTAGAGAGAAGAAATGAAGATGTTATAAACTTAGTTATCAATATTTTATACTAAAACAGATTTGGACAGTAACAGTAGTCCAACTTTGAAAATATACCAAAAATAGTATAAAGTGAATTAGATGATGAATAAAATATGTAATTGAAGATTAATGAATCTATTTTTATATGGAAGAAACAAAATAGGTAAAAGAGTTTTATTTTATGAGATATTTACGTTTTGGTGAAACAGGGTTAGAGCAATTTCTGGATTCCCTGTTTTGACTTTATAAATTCACCATAAATTGTGTATTAAGAATTAGGACTCAAAATTTATATGTATGGATTCCTTATTGAGTCTATTTTTAATTGAAACAAATGGAATAGTCATTAGATTTCTTTACAGGAAGACATTTGATTCGTAGTGCACAAGGGTCAGAGTAGCCGAACCCTGAAAAATGGGAGACTTTTTCTAATAAACTGTACTAATTGGCCTAACCAAAAATTCTAGAAAAAAATTAGTAAGTAGATATATGAGTCTAGTTTCAGGAAAAATTTACGGAATTGGATTTTGAGTTTCGTAACGCGAGATATGATTTTTTTAGCAACCGTGACACAGATGGATAGTTTACTACGAAAACTGTTTAAGTGCTAAGATAAGTTTTGTAATGTCTCCTGCTTGACTCCGACAACGGTCTCGGGTAGGGGGACGTTACAATATTGATTGGTATCAGAGCTAATTAGGTTTAGTCAGTTCTAGGACTAAATCAAATGTCAATGTGAATCTAGAGGTACATGCCATTACTGAGTCAAATTTGAGTTGGGATTGGATGCTGATATGTTTGTTGAATATTTTTGTTTTATAGCATTAAGAATGTCTGATAAAAGCATTGAGGATACTGATCAAGAGATGTATAGTGAAGATGATGAACCGTATAATATGAATGAATCGGAGTTTGCAACTCCAAGTGTGAATCCAGTAGGAAATCAACCGAATGTTGGAAGTGATAATACTGAAGTCTTTAGAATAATCGCCGATGCCCTTCAAAAAGTGGTAGGAACTATGCTTGCTACATCCTCTATCCCTACTACCCAAGAGCTCCAATTAAAGAATTGAGAAAATATGGAGCTCTGAAATTTTTGGGTGCAAAGGGAATTGATTTGACTCTTCTTTGGCGGTTAAAGACTACAAAGAGAGTTCGAAGCAACTTGAATGTACACCACAAGAAAGGTTAGTGTGTGTTGTCTCATTCTGCAAGAGGAAGCTTTAGTATGGTGGGAATCGGTGATTGAGAATGTACTTGAGGAACAGATAAGTTGGGACTTCTTTCAAAAAGAGTTTCAAAATAAGTATTTGTGAGAAATGTACATAGAGGACAAAAGACAAGAGTTCTTAACACTGAAACAAGGTGAGATGCTTATAGTGGATTATGAACGAGAATTTTTGAGATTGAGTAGATATGCCACTGAGTTTGTACCGACTGAAGCCGACCGATGTAAAAGATTTTTAAGAGGATTACGTGATGAATTTAGACTATAGTTGATGCCTCTTAGAATCACTGAGTTTGCATATTTAATGGAAAGAGCTAAGATGATTGAACAAATTCTCAGAAGGGATAAAAAGTCTGAAGTTGCTCGTTCGACTGAAAAATGTCCCGGAATGGTTAGTTCAAGTCCGCAGCCTAAGCGGTCAAAGAAATCACGAGGTAATTGGAGATTTAGTTCTCGATCAGAAAGAAGTGATCGAGTTCGGAAAAGACAGACTACTGTGTCTACTGGCAGTATCCGAAGTCCAGTTCAGAATACTGAAATTCCAATATGTGAGCATTGTGGAAACCGACACAAAGAGGAATGTAGAAAGTTGATTGGAGGTTGTTTCCGTTGTGGAGCTACCGATCACTTTGTTAAAGATTGCCCAAAGATATCTGGAACAACACCGACAGTAGTGCAAAGATCTGAATTTACTTTCAGAGGCCGGGGATCAGGCTGAAGTAGTTCGTTTGCTAGAGGTGGTACTAGAAGAACTAGTGAGAGTGCTACACAACAATCAAGCTAGAGCTCCAGCTCGAGCGTATGTTGTGAGGACTCAAGAAGAGAAAGATGCTCACGATGTGGTGACAGTATATTCTTATTGAATTCAAAGACCCGCTTATGCTTTAATAGACCTCGGTCATCACATTCATATGTTAATCGAAAGTAGTTGAGACAAAAAATTAGAGTCCAATTGTCTAAAGTTATGATAGAAGTGTCTAGTCCATCGTGACAAACTACTTTAGTGAACCATATATGTCGAAGATGTTCGTTAATGATTCAAGATAGAATATTCCCTGTTGATCTGTTGATTATGCCATTTGGCGACTTTGATGTTATTTTAGGAATAGACTGGTTATCAGAACGTAGAGTGATTTTAGACTGTTATAAGAAGAAGTTTATTGTTCAGAATGAAAGTGAAGATACGATTGAAGTAAATGGTATTCGGACTAGTGGATCAATTCGTATTGTTTCGGCCATTAAAGCTAGCAAGCTTCTTCATCGAGGTTGTAATGCTTTCTTAGCATATGTGATTAATTCGGATTCGGTTGAAAGTCGATGTAGTAAAATTGGATTGTATGTGAATTTTCTGATGTATTCCCTGAGGAATTACCTGGATTACCCCCTGATTGAGAGGTAGAATTTGTGATTGAAGTCTACCCAGGTACAGATCTGGTATCGATACCTCCGTACCGTATGGCACCTACTGAGCTAAAGGAATTAAAAGTACAATTGCAAGACTTATTAAACAGAGGTTTTATACGACCTAGTACATCACCATGGGGAGCTCCAATATTATTTGTTAAGAAGAAAGATGGGTCAATGCGGTTGTGCATTGATTATCGACAACTCAACAAATTGACTGTCAAGAACAAATATCCACTTCCCCGAATAGATGATTTGTTTGATCAACTGAAAGGAGCTTCCGTATTTTCAAAAATGGATCTAAGGTCGGGATACTATCAGTTGAAAGTAAAAGAGTGCGACATATTGAAGACGGCATTCTGTACGAGGTATGGGTATGAATTCTTAGTAATGCCATTTGGACTGACAAATGCCCCTACTGCTTTTATGGATCTTATGAATCAAATTTTTCAGCCATACTTGGATCAGTTCGTAATAGATTTTATCGATGATATTTTGGTTTATTCCAAGTCAGAAAAAGACCATGAGCAACATCTCCGGATTATTTTGCAAATACTACGAGAAAAGCAATTGTATGGAAAATTGAGCAAGTGTGAATTCTAGCTATCAGAAGTTGTGTTTCTTGGTCATGTCGTATCAGCGGATGGAATTAGAGTGGATCCAAAGAAGATTGAAATAGTTATTCTGTGAAAAGTTTCTAAGAATGTATCAGAGGTACGAAGTTTTCTCGGATTGGCTGGTTACTATCGAAGATTCGTCAACGAATTTTCAAAGATAGCCTTACCAATGACCAAGCTACTACAGAAGAATATTCCAGTTGTTTGGAATGAGCAATGTCAGAAAAGTTTTGAAGCATTAAAACGAATGTTAACAGAGGCACTAGTGTTGACTTTACCAGAATCAGAAAGAGATTTTGTAGTGTACAGTGATGCTTCATTGAGTGGACTGGAATGTGTACTGATGCAGAACGGGAAAGTCATTGCTTATGCTTCACGGCAACTGAAACCGCATGAACGTAACTATCCAACTCATGATTTAGAATTAGCAACTGTAATTTTTGCCTTGAAGATTTGGAGGCATTATCTTTATGGTGAAAAGTGCTATGTTTATACGGATCATAAAAGTTTGAAGTATCTGCTTTCGTAAAAAGAATTGAATCTGAGACAAAGGTGTTGGATAGAGCTTCTGAAAGACTATGATTGTGTCATAGACTATCATCCAGGGAAGGCTAATGTAGTAGCCGACGCACTGAGTAGAAAAGCTGCGATTGAATTACGAGCAATGTTTGCACAACTTAGTATCACTGAAGATGGAAGTCTTTTGACTGAATTAAGAATAAAGCCAATAATGTTTGATCAAATCAGATCAGCACAGTTAGAAGATGATAAGTTGTTAAAGAAAAGAGAGATGATTCAGAATGGTACAACATAAAATTTTAGCATTGATGGAAATGGTTGTCTAAGATTTCAGAATCAATTTTGCATTCCGGATAATTCTGAGTTGAAAGAGTTAATTCTTCGAGAAGCTCATAATAGTCCATTTGCATTTCATCCTGGAGGTATGAAAATGTATCATGATTTGCGTGAATTGTATTGGTGGTCGGGAATAAAAAATGATATAACTGAATATGTGGCAAAGTGTTTGACTTGTCAACGAGTGAAGGCAGAACATCAAGTTCCATCGGATTACTTCAACCTATCAATATTCACGAATGGAAATGGGACCGAATAATGATGGACTTTGTGACGGGATTACCGACGCCTACAAGTAAAAAGAATGCTATTTGGGTAATAGTTGATCGACTTACGAAGTCACTCATTTCTTAGTGTGAGAACCGATTGGTCGTTAAAGAAACTTGCTGAGGTTTATGTTCGGGAAATCATTAGATTACATGGTATTCCAAAATCAATAATTTCTGACAAAGATCCAAGGTTTACGTCAAGGTTTTGGAAGCAATTACATGAATCTTTCGGTACTTGACTTCACTTTAATACAGCTTTTCATCCACAGACTGGTGGTCAATCTGAACGGGTAATACAAATTTTAGAAGATATGCTTTGAGCCTGTATGATTGATTTTGAGTCTAACTGGGAATATTATTTGTCATTAACCGAATTTGTATATAATAATAGTTTCCAGTCAAGTATACAAATGGCACCGTATGAGGCTTTGTATGGATGAAGATGCCGATCACCCGTATGTTAGACAGAACTGAATGAGAAGAAGATGATTGGACGTGAATTGGTTCAAGAAACAGAAAGTACAGTTAAGAAAATTCAGGAAAGATTGAAAACTGCTTTTGATAGACAGAAATCGTATGCAGATTTGAAACGACGGGATATTGAATACTCAGTTGGGGATAAAGTATTTTTAAAGGTTTCACCTGTAACGCCCCAATTTTCAGGAATCCTGTGAATGTTGGCATAGGTTTAATTATGTTAGTGGGCCTCTAGAAAGCCTAAGCTTAAGATAGAACCCGGCAATTTTAGTTAATTTTTGTTCCATAAGAAAAAGGGAGTGAAATTATGAAATAGGACCTATGTGAAAATGTTTGAAAATGCTATAGGCTAAATTGAAGTGGCCAAATAAATAGGAGTGCAAAATAGGAGGATTTGCATGACAAACCTCCCATTTTACATGAAGTGGCCAACCATCATGTTGTTGTAGACAAAATGTGCACTTGATATCCATAATTTATGGTACAAATTGATACAAATTGATAATAGGTTAGGTAAATGTTTCATGATAATGGGTTAGGTAAATGTTTCATGATAAGAATTTCATGTCTTTTGTATTAAAGAATTAAATGGATGAAATATGAAGTTTTATTAAAAGAAAAAGGGGTGAAAAGAACAAATTTTGTCCATCTTTGTTCATCATAGCTGAAAGTTAGAGAAGAGAAAGGAGAGGAGAAAGCTCTTGAGTTTTCGGTCATTAGGAGGAGGAAAATTGAAGGTAAGTTCTTGGTACCTTGCTTCTATTTTGAGGTTCATGAGTTCTTCTTGATTCTACCTTAACTCTTGAAGTATATTTTGATTTTTAGTTGTGTTGTGAGCATTTAGTCATGAATTAAAATGAAGGAAATGGTTGTTGTTTCATGTTCTTTTGATGAAAAATGGAAGATAGGTGAAGTTGAGCCAAACAAATGAGCATGCATGTGCCTTAGATGTTAAAGGGAAAAATCAGCTAACATGTTGTGCTTTAAAATGATGAAATGGAGATTATACTTAAGTAAAATCATAGATATGTGATGATTGATTGGTGATATACATGTTTAAATAACATGCATGCAAGTTATGTGTGAAAGAGTGATTTGTTAATAAATCTGCTTGGGACAGCAAAGAGAACGTGACTTTGGAAAATCACCATAAATTGTGGGAGATGAGTTAGAAGGTGAATAAATTATATAATTAAAGCTTATTGAGTCTAGTTTCTAATGAAATAAACAAGAACATATTTTGAATTCTGTACAATGAGAAATTTGATTCGTAATGAAGAGTGGTCAGATTAGTCAAACAGTGAAACATGGGAAACTTTAAGAAAAATCTAGTATTGATTGGCTAAACCAAAAATTCTGAAAATTTTATGTATAGAAGATATATGAGTCTATTTTCACGGAACTTGATTTGGAGTTTCGTAGCTCCAGTTATAAATGATTTAGTGATTTGTTGCTCGGAAGGCGACTTACAGTGAAATTATGATTATGTGGTAAACATTGACAAAAATTTGTTAATGAGTTGCTTATTGATTTCTTATAAGCTTACTATGATCTGTAGGTGTGGTTGGCCGAATATTGTAAGGGGTTAATACGTAGTTTGTATTTGAATAGTTAGATTAACGTGTTAGTAATCCAATTGTAGGCGGTTCGTGTGTGGATCTCACAAAGCATATCGTCGCATAAGCAGTATGTAATCGACACCTCTCTTAGACTAGATTGGCAAAAGTCGAAAAGCGAAATGCCGAAAAGTCGGTATTTTGGGAATTTGAGTGTCGAATGCTCGTAAGATAGTTGGGTTGTATATTTGGTAATCTAAAGTAATAAACTGCAAGATGCAGCGATTTCGTACATTTTGATAATTTGGGCTTAATGGGCCAAAGATCAGTTCATGGGCCAACAGCCCAATTCGATAAGTATCTTGTGATAAGTGTTCGATAGTACGTAAATAGTTAGGATATGCATGAAAACCCTAAAAGTAGCTAAATTACTATAATACCCCTATGTATGGAAAATTACGGTTATACCCCAGGTGCAAAATTACCGTTATACCCCTAGGTTAATTTTGATTGAAAAGCATGACGATCGATTACGTATGATGTATGCCATGATTATATATCATTGCATGTGGACATGGGTTATATTATGGAGGAAGCGTTACGGTGGCTATGCCACAAATATCGATCTGGTGGCTCGCCACATATATCTGATTCGGTGGCTCGCCACGATTATCTCATATCTGGTGACTCGTCACATTATTCGCTCTGCGACCATGCTGCAAATTACGTGGTGTGTAGCGGTTGGGTGGGTCGAGTTGTCTCCCACACGGTGTAAGGTTTGTACGAGGGGTGTATACGGTTGGATATGGTTGGGTTTCGCATAAACATGTAATATCTGCTTACGTTACGCTATGGGCCTATGGGCTTTATTCAATTCATTGCAGGCTAAGGCCAACTTATTCTATTTCGTGGTTTGAGTGATATAGGCTATGGTTGGGTTAATTTACATGAGTTTCCCAAACTCACCCTTTTATTTTCATCCACGCAGAAATCCCTAACCATAGTGGGCTTGGAGTCGTGAGGGAATTGGAATGGCCACCCGCTCGAAAGTTTGATTTTCTTCCGTGAACTGGACATCCTTTTAATTACGTTTGAGGTTTTGGGCTTTTAAATGTAATAAGGCGGTTATTTATTTTGATGGTTTTAATATGTATTACTAAGATAGGTATTACTTATATTTAACTGTTGAAATTGGATAGCTTTAGAGCGCGTTTTCAAAAACAACAATTGATTTCAAAATAACACGACAACAAGCAAAGCTTCCGCAATGAAAGTATTTTCCAAGATTAATCACTTTTCCTAAAATGACTTAATCAAATCGGTTTCTAGAAATATCCATGACGTTAAGGTGTGGCAATGGCGGTATGCACGTCTAGGATTGGATCCGAAGGAGCTTGGTACTTAGCGATCCGATGGACTCACCACCTCTTTTCCGGTTTCCTACGGTGTACGACTTCCATTCACTTTAATCCTTAATGAATTAATCTTTTGAACATCAAGTACGTTTTCTGGACTTAGAATGGAATTTTTTTTTACGTTTTTGATGTGGCATGTCGGATTCGGCCATAACTTCTGGGCCGGGTCTCGGGAGCTACATTTAGTGGTATCAGAGCCTAGGTTGCAACAACTCGGCTTTGGAATGGGTTTACAAAAATAAAGATTTTAAAAAACCAAAATTTTATAAAGAATGCGAAAAACGCGATTTTCAAAATTTAGATCTTTAGAAGGTGGCATTAGAATCTCCTACTCAAGTCTGTAAGTATTCGAATTTTTCGAATATTTTTTGAATTATCTGTCATCATGAAACCCTATTAGGACACTCTAGATAGGATGATCTGAAACCATAGGAAAATTTGATAAGAGATCAAATCAGTAGCTAGACTCGATTCTGCGAAAACAAACTTTGAATTACTCTCTGATTCATAAAACATCCGTAATAAACACTGGAATATTGAATTAATGCATAAAAATTCGTAATCGGATAATACGATATGAGTACAAGAGCCACTCGTGGAAGAGGCCGTGGACGAGGCCGAGGTAGTACTCAAGTTGGATCTTCGTCTTCTTAACACATACCCGCTGGAGTAGCACGACCACCACCGGTGGATGAGAATGGGCCGTATGATCAGTGCGGAGGATGATGCCTCGTCACGAGTAATGCTTCGTGTTCGGAAAGGGTTACCGGGCAAGTGCGGCAATGGAGTTCGGGATCTATTTCGAACGACTTGGCTAACTGAGCGGAGATCTTTAGGGGCGTGTCTGGTATAGCCCCAAATGTGGCGGAATATTGGTTGGAGGCCACAGAACTGATTATGGATGACTTGGACTGCTCTGAGGAGATTGTGAGTGGGGTATCTGTACTAAGTCATTTGGGTCACTCGGTTAGGGTAGACAAATTGTATAGGAATGTACCCTTAGAAACTCAAGGCAAGGTTTTTCCTAGAGATCTGATGGAGTTACCGTTCGGAGAGTTTGACCTCATTCTGTGAATGGATTGACTTGTTAAGCATAAGGCGACTCTGGAATATACTGCTAAACGAATGGTGTTAAGAACTACAAAGGATGAGGAGGTTATGGTGATAGGTGAAAGAAGGGATTATTTGTCCAATATGGCGGCATTAAGAGCCGAAAAGTGGATTCAGAAAAGTTGTGAGGTCTATTTGGCATTTGTAAGTCAGTCAGAAGAGGAGGGACTGACAGCGGATAAGGTTAAGACCGTAAAGGAGTTCCAAGATGTTTTTTTGGAGGAGCTTCCAAGATTGCCTCCAAACCCAGAAGTGGAGTTTGGAATCGACTTATTGCCTAGAACGGCACCAGTGTCTATCGCACCGTATAGAATGGCACCGAAGAAGTTGGTGGAGCTAAAGGCACAAATTCAAGAGTTGTTGGATAGGGGCTTCATTAGGCAAAGCGTGTCTCCATGGGGAGCACCGAAGGATGGTACAATGCGGATGTGCATTGATTATCGCCAGTTGAACAAATTGACAATTAAGAATAAGTATCCACTGCCAAGGATTGATGATCTGTTTGACCAGCTTAGAGGGGCTTCTGTATTTTCTAAGATCGACCTACGATCTGGATATCATCAGTTAAGGGTCAAGGAGGTAGATATCCATAAGACGACATTCAAGACTCGGTATGGTCATTACGAGTTTCTGGTTATGCCATTTGGACTAACGAACGCTCCTGTAGCGTTTATGGATCTGATGAATTGTGTGTTCCAACCATGTTTGGATCAGTTCGTAGTCGTCTTTATTAATGATATCCTAGTATATTCTGAAACTAAAGTGAAACATGATGAGCATCTCCATATAGTGCTGCAAGTGTTAAGGGAGAAGGAACTCTTTGTGAAGTTCAGCAAGTCTGAACTTTGGTTGAGGGAGGTAACCTTCTTAGGACATGCAATCTCTGCTGAGGGGATTAAGGTGGACCCTTGGAAAATTGAAGCGATTTTGGAGAGGAAGCCGCCTAGGTCAGTGTCGGAAATATGGAGTTTCCTAGGACTGGCAGGATACTACAGAAGGTTTGTAGAAGGTTTTTCTGTGATGGCAGCACCTCTGACAAAACTCATAAGGAAAGGGGCACCGTTTGTATGGACTGAGACCTAGCAGGAGGCTTTTGAGAAGTTGAATAAAGTTCTGACTGAAGCACCTGTGTTAATTCAGCCGGAGTCTGGGAAGGATTTTAGTGTGTACAGTGATGCATCACACGTGGGTTTGGGCTGCGTGTTAATGCAAAAGGGTAAGGTGGTTGCATATGCATCACGATAGCTTAAGCCTCATAAGGGAAACTATTTGACTCATGATTTAGAGTTGGCAGCAGTGATATTTGCACTTAAGATTTGGAGACATTACTTGTACGGAGAAAGGTGTATTATATACACTGACCATAAGAGTCTTAAGTATTTGTTGACTCAGAAGGAGTTGAACCTTAGGCAAAGGAGATGGATTGAGTTGCTTAAGGATTATGACTGTTCGATCGAGTATCACCCAAGCAAGGCTAATGTAGTAGCCGATGCTCTAAGTCGTAGAGTCAGATGTCGATCCGAGAGCAATGTTTGCTCGTCTGAGTCTCAGATGATGATGAAAGTCTGTTGGCTGAGTTGCAAGTGAGGCCAACCTGGGTGGATCAGATTAAGGAAAAGTAGTTGAACGATGAGTCTTTGGTCGCTCGTTTTCAATAAGTTAAGGAAAGGGAAACTTCTGAGTTTGGGAGCCAGAAGAGACGTTGCAACAGCAATACCCTCATCTGTTTGGATTAGGTAAATTTCGAGGACGAAATTTCTTTAAGGAGGGTAGAGTTGTAACGCCCCAATTTTCAGGAATCCTGTGAATGTTGGCATATGTTTAATTATGTTAGTGGGCCTCTAGAAAGCCTAAGCTTAAGATAGAACCCGGCAATTTTAGTTAATTTTTGTTCCATAAGAAAAAGGGAGTGAAATTATGAAATAGGACCTATGTGAAAATGTTTGAACATGCTATAGGCTAAATTGAAGTGGCCAAATAAATAGGAGTGCAAAATAGGAGGATTTGCATGACAAACCTCCCATTTTACATGAAGTGGCCAACCATCATGTTGTTGTAGACAAAATGTGCACTTGATATCCATAATTTATGGTACAAATTGATACAAATTGATAATAGGTTAGGTAAATGTTTCATGATAATAGGTTAGGTAAATGTTTCATGATAATGGGTTAGGTAAATGTTTCATGATAAGAATTTCATGTCTTTTGTATTAAAGAATTAAATGGATGAAATATGAAGTTTTATTAAAAGAAAAAGGGGTGAAAAGAACAAAGTTTTGTCCATCTTTGTTCATCATAGCTGAAAGTTAGAGAAGAGAAAGGAGAGGAGAAAGCTCTTGAGTTTTCGGTCATTAGGAGGAGGAAAATTGAAGGTAAGTTCTTGGTACCTTGCTTCTATTTTGAGGTTCATGAGTTCTTCTTGATTCTACCTTAACTCTTGAAGTATATTTTGATTTTTAGTTGTGTTGTGAGCATTTAGTCATGAATTAAAATGAAGGAAATGGTTGTTGTTTCATGTTCTTTTGATGAAAAATGGAAGATAGGTGAAGTTGAGCCAAACAAATGAGCATGCATGTGCCTTAGATGTTAAAGGGAAAAATCAGCTAACATGTTGTGCTTTAAAATGATGAAATGGAGATTATACTTAAGTAAAATCATAGATATGTGATGATTGATTGGTGATATACATGTTTAAATAACATGCATGCAAGTTATGTGTGAAAGAGTGATTTGGTAATAAATCTACTTGGGACAGAAGCAGTAATGTGACTTTGGAAAATCACCATAAATTGTGGGAGATGAGTTAGAAGGTGAATAAATTATGTAATTAAAGCTTATTGAGTCTAGTTTCTAATGAAATAAACAAGAACATATTTTGAATTCTGTACAATGAGAAATTTGATTCGTAATGAAGAGTGGTCAGATTAGTCAAATAGTGAAACATGGGAAACTTTAAGAAAAATCTAGTATTGATTGGCTAAACCAAAAATTCTGAAAATTTTATGGATAGAATATATATGAGTCTATTTTCAAGGAAAATTAACGGAACTTGATTTGGAGTTTCGTAGCTCCAGTTATAAATGATTTAGTGACTATTGCTCAGGAAGACAACTTGCAGTGAAATTATGATTATGTGGTAAACATTGACAAAATTTGTTAATGAGTTGCTTATTGATTTCTTATAAGCTTACTATGATCTGTAGGTGTGGTTGGCGAATATTGTAAGGGGTTAATCGTAGTTTGTATTTGAATAGTTAGATTAACGTGTTAGTAATCCAATTGTAGGCGGTTCGTGTGTGGATCTCGTCGACATATCATCGCAAATGTGTGTAATCGACACCTCTCTTAGACTAGATTGGCAAAAGCGAAAAGTCGAAATGCCGAAAAGTCGGTATTTTGGGAATTTCTTGAGTGTCTGAATGCTCGTAAGATAGTTGGGTTGTATATTTGGTAATCTAAAGTAATAAACTGCAAGATGCTGCGATTTAGTACATTTTGATAATTTGGGCTTAATGGGCCAAAGATCGGGTTCATGGGCCAACGGCCCAATTAAATAAGTATCTTGTGATAAGTGTTCGATAGTACGTAAATAGTTAGGATATGCATGAAAACCCTAAAAGTAACTAAATTACTATAATACCCTATGTATGGAAAATTCTTGTTATACCCCTAGGTGCAAAATTACCGTTATACCCCTAGGGTTAATTTTGTTGAAAAGCATGACGATCGATTACGTATGATGTATGCCATGATTATATATCTGTTGCATGTGGACATGGGTTATATTATGGAGGAAGCGTTCGGTGGCTATGCCACAAATATCGATCTGGTGGCTCGCCACATATATCTCGATACGGTGGCTCGCCACGATTATCTGTATCTGGTGACTCGTCACATTATTCGCTCTGGCAGCCATGCTGCAAATTCGTGGTGTGTAGCGGTTGGGTGGGTCGAGTTGTCTCCCCACGGTGTAAGGTTGGTACGGGGTGTATACGGTTGGATATGGTTGGGTTTTGCATAAACATGTAATATACATTACGTTACGCTATGGGCCTATGGGCTTTATTCGAATTACATTGCAGGCTAAGGCCAACTTATTCTATTTCGTGGTTTGAGTTGATATAGGCTATGGTTGGGTTAATTTACACATTGAGTTTCCCCAAACTCACCCTTTTATTTTCATCCACGCAGAAATCCCCAACCATAGTGGGCTTGGAGTCGTGAGGGAATTGGAGTGGCCACCGTTCGAAAGTTTGATTTTCTTCGGTGAACTGGACATCCTTTTAATTACGTTTGAGGTTTTGGGCTTTTAAATGTAATAAGGCGGTTATTTATTTTTGATGGTTTTAATATGTATTACTAAGATAGGTATTACTTATATTTAACTGTTGAAATTGGATAGCTTTAAAGCGTTTTCAAAAACAACAATTGATTTCAAAATAACACGACAACAAGCAAAGCTTCCGCAATGAAAGTATTTTTCAAGATTAATCACTTTTCCTAAAATGACTTAATCAAATCGGTTTCTAGAAATATCCATGACGTTAAGGTGTGGCAATGGCGGTATGCATGTCTAGGATTGGATCCGAAGGAGCTTGGTACTTAAGCGATCCGATGGACTCACCACCTCTTTCCGGTTTCCTACCGGTGCACGACTTCCATTCACTTTAATCCTTAATGAATTAATCTTTTGAACATCAAGTACGATTTTCTGGACTTAGAATAGAAATTTTTTTTTTTACGTTTTTGATGTGGCATGTCGAATCCGGTCATAACTTCTGGGCCGGGTTTGGGGTGCTACATCACCTTGGAAGAAAATTCTAAGATTTGGTCAAAAAGGAAAATTAAGTCCTCGTTTTATTGGGCCTTACGAAGTTATTGAGAGAATTGGACCAGTAGCATATCAATTGGCCTTACCTCCTGAACTACAGAAAATGCACGATGTCTTCCATGTTTCTATGCTAAAAAGATATTGATCGGATCCTTCACATGTTATTACGACCGAGAATATAAAGATTGAACCTGACTTATCGTATGAAGAAGAACCAGTTGAGATTCTAGCACGAGAGGTAAAAGAATTACGTAATAAAAGTATTCCTTCAGTAAAAGTGCTATGGCGAAGTCACAGTGTTGAAGAAGCTACATGGGAACCAGAAGAAACGATGAGATCTCAATACCCCCATCTCTTTTCAGGTAAATTTCGAGGACGAAATTTATTAAGGGGGAGAGAATTGTAATGAACCGAAAGTTACGGTATCGGAAATTGAGTCTTGAGTATTATTTCCGTGAAATTAATTCATGAATATTTATTAGAAATATTTATGAATTATAGTTGAATGGTTATTTAGTGTTTAATTAAGTGAAGTAGCTTGAATTTAGTTTAAAGGAGAAAACTGCATACGGTATAAAAGTTTAATTATAGATTAAAGATTAGTAAAGGGACTAATCTAGCAATTAGACCCTAAGTGCCATGTGTGTGAATGTATGATATAACATGTGTAATAGTTGGTAAAGATATTAAATGTGTTAAAGTAGTTTTTCTTATAGATTAAGTTATTTTATTAGAATAATATTATATTATTAATATTATTATATTGAATATAGATTTATGAGTAAGTTAAAAAAGAAAGAAAGAAAGAAAGAAAGATAGAAAGAGTTACAAAGAGCAAACATGAGAAAGAAAGAAAGAAAGAAAGAAAGAAATAGAAAAGGGAAATTTGAGGATTAAGGCCCTAAAGCTTGATTGGTAAGATGTTTTAGCTTATTTTCTTATAATTTTTATGTTTATGGATGCCTAATTCAAAGTTCTACATGTATGAGGTTAAAATGAAGAAAAATAGAAAATTTTTAGATATTGATTTAGTTGAATAAATTGAGGTTTTATGGGTTAAATTGATAGAAATTGAAGTTAGAAGTGAAAATTGAGTGATTTATTAAAAAAATTCTAAGTTAGGTTTAAATAGGGATTAAGTTGAATAGAGCTCAAAATTTATGTTTTATAATGAATTTTATGAGTTGGAAATTGTTAATGAGTTGATTAAAAGATAATATGAAGCTTAAGTTAAAGAAAAAAGATTAGTAATGGAAAAAGGACGAAATTGGAATTTTTGTAAAAGTTTGATAGAAAGTGAAAATGTGTTTTATGAATTAGTATATTGATGATTTTTAATTGTATGATTGTTAGTAGCAAACGTAACACCGGATATGTCATCAAAGAAGGGAAAAGAGAAAGTGAACGAAGATATCGATTAAATTCGATAAATAGTGGTTTGTATTTCTATAAACCGAGCTTAATTGTTATTACTATATTTGATATTTATATTGTATGAAAATGTGAATGAGGTAAGTATTTTTACCATATTGAAATGAATGTGATTTTGAATACCATATTAACAGTGTTGGGCTAGTCGGATATAGTTGACATGTCATAGGAATTGGAAGTATTGGGATATTCCGACATTGAGTCGATGAGACACTATGTGTCAACTACTGTTAAAGTTTCGGATTTATTCCGATGAAGTACTTTGTGTACTATAATGTTAAAGTTCCGGATTTGTTCCGATGAAGCACTATGTGCTTATGAGTGTGGGTTGGATCCGTGTATCCGTTAGTGTCCGAATTATGTTAATAAGGGTAAATAAAGTAAAGATTATTAAAGTACTGATTGATATTGAATAATAGCAATAATGTGTTTGAATTGCCATGTTTTAAAGTTGATTAAGCTATTGTTTATAGAAATACCACTGAGAGTATTCTCGAGTATGCGGTTTGTTTCGTGCTTGCTAGGTACGAAAGCATAAGGACTCAAACATACAAGCCGATCCCGAACTCAAATTGGTGAAGTTTCTATCTTTTTGGAAAATGGCATTGTACCTAGGATGTCTTTTGGTCATTTTGAAAGTATTTAAGTTGTTAAGTGATATCTTGGTATGTTTTGTAAATGTTACCAAAACCTTAAGTATGGTATGTTTTGATATGTTAGTGAAGAGTAATAAAAGGAAGTGTTGGTAAATATTGTAGAGAGAAGAAATGAAGATGTTATAAACTTAGTTATCAACATTTTATACTAAAATAGATTTGGACAGTAACAGTAGTACAACTTTGAAAATATACCAAAAATAGTATAAAGTGAATTAGATGATGAATAAAATATTTAATTGAAGCTTAATGAATCTATTTTTATATGGAAGAAAAAAAATAGGTAAAAGAGTTGTAGTTTATGAGATATTACGGTTTGGTAAAACAGGGTTAGAGCAATTTCTGGATTCCCTATTTTGACTTTAGAAATTCACCATAAATTGTGTATTTAGAATTAGGACTCAAACTTTATATGTATGGATTACTTATTGAGTCTATTTTTAATTGAAACAAATGGTATAGTCATTGGATTTCTGTACAGCAAGAAATTTGATTCGTAGTGCACAAGGGTCAGAGTAGCCGAACCCTGAAATAGGGGAGACTTTTTCTAATAAACTGTACTAATTGGTCTGACCAAAAATTCTAGAAAACAATTAGTAAGTAGATATATAAGTATAGTTTTAGGGAAAATTTACGGAATTGGATTTCGAGTTTCTTAACTCGAGATATGATTTTTTTAGCGACCGTGACGCAGATGGATAGTTTACTACGAAAACTGTTTAAGTGCTAAAATAAGTTTTGTTATGTCTCCTGCTTGACTCCGGCAACGGTCTCGGGTAGGGGGAAGTTACACAGTGGAGTAGATTGAAGATGCTAATCTTATCTCCCTGAAATTGCGGTAGAGCATATTGAAGATGTGAATCTTAATTCCCTGAAGTTGCAGTGGAATGGATTAATGCTACAAGTTACAAATCTTATCTCCCTGAAGTTGCAATGGAGCAGATTGAAGATGCGACTCTTATTTCTCTAAAGTTACAATGGAGCAGATTGAAGTTACTAATCTTATCTTCCTAAAGTTGTAGTGGAGCAGATTGAAGCGACAATTCCTATAACCCTGAAGTTGCAGTGGGTTAAAGCGAGGCTACTTGGAAAATAGAAACACTAAAGAAGTCGAGATTTGGTAAGACCAGGCAAAATTGGCCCTTTTAAGGTCTTTGCTCCGTTCCCATTACATGTTAACGAGCAAAGAGGGGCAGCTGTAATAGGCCATCTTTGCCAGAGCCTAAACCAAACCAAATAAAAATAAAAATTACAAGTCCATTTTTTTAAAAAAAAACCCTAAGCCCAAATTACAAGCCCCCAACCTAAACTAAGTTTCAGTAAAATCAAAAAACCCTAGCCTCCAACGCCGCTGCCCTCTACGTGAATGAACACGCCGCCCGAGGTCAGACGTGCTTTTGCCGCCATTTCACCAAAATGGCAAGGGCATACTTTCTACCACCGTCACCAACTACTACCTACAATGAAAAAAAGGAAAACGCAGGAACAATAGTAGTAGACGCAGGAACAATGACAAAATAAAAAAATATATGTATTTTAAACAAGTGTAAAATGGCTATAAAAGCCAGATAACAAACTATATTAAAAAAAAAGATCGAAATCAAATACAAACACACAAAAAAGGGTGGTTCTTTTGTATTTTTATTTTTTTATTTTCGAAAATAAGTAATAAAATAAAAAGGAAACTTTTTACCTTTGTTTTCGCTGCCGTCGTCTCCCTTTGTTTTGAAAGACCGTTGGCTCCTCGAGGATTTGCTGAAAGGTCGCATCGGAGAGATCAAGAACTGAAAGGTACCTTTTTTTTGTATTTTAGTGTTTTTTGGGGGGGTTTTGGCCTCCGATTTGGGTTGAGGAAGGTAAAACGGCCAAAAGGGGCACTTTTTTGTGAAATCTGCCCACCGGAGACGACAGTCGCCGTTGCTGATGATCGATGGCCGCAGCGGATGGACGGTGGTCCCCTAGGTCGGACTTAGCCCTTTTTCAGAGAAAACAAGATAAAAATAAAGTTATTTTTTTTAAAAGCTGTTTCAAATGAAATTTTTGGTAAATTTTTTCACTTATATAAGCTCCCAAAACGATGTCATTTTGGGACTAGCCTCAGACACCCAAAACGGCGTCGTTTTGGCCTTTGACTCATTTGCCCGACCAAAGGCCTCATGATCCGCGTGTGTTTGGACTAGGATATAATTGCAACCCTAGTCTTTTCGCTTTTCAAGCGGTTTGTAATTAGGTTCTAATCCTTTTTTTTTTTAGAAATTATACCACATGATTTTTGTGTGCTTCAATTTAGTCATCGATTCGCTGATCTCCTGGAGAAGGGACCCGTGTCTGTAAGATTGGGATAATTGCTTAGTTGGTCCCTTCATTTTTTTTGCGTTACAATTTAGTCCTTCATTTTTATTTTATCCCGATTTGGCCCCAAAATTCCACTTAAGTTTCGTTTTAGTCCTTCTTATATTTATGCATTTATTTTATTATAATTTAGGCTCCTAATTTCATTTCAATTTTGATTTAATCCTTATTTATTTAATTTTGACCTTTTATATATTTTTTATATATTATTTTAATTATTATTTGTTTATTTATTTATTGTTCCTTTATTTTTTTAATATTTAAAATTGGTTTATTTCCTTTTATTATACATTTTATTTCTTTTTATTTATTTATTTATTTTTCTTTACCTTCTTAAATATTTAGAATTTATATTACTTATATTCCTTTATTTTTGTACTTTTATATTTTATTATTATTACCATTATTATTATTATTATTATCTTATTATGCATATTGGTGTTATGATTTATTGCTATTATTATTATACTTTCATATTTTATTATGCATGTTATTATTATACCATTGTTACTACAAATTGATGTTGCATTATTACTATTCTCTAGCATGGTATTTTATTTTACTTTTTAGTCGTTTTATTTCATTTATTTATTTATTTATTTATTTATTTATTTATCATTCTAATATCATTTTATTTGACCCATCACTATTTGGTTTTATTTCATTAATTACTATGCCGTCATGTTAAAATATATTTATTCATTTTTACACTATGTCCAAATAAATTAAGTGTAAATCATTTTAAGAAATATCGTCATTTTATCAAACACTTAGAAAATATTCAAAACCTTAGGCAATATTCGTTATTTTTGGAATTTGAGGAGTTATGCTCCTAACTTACGGAGTATGGTATCTTCCTAAAACTGAAATAGCCAAATATCCTATTTAAAACAACGAAAATCAAGATTTAGATAGCGATCAAATGGCGATAATATTGGCTTTCGAGAATCTAATGTATCGTGTCCTAGCTCACTGGGCATGGTCTTTCTTCTTGATTAACTTGAAATAAGACATTTTCCATTTAATTTAATTTAGTTGAATCATATATTAATAACATTATGCAAAGAGGGGTCGTGTTTTAAACTCCCTTCAAATTTTCAATTCTCGACACTAAGACATCAAGTAATCAACTAGGTACCAATTTTGAGCGTCACGATGGTGCTAATCCTTCCTCGTGCGTAACTGACTCTCGAACCCATCTTTTGAATTTTGAATACCAAAAATCATTATTTTAGTAAATCAAACTTTTTATTAAGACGATCAAATTCCAAGGTGATCTAATCACACCTCATAAAAAAGATTGGTAGCGACTCTTTTTTTTTTCATTTTTTAAATAAAATGTCGATTTAAAAAAATGGTTTCGACATAGGTAAATCAACTCTCTTAATGGGTGACAGGTCTCCCATCACGATCTCGTCTATTGGAAATTCAGTTTTACCTACACACTCTAAATTGATTCGGTTATCTAATGTTTTGTGCGTTCCAACTATAAGAAAAAAATCTATTGTCTCTTTCAGTTTGCTACTGATAATGGTGTATTTTTTGAGTTTCACCCAACATATTGTGTTATTAAGGACAGTGTAACTTGGGAAATCTTGCTGACAGGCCATATTTGTAATGGGCTGTATCATTTTTCAATGTCGGGTTCATCTGTTCAAACTGCTATTGCTTCTTATGCTGCTCACATTGGTCTTCAAAATTGGTCTACTAATTTTGATATATTTTCATTATGGCACAAACGCCTTGGTCATCCATCTGTTTCTATTGTCAAATTTGTTTTGAATAAATGTAGTATTACTCAAATAAATTTTGTCTGGATACTGTTTGCTTTGCATGTCAAAAAGGAAAATCCCATGAATTGCCATTTCCCAATTTGACCACTAAATACACTGATCCATTTAGTTTAGTTGTCTCTAATCTCTAGGGACCTGCGCCAATTGCTTGTGGTAACAATTGGTATTATGTATCTTTTATTGACATGTGCACTCATTTTACTTGGATTTATCTTATTCGCCAAAAGTCTCAGGCTGTGGATTGCTTTGTTCAGTTTCAGCAATTAGTTAAGACTCAGTTTGAGAAACCTATCAAACAATTTCAAAGTGATTAGGGCAGTAAGTATCAAGCCTTCACTTCTGTCCTAGCAAACCAAGGGATAGTTCATCATTTGTCGTGTCCACATACCTCCAAACAAAATGGTATGGCTAATCACAAACATCTGCATATTATTGACATGGGACTCACACTCTTGACACAAGCAAATCTTCCATGGACTTTTGGGCCTATGCATTTTGTTGTGTCATTCATTTCATTAATTGTTTTCTTAGACTCCATATAGAGCTCTTCATGGGCAAGATCCCACGTATGATCATCTGTGCATATTTGGGTGTTGTTGTTTTCCTTATTTATGTTCATTTCAACATCACAAGTTGGATTTTTGTTCTCAACCTTGTACGTTCTTGGGATATAGTTTTCAACACAAAGGATACCAATGTCTCTTGCCAAATGGTAAGGTTATCGTTTCTCATCATGTTGTGTTTGATGAACACCTGTTTTTGTCTCCTCCGTCTACTACGCTGGTTTTTGTGTCCTCATCTGGTTTTATGACAATGTTTGTTCCTCTTGTTAAGACTTCTCATCTAGGCCCGTGGAGCTCTCGCCTGCTCTCTTACCATCATTTTCCTCTCATGTTTGCTGCCTTTCGCCCACTATCTCTGCAGTTCCTTAGGCTGAGGTGGGCTCTGATCGTAAATCTCATAATTTTTCTCCTTTACTCGATGATGATGCTCCTAGCTTTGTCATGCCTACTCCTAATGTTCAGTCCTTTCCTCCAGTTCAAGAATCTTCTTTGCCTCCGAAAAATACTCATTTAATGGTTACTCGGTTTAAGGTTGACATTTTTAAGCCAAAGGCACTGACTATTGAGGTTGTTGAGCCTAACACCATTGAGGAAGCTTTTACTACCACAGAATGGTGTGCTACGCTCAGGCAGAATTTGATGCTCTCATTAATAATTCTACCAGGGATCTTATTCCGTTACCACCTAATTGCAAGGCAATCAGGTGTAAATGGCTTTTCAAAATCAAGAAAAATCCTGATGGCACTATCGCTTGTCGCAAGGCTCAGTTAGTTTCAAAAGGATGTTCTCAAGTACCTAGGTTTGACTTTAAGGAGACTTTTAGTCCGGTTGTAAAACCTCCTACTATTCGGGTGATTCTGTCTGTTGCAGTTTCTAGAGGGTGGCAGCTCCGTCAAGTTTATGTGAACAATGCCTTTTTAAATAGAGGTCTTGCTGATGAGGTGTTCACGCAACAACCCCTGAGCTATGTTCAATATAGGTCTGATAGAAGACCTTTAGTCTGTCGTCTGAAGAAAGCTTTATATGGTCTTCGTTAGGCTCCGCGTGCTTGGTTTGATAAATTAAAGAATTTTCTTCTTTCAGTCGGTTTTGTTATGTCTAAATCTGATGCATCTTTGTTTGTTTCTCCGACTGGCTCTGTCCTCTATGTGCTTGTATATGTAGATGACATTATTGTTACGGGGAGTGTACCTCACGATATAAATAGCTTTGTTCAACAGTTGAATGATGAGTTCTCACTTAAGGATAAGGGTGATCTTCACTATTTTCTCGGGATTGAGGTTACTCATTCCTCCACAGGGTGTCTTCATCTTTGTTAGAAAAAGTACATCCGTGAATTACTTGAACAAAGTTCTATGTCTCATGCTAAGAGTGTTCATACTCCAATGGTTAGCTCTTCTACTCTATCTAAGGATGAAGGAGATCGTCTTACTGATCCTACTGAGTACAGGAGTCTTGCTGGTGCTTTACAATATATAGTCTTGACTCGTCCTAATATTGCGTATGCGGTGAATTGTATATGCCAGTTCATGCATGTGCCCACTTCTGTTCATCTGATTGCATTAACGAGAATTCTATGGTATTTGAGTGGAACACTTGATTATGGAATTGTGTTTCGTCCATCCGATCGGCTTTCTTTAGTTGGATATGCAGACGCTAACTGGGGGCTAGATTTTGATGATCGTCGCTCTACGACGGGCTACTATATGTTTTTTGGCCACACGCTTGTCTCCTGGTGTTCCAAAAAGCAGTCGGTGGTTTCACGATCTACGACTGAGGCTGAATATTGAAGTCTTGTTGCCGCTACTAGTGATGTTACTTGGCTAGTCTCGTTACCCAAAGTGTTGCGAATCTAAAGTGTTGATCAACCGATTATTTGGTGTGACAATTCTAGTGTAGTTGCCTTAGCTGCTAATCCTATTTTACACTCCAAGTTCAAACTAGTAGAGCTTGATCTATTCTTTGTCTGAGAAAAGGTCACCGATGGCTCTATTAATGTTGGTGAGGTTCCTGCCTGTGATCAAGTCATCGACATTCTAACCAATCCACTTTTTGTATCATTTTTTGCTAGATTTTGAAATCTTCTTCAGGTCTTACCTATCGAGAAGATGGGTGAATGTTAAAAGTATTGTATGTTCTAGAGATTGAGTTAGTTAGCCTAGCTGTTAGCTTAGCCCTCTGTGCTGTTAATTTGTCACTCAATTAGTTAGATTGTTAGCCATAGCAGTTACTGTAGTGTTTTATAAATACTATCTCTATAATGTACGTGAAAAGTAGTCAAAATACAAAGATTTCTTTCAAATACTCAGTGTATTCTTTTAATATTTAGCAAGATTTTTCATTCCTTCATTCTATCTGTTCTTGTAGTCTAGCGATTCACCTTAGGTGCTAACAATGAAAAGTCTAGTTGGTTGACTAACACCATAATTTAAAGAGCTATAACTCTTGGATTAAATCTCTAAAAATAAGACACCATTGAACACAAGTTTGGTATATTTTGTGTTATTCTTTCTCCCCTTTCATTCTCGAACCAAATCTTTATATATATATTTTTATGATTAGAGTATCTTTCACGTATATTTTACAGTTTATAAAAATTAATAATTTCGTGATTTATAACTATTCACCAAACAAATTAACTAATACAGAAACCAATAAACACCAACTCTAATTTCAAATCTTAATTGTAGAATATCATTCAATCCCAAAGCATATGTCACGATAATATGAATAGAATCAAAAGTTGTTTGGTCATAAAAAAGAGATAACTAAACTTATTTCCCTTTCTTTTCTTCATCACCAAGCACAGAATTTAGTATCGGAAAGCATTCTAGACCCCCAGATTCGACAGCTCTTAGGTTACCTTCATCTAGCAGGAATCCGAGTACATCCAAGTCCGTTCCAAATCCAATTCATGGCGGGAAAAATTGTATAAACGCTCGTTAAATCGCATGTATCAACTCTAAGCACAAGTAAGGGAGTTATCTCCCAATTTTAGTTTAGTTCAAATACGATCTCCATCACTACATATTCAATGTAAAGGTAAGACATTAATGTTAAAACTCCTTAAAACAAAGGGCAAGAACAGATTCTTGGAAACAATTATGCATGTGAATAACTCCACCCAAAAAACCAACAATGAAGATAAAGATTAAAATGACCAGATCACCAATAGGCAAACCCATATAAGTACATATTAGAATAGCAGTTGCAGATCCATTCATCAACAACAGCATGTTAACATAAAAAAGTAGTATCATAAATCTTAAGCTTTAGAGACCAACCTCTCAACCAGTATAGATAACCTATCCACACAAGAAGTAACAAGCCTGTCATCATCTGATCCATGTATGTTATGGGCATGCCGGACATCTTCTAAGCTTAAACCTACTGCAATTACAATACTTTCATGATTAGAGAGACTCATAATAAAGTTACAGTCAAAAAGGGAAGTTGATGTTATTGAGCTATTTGAAATAAACCCAAGTTTAAATTCTTCAATCTTTCCTCTTACTCCCAAGAAATACTAGGAAATTTTGGAAGAGTGCTTATAAGCTTTATTAATGGAAAATGGCTGACAAAGATACATGCACTATCAATACTACATCAACTGACCAAGGAAAACAAAGACAATATCATTGCATCCATTGTAAGTTTCACGATCTATATTACACAGTCAGGAACAAAATTTTGATGCAGCAGCAGCCACAGCAGCAGGCAGCCGAGCTAGCTAGCTATACAGTTATAACGAGAACATTAATGCTGCTCCTTCCTTGCTATCTAATTCACTGCTACAATCCCTTTTGTTCTCTTAATTTTTAATTAAGCTTGGGATTTTATTGCCTAACGATAAGAAGTTTTCCAATTTCATGGCATGTACGTGGATCCTAACATGATTGGGAAATCCCAGGTTTCGGGATAGATTTCATAGTTCAAATCCCACGTTTCAGGATGGATTTGGTAGTCCCATAACTCTTGTTGAAGTTCCTCTTCGCAGCTGGATCCTTTCACTAACTTGTTCAGTTTATCCTTTATTATTTGTGCTCCAACAAATGCTCCAATCTGTGATCAAACAAATTGATCAGAGTAATTTCTTATTTGGCCGAACAAGAAGATAGATGTGGATAAATTACCTCAGCATGAACAATGTGGAAAACTGTATTCCCTAGGATAGAGAAGCTGGCGTTTAGTACTTGAGCTCCATGTTGATGAAGTATGTAAATCATCTCATAAAACATGAACTGACTGTCTTTCCCAGTCGTTAAAACCACTTCCATGGCTGACCCATTTTCGTTCATCTTAATTTCAGGAGATTTCGACCTTGCTGTGGTTTCACTTGTGATGGTATCGGCACATGTATAAGATCTCTTTCTTCTCATTAAGCTTTCCTTTTTCTCTCTGGATTCGTTCATCCTTGTCTTCAAACTCGTTATGTAGTTCACAGCTTCATCTATTTGATCAGGAAGTGACAATAGCTCCTACAAACATGAAAAAACAAAACAAAAATGACAAACCCCACATGCAAATTCAATAATTCTGACAAAACACAGCCATTAAAAACAAACAGACCTTGGAATTACGATGGGGAAGTAAAGAATTGAGGCTGGCATACAAATTCTTCATATGATTTCTCCTGTTCTTCTCTATGATCTTCCTCTCGATCTTAGCTGAAGAACAACGAGCCCTCTGCTTCTCAATTTGCTTGTCCACGGCTAAGTATTCCATTTGAAGTTCCATTGGTGAAGATGCGTTAAGGTGTTGTCGTGTTGGTTTATATAACCCACCGGAAACAGCTTGTGGCTAAAAAAATCAAAAGGGAGTGGAAAAAGGAAAATAAAGTGGAAAACGCCGAAACTTCAATGAGGGAGTAAAAAGGGATTACGGTTGGAATATGATGGAAGGAATAGTTGAATAAATGAGAACACGTAGACGTCGTCATTTATGTTACGTCACCCTCAGTCATAAGCATATTGGTGCATGCTAAATATCTTCAAAATATAAAATTAATGGGCTAAAAATATTTTCCTTTTTGTTCATAACCAAATTTCTATTTATTTTACCACTGCATTTTTTATATATTCAGAATTAAATTGGTAATGGAACTTTAATCCTAGGGGCACACATCCCTATCTTTTTCTTCTCTTTTTTCTAACCTTCCCCGGAAACAGCTGTTTTTCTTGATTTTATTCTGCCACCCTTTTACATTTAGATATGTCTATTTCGGTATTTACTTTCGTCCGTAATTAGGTTTTTCCTTTTCCTTTTTATTTACCTCACATTACATTTTAATTTTTTATGTTTAAAATATTACATTTTAATCACTTACATTATCATTATTTTATAAAGTGACTACTTTATCGTTAAACTCCGTTACCTCCTTAACGATAGTCTTGCGTGACAGTCCAATTGAGTTTTAAATATCAACTTGAATGTCTAGTTGTTGTGATGAAAATAGGTTTTTAATTAAATAAATTTAATTTGAAATGCCACGTAGGACATCTAAGATGGCATTTTAAAACCCATTTGGACTGCCACGTAAGACCAGCATTAGGGAGGTAACGGAGCTTAACGGTAGAGTGATCACTTTGTAACAAAACAATAACGTAAGTTACTAAAACATAACATTTCAAACATAAGTGACTAAAATGTAATCTAAGACAAACAAAAGTGATTTTTTTTTTATAGTTTACCCTTTCTTTTAATTTTTATTTGTATTTTTAATTTTAACAAATCCCTCTGGGAAAAGAAATTGGAGCATTTCTAAGTTGGTGAGTAATTTGAATAGAGACTTTAGTAACTCAAATTATTTTTTCAAATTTCACCTAGAGAGGTGGTTTTTCAAAAAAAAAATATTTTATTTTATTTGATACACATGGTCCCTTATAAGATAAATACTAAAACTTCAAAAATCATTGATGTGTTCTCGTAATCGGTTGAACAATTATAGAATCACAGAAGTGGCCCGATCGTCTAATTTAGGTTAAAAGGATAGAAAATAATAGAAAAATATGGATAAAATAAGATAGATAGATAAAGTAAGGACCTCGACCCAATAACTATGTTTAGAAAAGAACCATAGGTATAGAAGACTTCGACCCATTTTTTATGAAACAAGTTAAAGAACCGAAAGTATCAAGAAGAAACCTCGACCCGTTACCTATCCAGAGGTAAGAACCAAAGGTAAAATTGTGATTGTCACACTCTAGAAAAGAAAGAAGGGGAATGATAAGATTGGAAAGGCGAATGCCACAAGATGTGAATCTTGAGAAGTTTGATAAGTGTTCGTAAAGAACAAAAAGAAATAATCTCACAAATATATTGATCATAATCCCCACAAATGAAGTTCATGCATACAATATTATATTACATTCAATGGATGACTGAATGGTCATATGATTCTCCCTTTGATGTGCATACACTTGGTCAAAACATCCCTATTAACCATACATGATGTTCATCCTTGCCATCCATGCATTTTTAAGTTCAATGTATGCTTTATTAATCTCTTACATCCTCCTTATCGTAGGTTCATGTATCTGGATATTCAATGAATTACCCAATAGTTAAATTTTTCTCCCTTAGGCACCATCCATCCAAGGTATGTATGTATGTTGAATCCAACAATGCATTAATCAAAACTAGTACTCTCAATAAAACCCTAAAGGGTGAGCAAAATGCTATTAAAAGCACCCTATGAATTAGATTCTCAGGAAAAAAATGATTAAACCCTTCATTCATTCTTTAGAGGATAAGATTTCAAATCTTCCATGGGATATTATCATTCATCTATCAGGGGATAAGATTTCACATCCCTCAAGGGATCATATTTCACATTCTTAAGGAAATACTATTCTGTATCCCTCAAGGGATAATATTTCATATCCTTTAGGGGACATTATTATTTATCCCTAAAGGGATTTTATGATTAACCCTTCAAGAGATAATATTTCACATTATCCAAGAAATACTATGGAGATAATATATTGAGTCTCTCAAAGGACCATTCATACATTCATCAATTAGGAAATAATACTTTAAAACTCTTATGAAAACATTTATTCATCTATCAAGAAATACTATATTAGTCTCCATAAGGAATCAGACAATTAGTTATCCAATCTATCAAGGAATAAAAGTAAACTTCTAAACAAAACCTTACAATAAGTCAACTCTTAATTTTGTAGTAGATGTAAAGTCATTCATTACTACCTTACAAGACAAATTCAAACATTTCAGGGGCTATCCTAGGATAAAACAATCTTAGCAATGTATTCCTCCAACAGAAGAATCATCAATTACATTTCCTCCCTAACAACAACAAAACTTCACCCCTATAAGAAAAATTTCTACCTAATCTCTTATTTAGTTATAAGAATAAGTTCTCATAAACAAAATACCTTTCACCAAGATATTTATGTAGATGTTAGAAACACTACCAAGCAAATTTGTCTCTAGTGTTGCCAGCCTCATCTTATGTGATAGAGCAACACACCTTAGAGAACACCATCAAGGTAAAAGCCTTCATTGTCATCTTTGTATAATTTCTTGCATAAGGGACGTAATATCATCATGAAATCTACTAAATGCTAAACAAATACTATAGTCTCTTACACATTTTTGTGCAAAAAATATCCATGTAGTCCTAGACAACTACTATGCAATCATAAATACAAATACGGAATCAATTGTTTACTTCCTTAAGTCATTGTCAAGTCACTTTATATCTCATCTCAAACCTGAGTGAGACATATTGTTATACCATAGATCATATATAACCCTAAAGAATGAGTATAAAGCCCAGAATACTAATCAATCTAAGAGAAAGGAATATGCACAAATGGGTAGATGTCACTCAAAAGGCATTCGACAAGTACCTATGGTACCTACTAAAAGGCAAGAGGCAAATGGCAGGATCACCTCCATTTGGTAAAGACATTAACATCGACCATTCATGAGTAAGAGATAGTTATACCTTACCCATTCACACACTCTTATGTAGTCTAGAAAGACATGACACCTTTAACATAAAAGGACAAAGTATATTCACTTAGAGCTATGATTTCACCATTACCTTTACTTTGCCTAAACTTGCCTTCTAAACTCTAATCTAACCCTTATTAGATTTAAGCATTATAAAGTGGCTCAAAGTAAAAGCTTTGGTGCCCCATACTTTACCCTCTATTTTATACTTTCAATCATCATTAGCCTAAAAGTTTCCAACCCATAGTTGTCTTCAAGTGTGATTGAAATAGATTCAAATACAGCCACATAAATACTTATTATTATTTTTTACTAAACCCTAAATGGATAAGTGTCACCCCTTGAATTATTATTGTTAAGTTCAAACTTTTCATAAGCAATGTATCAAGTAAATTTTTTTTTTAACTTTTTAATTTGGATTATTAATCGGTGCATTGACGATGGAGTTTTTTAATTCCACTCATAAAGTTAAAAGAAAATGTCATGTCTCTTTTTTAAGGAAAAATATTTGCTATACTACTAGTGGAATTTTTAGATTTTACAAATAATATCAAAGTAATGACAAGTGTCTTATTGGGATATAGTAAAACATATATATATATATATATATATATATATATATATATATATAAAAGGGCACATGACAATTTTAAGATTACTTGTAAAATAAAAAATAATACATTGTTAATGTATCAAATACTAACCTTTTTTTTATTCACTAAAAAAATTACTAACTTTTTAAAATATCAATTAAAGGTATGTAATAGTTTTTAATCCCACTTCTAAAACCTTTTTTCTACCAAAAAATATTTATACTAACATAAGTAAATTTATTTATACTAAAATTTATTACATTCTGGAAAAATAAATTATAAATAAACAATAAAAAATATTTTATGTAGTTATTTTCAGTGGTAAATTAAAAAAATTAAAGATTCTAATTTATATTTATTGTTGTAATTTGAGTTTAGTTTTTAAGTAAATTTTTAATCGAGTGTGAGTTATTCTTTATACTATTAATTATTACAAATAATTAATTCATCAATTTAATTATAATCAAAATAAGAATTTTATAACTTATATTTAAATAAAAATATCTCGTAATAAATGGGGAGTGGACTTTGGTCCAACGGCTTGCGTCGGATGATTGGTTTTGCAAAATCAAATATTAACACTTCCGAAGCATAATCATTATTAAATTAAGGAGTAATACATATAAGATTAAGTTATTTAAAACATGTTTAAAAAGATGAGGTTGAAATTTTTGTTGAATCAGAACCGTAAAATAGCAGAGACGTTTTCCTTGAGGGGGCCCGTCTCCCATGGGGTGTCAAGTGTCAAGCCAACAGAAACTTGAAGATTTTACTTCTACTAAAGGGAAAGGGGGTTGACCGAAGGTCAAGGCTGCTTGATCTGTCTCATACTTATGGGAAATCACTGTGTGAATTGCGGCTCTGAAGTCTGTTCCACCTGTTGATGCATAATACTTCCTCCCATTTCAGTGTTGACTGTCAACTCCCCATCGTTTAAGCTTTCAGGTTTTCAATTGTCATAGTACTTTTCAATATAAACAGGGTAACACAAAGTCCGGCCGCTAACTGGGAAGCTCCTTGGAACTTCATAGGCAATCCCATGGAACCACCACACTACCTCAGACTAGACCTCTCTCTCTCTCTCTCTCTCTATCTCTATCAGATTCTAAACAGGTGCCTTTTGGAGGGTTGTCATTTCGGGGAAATGCAGTATGGCAACCACACTACCTCAGTTTAGACTTCTCTCTCTCTCTGATTCTAAACAGATGCCTCTTTGGGGATTGTCATTTCGGGGAAATGCAGGATGGCAACTTTTCTTTTTGGGGGTTCATTGCTGCGTGGATAATTTTCATTGCTATGCCACAGCACTCAAATTAATAAAATATTAAATATGCTCTTTTGATTTGGGATTGTTGCAGTGGAAGTAGACTCACTATATCCAAACCTTTCAAGTCAATTATTATTTATTCGATTAATTCTATGATAAACGTTGATTATTGTTACCAATGGATATTTAATGATTTTATATTTTAGTTCCATTTCGTTCTCAAATTTATTAAATGATAAATTGTAATTTAAGAAATAACTTAAAATAATTAGTTGCAATTTTATTATTTTAATAGTCTACATCTTTATAATTTTTAAAAGATTAAAATAATTTTTATCATTTTTGAAGGTTAATGTGTAATTTTACCATTATTAATTTAAAATTTTATAAATTATAAATGACTTAGATGAAAAACTTTTCATTTTAAAAGGGCCTTACCAGCCCCTTGGCTTCACCACTGTAAGCAATGAAAACAATCTATTTATTTATATAGTTTGGATTCAATCCTAAGTCTACAAGATCATGTCTAAAGAGTTAATTCCTTATAATTTCGACAGTATATGAGATGATTTAAGCTCAATCTTATGTCACGGGGCTAGAGCTTTTGTCTTGCATTTCGTGCAGCCTTAGGCGATCCTTTCGATCCAAACACGCCTAAGTCAACCTAACCACCAAACAATTGAGGATTCACAAAGAATTCCTCCAAGACACTAATTTATATAGAGGAAGCAACTTAGCCAAAAGAAGGCTCAAAAGAACAGAAAGTCAAAGAAAACTATGCACGAGAGGTGCTTGAGTAAATGCTCTTAATTGTATTATTTTCTCTCAAAGAATACAAAAAACAATAAAGAATGGAATGAATTACAAGTGAGGGGAGGCTCTCTATTTATATTTGAGCTCCCTAAAACCGACGGTCTAAATCAAGTTGCATCAACGAACAAATTAGCCTATCCCTTAAATCTAGGGATTCAGATTAGTTTCCCTGTTTACCAAGGTAGCTTATGTTGTCATATCTTCATCATTGGGTCACCCAAGTTTCAATCTGATAAGCTTCTTCAACAGCTCTTTGAATTAGGCTAGCTCTTGTATGCCAAAAGATCCCCATGTCAATGATAGGCCTCAATAGAATGCATTGTGTGTGATGGTCACGGACTTTGAACTGCGGCCCATGACATTCTTATTCATGCTTATTGCAACCCCACTTTTATACAACTATGAAGATTAAACTCTCCTACCAAGTCTTCCTCAAAAAAAAAAAAACTTGTTACAAACTAATAAAATAGTTTGTTTACAACATACATTTCGCTCAATTAAGTTTCTCTAATGAAAAGTTTGTACTCTCAAAACTCATTCATAAATCATAACTGAAGACCTTTTTTGGTTTTTAGAAATCGATAGGAATAAAATTTTACAATTTTATTCAAATTAACCTTCTTAATAAATGAGATAAAGTAGGAATCGATTTCAACTAAACTTTTCAATCACATATCTCAAATAAGGAAAGTCAATCACACTAAGGGTCAGTTCTTCATTGCTTTTGAAAAGTGCTTTTGAAAAGTGTTGTGGAAAAGTACTTTTGAGAAGTACTTTTGAGAAGTGCTTTGAAAAAATTTAAGTGTTTGATATTACTGTCAAAAAGTGTTTTTGAAAAGTAAAATGTCTATTTTAGACATGATATTATAAAGTAACAAATATATATTTAAATAATGTTCAAATTAGTTAATATTATTATATTTTAGTAAAAATATAAAAAATAATTTATTATAACTTATTGTTAATATTTTAATATTTAATATTAATTTTAAATATTTCTAAGTAATTAATATTAATTATTTATTAAATTTAATTAGAATATATAAAATATATTTAAATATTTAAATATAATAATTAAATATTTGTAATTAGATATTGACACAATTGTATTATTTTTAAAAATATTTTTATTTTTAATTAATGCTTTTAACACATTTGTAAAACTCATATTAAATAACTAAGAAAGAGAACACAAAATAATAGCATCAAACACATTTTAAGTCAAAAGTAAGGTTAAAAAGGTAAAATAACAGTCAAAAGTGCTTTTTTACTGAAAAAGCTAAAATTTACTGCTTTTTCATCTTTAAAAAAGCTCTTCCCAAAAGTTAAAAAAGTTGCTCCAATGATATGTGCTCTTCATTACTTTTAAGAGAAAAGCACTTTTTTTAGAAAAAATTCATCCCAAAAGTAATGGAGAACACTAAATCACTTGGAGTTGCCTTTGCTTGACTAAAACTCTTAAATAATTCACGAAAATTTTCTACATTAAATCCCCTAAAAAAATACTAAAAGTAGGTATAATAAATTAACAAAAAGATGGAAATGTTTAGTTTTAGGGTGAAATTTTTTTATGCAAAGACTAATGCTTCTCTTTTACAACTTTCAAGAGGAAAAGAGCGACTTTCGTTGATCACTTAACGTACTAGAAAAAAAAGTAAGAATTTCCCATGATATTATTCACCATGCTTTAGACAATAACGAGTTGGCAATGTTAATTTTCTCAAATTGTTGTTGAAAAGAGAATCAAAGAAGATGTACCCAAAAAATTTATTTTTTTGACAAGGATGAACTCTTTGTTCATACAGTAATGTCACTAACTTGAGCCCTTTTGGTGATTAAGGTAGGCATGGAACCTTGTCCTACCACCTCCACCAAATCCCAAACTTTTTAATTTTTTTGGAGACATCATTGAAAATGTCTTGGGGAAGAGTGTGATGTTTCAATCATTCTTGTGAGATTACTTTTAATTACCAATACAACTCTCGTAAAGCAAATTTGCTTTTTGAAAATACTTTAAATTAAAATGATTTAAAAAATCAATTTTAGATAGTTAATAATAACATGTGAAAATATATATCTTTAGAATACATGAATAATATAATATATTAAAACATAAAATTAACACTTCTTTCTATTTTTAACTCTAAATTTAATATATTTTTATAAAAATTTTAAAACTCTAAATTCTAAAATTTTAGAACCTAAATCTTAATTTAACATTTTCCTTAAAATCATAAATAAATTCTAACCCTCATAAACCTAGTTAAACAAAAAAAGACAAAAACTAATTTTATTTAAATAATCAACACTAAGGGTTAAAATATTATTAAGTAAAATTGATCTAGTGTTAAAAAGTGTATGATATTGATTAAATTTTTTAAAAAAATATTAGATTTTGTTACACCCACGATGTGGGTGAAAGAAAATATTTTATGTTAAAAGTATTTAATTAAAAATGATTTAATAATGAATATAGGTGGAGCAGTAATGAATTTGTATTTCAATACTATTGAATATGTGTTCAATCTTTGGACTTTTAGATTTTAATTATTTTATTTAAAGATGATATAAAAGTATGAAAAGACAAATATCACCATAATAATATTAATTATCATTTAAAAGAATAGATATTTTTATAATTTCATAACTAAATTGGTGACCTGATTAATAGTGATACAAATTTAGTAGGGTGCTTAAATATATAGAATAAATGATGTAATTTCGCAAAAATATGAGTCGTTATTTGTTAAAATTTGTCACAAGTAAGTGTTTGCTTAGGTGGTTAAGTGCTTTGAATGTGTTGAGATTGGGTGTTCAAGTCCCTTTGTGAGTGTATGACAATCAGTGTTGTTAAGTGGTCAAGATTTAAGTAAATTCAAATGCTTTAAAAAAACTGTTAAGAGTAGTAGATTAGTGGGTTAGTTGGGATTTAATAGCAAAAAGTGATATTTGGTTTAAATTTTCATTTTTTTTCCCAAAATATTTGCCCCGCATTGCACGTTTGTTCTTCCATTTTTTTTCCCAATTCAATTTCCTTCCTGCTTTACAATTCAATTTTCTTTGTTTCCTTTCATTTGTTATCATTCCCATATTTTTCAATTTCTTATTATTTTGGCTGCTATTTCGACCATTCGGGCTTTTAACTTACTTCTACTCTTTCTTGCTATTTGTTTCGGTTTTGGTGTTGTGATTATTCTTTTGATTTCTCGTATAAGTACTCTTGAATCCTTTCTCGTGTTGTAGGTGAGTTTATTCTTACTGTTAACTTTTAGGGGTTGAAAATGTTCTATATGCTTAATCGATTGCGTTTTTAGGGGAAGTTGGAGAGGCAATTAATCCTCCGGTGACTTAGAATTGTTGGTGGATTGCTGTTTTCTTGAAGGTGAGAAGTTGATTTGAGTTATAAATGTCAAAATTCTGTGATAGTATGTCGAAGTTAGTTTTATTGTTTGTTGTGAATCGAGTTGGAAATCCATCTCAAATAGTGTTTAATTGATGTGTTTGGGTTTCAGGAGTCTAGTAGGTGTTTTTGCATCAAAATCGAACTAGGCGTGTAACCAGAAACCTAGAACACAGTAAACGGCGAAAGTTAAAATTGGGCACTGACGACACCACGCGACTGTGTGCCAAGCCGTGTGGTAGGCCATGTGACAAACCATGTGCTGGATCATGTGTGAAACACGGTCCAGGCTATTTTGGCCCATGTAGGCCACACGGGCTAAGCAAATTTTGGTCGTGTAGGCCCACAACTCAGGATTTTTCCCTATGGTCGTACACATTGTCCCGATAGACTATGTGCCTTCCATGGGGTTGGTATGTGATTAAATACACTATGAAACACGAAATTGGGTTATCTGATTAGTATAAATTTTGATATCTGCAAATGTGTCTGAGCTATCATATGATAGTTTAAACTGAGAGTAATGTTTAATACGAACATGATTTGTATCTGAAATGTCTTGCATGATTTCTGTTCTATTTATATTTGATTCTGGGGTAGGATATATTATATAGATAAAATGTTCTATGAGAGGCAATATCTCTCCCATTATACGAGCAACACAACTGCAAATATTCTGAAAAGTGTCATACCGATACTCAGTGGTGTTTAAGGTTAGATAGGTCTTTGATAACCTTTATGGTGTGTTGGGATGGTCAAAGTTGGAGTGTAGCGGTTAGGGGTAGGCTGTATGAGACGTTCATCTGTATCTGTTCTGCTATGTAGTTAATATGAAATTAAACCTGTGATTCTGTTTTCTTTTAAATTATACACAGACTTTCGAAACTCACTCTTGTTTTAACTGAAATTTTTTAGGTAATCCTTAGATTTAGGCCGGTCGGTTTGGTGGGAGCTTGGTTATATTCGTAATCTATTTCTTTAATTATTTTAAATTGGATTAAGTGTTTTATAAAATTTGGATTGTTTGAATATTTTGAGACTGTCTCGGTTTTAGATTTTAATTTAGATTTTTGCACGATGTTGATAAAACGATCTACCAAAAATGATTATTTTTCCACAACAAACTATTTTTGAGAAAACAAACTTGATTTTCCCATATAATAATCTAAGAATTTTCGCTGCAAGGAATTTGATTTAATTGGGAAACGTAAATAAACAATGTTTTTAGTTAAATAATTATGACTAACATGTTTTCTAATAAAACAGGTTTTCAAGTAACAAAAGTTCACAATGTTTTTCAAATAAACGAAAACTGGATTTCAAATCATTTTACGTAATCACTCCAGATTCGGCCATAACGTCTAGGTCGTGTTTGGGGTGTTACATTTAGTGGTATTGGAGTCAGATTACAAAACTCAGGCTGTGAAAATTTTGGGTTCAAAAAAATTTTATGAAAAAATGTTTTTCTGAGTAAAGTTCATTTTTTCCACGAACCTGAAAAATAATTCTATGAAATACCGAGTCTCCAGTGCTAATCCTGTAAGTACTTTAGGTAGAAACCACTGAAATGATTAGAACTGTACTGTGATAGTTAGAGACTGAAATATCACTTAAACTTCTTTTGATAACTTTGGAACATAAAATATATGCTAATTAATACTGGAATTAATTCATAAAATTCGTAATGTAGATATATTATAAATGAGCACTCGTGGATCATGTGGACGTGGTACCCGTGGGCGCGACGGGCGTCGTAGAGGAACTCGAGCTGAGCCGTCCTCAATGGGTGGTATGCCTAATCTAGATACGAGTAAGACATAGTCTACACCTATTGCTGAGATCAAGTCTCAAAGTCGCTCGGCTGGGGACGTTGTATTGTCCCAAGCCATCTTAGAGTGTTGGAAGAGGTCGTTGGGCCCCATTTTAGTTTTGGGAGCTGTGGGTCGGTAACTAAATGACTCTAGTCTGATGGCATTGAGTTATTTAAGGTGTCACTAGAGTCGCCCCGACTGTGGTCAAGTACTGGTTAGAGGCCACAAAAAGAATTATGAATGACATCAACTGCACCCCTTGAACAGAAATTGAAGGGTGCAGTATCTCTGTTTCACGATGAGGTGTATCAGTGGTGGTTAATGGTTGAGGAGGGTACTCAATCGGATCAAATTACTTGGGATCAATTTAAAAGCGCCTTTTTGAGTAAATATGTAGGGGAAGTTATGTGGATGCTCATAGACGCGATTTTATGAACCTTACCTAGAAGGATAGGACTGTGGCTGAGTGTGAGGCTGAATTTTTTAGACTGAGTCGTTATGCTCGATGGATGGTGCCAACTGAGTATGAGAAGTGTATTCACTTTGAGGAAGGATTAATGGATAGTTTGAAGGTTTTGATAGTTCTACAAAGGGAGCGAGAATTTGCCGTCTTGGTGGACAAGACGAAGATTACTGAGAAGGTTAAGCGCGTTGAACACGAAAATAGAGAGCATGAGAGGGGTAAGAATAAGATGGATTTGAAGCCCTCTAGTTCTGCTCAAAGGCCTAAGAAACAGGCCAACTTTGATGGGCCTTCAAGGACTGAGGTTCCAGTTGTTTGTACTGTGACTCAGCTGTGTGGGGACTATGGTAGATGTCATCCAGGTGAATGTTGGAGGAGGTTTGGACTGTGTCTGCGATATGAGTCGATGGAGCATCGTATCAGGGATTATCCACGACATTCTGATCAAATGTAAGCTCTAGCTTCGATATTTTTTTAGCCTCAGCGGGTAGTTCAGCAACAACCTAGGGGTCGTGGTCTGGCCAGGGGTGGTAATAGTATGGGTAGAGGATAGAGAGCACCGGGTAGAAGTGCTAATTAGACTGAGGCTCGGCAGTTTACGTTGGTTTATACTGCTAGACGTCATGAGGACAGAGGCACCACAGATGTTATCTCTGGTATGTTCTTTATTCATATCGCCCCTTATTTTACATTGATAGGATCAACATATTCCTATGTAGCTAGTTCTGTTTCTAGAAACTTGGGGATTTCAGTTGAGAGCACTTCTGGAGAGATTATTGTAGTTAGTCCGTTGGGTTAATCTATTCAAGCTAATAGATTGTATAGGAGTGTACCGTTTGAGATACAAGGGGATTGTGTTTCTGGCTAATTTAATGGAACTAACATTTGGGGATTTCAATCTGATTCTAGGAATGAACTGGCTCATAGAGCATCAGGTCAGTTTGGATTATGCTAATAAAATGGTAGTTCTGATATCATAGAATGATGTGGAGGTGGTTATGATCAACAAGCATCGGGATTATTTATCCTATGTGGTCTCCGCTCTTATGGCTGATAAGTTAGTTTGTAAAGGATGTGAAGCTTATCTGGCTTTGTGAGTGACTGAGCTTCTACGGGTTCGAATGTTAGGGACATTCGAAATTTTAAAGAGTTTCTGGATATTTTTCCCAAGGAGTTGTCAGGTTTGCCTTTAGATCTGGAGGTCAATTTTAGTATCGAGCTTCTATCGGGTATAGGTCTGGTGTCTATCACTTCTTACCGTATGGCATCGAAGAAGCTTTTAGAGTTAAAGGCTTAGATTCATGACCTTTTGCTCGAGGGTTTATCCATCACAGTGTTTCTCCTTGGTGGGCACCAGTTTTATTTGTAAAGAAGAAAGATGGTACCATAAGAATACGTATTGACTACCATCAGTTGAACAAGTTAACGGTGAAGAATAAGTACCCACTTCCGAAGATCGATGATTTGTTTTTCATATCGGTTAGCTTTACCACCAGAACTTGATTGAATTCATAATGTTTTTCATGTATCTATGCTACGACGGTATCGATTAGATCCTTCACATGTTATTTCTCCAACAGAGGTAAAGATTCAACTTGATATGACATACAGTAAAGAACCAGTCAAAATTTTAGCTTGGGAAACAAAAGAGTTAAGAAATAAAAATGTGGCATTAGTAAAAGTTCTCTGGAAAAGACATGGTATTAAAAAAGCAACTTGAGAACCGAAGGATACTATGAGAAAGACCATTTTCACCAAACCTCTTTACTGGTAAGATTTTTTAGGACGAAAATCCTTAAAGGGGAGAGTTGTAACAACCTATTTTCAGTGAAATCGAAATAGTGGTTTTGGGACCACAAATTCGGGCCAAAAATAAAATTTATTTTAGTTTTATTGCATGGTCTGTATTATGATAGTGATGTCATGTGAGAAACCTGATAAGAAAATTTTACCGATTATGTGTTTAATTATGGGAAGGACCAAATCGCATAAAATACAAAAGTTGAATTCTAGTAGCTAGAATGATTAAATAGTTATGGAATTCAAAACTTGAGGTCTTTATATGGTAGTTAAACCATTAATCAAAAGTTAGTAAATATTTTTGATGATTCATCCATGGAAATTTAGAAAAGGCAAGGACTAAATTGGAAATAGAAATAATTAAAAGATGATAAATAATTAAAAAGAAATTAACGTCTTATTTTATGTCATCTTCTTCCCTAAAATACATGGAAACCCTAGGAAAGAGAAAATAATCTTTCTTGGGTTAATTGGGTAAGTTTTATTGTCCCGTTTTTAGTAATTTTGATATTTTTGAAACCAAGATAGTTTGGAACTAGTAGCTGTGATTTTTGCTCTGAAGATTTGGAGACATTATTTATACGATGAGAAATGCTACATCTATACTGATCATAAAATTTAGAAATATCTTCTTTCTCAAAAAGAATTGAACTTGAGATAAAGAAGGTGGATAGAACTCCTAAAAGATTATGACTGTGTTATAGACTTCCATCCGGGAAAAGCTAATGTTGTAGCTGATGCATTAAGTAGAAAAGCTGCAATTGAATTGAGAGCGATGTTTGCACGGCTCAGTATCAATGATGATGGAAGTCTTTTGGCCGAGTTGAGAGTAAAACAGGTAATGTTTGATCAGATCAAATCAACACAGTCAAAAGACGACAAATTATTGAAGAAAAAAAAGATGGTACAGGATGGTACAGCAGAAAGTTTTAGTATTGATAATTGTGGATGTTTGAGATATCAAAATCAGATTCCTGTTCCAACTAATTCTAAGTTGAAGAAATTGATTCATCAAAAAGCTCACGATAGTCCATTCACTTTGCACCTCAGAGGTATGAAGATGTACTGGAATTTATGAGAACTATATTGGTGGCCAGGGATGAAAAGAGACATAGTAGAATTTGTGAGTAAATGTTTGACTTGTCAGCGGGTAAAGGCAGAACATTAGGTTCCTACTGGACTGCTTCAACCTATTAATATTTCCGAATGGAAATGGGATCGAATCACGATGGATTTTGTTACGGGATTTCCACTATCAGTAAGCAAAAAAAATGCTATTTGGGTGATAGTTGATCAACTTACCAAGTCCGCTCACTTTATAGCAGTCAAAACAAATTGGTCATTGCAGAAACTTATAGAAGTATATATCCAGAAAATTGTTAGATTACACGGTATTCCGGTATCGATAATCTCAGATCGAGATCCTCGGTTCACATCGAGATTTTCGAGGCAGCTACATGAATCATTGGGTACTTGATTTAACTTCAGTACGGCCTTTCACCTGTAAACAAATGGACAGTCTGAACGAGTAATTCAGATATTAGAAGATATGCTTCGGGCTTGTATCATTGATTTTGAATCAGGTTGGGAACATTATTTGCCATTAGCTGAATTTGTCTACAATAATAGTTTTCAATATTGTATACAAATGCCTCCGTATGAAGCATTATATGGTTGAAAATGTCGATCACCAATGTGTTGGGTAGAATTGAGTGAAAGGAAGGTGATTGGGCCAGAATTAATTTAAGAGACAGTTAAGAAGATCAAAGATAGATTAAAAGCAGCCATCGATAGACAGAAATCTTATGACAATTTGAAACGTCGGGATATTGAGTATTCAGTTGGGGACAAAGTATTTCTCAGTGTCTCTCCTTGAAAGAAAGTATTGAAATTTGGCCGAAAAGGAAAGTTAAGTCCTCATTATATCTGGCCATCTGAGATTGTAGAGAGAATAAGACCGATCGATTATTGGTTAGCTTTACCTCCGGAATTATAGAAAATTCAAGATTTTTTTTAATGTTTTTATGCTTCGAAGATATAGATCGGATCCTTCTCATATTATTTCTACTGAAGACATTGAAGTTTGACCCAATTTGTCCTATGAAGAAGAGCCAGTTCAGATTTTAGCAAGGGAGGTAAAGGAATTAAGAAATAAATGAGTTCCCTTAGTAAAAGTTTTATGGAGGAGTTATAGTGTAGAAGAAGCGACTTGGGAACCGGAAGAGATAATGAGAGCACAATATCCTCATCTTTTCTCAGGTAAATTTCGAGGACAAAATTTATTAAGGGGGAAAGAAATGTAATAACCCAAATTCACTGGCATCGAAAAAACGAGTTATAGGGTCTCCCTCTTAGTAAACCAAGTTCATAAATATTTATTAGGAATATTTGTAAGTCTAGTTGTGTGTTTAATTAGGCTTTAATTAAGTGAATTTAGCCTAATTAAGAATAATTAGGAAAAAGACTAAATTGAATAAAGAAAAAGTTGAATTATAAATTAAAAAATATAAAGGAACAAAATTGCAATTAGGCCAATCCTTCTAATTTGAGGCGGTAAACTTAGATAAAGTCTATGATTTTTCTTAGATTTTTATATGTTATATAATTATTATTAATTAATTATTATTATAGTTTATATTAAATTATTAAAATTATGATATCTATTATGAAAATAAATATGATAATGACAAATGTAAGGTACAAATTAATACATGTGTAATAATATTAAAAAAAGTACAAATATAATATTATAATTGATTTATTTAAAAATTAGAGTTAAAAGATATTTATTAATACCAATGCGGGGTGTGAAAAATAGAAGATGCTAGAATCAAGAAATTGTAGCAGGTATGCTATGCCAACACAAGCCCTTAATCCACACGGGCATTTCAACAGGCACTGCCTTTTAGCCACAAAGTCTTAACTTCAGAATCTTATATTAATCACAACAAGATTGACATCATAATTCTGAGTTTTAATATTTCTGATGTGCAGGATCCATTAGTAATTGCAAGCACAGAGCATACTTTATTAACGCTCTTTTGATAACTCATCTAAAACATTCTAAGAAGAAGAAGAAGACTTAGAGAAAATAAGAAAGGTTTTCAGAAAGTCATGATAGAAAAACAATTAGGGTTTTATTGCTTCACACTTATCTTACAAGAGGAGACTCATCATCCTTTTATAGGCAAAGGTGATGTAATACAACAAAATACTTCACAGTACTTTGGATAAACATCAGACTGTAATAGTTTTAAGATATGATTACACGATCATAAAGTAAAGATGACTCACATAGCAAACAAAACTAGTATTAGTCATAAAGTAGAATAGGTCATCAGCTGTTGGCATTCGAGTGGGGTAGTTGAGCACTATCCAGAGAATCTTCACTGTTGCACATCATTTCTTCATCTTTTTCATCGTTCAATTCCATTTTTTCCAGATTGATTTGACTGTATTGCCACGGGTAATCTTGTGACCATTCAGTGGGGTCAGGTATGCTTTTACAATATTCACAGAGAGCATCTAAGACTTCTAGATGATAAGGAGTGTATGATTGAGGCCAGGTGTCCCATGGTGCATCAATATCTGGAGGTGGCCATATCTCAATTGGAACAGTTCTATTGAGCTGGCATAGAAACTTTTGAAGTTCTCGATATTGTGCCTTATCTTTGAAGACTTCATCTTTTAAGGTTTTGTGAACCCAAGAGGTGGGGAAGGAGTTGAGCTGAGTTGCCTTTCCACATTTGACAAAGTACTGAGGCTTATAGAAAATTATAATAATATAACTTCCATAAGTACCTTTTGGCTGGTTGCAGTATTGTTCAATTATCTGAAGCCATTGTGGGAGAGGATGAAACCAGCTGAGAAAAGTAAAGAAATTTTGTTGTTCTGGTTCAATATTTCCTCGGATGGCCTTTTTCAGGTAATAGAGAAGGTCAATAGTGTTGAACTGGATAGCGATATGGTAAAGATGAGTAAGATACCATAAAAACCATTTTAATTCATTTGGTTGTTCAACAAATTCAAACCTTATTGGATGAATAAAAGGATAATCAGGATGAATTCCCCAAGGTTTGAGAACAAGACCTCCAAAACTTTTGAAAATTTGGATTTGGTATTCAAGCATCATATCCTTAGCCTTCTGATGAAAACAATTCTTTTCTACAAGGCTAAAGACTTCTGGTGGGAATTCTGGGTGAAGGTTTGGAGTGACAGTGTAAGGGGTAGGTGATGAGGATGTTGAAGAATAGGGTCTATACATCATGATGGGTCTGGGCCAATAGACTCTTTTGTAGGCAAGGACTTTTAGATTTTCTTTGGGCCTAGAGAGTAGGTCTGCAAGAACATTTTGTTTTCCAGGGATATGTTTGACTTCAAATGAGAATACAGAAAACCATTCTGCCCATCTAAGAAGCTGCGGATGAGGAACTACTTTTTGTTTGAATTTGAGCATTTGTAGAAATGAGGACATATCCATCTCTATTAGGAATTGATATCCTCGAAGGTGAAATTCAAACTTTGCAATACCTTTTTTGACTGCAAGTATTTCCTTGAACGTGGAGTGATAATGGATTTCTGCATCAGAAAATCTTCCACTTTTATATCCACAGAGAAATCTCTTTCCATCTGTTTCTTCAAAGAGAATTGCTCCCCAATATTTGTCACTGGCATCTGTTTGTAGAATTCTTTTTCCATCTGAGGGGATCTTCAAAGGAGGTAGATCTTGTGAAAGTTCTTTCAATTTCTGAAGAGCTTTTGTTTGAGAAGAGGCCAAGGAGAAGGGTCTTTTTTCAGCAATTTTCTCAAAGGATTAGTATATTTAGAAACTTTAGGAATAAAGTCTCTAACATAATTGACTATCCCAATGAATTATTGAATTTGTTTGAAGGACAAATTCTTTGATGGAAACTTGAGAAGTCTTGGGCAATATGTGGTCCTGGAGAATACTTTCCTTCTTTGATATCCATTCCTAAGAACTGGATTTCTGGCTTGTTAATCTGCATCTTTTTTTCTGATAACATTATCCCATATTTGGAGATGAGGGATCTGAAATTTTCAAGAAGCTGCGCATGGGAGTCTTCATCCTTACTGTAGAGTAAGATGCCATCAATGTAGACCAGAGCGTTCTCCATTAGGGGATGAAAGATTTTTATCATGGCCTTTTGAAATAGAGAAGGAGTTGTCTTTAATCCAAATGGCATGACTTTCCATTGGAAGTGTCCATTGGGGATGCAAAAACCTGTCTTGGGTCTGTCATCAGGATGGATTCCCAGTTGCCAAAAACCTGCTTTGAGGTCAAATTTTGAGAAGATTTTTGCTTTTGCAATACTGGAGAAAAGCAAATCTTTGTTTGGAAGAGGGAATTTATTATCCTGCAGGAAATAATTAAGAGGCTGATAATTGATTACCAGTCTTAATTTTCCTCTCTGCTGTTCTGATCTTTTGTTCACATAAAAAGCTTCACATGCCGATTGAGAATCTGAAAATTTGATCAAATCTTGCTGTTGAAGTTCTTGGCATTCTTTTTGCGCAAGTAGCAAGTGATCTGGATTCATTCCTTGATGGCTGGCTTTTGTGGGATTGATATCTTCATTCTTTTTGAATGGAAGTTGAATGAAGAAATCCGGGTTTTTCCATAAAGGATTTGGGCATTTGTTCAGGAACTCTGAATGAGATTCTGCACAAGATTGGGCTTTCAGATCTTGGATAATGGGGATAATTTTTTCAGATTTAATGAGAAATAGTTTTGGGATTTTGACAAAAGGCTGGAAGAGGTTTTTATATCTGATACCTTCAGGCAGAATCCTGAGGTATTGGGCTTTTTTGTAAAGGTCAAAGCCTACTACAATGTCTTTTCCAGGGAGTTTTGATCCTAATACTGTAGTTGTGATACTACAGTTTGGGAAAAATTGGATGGTGATTGGTTTGCTGATTACACGAGTGATCAGAGAAACATCTATAGCTGACTCAAAAATTCTTGTGTGAGGCCTCCACCAATCTGTTGGTAAGACGTCTGGATTCATGATTGTTTCAGCTACACCAGTGTCTATGAAGGCAATTATAATAATAGGTTTACTATATTTGTCCAAATAGATTTTTACCGGTATGTATGGAGCTGAAGCTGCATCGTCAATGGTTCTCTTCTGTGCTTTAGCTTGTATCATTTGGAAATCAGAATAGTCTGATTCTGAATTGGAAGAATAGCAAGCTGAGTCATAAACTGGAATGGCACAAATCGTCTTTTCGGATGGTTGATCTTCAATAGAGCAAACGGATTCAATGTCATCATCATCTTGGATTTTTATTCCAGACTTCTTCACTATCTGTGCGATTTTCTTGCCCTTCTTGTTCTTTGGGCAATTCTTCAAGAAATGTCCTTTTTGATTGCAGATGTAGCAACGATCTGACTTTGTCGTTTTCTTTTCCTTTCTAAGGTATCTCCAACGAGGTTTGATCTTTTTTCTTTTCCTTGAATAAAAGGAATGCTTCTTGAAATGCTTCTTTTTTCTTGTACGACAGTCACAGAGACGATCATCTTTTGGGCATTTATACTTCAGATGAGAGTCATCACAAGCTTTGTCAATCTTTTTATCACCATGGAGATAATCTCTGAATATCATTCTTCTGTTGCAAATGTCTTCTAGAGCGACAAAGACTTCTTGTTGAAGTTCTCCAACTGTTATTTGGAGAATGTCTTTGTTTTGCGTTTGAAGAGCTTGATTGACTGCAACTTGAATTGGATTTGGAAGAGATGAAAGAATTACCAGTTTAAGATTTGGATTGAGTCCCAGAGCACAGAATAATTTGGTCATCACTTTGAAATGTTTTTCCAAATCTTTTCTGGTATACGAACAACACTTTCTTTTGTAGAATTCTCTTTTCTTCAATGTAAGCAAATCATCAGGATTTCCAACGAAATGTTGATGAAAAATTCTGATGGGTTGTGCCAGATCTTGAAGCACTAAGAATTGCATTTGGTTGTGCTGATCAATTGAATTCCACCAATCTCTAAGCATTCCCGTGAATCTGGAAACAAATTCCATGAGAATGTTGTAGTTGCTGTCTTCGGTGAGTTTTCGTGTTTCAAGCCAAGAATGAAATTCTTGAATTCTGTCTGGCCACTTTGATAGTGGTAGGTCATCTAGAGTAAACGTGGTTCTACCAATGGAACTCTTTGGTGGGTGTCTCTGTGCAGAGGACGAACCTTCTTCTTGTTGCATTTCATCATCACTTGGTTCTTCCACTTTTGTAGTTTGGAGTATTTTTTCCAAACTTTCACTTTCTGATTGTTCTTCTGGAGACAATAATTCTTGAGATTCTTCAGATTCTTCAGATTCGGATCTGGTTTCTTCTGAGGTTGAATCTTGATCAGATTCATCACTGGATTTTTGATCTTGAATGGCTGAAATTTTTGGAATTGAAGATTTCACATAATCCTTTAAAAATTTTGTTAAAGGATTTTAGCCTTCATTTTCTTGGATCATTAAGGATTTTGAAGCTTGTTTTGGTGGAGAAGTTGGTGGCGTTTTTTCTTCTGAAACTGGTCTTTTACCCAGTTTTTTCTAGATTCGTTCTTCCTCTTGGTTACTAGGTTCAGTAACCATCTGTTCAGCAATCGTCTTTTCTTTATTTTTTGCTTGCTGTTTTTTTATTTCCAGGAAGATCTCATACGTACTTGGTTTAGTACGTTTGGGAAGTTCTGGGAAAGTGATCTGCACACCTTCTGCTGGGAGTAGATTCTGTTTTCTGACAGAAGGAAACAATTCAATCGTTTCTCGTCTTGGTGCAGGTTCAGGAATTTTCCCTGTCTCTTGGAGAGTTTTGATCTGGTCTTTGAGTTTCTGAATTTCTTTTTTTCTTTGTGCAAGATGAGAAAAGAAATCTTATCCGGGTGCTGCTGGCTGTCTTGCTACTTCATCCAGTCTTTTTTGTAACAGCTGAATTAGATCTCTGACCATCTTTGTGTTGTCATCTATCTTGGATTCAACCGTTGAGATCTTAGAATCAATTCTTTTCAGGATGTGATTCTGAGTAATGGCATTTTCAGTTTGCCAATTGAGAGTAGCTTCTGCAGCACTGATCTTTGGTGATGTCCCCGGAGTACTGGTTTGTATCTTTGATGAAATTTTTGGGATATGGACATAATTTTCACTTGAATATCCTTCAAGTGGTGGAAACTCCTTGTCATATGATGTTGTTGAGGTTGTTGGTTTAATCATGCAGGCGGCAGGAATTGGATTTTGTGATACAAGAAAATCTGGGTTCTTTTTTACCCATTTGTTAATTTTCTTGTAACATGGTAAAGGAAAAGGTTTCGACTTTTTTGGTAGCTTTTCAAAGGATGGGGAATTTGTCTTAGGAGGAGGAGGAGAAGGAGGTTTGCAAGGTTCACAAGGAACATGTATATCTGGTAAAGGTTTACGGGTTGAATAATCAACAAGATAAACATATTTACCATTATCTTCTCCAAGTGGTCCAATATCTGGATCTCCTGCCATCCATCTTCTGTAAAATTCATCTTGAGACTTGCTATTTTTGTTCTTCTTTTTCCCCGGTTTAGATGTTGTTTTGTCCATGGCATCAACATAAGCGGTAAGCCTGTCATCTGTGCACAATTCACATGAACAGTTTAAAGCCCATGGATAGTGTCCAGTAATGGGATCTTTAAACATGTAGTGAGGCTTTTCGTTTGCAGAAAAGCTTTCTATCAAGCTTCTTTCTGGGCCGGGTTCACATAGCGGGCAACAGCAGTCTGGGTCTTCCTTGTCATGAAGTTGGGCCGGACTCTCAAGTGGTTGCATCATCAATTGTGTTGAAAAAATATTGGAGTCGGACCTTTTTGGTTGAAGATGACTGTGATCAAACTTGATTTCAGTGGTTCCATCTCCTTTTGAAGTGATTTGGCTCAAGGTTGATTGGATCGGGTCACTATGCTCATGGATCTGTTCATAGTTTGTGATCCATTTTTCTGGAAGTAATTTTATGAGCTCTTTTTTAGGAATTTTTCTAGGGACATGAACACAATGAGGCTGGTCATTTGTGTTAACTGAGATAAGCAAGGAATCTTCTGTCCCATGATTTGAAAGGTTGAAAGAGTGGTCTTGAATTCTGTAAATAATCTGGTAGTGAAGGGTAGCGGTTATAGCTGAAGCTATCTATGGAGCTCCTGCTATTTGGACTTGGACTTTCAATGCACTGGTAAGATTAGGATCTGCTAGGGCCATGGTGAAGTTTGGAAAAAGGGTTACCATCACTAGACCAGAGTTTAACGTTGCTTCAACTGTTGCTATGCGAGCATTTTGGTATTCTAAATATCTAGAATCCAATAATGCTATTCTTGCCACTACTGGTTTTCCGGCTGTTCCGTGGTAGTTCAATGCAAGACGTATAGCTCCAAAATGGATGTGTGTATAGCCTGCTCGTTTCCATTCGGCTGAAAATTCTGCTGGTATTTCTAGAGCAACAAGCTGTTCAGGAGAAGAAGCATATATGGGAAAACTGTCAAACCGTGAGGATTGGACATATTCCCTTACTTGCTTTGAAGAGCCTTTAATCAATGTTCTGATAGACTTGATTGGGGAAAAGGCTGATTTTCTGTAAGCTGAATAAGGATTTACAACAGGAAGATCTGTGGGTTGTACTTTATCCTCTTCACTTAAGTATTCTATTTCATATAATACTTAAGCATTCGTGAAAGGTAAAAGGGACATGTTAGGTTTGAAATGGTTTAATCACACAAATCTAACAACTATGCAGATAATAGAGCTTGGTTAGAGTTGTTATGCAACCTGCAATTTAATCGGGTTAGGATCTAAATTGAGTATGCACATTTCAATTTTTTGTCCTCTAGTCGTCGTCTAGTTAGGATCGCTTAGCTAATTCAGATGCACTTCAATCACGTATGAACAAAATATAGACTTGATTTTAATTGAAAACATGATTGATTGAGGCACAAACATTATAAGCATGAATCAAATAAATCTTATTTAATCAAAGCAATCACCCTAGCTCAAATAAAATTAAGCTAACATAGTTGTAACAAGAACAAAGAACACATAGCAAACATTTTCAAATTAAATCAAAGAAAATAAAGATTAAACCCAAATCAAAGTGGCTGTCACCCAAGACTCTGACCGATGAGTCTTCTTCGCTCATTCGCTTTTCTCCTTTGCTGATGGCTCTCCAAGGTGGCCGACCAAGGCTCTTTAAGAGGCTTAATTGCTAAAATCTCTATAAAGAGCTGATGCTAGGCGTGAGGAATGAAAAATGCTAAAGAAAATTGAAAGAAAAGAGATAATGATGAACGATGAGGGATGATTAGGAATGGTGAAATGAACTATTATTTATAGGTTAAGAGAGGAGAGTAGTTTGCTAAAAATAGAGAGGTTTAGTCTCTTCAAGCTTCTTCAATGAGTGGCTGGCCATGATTAGTGGATTTTGAGTTGAATTTTGCTTGATTTTTAAGTAATTTAAATGCCATAACAACTTAGGACTGAGACTCGATCAAATGTAAATCTTCAGGCAAATCTCTAATTTCTTCAACATTGCAAGGACCTTGTGTAATTAACCAAAAAGTGGTTTATGTGGACAACCATGTGTAGCCAAAATTGGGTTGACTTGGTCTTCAATTTGGACAGTTTTTATAATCCAACAAAGCTATCAGACTTGTCCAAAATAAATCAATAAATTAAAGGACCAAAGAATAAAATAAATAATTAATTAAAACCCAAATTATTAATGAAATATTTAAAATGAATTATTAAATATAATTTTATATTTTATTATTTAATTTAATCATGCATGGCCCATTTTATGTCATAAAAATAAAATATGTTCAAATAAATATAAAATAAGCCATTTTATGCATGAAAACTATATAATAAAGCATAAAATCACATTTTAATAATTTCTATGTCCTAATTTCATATTTTCACATATTTCATTAATTTATTAAACAATTACTTAGTTTTAACAACGAATTTAAGTAAAAATGTGATAAATTGTATAGGAAAAATTTATATATTTTTCAGTTTACACACTTTCAAACTGAAATCATTGCTCGTCTCGAGTAAAGTTTATGCACAGCAAAAGGTCTTACTAAGGCAAAATTGCTAACTGTGTAAGCAACATCAATCTTTGTCCCATAATCATGCATTAATAACTTCCTGTTCATATATCTCCTTTATTAACAAGTAATTCATATGCAAACATTTTTAAAATTTTATACTAAGTTTCAAAATATGCCAACATGAATCATAGTTTGTATGTATGTCATAGCCACAGATAGCATTCTTCATTCAACATAATTTCTTATCAATCAAGCAAACAATCATAAGGCTTATTTATGATCTTCATATGTTGAACTTAGTACTTCCTCTCCACTAATGTAGGTGTCATAATCATCAAACTAATAGGACTTTTATAAGGTTGTAATGGGGTTCGGTTAAAGGTAGTGATTTAAAGAGATGAGACATTTTGGTTTCAAAATCTTAACCTTTAACTTTGTCATGGATTTCTCGAAATACAACCTTTTTCTTTAAGTAAACCTTTGGAGTACCCCCAAACTTATTTTGAACTTATGCTCATACATTTTTTCTTTTTGGAGACTGAGCAAACTTTTCTTCGCTCTTTCTCTGTCTCTTTTTTTTTTTAATCATGATCACATACATCTTTTTGAAAATTTTCTCAAATGTTGATTACCAAGACAACTTTAGTTAAGATGGGTACATAAAATTAGGATAGCTTTAAAAAATGATAATGTTGCTTATAATGTAGATTCATTGCAATAAATAGGCCTTGAAGCTCAAAATTATAGTTTCAATGGTCTAATATCATAAGGTTTGCTCGAAAAGGCTCAAACGATCCAAATAAATATTGCCTATATCATTTTAGATTTTTGTGTCTCCTAGGATTTTGCCTCAAAAAAGTGTGAGCACATACATCTTATTGAAAATTTCCTCAAATGTTGATTACCTAGACAACTTTAGTTAAGATGGGTGCACAAAATTAGGATAACTTAAAAAGGTGGTAATGTGGCTTATAATGTAGACCCATTGTAATAAACAAGCCTTTAAGCTCAAAATTACAGTTTCAAGGGTCTAATATCATAAGGTTGGCTCAAAAAGGCTCAAACGATCCAAATAAATAGTGCCTATATCATTTTAGATTTTTATGTCTTCTAAGATTTCACCTCAAAAAAGTTACTAAGTCAATTCTAAAGATATAAACCTTCATGCATGACTAATAACAAGAGAAACTAAGTTTTCATGGCAAACATTACTAAGACTAAGATCATACAAGCATTCTATTCTTCATGATAACATAGGTTCACTCAGATAGAATCATCATTCATACTTGCATATAAACATCTTATTAACAAAAAAAATGTCTATAAATATTCATTTATTAAAACAGAATTATGAAAAAAATGATTGAAACATACTTGAAAAATCTAAAAATTTGAGCTATTTATTTGCCTTACCCCCGTTTTAAAAAGAAGCAATGTCCCCATTGAATGAACAAAGTAATGAATGAAAACTAAACACCAGGTTAGGTTGTAAAGAAAAAGAAGTGAGTCATTAAGACTGCTTAAATACCAAGTCTTTCCTAATAACCCAGTCCTAAACATGTTCATTCCCATTACCACATCACTTAGTCTTTTTCTCTCTAAAGAAGTGTTAAGTTTATTCATGCTTGTTATGTTTTATTCTGTATAAATTAAATCCTAATTACAAAAGAAATAAATTCCTAAAGACCTTAAAATAATTAAATAAATAACAAGACAAAAATCCCTCCCTTTTATTTTTCTGACTCATTCCCCTTGTCTTCTTCAGCTCCATCTCCTCTTGCATAGTTAGCATCTTTCGTCCATGTCTTAAGGATAGCATCTGGGAATTTAGGAACAAAAGTATTAGAGATATTCTTAAAAGTATTTCGAATTGAGTCATCTCTAATTTTTGCATATTTCCAATAAGTTTGTTGTTGATTGTGCATGAACTTGCACATATCCATCATAATTTGACAACTCTGTTTTCTTTGAAGTGCTTACAGAAGTCAGCATTGGAGTTTTAGATTCAAGTTCAACACTTAGCTTGACTGTTTCTTATTTTTGCTCAACCTTTGGTTCAAGGTTTGTAGATCATTCAACTAGTTTAGGATTGTTTAGTTCCTTATCTAATTCTTCTTCAATGTCTGTAACTGAATTAGCTTCAGTTTTAGTTTCATTTGTTGACTCTTCGATATCTCGCTCAATTGACTCTTCTTGCTCGCCTTAATTTAGCTCGTGCACCTTTTCTACTAACCTTTCAAGGTCATGATTTATAATGTACCCTTGAACATATTGCCTCTTCATATTTGCTTGTGTTTTAACATGAGCCCTTAAGTAAAGTGAAGTGATTAATGATAGGAAATGAGCACTTCCTGTCTTCTTTTTAGCACAGTCATGAATCTTATTGAGAATAATTTTCCCAACATTAATGGACTTTTCTGTCAAAATTGCATATAACAAGAGTATCCATTCTATCAAGATTAATTTTCCCTTAGGCAAGAATGGCTCCTAAACTTTCTTATAAGTCATTGGAATCCCAGATTTGTCACAACATCAAGCACTTGTTGAAGAAACTCCCAATTAATATTGTTCATCATAAGGTAGTACTCATCTTCTTCAACATCAGGTAAGTTAAATGAATCATTGATGGACTTAGAAGTAAGAGGTATCTTTTTCTTTCGAACGATGACCTTGGTAACATCTTGCATAGTCAAACTTACATAGAATTCTCAAACTAGTTCATCAGTGGGAAGTGAACAAGCATCACAAAATAGTTCCCACTTGGGAGCATTGATTTCTTTTCTAATCAGTATAGGAACAACCATCAAATCATGACTCTTCAAGTTAAAACCTTTTTTCGGCATCATAAGTTGATGCTTGAAGATTGAATCAAATCTCTCTTTCACTTCTTCATCAATCAAAATCGGGTTTTCAGGAGTAGTCTTTGAATATCTAGTTTTTTTGCGAGATATCGTATCTTTTCTTGAGAATTTGGAAAAGTTTCTACACAATGAGGAAAAGAGAAATCGGCAATATGGGTAAGGACTTGTTACAATGAAAATCTTACGACGGCAAGGATGGTACGGCGACAACGACAGCGTGCGACAGCAATGACAGTGTGCGACAATGACAACAGTGACATGCGACAGCAACATTGGTGTTTCAGCAATCTTCTTGCGGCAGCAATAGGTGATTTTGGTAAAAAGGGAAGAGAAACTAGGGTTTCTTTTAGGATTTGAGGCTAGCAGCACAAGAGGGAGATTTAAAGATTTTTAGGATTAAGCAATTTGCTTTGAGGGATATGAAAAATAGTAGAATGAAGAGGAGTTCATATAGGAAAGAATTAGGGCAACATGTAGCGAAAATTTAGCTACATTAGGGTTACTTGGGCGGTAAGTAACGGGAGTGGCAGCAAAGTATGGATTTTTCTTTCCTTTTTGTTGTCTTAGGCCTCAAACTCAGACTGTAATTACAAACTTACTCAAGAAAAATAATTTATTGTACTTGGGCCAAATTTGACCCCTTTATTAACATAAAAATTTAAAATTTAAACAAAAAAAAATGAAACTTCAAAAATTTAAATCTTAATTAGAAAATTTATTCTTAACAAATTACATTAAATTAATTCCCAGGAAAGGTTGGAGGGGTCATAGCGGTCCCGTTTAAGTTCCAGTTTCCTTAGACAGAATTAATGAAATGTAATAAATTAAGAAAATAAGTTCTAATTATTTATTTATTTACAAACCGAGTTCATGAAAATTCAAGGGTCTGTTAATTTGAACGAGGATTCAACTCGCTCAACTTCACCATCCCAGTAGTGTTTGAAATGTTGACCATGAACTTTAAACGTACCTTCGTAATTGTCGTATAATTCAATAGCTCCATAAGGATAAACTCGGTAAATGGTATAGGGTCCTTTCCATCAAGATTTAAGTTTCCCAGGAAATAACTTCAACCTTGAATTAAACAACAAAACCTTCTGACCTTCTTTAAACTCGCTAGGTTGTATATGACTATCATGCCATCTCTTTAATCTTTTTTTACACATTTTGGCATTCTTATAGGAAAACAACCTCAAATCTTCCAACTTATCAAGTTGTAACATCCTTCTCTCACCGGCTTGCTTAAGATCAAAGTTCAACTGCTTCAAAGCCTTGTGAGCTCTATTCTACAACTCTAATGGCAAATAACATGCCTTTCCAAAGACTAACCGATAAGGAGTCATTCCTAACAGTGTCTTAAATGTTGTTTGATAAGCCTATAATGCATCATCCAGCATTCGAGACCAATCTTTTCTACTAAGGCGTACTACCCTTTCAAGGTTATCTTTAATTTCACGGTTCACTCTTTTAACTTTCCAATTAGATTGGGGGTGATAGGCAGTAGCAATCTTGAGCTTCACATCATATTTTTCAAGCAAACACTTAAGCCATTTGTTCACAAAGAGAGAACCTTCATCACTAATAATAGCTCTTGGTGTCCCAAATCGTGTAAACACATGCTTATGTAGGAATCGCATGATTACCTTAGCATCATTTGTAGGGTATGCTTCAGCTTTAACCCACTTGGATACATAGTCCACAACAACTGAGATGTATTTCTTCCCATACAAAAAAAGAAACAGGCTTAAGAAGTCAATGCCCTATACGTCGAATAATTCAATCTCCAAAATGTTTGTCAAAGGCATCTCATTCCTTATTGATATAATTCTGATCCTTTAGCATTTATCACAGTTCTTCACATAAGCATAAGCATCTTTAAATAGTGTAGGCCTAAAGAACCCTGCTTGCAAAATCTTTGCTGTAGTATATGAACCACCAAAGTGTCCCCCATTTAGAGATGAATGGCAATGATACAAGATCTCAGCAATCTCACTTTTGGATTATATTATTGCACACTGTTTAAACAAAAACGGATCCTCCCAAAAATAATACCAACTATCATGAAAGAATTTTTTTCCTTTATTAGTATGTCATTTCTCTAGAAATTATTCCACATGCAAGATAATTAGCAAAATTAGCAAACTAAGGTGTTTCATGAATTCGACTTACCTTAAATAAGTGTGCATCTGGGAAATTCTAGTTGATAGGCACACATGATCGAGTTACCTCATCTTGCTCCAACCTCAACAAATGATTAGCTATTTGATTTTCGACACCTTTTTTGTCTTGGATCTCAAGGTCAAACTCTTTGAGTAAGAGTATCTAACGAATTAGCCTCAGTTTTGCATCTTTCTTCGTGAGGAAGTATTTAATAGTCGCATGGTCAGTAAATACTGTAACTTTGGTAACTATAAGATATGAGCGGAATTTTTCAAAAGAAAAAAATATAGCAAAGGGTTCCTTTTTAGTTACCGTATAATTGAGTTGGGCTCCCGTCAAACTTCTAGTTGCATAGTAAAAAAGGTGAAACCCAAGACTCTGCCCGATGAGGCTCCTTCGCTCATTCGCTTTGCTTCTTTGCTGATGGCTCTCCAAGGTGGCCGACCAAGGGATCTTTAAGAGGCTTAATTACTAAAATCTCTATAAATAGCTGGTGCTAGGTGTGGGTAATGAAAAATGCTAAAGAGAATTGAGAGAAAAGAGATAATGATGAGGGATGAGGGATGATTAGGAATTGTGAAATGAAGTATTATTTATAGGTGAAGAGAGGAGAGTAGTTTGCTAAAAATAGAGAGGTTTAGTCTCTTCAAGCTTCTTCAATGAGTGGCCGGCCATGATTAGTGGATTTGAGTTGAATTTTGCTTGATTTTTAAGTAATTTAAATGCCATAACAACTTAGGATTGAGACTCGGTCAAATGTAAATCTTCGGGCAAATCTCTAATTTCTTCAACATTGCAAGGACCTTGTGCAATTAAACCAAAAAATGGTTTATGTGGACAGCCATGTGTAGCCAAAATTGGGTTGACTTGGCCTTCAATTTGGACGGTTTTTGTAGTCCAACAAAGTTATCAGACCTATCAAAATTAAATCAATAAATTAAAGAACCAAAGAATAAAATAATTAATTAATTAAAACCCAAATTATTAATGAAATATTTTAAAATGAATTATTAAATATAGGTTTATATTTTATTATTTAATTTAATCATGCATGACCCATTTTATGTCTTAAAAATATAATATGTTCAAATAAATATAAAATAAGCCATTTTATGCATGAAAACTATATAATAAAGCATAAAATTACATTTTAATAATTTTTATGTTCTAATTTCATATTTTCACATATTTCATTAATTTATTAAACAATTACTTAGTTTTAACAACTAATTTAAGTAAAAGATGATAAATTGCATAGGAAAAATCCTATATAATTTTTCAGTTTGATTCGGTTTTATGTTATTAATTTTATTAGATCTTATTAATTTGATTCCATTTTTATTTGATTATTATTAAAATATACTCAATTCAATTTTTTATTCATAAGTTAAAAAATCACAAATATTTATAATTAATTTTATGATATAAAATAAAAATTTATTTATATTAATGACTATAACCTTAAATCATTATATAAAATTAAATCAATTACGGAATCTATAAAAGAAAAAGAAAATCTTGATTTTATTTGCAATTAACTGAATCAATTATCATTTTTTTTTCAAAACCGTTATCACTCCTAATGCGAGCTCTTATGGTTTTTAAATCGTTATGTGCAACAACTGGCAAAGAAATCATTACATTAAAAGTGACCCATGCCAAACTTAAGTCTCTTGTGAAGACTTTTTTCCTAGCTTCAATGAAATTTCTTAACAACGCAATAAGAACTTTGGGCATGAGTCAATTGTCACTACTTAAAAAGTGCACGCTACATACCAATCATGCACTCAAAATAGTCACAATTTATGGTTTGATTTATGCTTCGCATACAATCATGTCTGTTTTATGGATTTTTTTTAAAAAAGATTTTATTTACGTTACGAAATTGGGTAGTAATAAATAATTTTATATCTTTTAAGAAAAATTGAAATTAAATTTTGTAGATGATTCGTTTTGACTCTATTCAATTCTATATTGATAGATTTCTTTTCTTTATGAAAATGGTATTGATAGGCATTACAAATATATTTTCACTTAATTTTTTTTGTTTAGTTTTGATCAATCCTGCAGGAACTCATCTCAAAAGTTTTTTTTTTTCCAAAATCTCTTTATTTTAGTTTTATATGTTTTAAATAAAAGAATTTTACTAAAAAATATTTGTATAACATTTTGTACCATTTTAACTATTTTGTATATTTTAGTTAGAAATTTTTATATTTGTAAGATTTTATAACAATTATTGTGTTTAATTTTATAAATTTAATATAATATAAATATTATTTAATATTTCAAACGATAAGAGTAGTGACTCAATTTTAAAAAAAATTACTTATATAAATTTAGACTTTCTTAAAAATGCTTTTCAAACCAAAACCATAATTTTAAATAAAAATAGTTTTTAAACAAAACCATATGGAAATTCAAATACAACCAATTTTTTTTTTTAATTTTTAGTTTGTTAAAAGGGTAAAGTACTCTACATGTTATCTTAAAATAGCGTCATTCAAACTCACTCGATAATCAATTTAACAATAGAAATTTTTTTTATCTAAGTTCTTTCGTTTGCCAGGTTTTATAGCACGCTGTTTTTTAGTTTTTTTTTTTTCGTTTTTCTTTTGGTTTTCTTTTGACCATTTTGTTTTCGAAGCCAAATTGATTAAGCAATAGGTTTGTTCCAAATTGGGAAAGTGAATCTCTACTAAAATTCAAGCATAGATGGAGGCAAATATCGCTAATCTCAATCTGAATGATGAAGAGGAAGCACAGATTCCATGTGAAGGAAACTTGCATGAAGAAGACGAGGATCATCAAATTTTGTTTAGTAGGAAAAGCACTCACAAATAGAGTTATTCACTTCTCGTCACTTAAAAAAACTTTAGCAGATCAGTGGCATCCGATATGAGGTATAATAATATCTGACCTCGGGAATAGATGATATCTATTACATTTATTTAATGAAGTAGATATTAAAAAGGCATTCGATGGTATGCCATGGTCTTTTAACAAGCATTTGTTAGTATTCCATCAATTGATTAAAGGTGAAGATCCAAAGCAAATCCCCTTGAATCATACTTATTTTTGGATTCAGAATCATAATTTGCCGTATGGAGCTATAACGGAGGGATTGGTAAGAAAATTGGGGGACTTTATTGGATAGTTCATACAATATAATGTTGCATTAATTTTTAGAGGGGAACGAAGATATATGAGATTTCACGTAAAAATCGATGTAAGATTAGTGCTGAAAAGGAAGAAAAAACTGTCGTTGGGATAAGGGAAAGAAGGATATGCATACTTTCAATACGAGAAGATTTCATTATTTTATTTTTTATGCAGAAAATTCGGGCATGTGGAAGGTTTTTGCCCAGTAAGAAAGACAATTGATACTTAAGAGGTCGAATTTGGATGGGATCTATCAATAAGAGCACCTACGAGGAATGAATTACTTGCTGAAAGTAAATGGCTAAGAGAAGAAAGGTTAGACGGGTTCGAAAGAAGGAATAACTCCGTTGGCATGAAAATTGATAAATGGAAAAATTGAGGGTTAGACGAAGACGTAACATCCCAAGGAAACCAGGTTATAGGACAAAGGGAAACCGTGGAGGAGAATACAACAATCAATATTTATGAAGGAAAGAAACGTCAACAAACAAGACATGATAACTACAATAAAAAAGAGGATTCAAGAGCTATGATGCAATCATTTGATGGATCGACGGCCATTAGTAAGCGTGCCAACCGGGCTCAATGAAAATTTTAAGTTGGAACGTTCGTGAATTGGGGCATCCACGGGTGATTAATCGCCTCCTGAACAAGGTGAGGTATGTACAGACCCTCTGGAACAAAATTTGTGATAAAAGAATGGAGAAAGTTCGTGTAAGATGTGGATTTCACAATAGAATAGATGTTGGTGTGCAAGGAACCAAAGGAGGATTGTCTATTGGATGGAAAGGGGTGCATGAAGTGCAACTAAGAAGTTATTAAATCAATCATATCGACGTGATAGTTAAAAAGAAAAAGGGAGTGCCGTCACTGAGGCTCACAGGGTTTTACAGTGCGCCAAAAGAATAAATAGAAGGGGAACTTGAAACCTCTTGAGGAAAATAGGGAATTATCAAGGTTTACCATGGATGGTCATTGGAGATTTCAACGACATCATGTTCTCTTTGGAGAAGAGGTGTGGTAGAGAGGTGATAGAAACATGGCTGGATTATGTGCTACATTGAAAGAATGTGATCTTAATGACCTAGGTTTTTCCGAAAAATGGTACACTTTGGAAATAAGCAAGTTGCCAGAAAATAATGTGCGCAAAAGACTCGATAGAGGTGTGGCAAATTAGGCATGGTGGGAATCTTTTCTAGGGTACTCTTTAAAACACTTAACATACTCTATTTTTGATCATTGCTCATTATTTGTTGATTTGGAGATTGAAGATAATAGGATTCACACGGAGTGGAGCTTTCAATTTAATGTAAATTAGATCTTAGAAGAAGAATGTGAACAACAAATAAAATCCTTTTGGGAGGGGAATTCGGATGATGTGCTTACAAAACTCCAAAAACTAGAAAAAGCACTAGATGTGGAGATGGGGAGACTCAAGGCTAGTAAAAGAAAGAAAACCCACTTTTTAACAAAAAGACTAGCTAAATTGAGTTCAATGGATCCGGATGACGAAACGCTTTCAGAGTTGGAAGGAGTCAAATTGGCTTTAAACCTGGAAGCTGACAAAGAATAACTATTTTGGGAGCAACAAGCAAGAGCGAACTGGATCAAATTTGGATATAGAAATACATCTTTTTTTTCATAATTAGCAAATCAGCAAAAAAAAAAAGAATAAGGTGAGAAAGCTCAAAAGACCAAATGGGGAGTGGATTGTAACTGAGGAAGAGAAATTAAATATTGCAACGAATTACTTCAAAGAGCTTTTTAGGGCATCAAATACAAGGAATGATGAGAGGATGCTATCAGGGATTACCAATTGTATTAACGAAAATATGAATAGGGCGTTAATAGAGGAATTTGAATTGAAGAAATCACAACGACGGTAAAGAATATAGCACCTTTGAAGGCTTTTAGAGTGGACGACTACCCCTTTTTGTTTTACAAAAAATACCGGCATATTGTGGGGGAATAAATAACGAGTTTATGCTTGGACATATTAAACAAAAGAAGGAGTTCGGTGATATCAACAGTACAAGTATTGTGATTATTCTAAAAGTCAATCAACCAAACAATATGACATAATTCAGACCAATTAGCTTATGCAATGTGGTGTATAAAATTATTTCTAAAGTTGTGGTAACTAGATTCAGATTAGTATTAGACATTTGTATTGTCGAAGCACAAGCAATTTTTTTTTCTACGGAGATAGATCATGGATAATGCAATAATCGCTTATGAAATACTACAAACTTTGAAACAAAAGAAAGAAGGAATTAGGGAACAATTTGAGCTAAATTTGGACATGAGTAAAGCCTATGACAAGGTAGAATAGAGTTTTATTAAAAAGGTAATGAGAGAAATGGGCTTGTGCGAAGAATGGTTAAACTTAGTAATGTATTGTGTACAGACAGTGGAATACTCAGTTTTATTTAATGGGATCTGAGGTGAAAAATTCAGGCCATCAAGAAGTTTTAGAGAATGGGATTCCCTTAGACCATATTTATTCTTATTTTGTTCAAAGGGATTCTATTCTTTGTTGAAACTAGCAAAAAATGAAGGACGTATCAAAGGAGTTCGACTAGGAAGAAGTGGTCTGGCCGTAATCCATTTATTTTTTGCAGACAATAGAATTTTATTCGGGAAGGCTAACTTGGAGGGAGCAAATGCAATAAAAGAAATAATTAATGAGTACGAAGAGGTGTCAGGCCAACTTATCAATTTTGATAAATCCATTATTTATTTTAGTAATAATGTGCAATGCAAAGTCAAAGAACAAATTGGAGAATCCTTTGGAGTAAGGATTTTGCACAACCCAAAAAAAAAATCGGTCTTCCAACTATGATTGGCATATGAAAAAAAGAGGCATTTGCAAATTTTAAAGACAAATTTTCAAAGTGAATTTAAAACTAGAGTAACAGATATTTATCTCTTAAAGGTAAAGAAGTTTTTATTAAGTCAATTTTACAAGCAATTCCAGTTTACATGATACGGTACTTGTGAACTTGAAAATATTATTAGTAAGTTTTGATGGAGAAACTCCAAAATGGGAAAAGGGATACACTGGTGCGATTGGCAAAGTATGTGCAAACTGAAAGCAAATGGAGGTCTAAGTTTCAAATATTTGGCCAAGTTTAATATCAAGTTGCTTGTAAAATAAGGATAGAAGTTAACGATGCGACTGGATTACTTTTTTGCTAGAGTAATGAAAGTTAAATACTACCTAAATAGTGAATTTTTAAAATCAAGTTTAAGTTCTCACCCATCTTATACATGGCAGAGCATATGTAGTGTAAAAAGACTTTTAGAGGAGGGTTTGGGTTGGAGGGTTGGTAATGGCAAATCCATCAACGTTTGGAATGAGGTGCGGATTCCAAGACTTGGGCCAGGAAGAATCACAGGTCAGACTATTGATATAAACTATACAACAGTGGCTAATTTAATTAACAATGAACAATCTACTTGGAAAATGGAGGTCTTTGGAAAAAAAATTTATGAAGACCAAGTACATAAAATCATGATCATTCCAGTTGTTGGAATTGATATCAAGGATGCTAGAGTATGGAGAGGTGATAACACAAGTGTGTACTTAGCTAAAAATAGGTACAAATGGCTAAATGAAGAAGATACAATGATATTGCAATGGGATATAACCCCTCCTCTAACGGACCTACAAACTCTCTGCAATAGACTTTGGAACTTACAACTAGCAAGGAAGGTTAAAATTACATTTTAGAAAATAATAAACAATTACATGCTTCCATTCAATAATTTACAAGCAAGAAATGTGTCAGTAACGAATATCTACCCACTATGTCGAGTAATGGAGGAATCAGTGGCTTATGTTTTTTGGGAATGCATGATTTCAAAAGATATCCTGCAAGGGGTAAGGATTGATACTTCTTCTAGCTCCCAAGAACAACAATGGAAAATTTGGTTAGCATAGATTTTTACCAACATGAATGAAGAACAAAGAAAATGCCTAGAAATATCCTTCTGGACAATATGGCAGATAAGAAATAAAGTCCATCATCAAGGAGAAAAGTTGAATACATTCGGGGTAATAACTTTATTAAAGTATATCAGGCAAAAAACAATATCATTAATACAGAAACTTTAACAGCTACTAAACAAATCATGTAATAGCCTGAATTTCAACGATGTCAAAAATAGTGGTTCGAGACCATCAAATCCGACAAATGAACTCCTAGATTATATTATTTAATATTTACGAGCCAAATGTAGTTTTTAAAAGATTTTTGGAATAATAAATTGTGTTTTATAAAGATTTATTTAGTCAAGAAATTGAGAAAAAGAGGTATCGAGATCTCGATGTTATAAACCGAGCCATAAATATTTTTATAAATATTTATGGAATGTCAATAAGGTAGTATTAAAATTTCATTAGAAATTTTGACGTTTGGGTGGTCAATTAAATAAAAAGGATTAAATTGGAAAATGTGTAAAAGTTACTATAAGGATTAAATAGCTCAATTGTCAAATAAGGAAGGACCTAAAGTGAAAATAAGCCCCAAGGAGATATTTTGGGCGGCAATAGCTGAGAAAAATCAGGAAATGGGTGAAATAAGGGCAAAATTGGAAAATTGTCAAAATTAGCTAAATAAAAATGGGACTAAATTGGAATATCTAGAATTCTCTTCATTTCTCTTCATATTCATCAGCTGAAAAACAGCTATGGAAGGGGGTTCAAGCTGGTTTTCATGCTCTAGCTTCATGTAAGTTTAATTCTTGCTTTCTCCTTTAAATTTCTATGTTTTTGGAATTTTACAATTGGGTCCAACTTACTATTTCATTAGTTTTTGATTCCATGGCTAATTTTTAAAGTTTTTATGGATGATTTCTGAAATAATATGATGAATAATCATAGAATTGAAGCTTTAATTTTGGTATATGATGATTTTATCAAGTAAAATTGATGGAAATTCATTTTAGGACCTAATTAAGAAAGAGTTTGGAAATAATGTCTAATGCTAAAGTTCTGATTTTTAGGGGTTATGAAGAAGTTTAAAATGATAGACAAAAGTATTAATTGAGAAAAATTAGCTCAATTGAGGGGTTAATTGAGCAAGGACTGAATTGTATAAACTGTGAAATTTGGGGCAAAATGGAAATCAACATTTTTCACTAAAACTGTTTTGGATAGCAGCAGTAGTGTAACTTTGAAAAATCACAAAAAATTTTATAAATCGAATTAGAGGATGAATAAAATATGAAATTAAATCTTATTGAGTCTAGTTTCTTATAAAAAAAACGATGTAAGCAATGGAATTGTGAATCATGAGATATAATAAATTTTATGAGACAAGGTCAGAATGATTTCGGGTTCCCCTGTTTTGACTTTGGAAAATCATAAAAAATTGGATAAAAATAATTAGGGGCTCAAATATATATGTTTAGAATCTATAATGAGCCTATTTTCCATAGAAACAAATGAAAACATCATTTGAATCTTGTACTAGGATATAATTAATTTTTAGTGAAGAAGATTCGGAACTGTTAGACAGCAGAACAGGGGTAACTTTAAAGAATAAACTGTACTTATGGACTAAACTAAAAATTCTGAAAATTTTATGGTAAGAAGATATATGAGTCTAGTTTCAGGAAAAATTATCAGATCTTAATTTGGAGTTATATAGCTCCAGATATAAATAATTTAGTGACTATGACACATATGGACAGCTTGAATATTCATAAAAGTAAATAATAAAGATTATAGATAATGTTACTTACAAGTGTGTTATATACATTAAGGATGTGCAATGGAGAGGAGGAGGAGGAAAATATATATGAATATCCAGCTAGCATGGCTAATTTGCATGTTTTAAGCTTAAGGACTGAATTGAATAAAAGTAAAACTTCAGGGGGTAATTTTGTAAAAATGTCAAAAATGACCAAATTGAAGGGAATGAATTTTTTATTATCTAAATTAATAAATTAAATAAAATTTTTAATTTAAGATCGGGTGAAAATTGGGAAAATATTAAATTACCAAAATGCCCCATTAATCTTGATATTTTTGCAATTTCGCCAAGTAAGTTCGTGTAACTTGAATTATATTCTTAAATGCTTGAAATGCATGTTTTTTTTATATGAATATGATTTGAATGTTCATTATATGGAAATTTATGAAACATTGATATATTTGAAAAAAAAAGGGAAAAAAATCCCGGTTGAATGATAGGAAAATTCGATGGATCTCTGAAAAGGAATTGACGGTAAAAAGGATCTAGCCTGGACGGGTGATCCTATCCTGATATATCCCTCCCGAAGAATATGTGGAAAATGAATTTAGCCCGGACGGGTAATCCGAATTAGGGTCGAATTTAGCTTTGAACCAGTAATTCAGATCCAAGCTCATTAGAGTAATTGTCGTTGCAGAGGATTTAGCCTGGACTGGTAATCCCACTGTAAGGATGAGGTTCGCGGGAGTGTGCTCTCTGATATGGAATGTGTAAGACCATGGTTGAAAGATACCATGGCCACCTGATATGAAATGTGTAAGACCATGGTTGAAAGATACCATGGCAACGTGATATGAAATGTGTAAGACCATGGTTGAAAGATACCATGGCAACGTGATATGAAATGAATAAGACCATGGTTGAAAGATACCATGGCAACCTGATATGAAATGAGTAAGACCATGGTTGAAAGATACCATGGCAACATGACGGGAAAATGAATAAGACAATGGTTGAAAGATACCATGGCAACATGACAGAAAACGAGTAAAACCATAGTTGAAAGATACTATGACATCATGTCGAAGATAAATAAGATCGAGGAAGAGAAACGCCAAGATATCTATTGAACAATCGATATTCAGGTAATATGTATCAGATGGCATGGTTATATGAAATGGTTGTGTGAAATGTTTACAGGAATTGGTCATATGGAAATATATGTACAAAATAGTTGTATGAAATAATTAAGAAGATAGATAAATGAAATAAGTATAGGTACATGGAATTTAATTTATGTTAAGTTTAATACGAACTATTACCGAAATAAATATATACAAGATATAAGGAAATGATGGTGCATGAAATATTGATATAACGAAATGAATGATATATGCTTATGAAGAAACAGTAAGAGAATAATATATTTTGTGACATGTACATAAATAATTATCTTTGATATGTTGATACAAGGAAATTATGTAAGTTGAGACTATTATTAAACTCAAGTGTGATATGTTGAGAAATAGGTATATCAATGTTGAATTTATATGAAATATGTGCAAGTATACTAACAATGTTGTTGTTTGACGCTTAGACAAGTGCCAAGCTATTGATAGAATGGTAACATGTTTAATTATAAGGAGCATTGAAATGGTAAGTACTTAGATGAAAATATAATTTAAGATTTTGCAAAATTTTTTATGATCTCGATTTTATTCCAGTTGGTTTCTAATGTATGTTTTGGGCTTCGAGGGCCCAATAGAGAGACGTTATGATCATTTCAAAATATGAATAATAAATGACTCAAAATTATCTGAAAATGTTCAGTAAACTCCGGTAATGCCTCGCACCCTATTCCGGCAATGAATACGGGTAGGGGGTGTTACAAATCAACAGTATATGGGTTCCCCTGAGAGTAGATATGATAAAATGCAATTTTGACGCAGCAGTTTGCAACAATAAATTCAAATCAATGACGACAATATTATTCAGGGATTGTGAAGGTCATATATTGGCTACATGTATTTACCACAACGCCTTTATAATATATGCTACCACGGCGGGGGGTGAAAGCATGTCTTCAGGCAGTTTAGGTAGCTAAGGAGCTAGGTTTTCAAAATCTGATAGTGGAAGGAGATTCCTTGATAGTAATAAAAAAATTCGGTCATTAAAAGAGGATAAATTGAGTATTGTGGTGATTATTCAAGAAATAAAAGAAAGATGCCAGAGATTCAAAAATGTTAACTACTCTTTCGTTGGACGAATGACAAACCAAGCGACACATGTGATGGCTGAGGAAGGGGAGAACTGGCTAGAAACAAGGGTATAGATTGAAAAGGCCCCTCAAAGGGCAGAGTTAGCGGCTGAAAGGGACAAAATTTTTTTAACAGTGTTTGAAATGGGTTGGAAGAAATGAAAAATGGAAGATTCTGGCAGTTTCTTTTTTCTACAAGAACTTACATCAATGATGCTAAAAGTACAGACCATTCCAATATGGAACGATAGTGGTAGATGAAAGAGTGGATTACCAGAGGAGGAACTGCTGGTTTTTTTTCTAAAAATTAGGATGTAGTCACTTTTTAGAGTTTGCTTCTTTTAGGTTGTTTCTTTGTTTCTTTTAGGACTGGACGATCTAAGTCCCTTAGGAATTGAGTAGGGACAACTTTTGCATTAATTAGGATTTGCTCCACCGATTGACGGATGTAAGAGAGTAGGACACGTTGTACCCATGCAGAGATTGTATTTAATTTTCAATTTTAATGGCATCCATTTCTTATTTCTAAAAAAAAAAATAGTGCCATTCTTATTTTAGTTATTCTATATTTTTTTGTTAATTTAGTCTCTCTAATGAAGATAATTATTTGAATTGGACACTACTGTTAAAAATTCCATTAATTCACTAATAAGTTGCTGACATGGCACATTAACCCATTGAATGATTGATACGTAACATTTTTTATTTTTGACTTAAGCTACGAATCTCTTTATAATTAGTCCAAAAAACATTTTTTCTTGTTTACTTGCAACATGAAGATTTCAATGGTAGTATCATCAACATTTGAATCCTTTCTAAGAAGAGAGAATCCAACGATGGCGACGATAAACAATGACACCACCTTTCCCGATAAGCCCACCTACTTACATAACACCACCGGCCACCATGCCCCATCCTTGCCGTGTATTTTTAAGATCTCTGTTCTATTCTTGAAGTAGTTTCTATTGGTATATCCTTCTTTTCTCAGATCATTTTTGAAATATAGTTTGTTCAAGTCTAAAAAAAGAAAAGGGAAAAGAATAAGTTACAGGTTGTTGGCTTTGCTTCTTCATGTGTACTTGTCATCATGGTTTTAGGAGTTAAACTTTTGAATCGAATGTTTGAAATTCTTTAAAATGTTCTTGAATTAATCCAATTTATTTTCATAGTCCATGACATTTTCAGATCAGTTTGGGTTTAATGGTGGTTGGAGGGATTATATTAGTATATTTTATGACATGCTTTAGAGCATTTTGCAGTAAGGTTATGAATACCAGGACAAAACACAATCAAGGAGGGAATGTTTCTTATGTTGATAGAAGGCTTCAAAATTGTTCATGGTACTTATCACCACTAAAATTAAGGAACTGTTCTGGATACACCACTAAAAATCGTGGTAGTCGATAGCGGTAGAGTGGTCGATGGTGTTAAGCTGATAGGTGGGCTCATCAAAATGGGTGGGATCATGGTCATGGTTCATCGTTTCTATACTTGGATTTCCTCTTCTTAAATAGAATTCAAAAGTTGATAATGCTACCATTGGGATCTTCATGGTGCAAATAAAAAAAAAAGTGGTTTGGACTAGTTATAAAGAAGTCCCTAGCTTTAGTCAAAGTAAAAAATGTCAAGTGTCAATCACTTAATAGCTAATTTGATTAAATTTTCAATGACAATGACTAATTTGAACAATCATCTTAATTAGAGTGACTAAATTAACAAAAAAAAAAGAGTAGCCAAAATAGAAATGACACTATTTTATAGTGACATACGATGTAGTTTACCCTTTTTAAAAAGTGCTTTGATTAAAATTACTTTCTTATCTTTATTAAAGAAGTCTAACATATCTTACACTTTACAACATTACAGGCATTTTACTTTTTTAAACACCTTTTGATAACAATAATAAAATGACATTTATTCGAATCTAGTCGAAATTGGTTTTGTAACATCCTGATTTTCGGATTTATTCGCGGTTTTCAATCTTTTGTGAAGATTTTAAAATCTTGTATTTGGATGTGAAATTAATACTTTGAGTAGGTAAATGGGCTTATAGAAGGCCCATGTGTTGGCCAAAACCCGGTTGAATTTTTGAATTTGGACTTAAATGGTTAGGGGTTCTGGCTAAGTGGCCTTAAGTAGAGTGATGGGTAAAGTGTATCACAAAAAGAGCCTTGGTAAAGTGGCAAGGGTGACACCACTAAGCTCCTAAAAATGTGGCGTGTGGAGCATGGGGGAAGACCTGGGATCGATTCCCAGTGTTGACAAATAGATGCATTTATTTTTAAGTGCTGGAGGGGTAAGTGTTGGAGTTCAGGTGGATTCTGCTAAAGGAGAGTTTGGATCAGTCCAAACGCTTGGATTAAGGAGTGATAAGGGGAGAGATTTAAGGGATTAGGAGAGAGGATAGGAGTTGGCCGAATATTGGGAATTGAAGAGGGAAAAATCGGCAGGGGGTTTTGAGGTTAATATTTCGGCACTTAGGGTGTTGAGTGGTGCCGTTTGCTTTTGCTGAAGCACCTTAGGGTTTTTCTTTTCTCTCTTCTTTCTCTCTAGCCGAAACTACCACCTCCTATAATCTTCTTTTTCTATTTTTCTTCTTCAAAACCATTCATCAATTCTGCTGTTCATCAATAATTTTGCCAAATCCATAAAAGCCGAAATTTTGTAATCACTGCTTATGCCGATTTCTTCAAAGCCAGGTCTTACTATACTCTTTTGTTTTTATTAATCCACGATTATCTTTTCTTAATCCTAGATACCTGACTGTAATTTTACTTTAAGGTTATAGTTCCATATTGTCATCTCCTTCATCAACCAAAAGCCAAAAAACCATAGATTTGGGGGCTTATAGCTGAAACTTCAAGACTTTGGGGAATTGAGTTCTACCGTCGTTTAATAGATAAATCTGCACCGGATTGCGTGGAAATCAAGTAGGAGGAAGGGGTAAGTACTTATCATATCAGATCTGTTCTTATTTTACGATGTTAGGAAAAGCCGAAATCCCTAAAATCTAGGGAGGTTGCCGATTTGGGCATGTGGCTCTAAGGGTTTTTAACTGATGTTTTCTATCAATGATTAGTGTCTTCTTAAGTGTTGGATTGAAGGCGTGGGAGTTAGAGCAATCGGATTCGGAGCTAACTATCGATTTTGGCAAAAAGGTAAGGTTTCAAAGGTTTTTAGGGATATGGTTCGATCATGGATAAGTAAGTTTTGGGGGTTTAGTGATTATGGTTTGTAAATAAGAACTGTGCTAATAAATTGTAGGACATCAAAAGGGATCTCAGAAGCAGTCATCGCAAATCAGGTGTGTAACGCCCCTTACCTGAGACCGTCGCAAGTCAACAAATTCTCTTTCATATTCAGCCACTGACTTGTTTCCCTGTCGCAAGTCGAGAAATTCTCTTTTCTTCTTATCCAGATATCTTCTACCGACATATTTCTTCTTAAATTCATTTTGAAAAAATTCCCAAGTGATCTTCTCGGTAGGGACAACACTTCTATTGTTTCCCACCAGTTATAAGCTTGACACGGCACATATTAAGTAATCATCTGGTGAGCACGCCATTTGCTTAAAACCCTCATTATACTTTGTAACCAATATTCACTTTAACGGATCATCATCTGTTCTTCCCCAAATTCTTCAGCCCCATGTTTTTGAGCTTTTCAAATGGAGAACGTTTGCGATTCGGTTGTCGGAGGAGGTGGAGGAGCAACCGGGGTACTACAGATGTTGAGATAGGGGAGGAGGTTGTGTAGTCGATTTCTTTCTCGCACATTCTCATTATACCACCGATTCATGAATCCATAAATCATATTTTGAGTTCTTGTTCTCGCATCAATGAAATCGAGCTTCACTACTTGTTCCTTGTTCAGAGGTTTGTACTCTACTATTAACTTCTTCTTGCTCGGTTTGTTCGGTCTATCGACATCTTTTCAAATCGAAGATAATCTATAATAAAAACAAGGATTAGATCGGATCATACACAGCACACTATCACAGATTTATATGGCATGTAATTCTAGACACTTTTCACATCATACATATTCTGAGAATCGGCTAAACCGAAGCTCTGATACATGTAACACCCCTTACCCGAGACCGTCGCTGGAGTCGAGCACAAGGCACTACTAAACTTATTTGAGCACTTAACCAAATTCAGATAATTTATATCATACTTTTCAGACAAGCTGTCCAACTGCGTCATAGTTGCTAAAAAAATCATATCTCGAGTTATAAAACTCGAAATCAAAATCCGTAAATTTTTCCCGAATTTAGACTCATATATCTACTTACCAATTTTTTTTATATAATTTTTGGTTGGTCCAATCAGTACAGTTTATTAGTTAAATTCTCCCCTGTTTCAGGGTTTGGCTACTTTGACCCTTGTGCACTACGAACCAAATTTCTCTCTGTACAGAATTGAATGATCATGCCGTTTTTCTATTAAAATAGACCCAATGAGGAATCCATACATATACAGTATGACTCATAATTATTTTTTGAAATTTTAATGAAATTTACAAATTAGAACAAGGAACTCGAAGTCATTCAGACTCTGTCTCACAACAATTTAAATATCTCATAACATAAAATCCAATTGCATGCACCGTTTCCTCTATATGAAACTAGACTCATTAGGCTTTAATCTAATTTTTTTCCCAGCCCTTAACTCAATTTCCAAAATTTATGGTGAATTTTCAAAGTCAAACTACTGCTACTTACCAAAACTGTTTTAGTACAAATATTGTTAACTAGTTCATAACATCTTTACTTCAATTCATTCAAACTCTATACATGCCATATAAATCTTTAAACATAAAACAAAAACTACCAGAATTGATCTGAATAGTGTGCCCTGTTGTGTTGATCCGATCTACCCACTTCACTTCAAGTCAATCTACATAAAAATATTAAACACACACAAGTAAGCTTATTGAAGCTTAGTAAGCTCATAGGCATATAAACACAAATCATATCAAATATCGTACACAATCATATGTCTATTAGTTTAACTATTTCATCCTCCAAATCACAATTTCATTAATAATTCATTGGAATAATTTCCATATGGCTACTCACAATTTAACTCCCTTAGGCCCATTTCTCATTTACTTCATTGTCAAATTAGGGAACAATAAGGAATTGAGTGCTTCATTATCACATTGCCATAGTAAACTATGGACTTTCACATTGTTACGCATCACACACGAAGCCATAGCCTTGCCATGGTCTTACGGTTCACATATCATACCGAAGCCATATCCTGGACATGGTCTTATACGGAATCACATTATCACATTATACCGATGCCATAGCCCAGCTATGGTCTTATCTGAGTCACATTATCACATTGCACCGATGCCATAGCCCAGCTATGGTCTTATACTGAGCACACTTATCACATATTTTTCGTCAATTCATCGTGGTCACGAATAGAAGCACTCAAATCCATTGTTCCTACTAATTTGTACTTTTAGTTACACATTATTCATTAGTTAATGCAAATTGATAGTATTCATCAACAATAAAATACTTTAACAATCATAAGATTTTCATATCAAAACATTGAACTTTGCCATATGAACTTACCTGGACTAATTTGCAAAAGTCGTAGAAATTCAGGGACTATTCTTGAATTTTCTCCTTTCCACGATTCAGTTCGTTTTCTTGATCTATAATTATAAAATCATTCCTTCATTAGCATCCATTTCAATTCTATTTCACTTCACAATTTATGCTGTTCAAATTTCGAAATTACACTTTTACCCCAAAATTTACAGTTTTCACAATAGTCCCTGCTCAATTCACCCATCAATTGAACTAATTTTTCTCAATTAACACTTTATTTTTGTCATTATAAACTATTTCAAAACCTTTTATATTCTTAATTTCAACAGAAACCTTCAATTCACAACTTTTTCACAATTAGGTCCTAAATATCATTTCCTATCAAAATCACTTAATAAAACCACCTTAATATGAAATTAGAACTTAAATTTCATAATAATTCATCATAAAATTCCCTTATCCATCCAGGGTAACTTCCAATTTCACCCATAAAATCAAAAACTAATGAATTCTACAAGTGGACCTAATTGTAAAAGTCATAAAAACATAAAAATTATCAAGAAAAAGTAAGAATTAAACTCACATGATGTAAAAATATGAAAAACCAGCTTTCTCCAGACCTTCTATGGCGTTTTGGCTGAGAAAATATGAAGAAATGTCTAGACTTTTCAATTACATCATTATTTAACTATTAACTTTTATGCTATTTCCAATTTTGCCCTTTGTTCACATTGTTTTCTTGCTTATTTCATACCCAAACCGTCCAGCCATTATCCTTTGGGTCTAATTGCTATTTAAATCCATATTTTTAAATACTTAAGCTATTTACTCACAATTTAACAAATTTTGCGCTATTTTCAATTTAGTCCTTTTTAATTAATTAGCCATCCAAACGTTAAATTTTCTAACGAAACTTTAATACTAACTCAATGACACTCCATAAATATTTATAAAAATATTTATAGCTCGATTTTCAACTTTGAGGTCTCGATACCTCATTTTTGACCCGTTTGACCTAATAAATTCTTTTAATTCACTAATTTCACCATTTCACAAATTCTTCTAAATTCTTACTTGACTCATAAATATTAAATTACTATCTTGTTCAATCTTATTTGTCGAATTTAGTGATCTCAAATCATCATTTCCGACACCACTGAAAATTAGGCCGTTACAACTCTCCCCCCTTTAAAAAATTTCGCCCTCGAAATTTGTTACCTGAAAATAGATTTGGATACTGTGATCTCATTGACTTCTCTGTTTCCCAGGTTGCCTCCTCCAATCCATGTCGATGCCATAACACTTTTACTAACGGAACTCGTTTATTCCGTAGTTCTTTAACTTCCCGAGCTAATATTTTCACTGGTTCCTCCGAATAAGTCATATCTGATTGTAGCTCTATCTCAGTATGAGGAATCACATGTGAAGGGTCTGATCTATATCGTCTCAACATAGATACATGAAATACATTATGGATCTTCTCAAGTTCTGGAGGCAAGGCCAATCTATAAGCTACCGGACCGATCCTCTCAATGATTTCGTATGGTCCGTTAAATCATGGACTAAGCTTTCCTTTTCTACCAAACCGTAAAACTTTCTTCCACGGAGAAACTTTCAAGAACACATGATCACTCACATTGAACTCTATATCTCTTCTTTTCAAATCTGCATACGACTTTTGACGATCGGAAGCAGCTTTCAAACTTTCCCGAATAGTCTAAACTTTCTCTTCAGTTTCCCGAATTAAATCCACTCCGACTAATTTCGATTCACTTAATTCTGACCAATACAACGGGGTTCTGCACTTCCTTCCATACAGAGCTTCAAACGGTGCCATTTTGATACTAGCTTGATAACTATTATTATAAGCAAATTCACTAAAGGTAAGTACCTTTCCCACCGCCATCGAACTCGAGTATACTGACCTTAACATATCTTCCAAAATCAATCACTCGCTCGATTGTCCATCTGTTTGAGGGTGAAAAGCTGTACTAAATTTTAACTTAGTACCTAAAGCTTCCTGTAGTTTATTCCAAAATCTCAAGTAAACCTCGGATCTCGATCGAAATAATTGATGTCGGCACCCATATAATCTCACAATTTCGACACATATAATTCCGCTAACTTATCAAGTGAAAAACTCATTCGACCGGAATAAAATGCGCCGATTTATTTAATCATCTACTATCACCCAAATCGAATCTTTTTCTTGAGTCACTAGCAATCCGGATACAAAATCCATCGTCACATGTTCCCACTTCCATTCGGAATCATTACGTGTTGTAACAAACCGGTAGGCACTTGATGTTCAACTTTTACTGTTGATGATTAAACATTTTGCCACAAATTCACAAATTTCCGTTTCATACCGAGCCACCAATACATTTTTTCAAATCACAATACATCTTCGTACTACCGGATGAATCGAGTACATACTACTATGAGCCTCGATAAGATATCCTTCTTCAATTCTAGATTATTCGGGACACAAATTCTATTACGATGGTATAACATACCACTATTATCAATAGAGTAATCTAAGTTCAAATTATCCCGAACCATTTGTCGTTTCAACACCAATTTCGGATCTTCATCTTGTAATTCCCGAATTCGTTGAAAGAATACTGGTTTTGTCTTTAATTCAGCTAATATAGAACCATTTTCATTAACAGACAAATGAGCATTTAACGCCCGAAGAGCAAATAATGATGATTTCCGACTAAGTGCATCTGCCACTATATTTGCCCTACCCGGATAATAATCAATGATAAGATCGTAATCTTTCAACAGCTCTAACCATCGCCTCTGTCTCAAATTCAGCTCTTTCTGCGACATTAAATATTTCAAACTTTTATGGTCTGTATACACATAACATTTCTCTCCATATAGGTAGTGTCTCCATATTTTTAAAGCAAATACTATCGCAGCTAATTCAAGATCATGTGTAGGGTAGTTCTTCTCATGTGGTTTCAACTGTCGAGAAGCATATGCTACAACTTTTCTTGATTGCATCAATACACAACCTAAACCATTCGAGACGCATCACTATATACTACATATGGCACACTGATTCAATTTGAGTTAACACCGAGCCTCTGTCAACATTTTCTTTAATTGATCAAAACTTTGTTGGCACTCATCGAGACCATACAAACTCAACATTCTTCCGTAATAATTTAGTTATCGGTGAAGCAATCGGTGAAAAATCTTTCACAAATCGACGATAGTAACCAGCTAATCCAAGGAAACTTCGCACTTAGTAACATTCTTTGGAGTTTTCCAATTAATCACCACGACACCTTACTCGGATCTACCGTATACCATCAACTGACACAATGTGACCCAAGAATCCCACTTCATGAAGCCAAAATTCACATTTACTAAATTTTGCATATAACTTTTTTTCCTTAATATCGTAGTACAATTCTCAAGTCTTGAGCATGCTCGGATTCATCTTTGAATAGATCAAGATATCATCAATAAACACAACCACAAATCTATCCAGGTAAGACTGGAAAATTCGATTCATTAAATCCATAAAAGTAGCAGGAGCATTTGTCAAACCGAATGGCATAACTAAGAACTCATAATGACCATACCGAGTTCTAAAAGGCATTTTCGGTACATCACATTCCTTTACCTTTAATCGATAATACCCAGATCGAGATCTATTTTTGAAAACTCTTGTAGCATCCTTAAGCTGATCGAATAAATCATCAATACGAGGCAAAGGATATTTATTTTAATTGTTACCTTATTCACCGCTCGTAATCTATGCACGACCTCAATGAACCATCCTTCTTTTTCACAAATAAGACAGTGCACCCCATGGTGACATACTCGGTCGATAAACCCTTTGTCTAACAGTTCTTGCAATCGCGCTTTTAACTCTCTTAATTCTGCTGGAGCCATTCTATACGGTGTCACCGATATGGGAGCTGTTCACGGAAGCACATCTATCACGAACTCAACTTCTCTATCGGTGGTAAACTGGTAATTCTTGAAATACATCCATGAATTCATTTACAACAGATAGTTGCTCTAACTTTGATTTAGAACTTGAGTATCAAGAATATAGGCTAAATAAGCCTCATTTCCTTTACACAACAATTTACGAGGAGACATAAAGGAAATCATTCTAACCATGTCATCCAAATTCCAGACTCAACCAAAACAATATCTCCTATTTGACATTTCAAGCTAATTTGTTTTTCTCGACAATTCACTACCGCGTCATGTTTCATTAACCGGTCCATGCCCAAGATAATATCAAATTCAAGAAAGGGTAGCAAGATTAAATCACGGGAAATCACGACCTTAACTTTCAAAGGACGGTTATGACATATTAAACTAACTACCACACTTTGACCTAACGGATTTGTAACTTGTACATCATAATCGTGAGGCTCAACAAATAAGTTCTTTTCAGATGCTAACATAGTGCAAATATATGAATAAGTAGACCGTGGTCTATTAAAGCATACAGGAACATCATAAAGATAGAAAGTACCAGCAATTACATCCGGAGTGTTGCTTCTTCTCTCGCTCGAATGGCATAAGTACGGCAGGAGCACTAACCGATTGGCTAGCGGTATCTTTTATACCCGAACGAGTAGCCCTTGTAGCATTGCTCGACGAGCGTCTTCCTTTGAGGAAGAATTTTACATTTCTCCTCTGCTCCACTTCTTCTACTTGTAATTGGGGACAATCACGAATAAAGTGATCGGTGGCCCCACATTTATAACAAGCCCTAACTTACTTCTACATTCACCGGGTGACTTCTTCCATAATGTTGACACTTAGGCCTTTGGGTATTTTGTACACTACCCACACTAACAAAGGTCTGTCGGATGCTTTGCAATCGATTGTCATGGCCTACTTTTTCCGATCTTTCCAGATCAAGTGGCTCATTGAATTCCTCTTTAGATTTCTTCACCGGTAAAGTGAAAATGACTTAGATGCACTTCTTTTGAAAGATTCTTTACTTCTTCTATCTCGTTGTATCTTTTATTATATACTTCTTCAAGCTTCGAGCACGATCCGATAGAACAACAAATTCTCGTATCTCAATGCCCCTATCATCATTTTAATCTCATCATTAAGCCCTTCTTCAAATCGATACACATTTCTTCTTCGTGGGTACTATATCTCGAGCATATTTGCTCGGATAAACAAATTCTCTTTCATATTCAGCCAACGACTTGTTTCCGTCGCAAGTCGAGAAATTCTCTTTTCTTCTTATCCGGATATCTTCTACCGACATATTTCTTCTTAAATTCATTTTGAAAAATTCCCAAGTGATCTTCTCAAGGTACAACAGACTTCTATTGTTTCCCACCAGTTATAAGCTTGACACGGCACATATTAAGTAATCATCCGGTGAGCACGCCATTTGCTTAAAACCCTCATTATACTTTGTAACCAATATTCACTTTAACGGGATCATCATCTGTTCTTCCCGAAATTCTTCACCCCATGTTTTCGAGCTTTTCAAATGGAGAACGTTTGCGATTCGGTTGTCGGAGGAGGTGGAGGAGCAACCGGGGGTACTACAGATGTTGAGATAGGGGGAGGAGGTTGTGTAGTCTGATTTCTTTCTCGCACATTCTCATTATACCACTGATTCATGAATCCATAAATCATATTTTTGAGTTCTTGTTCTCGCATCAATAAAATCGGAGCTTCACTACTTCTTCCTTGTTCAGAGGTTTGTACTCTACTATTAACTTCTTCTTGCTCAGTTTGTTCTGGTCTATCTGACATCTTTTCAAATCGAAGATAATCTATAATAAAAACAAGGATTAGATCGGATCATACACAAGACACTATCACGATTTATATGGCATGTAATTCTAGACACTTTTCACATCATACATATTCGAGAATCGCTAAACCAAGCTCGATACCAATAAATGTAACACCCTTACCCGAGACCGTCACGAGTCGAGCACAAGGCACTACTAAACTTATTTGAGCACTTAACCAAATTCGGATAATTTATATCATACTTTTCAGACAAGCTGTCCAACTGCGTCATAGTTGCTAAAAATCATATCTCGAGTTATAAAACTCGAAATCAAAATCCGTAAATTTTTCCCGAATTTAGACTCATATATCTACTTACCAATTTTTTTATATAATTTTGGTTGGTCCAATCAGTACAGTTTATTAGTTAAATTCTCCCTGTTTCAGGGTTTGGCTACTTTGACCCTTGTGCACTACGAACCAAATTTCTCTCTGTACAGAATTGAATGATCATGCCGTTTTTCTATTAAAATAGACCCAATGAGGAATCCATACATATACAGTATGACTCATAATTATTTTTTGAAATTTTAATGAAATTTACAAATTAGAACAAGGGAACTCGAAGTCATTCAGACTCGTCTCACAACAATTTAAATATCTCATAACATAAAATCCAATTGCATGCACCGTTTCCTCTATATGAAACTAGACTCATTAGGCTTTAATCTAATTTTTTTCCCAGCCCTTAACTCAATTTCCAAAATTTATGGTGAATTTTCAAAGTCAAACTACTGCTACTTACCAAAACTGTTTTAGTACAAATATTGTTAACTAGTTCATAACATCTTTACTTCAATTCATTCAAACTCTATACATGCCATATAAATCTTTAAACATAAAACAAAAACTACCAGAATTGATCTGAATAGTGTGCCCTGTTGTGTTGATCCGATCTACCCACTTCACTTCAAGTCAATCTACATAAAAATATTAAACACACACAAGTAAGCTTATTGAAGCTTAGTAAGCTCATAGGCATATAAACACAAATCATATCAAATATCGTACACAATCATATGTCTATTAGTTTAACTATTTCATCCTCCAAATCACAATTTCATTAATAATTCATTGGAATAATTTCCATATGGCTACTCACAATTTAACTCCCTTAGGCCCATTTCTCATTTACTTCATTGTCAAATTAGGGAACAATAAGGGAATTGAGTGCTTCATTATCACATTGCCATAGTAAACTATGGACTTTCACATTCTTCAGGAAATACATCCATGAATTCATTTACAACAGATAGTTGCTCTAACTTTGATTTAGAACTTCGAGTATCAAGAATATAGGCTAAATAAGCCTCATTTCCTTTACACAACAATTTCTGAGGAGACATAAAGGAAATCATTCTAACCATGTCATCCAAATTCCCAGACTCAACCAAAACAATATCTCCTATTTGACATTTCAAGCTAATTTGTTTTTCTCGACAATTCACTACCGCGTCATGTTTCATTAACCAGTCCATGCCCAAGATAATATCAAATTCAAGAAAGGGTAGCAGCATTAAATCAGCGGGGAAATCACAGCCCTTAACTTTCAGTGGACAGTTATGACATATTAAACTAACTACCACACTTTGACCTAACGGATTTGTAACTTGTACATCATAATCAGTAGGCTCAACAAATAAGTTCTTTTCAGATGCTAACATAGTGCAAATATATGAATAAGTAGACCCAGGGTCTATTAAAGCATACACAGGAACATCATAAAGATAGAAAGTACCAGCAATTACATCTGGAGCTGTTGCTTCTTCTCTCGCTCGAATGGCATAAGTACGAGCAGGAGCACTAACTTCTGATTGGCTAGCAGTATCTTTTATACCCGAACGAGTAGCCCTTGTAGCATTGCTCTGACCAGAGCGTCTTCCTTTTTGAGGAAGAATTTTCTGTTTCTCCCTCTGTTCCACTTCTTCTACTTGTAATTGGGGACAATCACGAATAAAGTGATCAGTGGCCCCACATTTATAACAAGCCCCTAACTTACTTCTACATTCACCGGGGTGACTTCTTCCATAATGTTGACACTTAGGCCTTTGGGTATTTTGTACACTACCCACACTAACAGCAGGTCTGTCAGATGCTTTGCAATCAGATTGTCATGGCCTACTTTTTCCTCGATCTTTCCAGATCAAGTGGCTCGATTGAATTCCTCTTTAGATTTCTTCACCGGTAAAGTGAAAATGACTTAGATGCACTTCTTTTGAAAGATTCTTTACTTCTTCTATCTCGTTGTATCTTTTATTATATACTTCTTCAAGCTTCGAGCACGATCCGATAGAACAACAAATTCTCGTATCTCAATGCCCCTATCATCATTTTAATCTCATCATTAAGCCCTTCTTCAAATCGATACATTTCTTCTTCGTGGGTACTATATCTCGAGCATATTTGCTCGGATAAACAAATTCTCTTTCATATTCAGCCACCGACTTGTTTCCTGTCATAAGTCGAGAAATTCTCTTTCTTCTTATCCGGATATCTTCTACCGACATATTTCTTCTTAAATTCATTTTGAAAAAATTCCCAAGTGATCTTCTCAGCCGGTACAACAGCTTCTATTGTTTCCCACCAGTTATAAGCTTGACACGGCACATATTAAGTAATCATCTGGTGAGCACGCCATTTGCTTATAGCTTCTATTCAGTTCCATATTGTCATCTCCTTCATCAACCAAAAGCCAAAAAACCATAGATTTGGGGGCTTATAGCTGAAACTTCAAGACTTTGGGGAATTGAGTTCTACCGTCGTTTAATAGATAAATCTGCACCGGATTGCGTGGAAATCAAGTAGGAGGAAGGGTAAGTACTTATCATATCAGATCTGTTCTTATTTTACGATGTTAGGAAAAGCCGAAATCCCTAAAATCTAGGGAGGTTGCCGATTTGGGCATGTGGCTCTAAGGGTTTTTAACTGATGTTTTCTATCAATGATTAGTGTCTTCTTAAGTGTTGGATTGAAGGCGTGGGAGTTAGAGCAATCGGATTCGAGCTAACTATCGATTTTGGCAAAAGGTAAGGTTTCAAAGGTTTTAGGGATATGGTTCGATCATGGATAAGTAAGTTTTGGGGTTTAGTGATTATGGTTTGTAAATAAGAACTGTGCTAATAAATTGTAGGACATCAAAAGGGATCTCAGAAGCAGTCATCGCAAATCAGGTGTGTAACGCCCCTTACCTGAGACCGTCGCAAGTCAACAAATTCTCTTTCATATTCAGCCACTGACTTGTTTCCCTGTCGCAAGTCGAGAAATTCTCTTTTCTTCTTATCCAGATATCTTCTACCGACATATTTCTTCTTAAATTCATTTTGAAAAAATTCCCAAGTGATCTTCTCAGCCGGGACAACAGCTTCTATTGTTTCCCACCAGTTATAAGCTTGACACGGCACATATTAAGTAATCATCTGGTGAGCACGCCATTTGCTTAAAAACCCTCATTATACTTTGTAACCAATATTCAGCTTTAACGGGATCATCATCTGTTCTTCCCCGAAATTCTTCAGCCCCATGTTTTCTGAGCTTTTCAAATGGAGAACGTTTGCCAGATTCAGTTGTCGGAGGAGGTGGAGGAGCAACCGGGGGTACTACAGATGTTGAGATAGGGGGAGGAGGTTGTGTAGTCTGATTTCTTTCTCGCACATTCTCATTATACCACTGATTCATGAATCCATAAATCATATTTTTGAGTTCTTGTTCTCGCATCAATGAAATCGGAGCTTCACTACTTGTTCCTTGTTCAGAGGTTTGTACTCTACTATTAACTTCTTCTTGCTCAGTTTGTTCTGGTCTATCTGACATCTTTTCAAATCGAAGATAATCTATAATAAAAACAAGGATTAGATCGGATCATACACAAGACACTATCACGATTTATATGGCATGTAATTCTAGACACTTTTCACATCATACATATTCTGAGAATCGGCTAAACCGAAGCTCTGATACATGTAACACCCCTTACCCGAGACCGTCGCTGGAGTCGAGCACAAGGCACTACTAAACTTATTTGAGCACTTAACCAAATTCAGATAATTTATATCATACTTTTCAGACAAGCTGTCCAACTGCGTCATAGTTGCTAAAAAAATCATATCTCGAGTTATAAAACTCGAAATCAAAATCCGTAAATTTTTCCCGAATTTAGACTCATATATCTACTTACCAATTTTTTTTATATAATTTTTGGTTGGTCCAATCAGTACAGTTTATTAGTTAAATTCTCCCCTGTTTCAGGGTTTGGCTACTTTGACCCTTGTGCACTACGAACCAAATTTCTCTCTGTACAGAATTCGAATGATCATGCCGTTTTTTCTATTAAAAATAGACCCAATGAGGAATCCATACATATACAGTATGACTCATAATTATTTTTTTGAAATTTTTAATGAAATTTACAAATTAGAACAAGGGAACTCGAAGTCATTCAGACTCTGTCTCACAACAATTTAAATATCTCATAACATAAAATCCAATTGCATGCACCGTTTCCTCTATATGAAACTAGACTCATTAGGCTTTAATCTAATTTTTTTCCCAGCCCTTAACTCAATTTCCAAAATTTATGGTGAATTTTCAAAGTCAAACTACTGCTACTTACCAAAACTGTTTTAGTACAAATATTGTTAACTAGTTCATAACATCTTTACTTCAATTCATTCAAACTCTATACATGCCATATAAATCTTTAAACATAAAACAAAACTACCAGAATTGATCTGAATAGTGTGCCTGTTGTGTTGATCCGATCTACCCACTTCACTTCAAGTCAATCTACATAAAATATTAAACACACACAAGTAAGCTTATTGAAGCTTAGTAAGCTCATAGGCATATAAACACAAATCATATCAAATATCGTACACAATCATATGTCTATTAGTTTAACTATTTCATCCTCCAAATCACAATTTCATTAATAATTCATTGGAATAATTTCCATATGGCTACTCACAATTTAACTCCCTTAGGCCCATTTCTCATTTACTTCATTGTCAAATTAGGGAACAATAAGGGAATTGAGTGCTTCATTATCACATTGCCATAGTAAACTATGGACTTTCACATTGTTACGCATCACACACCGAAGCCATAGCCTTGCCATGGTCTTACACGGTTCACATATCATACCGAAGCCATATCCCAGACATGGTCTTATACGGAATCACATTATCACATTATACCGATGCCATAGCCCAGCTATGGTCTTATACGGAGTCACATTATCACATTGCACCGATGCCATAGCCCAGCTATGGTCTTATACGGGCACACTTATCACATATTTTTCGTCAATTCATCAGGGTCACAGAATAGAAGCACTCAAATCCATTGTTCCTACTAATTTGTACTTTTAGTTACACATTATTCATTAGTTAATGCAAATTGATAGTATTCATCAACAATAAAATACTTTAACAATCATAAGATTTTCATATCAAAACATTGAACTTTGTCATATGAACTTACGGACTAATTTGCAAAAGTCGAGAAATTGGGACTATTCTTGAATTTTCTCCTTTCCACGATTCAGTTCGTTTTCTTGATCTATAATTATAAAATCATTCCTTCATTAGCATCCATTTCAATTCTATTTCACTTCACAATTTATGCTGTTCAAATTTCGAAATTACACTTTTACCCCAAAATTTATAGTTTTCACAATTTAGTCCCTGCTCAATTCACCCATCAATTGAACTAATTTTTCTCAATTAACACTTTATTTTTATCATTATAAACTATTTCAAAACCTTTTATATTCTTAATTTCAACAGAAACCTTCAATTCACAACTTTTTCACAATTAGGTCCTAAATATCATTTCCTATCAAAATCACTTAATAAAACCACCTTAATATGAAATTAGAACTTAAATTTCATAATAATTCATCATAAAATTCCCTTATCCATCCAGGGTAACTTCCAATTTCACCCATAAAATCAAAAACTAATGAATTCTACAAGTGGACCTAATTGTAAAAGTCATAAAAACATAAAAATTATCAAGAAAAAGTAAGAATTAAACTCACATGATGTGAAAATATGAAAAACCAGATTTCTCCAGACCTTCTATGGCGTTTTGGCTGAGAAAATATGAAGAAATGTCTAGACTTTTCAATTACATCATTATTTAACTATTAACTTTTATACTATTTCCAATTTTGCCCCTTGTTCACATTGTTTTCTTGCTTATTTCATACCCAAACCGTCTAGCCATTAACCTTTGGGTCTAATTGCTATTTAAATCCATCTTTTTAAATATTTAAGCTATTTACTCACAATTTAACAAATTTTGCGTTATTTTCAATTTAGTCCTTTTTAATTAATTAGCCATCCAAACGTTAAAATTTTCTAACGAAACTTTAATACTAACTCAATGACACTCCATAAATATTTATAAAAATATTTATAGCTCGATTTTCAACTTTGAGGTCTCGATACCTCATTTTTGACCCGTTTGACCTAATAAATTCTTTTAATTCACTAATTTCACCATTTCACAAATTCTTCTAAATTCTTACTTGACTCATAAATATTAAATTACTATCTTGTTCAATCTTATTTGTCGAATTTAGTGATCTCAAATCACCATTTCCGACACCACTGAAAATTAGGCCGTTACAAGGTGTGTACCGAACACCCTTTCTTAGTTCAATTCGGCAAAAGTCGAAATGCCGAAATTTCGACATTTCATGGTCATGTGAGTATGCCAATGCTCTCAAGTCATAGAGTAATGGTTAGATCTGGCATCGCAAGGTGGTAAGCAAGTTCGTGTGACGTTTTAGCGTATTTCAGAAAAAGGGGCTCGATGGGCCAAAACTGGGCCCAATGGGCTTACGGACCAATATGGGTAAGAGATGGGCAAATTAGCCTGTTAGGTAGATGGTGGAATCAACTTGCATAAAACTGTTAAAAATTATTGAATTAGCTTGTGTAGTTGCATAGATCACGAAATTACCCCTAAAGAGCAAAATTACCGAAATTACCCCTAAAGAGAAAAATTACCGATATACCCCTAGGGTTTAAATTGGCTGAACTGCATGATTGATCAATGTTGTATTTTACATGATATGCTTTTATTAATATCTGTTGCATGGGATTGGGGTATTAATGGAGGAAATCGAAAGCGGTTCATCCACATATTGGAGGCTTTGCCTCAACTTATCGATATTTGAGCGTTCTTCGCAATCTGTGGAGTGTAGGGTGGGTGGGTTGAGATATTCCCACATGGAGTGTAGGGCTGGTGCAGGCGGTGTAGCGGTTGGTGGGTTGAGTAGTCTCTCCGGATGGGTTTGCATGCATTACTACTATTGTTACCTATGTTCTTGTCTTGGGCCTAAGGGCCACTTTGTTATGTAAAAAGGGCTAAGGCCTTGCTATTGTGATTCGAAGGGCTTGGTCCACTGTGTCTTTTATCTGAGTGGGGCTTAGGCCCAATGGGCTCGAGTGATTTGGGCTTTGGATGGGTTTCAGATACACTGAGTTTTCCCAAACTCACCCCTTCCTCTTCCATCCTTGCGGTGAGCCCTAGAATTGGTGGACTTGGAGTCAAGGATTCAGAGTGGCCATGAAGATTTATTGCCGATTTTAAATAAGTTTAGCATTTAATTTGGATTATTTTTATTATGCTTAAAGTTGTAATAAGGCCGCTCTTTTTAATTAAATTTATTTCGGGGATTATTGAACTGTTTAGCACTAGGGTTCGTTTTATAAAAACTACTTGTTTTTAAAAGATCACGATGACGCGCAAAGTTTCCGCAAAGTAAATGTTTTCCAAGAAAATAAATATTTTAAGCAAACGTTTTTCAACCTTAATCATTTTCTTAAGAGGGACATAATCAAACGGTTTTCTCAAAATTATACGAGATGTTAGAGTGTGGCAATGGCGGTGTGCATGTCTAGGATTGGATCCAGGAAGAGCTTGGTACTTAAGCAGTCCGACGGACTCACCTCCTCTTTTTCCTGGTTTCCTACCTGGTGCACAGCTTCCATTCACTTTAACCTACTTTTAAAAGTACCTTTTACAACACCAACTAAATTTTTTCCAAACTAAGTAATACGGAATGTCTTGAACGCTTCGATGTGGCGCATTAGATCCGGTCATAACGTCTAGGCCGGGTTTGGAGTGTTACAGGTTTAAATAATTCAATTTATTGTTAGAAAAATAAATTCTTAGAATATTTTATTTTCATATTAATATATTTATAATTGGCTTAAATAATATTTTTATTAATAAAATTTAAATTTAATACTAACAAAATTTATTTTGACTTAAATCTCAAGTTCTATTTTTCATTATCGTAAATCATGTGTAATTTGTCTGCGACTTTTAGTTTAAATCCCACTATATGTATCCTCTAGATATATTTTACTTATTAGTCTAATTATACTCTAAAATACTTGATTTCAATTATAATTAGGGTAAATTACATATATAGTCACTCAACTATCAAATTTTTTATTTTAGACGCCTAAAATAAAAAGTTTACAATTTAAGTAGTTCGGTCATTTTGGTCACTCCGTTAAAATCAAAATGGCTAAAAAAATGGTATAATAACAAATTTATCCATCAACTTTTATATATTATATCAATTTAGTCATAATTTTAAAAATAACCCTCAAAATTTACAAATAATCTTAATTTAATCCTAATTCTAAAACATAAATATTTTCAAAAAATATGATAATAAATTAAAAAATAAATAAATTTAAAATATAAATTTTTATATTAATATTAATATTAAATAAAATAAAATCCGTCAAGTCTCAACCCTTTCATCCACCGTTACACTAGATAATAATTTTGAGATGGGAGGTATGAGTTGTGATGAAAACAGGGTTGAAAGAGACTTGGAAGCGGCTGACAATATAAAAGACGCGCCCATTTTGAAGCGTCACATGGCAAATATTAGCCTGACACGAGGCGGCTTGCTTATATTTTTCTAAAAAGGTAGGTTTAACGTTGCTTTTAAAAATTGTTGAAAAAAAGTGTTATTGAAAACAACTTTTGCCATTTAAGAATTAGAGGGTTTTGTATAATAAAAAAATAGAGGGTTTAATATTGCTTTTTTTTAAAAAACCTCTACAATGAAAAATAAGTTAATTTAAATGTATTATTTTGATGTATAAAATATTAATTTTAAATGCATTAACATAATTAATATAAATTATTTATAAATTTTAATTGAAAAACAAAGGTAACATTAATCTACCAAAAGAAAATCAGCAGATAAGATAGTAAAAAAGTAATTCTCATTTCACTTTCAGTTTTAATATTAAATTAGAAAAAGCTTTTAGGGGTTTTGAGCCAGGTGCACGTTGCACCCTTTCAGTTGACACGTGCTTCATTACATTGGTTTTGCCGTTTTGGGGCTACATGGCAGCTTCGTTGCCTGACACGTGATTTTTTATTTTATAAATGTAATTATTTCACATAGAGGGAAAGGATTTTTTATAAAAAAATTGTTTATGTAATGATAAAGAATTTAATTATAAATTTGTTTAAATTTAAATTTAATTATTTTTATTTAAAATATAAATATCATCAAAATAATATTAATAATCATTTAAGAGAAGAAAATGAAAACTTTATCCCAGGGAATCCTGCAGCGGAGCTTTTCACCGGCTTTGAGCTTGTATGGAAGGCTTTGAAAGTGGGGTTTTGTGCTGGGAAGCTTGGTGGCAGAAGAAAGGAATATTTATTGGAAAAGAATGGCCTTTTGGGGGGTTTTTTTTTTGGGGGGATGAACAGTGTAGGAACCTATAATGACGAGGCTGATGATGAATACAAAAATACAGAGAGGTGATGTCTTTGAAGTGAAATCATTGTTGGGTTTTGTAAGATATTGATAATTTTGAAAGCAACTTTGTTTAAAGGTTTTGTTTTGTTGGTAAGAGAAGATACAGCATGTGCCCAAAGTTACTACGGCCGCTAAACTTAATGTGGTCCAAAGAAATTAATATGGTCCAAAAAATTAATTAGTATATTCTTTAAATATTTTTAGTTTCAACATTTTAAATTAATTAGTGTAATTAATTTAGTCTAAAAATTAGAGTCAACATCTTAAAAAACGAGAAAAATTAATTTTGTTGTAATTAGTACATTTTTAAATATCTTCATTTTAACATCTTAAATTAATTAGTGCAATCAATTTAGTCTAAAAAATTAGAGTCAACATCTTAAAAACGGAAAAATTAATTTTGTTGTAATTAATACAATAAATAGGTAGAGTAATATATATATATGTTTATTTTTATGAACATTAACAACACCCTAACGTAAACTCATATTATTATTAACAAAATTAAGAAGCCCTTCTCACTACACTTTATTATTTGTAATTTTATTTTTATAAATTTATTCTAAACTGTTTTTTATAAAAATCTGTTTTTCTAATTTTTTCTTTTTTATTTATTAATTCTTGTATAAATTACAATCTGTTTTAAACTTTTATAACTACTGATTTTTTCGTCATGATTTGTAGTGTTCAACAAAATATGTCGAATTTTTACGGAAGTAACTTAAATGAAGGCAATGAGATCTCTATGGCGACATCACCATTTTTCACCGATCGGGTATAATATTTATCATGATGTTAATTTTTTTTTTATCTTCATAACATTTAATATTTGTTAACAAAATTATTTAAAATTTTAGGTCTTCGAGTCTCATGAAGAGCTGATGCAATAGGTGCAAAACACGGCATTCTCTCTTGGTTATATCATCATCACGAGAAGATCAAAAGCAAAGGAAAATGGTGTGGTGTCTTACGTCACACTTATTTGTGACCGTGGCGGTGAATACAAATTTAAAGAATCAAGTAAAAAGTCTGGCACCAAAAATATCAACTATAAATTTTAATTTGTAGGTTCGTATTTAAAACAATATGATAGGTGGACGTTGAGGGTGATATGTGATCAACATAACCATCCACCTGCACAATATATGGAGGGACATGCTTATGCAAGGCGGTTGAAAGAAAACAAAAAAAAAATTGTTGGTTGATTTGACGAATAAGAATGTTACATCACGTGACATATTATCGACACTGAATGAGCAGGACGAGAATAATGTTTCTACACTAAAAACCATATACAATGCACGGCAAAAGCTTCGTTCGTCCCAGAATGTTGGTAAAACTTCGATACAAATTCTTATGTTGCTTTTGAATGATAAACAATTTTTTACTGAGTTTTCAGTAAATAATATTTCAAATGAATTGGAAAATCTATTCTTCATTCATCCATGATCATTGGATATATGGCATGTATTCCGCACGTTTTGATTGTAGACGCAACGTACAAAACGAACAAATATGATCTGCCTTTTGTTCAGATTGTTGGTGTGACTTCAACCAACAAGACATTTAGTATAGCTTTTGCCTTTACCATTAACGAAAAGGAGGAGAACTATAATTAAGCATTAACATGTCTAAAGTTGACACTAGAGGAGTGCATGTACCCATGTGTTATTGTGACGAACAGAGAGTTGGCTCTGATGAATGCTTGCCAACAAGTTTTCCCCGATGCCACTTGATTACTATGCAGATGGCACATTACTAAAAATATTAAAAAGCATTTTAGGCAGTCTATCAAGTCGCAACATGAGTGGGACTCCTTTCGTGCTATGTGGGCTGTAGTCGTTGAATTTTCAACGTGGATATTGTACACCGAAAACTACAAAAAAACTCCAATCAATGTTGAGCGAATATCCAGGTACAAGCCTCGTTATTTTATAAATAATTATTTATAGTTTTAGAAGACTTTTTATACATAACTAACATTTATATAAATTCAGGTGTTTTAAAATATCTAGATCAAGTGTGGTTAAGCAAATATAAGGAAATGTTTGTGTCATTCTGGATTGATCGGCATCTCAACTTTGGAGAACGAACTACGAATAGAGTTGAGAGCCAGCATGCAAAGCTAAAGAAATACCTTTGTGCAAAAAATTCTTCTCTAGATAAATTTGTTAGTTGTATCGATTAGATTGTGAAATCTCAACTTACATCAATATATGAAAGTATTGAAAAGAGTAGAATTGTCCTCAAACACAGACACAACTTATCGTGTTTCAGATTATTGCGGGGTTTTGTGGCACTTGAAGCTCTAGATATCCTAGAAGGGGAACTTCAGCGGTCGAGTAGACATCAACTTGACTCTTCAAACTTTGGTTGTAAACTACGTTATTGTTATGGGTTACTATACGTTTGCATGCTATCAGTCTACTTGAATTCAGGTGGCATATTTAACAATTATCTTCTAAATTTTATTTATATATTGAATTTTTATAAACTAATGGCATATTCCGTTGGATTCAATAGATGTATTCTGGAGGAAGCTTGACTTATCACCATCAACTTTAGTGGAAAATGAGGATATTTGTTGTGAAGGTGAGTTAGAAATGTTCAAAAAAAACTTCACTAAGCAGTCAAAAGCCGGGAAAAAATGTTGTTAAGAAAGTTAAGAGATATATTCCAGCCGAGTAAAACATTCATTAAAGAACCTACAATTCAAAAAAATATGAGTGGACGACCAACCTTGAAGAAACAACAACAAAAACGAGTCAATTCTATAAGTCAAGCTCCCAGAAGACATAGCCATTCAACCACGTCAAAATCTGTTGGGTTGGATCTGGTAGAGTTGAACAAAGAACTTGCAAGACATAGTTCATACGTAAACGAAATTCCAAACTTAAACTAGGAGCCATCAAGCAAGTTTCAGACTTCATAGACTTAAACCAGATGCTTGAATCATGTGACACTCATCCTCTAATGAAAGAAATTCCAGATATGTTCCACCCTTACATCACATATGTACAAGATGTCAGGGGTGATGAAAATTGCTGATTCCGAGCAATATCTGTTTGTCTTGGTTATGGCGAAGATAAATGGCTCTATGTTCGACATCAACTGGTAGACGAGTTACTGTGTTCATATGATGTCTATGCTAGAGTTTTCACTAATGGAATCGATGTTTCTCACAATCGCCTGCACCAGCAGAACACTAGATGGTTATGCCTATGACAGGTGTCCTGATTGCCAACAGGTTTGGGGTGATCCTCAATTATTTAACCAAGCGAGGTGACATAACTTTCTTTCCTCTTTGGAGAGGTCCGGAACATTTTCAATACCATCATGCTATTACAATTGCACATGTATATGATAATCATAATGTGATGGTACAATGAGAAAGAGATTACCCAATGCCTACTATTTCAGCTTATTGGATCCGCCATAAAGCCCTGTCTACAGCTGGATGGCAAACCATGTATATGTCACGTCTAGAATTTTATAGACAACTGAAACCTTGTAATCTCAAAACACCTGTTATAACTATAGAGGATTATTGTTGAATAATATTAATTTATTATATTTTAGCATTTTGCTCATATTTTTGTATTTATGTATTCATATATATGTATAACAATAATCCTATAATAAAAAAAATATGTTGAATAATAATAATACTTATATCTTTAATAATAATAATAATAATAATATTTAATAATCATACAATAATAATATTTATAATATTTAATAATAATACAATAATAAAAATATATTTAATAATTAAATGAGATAAAAAGTGAGTGGAGAGGTGATAATTAATTCTTAATCATTACAGTAGAAAGATGTTAATTACTAACCAATCAATAAAAGTAAAAGAACATTAATTAATAACTAATTATTAATTATAGTAACGTGTGTTATTTATTAGGTGTTTTTTAATATGTTGGGGTTTTTTTTAGCCAACCCTATCATAATATTTCTAATGTGAAACTAATTAGAAAATTTGATATAGAATTAAATTTTTATATCCATTACAAATTTTAATATTACATTAGAAGTTTTCACATTTATTTAAATATTTTGGTATACCTCAAGAAATTATGATGTCACCTAAGCCAATCCTTTAATGTTCAAAGACAATTATAAAATTACTTTTTAAACATAAAAATATTTAAAATATAAAACTATTAAAATTGTATAAATAAAATATACAAAACTATAAAATTAAATTAAAAAAACTTCATTCTTTATTTTTTTTCTTTTTCTCTGAAAGACCCCTAACTCCCTTAATCTTCTTCTCTACACTAGATTATTGCCACAACCAACTTTATCATCGTTGTCAAATTTGGGCTTCTTTTTTGATGAATAGCACCACTAAAAAACTCTTTGTATTCCCTTTTTTTTAGTTCCTCCAAGCTGAAAGTCGAGAAACCTCTAAGTTCTTACTACTTCCACTATCTGACAAGCTTCCTTGTCACAATGGCTACTAAAATCTTCCTCCTTCCACTCTCTTTAAAACTCCAACACAAAGTTTGGTAGAAATCATTTTCGAATGAAACCCTAAACTGTACAGAGCCAACATTTTGATAAAAAAGAGTAAAACCCCCAAAAATTGAGATCATTAGGTCTCGAAATCACCTCTAAAAGAAAAAAAAAAAGATAGAACTTGAATCCACCAAAGATGAAAATTTGGTGGGAGGAGTCGAAAACTAAGTAGGCCAAACAATAAGGAATCGAACAATAAAAAAAGTAAGGAATTACTCAAAAAAGTGTTCTAGCAAAATGAGAGGGTCGAATAATAAATAACTCAAATATATATATTGTTGAAATATATGGAATGATTGAGATGTACTTGAGTAAGTGCTCACTTTGTAGCACTGCGACAGATTGACTTGTTACCATATTTAGATGATTGACAATTTATTGAACCAAATTTTTGGGTTGTGTTAATATTGTGGATTGTATCTAGCCCATCAATGAATATCATATCACTTGAGGAAACATTTTTGGTGACTCAAATTAGATCAAGTTTATCTAATCCTTTGTATTAAGAAAGTTGGAAATAGTTCGAACATTGAAGACTTAGTTGCCAATAGTTCTTGTTTATTATTATTCTATTTATTGCGCTAGTTTAGCTGTTGTTTAATAGGGATTGATATAAATCTTCATTATGCTAGCAAGTCTCGAAAAACTCTATATAATGGAGAGACTTCTCTAGGTTTTTGTATTGATTATTAATAGCATTATTTATGAGAGAACATTTGATTGTAAAAACAATTGTGTTATGGTTTTACAAGCTAAGTTCACAATGGTGAATTTAATGGTGGCAGTATCAGTCTCCTAAGATAGAAAAGTGAGGAAATTATCATTGAGTATGATAGATTAGGTTTACTTATTTTAAGGATAGAAGATAGTGGATATTTCTACTAAGCTAGGCTCCGTACACGTAGTGAAACAGAACTGCATAAATAATCTTTGTGTTCCATTTTTTTGTGTATTGTTTCGTAGTGCTTGAAGAAGTGTCAGCTTCCCCAGCCACTTCTTCTAGCACTTAACTTGTTTGTTAGCAACTACCTTCAGGTTAACAATTGATATCAGAGCCTTCCACTTAACATAATTAGTGGAGAATCCTGATGTTGCTAAATTCAAGCTATGAAAAGTTTATCTACTTTGCGTCCCATAATGTTGGAGACTGGTCATTATGCATTTTAGGATCCATTAATTTATTTCTTTTGTTTTTTTAGGAACTTTGAACCTTTATTGACTTTGCTAAACAATTGAGTTAATGAAACTCATTATAGAAGCTCATTATAAAAGCTTCTTTTATAAACTAAAGAGAAGTAGAAGTATTTCTTATCAAATTTGTCTAAGTTACATTAGCTTGTTAGCTTATTAATTCTCAAGTGACTTGCTTCTTTGTTCAGCAGATGTTATGTTTTAGGGCTTTAGCCTATTATATTTGTACACCACTTGCTTCAAACTACAAGATATTACATTCATTACTGGAGTAACTACCGTCAAATACACAGTAAATAATCATTTACACATGCAATTAAATGTCAATCACATCCAAATCATGTTAAACAATCAATTTTAAGTCTTAAATGATCTTTAAAAAGTTGTTTTCTAAATGAAACATTCACCTACGGTTTCAAGTTAACTAATATACACATTCTAACCATATTTCCAATCAAATCATGCAATACACATAGATTATAATACCTTAATTCAATTACTACATCCACTTGATTTTAAACAAATCAAAACATACCAATTAGTTCAAACATTCAAATATCAATCTTCAACTGTAACACCCTAAACCCACCCTAAAATTTTAAGCCAAATCTGGACAAGTTACACCAACGTAGAAAAAATGTACTTCTTTTTAAAATCTTAACTTTGAAAACCAGAAATTCATTTTAGTTGATTTAGACTACAAAGAAATTCATTTTAGTTGATTTAGACGATTTTGTAGTTTCGCTTTAGACTTGGCAGGTAATGATGGGGTTATAACAAGAAAAATAAGACTCCAATACATATTCCAAATCCAAAGGATTAACTTGTAGTTATCTCAGTGCAAAACAATCCAAGCTCGCACATCGTCCGATCCTAAATTAGATGCCTTCTTGACAGATAAAAGTAAGACAAAGGGTGAGCCACCAAGCACCGCGTATAACCAAAACTCAAATAAAAATAAACAGAACGTGATATAGAAATCATAATAACGCAAACATTTGATAACAGTTGTATAACCAGTACGAAACAGATCTAAAGTATCACAGAGGTTCCAACAAAGGTAGTACAGCAGAACAAGGCAAAATAGAACAAAACCGAATAGAGTAGAACAGAACAAGATGGAACAGAGCAGAGCAATACTGAATAGAACTGAACAGAACAAAGCAGAACAGAATAGAACAAAACAGAGCAAAACGAAGCATGTATATTTATGCAAATGCAGTATTTTTCAACAGATTAGGAAGTATATTTATCATAAACAGTCTTTCTAAACTCCGCTACATGCCAGAATAGAGTTCTTCCTCGAACTTATCCATCCAAAACACACCAATAAAGTCATCCCAAGTTGTCTAGCAACGATGACCTGCCATTTCTGAGTTGCCCGACAATAATGGCTTATCAACACGGCCTGGGAACACGCCCATGTCCTTACCTGTGTGTCTCACATAGCCTAGGAAAACGCCCATGTCCCAGGCCGTGTGGTTCTAAAGCGTAAACAGTGAGTTACATGACTTGAACTATAACAGCCAGTTTTTAATGAAATCAGACTAGTGGTTTCGGAACCATAAATCCGAGTCCGGAAGGAAAATTATTTTAATATTTTTTCATCATCTGCATTATGATAGGAATATCTTATAAAAATTTTGTTAAAAAAATTTTACTGATTACATGTTTAATTGATAAAATGACCAAATTGCATGAAATGCAAATGTTGATTCTAGTAGCTATAAATATCAAATAGCTATGGGATTCAAAATTTGAGGTTCTTATATGGAAAATAGACCATTAAGTGGAGTTAGTAGATAAACATGATTAGTCATCACGGGAAAAATCTAATAAAGAAAATGACTAAATTGAAAAGTGAAAATAATAAAAAATGATAAATGATTAAATAACAAAATATCATCTTTTTCATCATCTTTACCAAATTATTTTACATGGAAACCCTAGTCAAAAAAGCTTGAAGGTAGCAAGCTTATTTGACTCAATTAGGTGAGTATTCAAGTCTCGTTTTTAGTAATTTTTATGTTTTCGAGATTGTAATAGCTTAATTTGGCTATCTTGGGGATTAATTTGTAAAGTTATCAAAGTACTAGGGGTTTTCCATGGATGAATATAGTTAAGTTATAAAGTTTTATGATAGAAAATGAAAGGTTGTTGATAGGTAAACAACTTTTGTTAAGGAAATTTTGATGAAATCATGATTTTGAGACTAAATTGAAAATTTGTAAAATTCATAGAAAAATTTTAATTTTTATGAAATACATGGACTGCAAATGTTATATGTAAAAATTAGCTAGGCTTGGAATAAGGATTAGATTGCATGAATTTCATTTTCCAAGCCTAGAGACGAAATCATAATTAATCAAAAGTATAGGGGAAAAATGGTAATTTTGCATAAGATGTGAATTGGATTGAATTGAATATGAATTGTATTAAATTAAGCTAAATTTACTCGTATAGATCTGGATCGACCAAAAATAGTGCTAGATCGAGGTAAAGAAAAAGTAACGGATTAGTAGCTTACAAGTTTATGAACATTATTGAGGTAAGTTCGTGTAACTAAATTGTGTATATTTGTATGTTTGAATTGAATGTTGCATATGTGAATTTTGAAATTGTTATTTATATGAAATTGATTACATATCCGACAAAGCCCGATAAATGTTAAGTTCTGTTTGAATAGATGAAATTTTGATGGATACAAGGTTCCCAAATTGGTTGTAGTTCTGCATATATTACGGACACACCACAGCTCAAAAGAGCGTCCCGTTATTAGCCCTCACGAGCTTCCCGTTATATGGTTCTTGTGAGCTTCCTATTAATAGCTTTTCGGAGCATTGTGTCGTGGACACACTGCAACTCTTATGAGTGTCCTGTTATATGGCTCTTCATGAGCTTCCCGATTAAAGGCTCTTTGTGTGCTTCCTGATTAATAGCTCTCTAGAGCTTCTCGATAAGTCTCGCTAGAACTTTTCGATATATGGCTATCTGGAGCTTCGCGATTAATAGCTCTTCGAAGCTACCCGTTATTAGCTCACACGAGCTTCCTGAACATGGCTCTTATGACCTTCCCGCTATATAGCCCGGATAAGCTTCCCGTTATATGTCTCACATGAGCTTCCCGTTATATGGCTCAAGAGAGGGCTCCTCATTTATATACTTTTATGAGCATTCCTAAATATGAATTAATGGATTACAGTTTTGTACACTTCAAGTGTACTACCTGTGTATCCATCGGTATTTCAAGTAAATTCAACGGGAAAAGTTTTAACATGGGATAATCTGAACTTGAGATGAATTACTATGGAAATATACATGTTATCTAAATATTTGATGTGGAAAAAATATATATATATATGAAAATTTTTACATTATGAGCTCATCATTTTTTCTTGATATTCACATGAAGTACATGACTAACATGTTTCTTGAGATTATATGTGTTTAGGTAAATTGCCAAATTTCTTTGGATAAATATTTCTATGCTTACTTTATGTGTGAAATAATGGTAAGTTAAATTTCATATTATATGAACTTACTAAGCATAATATGCTTACTCTATTTTATTTTTCTTTGTTCTATAGTAATTTGGAAGCTCGTTGGGTTGGAAGCTTGGCGGAGATATCATCACACTATCTATCTGCTCATCTCGGTATATTTTAGTAAATCAACTTTGGTTATAATGGCATGTATAGGTTAACTTGGCCAATGTTGGCATATAAATGTTTTGGTTCTAACTAGCCATTAGAATGGCTTGTGATGGACATGTTTTGATATGAATATAAGAGGTTATATCATGTTTGATATGTGTTTGAAATGGTTGATTGATAGAATCATATTTGTATATTAATTGATTAAATTGAGTTAGCATATTTGGAAAAATATGCATATATGTGAATTTGGTAAGTTAGGTAAGTTTGTGTACTTGGTTATAAGAGGTATTAAATCATGTATAAGACTTGATTTCGAATAGATTTGAATGTCTTACATTGGCTTGAAAATATGTTTAAGTGTTTATGTAGGTGGAAGGAAAATTTGGCTGAGAAATATGGCTTAGAAATGGCCTTATTTTGTCCACACGAGTAGAGACACGGGTATGTGTCTCAGCCGTGTGTGACACACAGCCTAACATATGGGCGTGTGACTTGGCCGTATGTCCTCTGCATCTTTAAATTTTCAAAACAGAATGCTTAAAATTGATCTCACGCCCTGGCACAGGGGTGTGTGGCTTGGCCGTGTGACCCCTGCACCTATTTAATGCAAATTTTATGTTCACACAGCCTAGCACAAGGGTATGTGACTTGACCGTATGACCAAGTCAAAAAGTTACATGGGTATGGGAACGGGCTAGGACACAATCGTGTGACCCTATTTTGAATAGCCACACGGCCTGAGACATGGGCATGTCTTTTGACCGTGTGAGCCACATAGCCTGACCACACGAGCGTGTGTCCCCTACACTAAGAATTTTTTTTTTGAAATTTTGCGAAAACTCCTCTGAGTACTTGGATTAGTCCCAACTTATTTCTATTGCGTATTTTGGCCTTGAGGGCTTATATAATGGACAATATGATTGATTACTGATATGAATTAGAAATGATATGAAGTGTTTGTACTTGATCTGTAAACTCCAGTAATGCTTTGTAACCCTGTTCTGTGACGGATATGGGTTAGGGGTGTTACATGGACACATGCCCATGCCCTTGCCCGTGTGGCACACACAGCCTGGGCACATACCCATGTCCTTGGCCATGTGGTTCTAAAGCGTAAACAGTAAGTTACACGGCTTGGACACATGCTCATGTCCTTGCCCATGTGGCTCACACGACTTGGGCACACGCCCATGCCTCTAGTTGTGTGGTTCTAAAGCATAAACAGTGAATTACACGGCCTGGACACACGCCCATGTCCTTGCCCATGTGGCTAACACGACCTGGGTACACACTCATGTCCCTAGCCGTATGGCATCGACAGTCTCATTTTTCAATGACTGAAAACACAGAAAAATAGGGGTTTCGGCACTTACCTGATACAGACTCGATGTAGGAGCAACAAGGATGAATTCTCATCCCTAAACGATAAGCAATTGTCCAATAAACAATTAACTCACAGTCAATTGCTAAAAACTAATTTTCTAAAATCAAAGTTACATCAAAGAACTTTCGATACCATAACTTAAATCAAACTTACAATCCAGTGAATTGAATTAAAAGGAGAAGTCATATCCCTAAAGAATTAGCGTAATGTAACATAGCAAAAAGAAATAAACTTGAAACGGTGAAATCAAAACAGTAAAGAAAAATGCCAAAAGTAACGTTAGAAAATAAAATAAAATAGTAAACGAGAACCATGAACAACAATGGAAGTTTTTGTTTGGGGAAATTTTTACTACAATAAACTACCCCATAAGGCAATTAAGCAAAAACATCTTCATAGCTTTTACCCAGACTCAAACACAGGACCAAATGGCAAGTTGAGGACTTACCACTGAACCAACAGGCTCATTCTTGATATCTATTGCACACAATTAACTTATAAACCACACATTCCAAGGTAAGGGTTTAAGAAAAATAACAAAATTTCCAGAAACATGATTTGAACCTAGAACCTCACACACATGACCAGAACACTTAACCACTAAACCAGGTCAATTTACTTTACTAAAATTTCCAAAGTCTAAACTTAAACCGAGGGATGACCTCTTTTGGTTTCAAAACACAATTTCTTCTAAGCCAATTTTTGGGATATTACATCAACTATACCACACCATATTGAAACATGCCATTCTATTTCACTTACATACAAATTTAGGGATAATGTGAGCTTCTAACCAATCTGGCTTGACAAGTTATGCAAAGTAACGATCTATGAGGAAAAGGGAAAACAAACAAAGCAACCATATAGGATGCTTAGTAAGTTCATAGGCATATTAAACAAAAGCTTACCTTAGTTTTCAATTAAGCATAATAAGCTACTAGCCTGACATAGATTGTCTAAATATGGCAAATCACCACAACAACAACAATGTGAGCTTTAACATGTAATCAAACCATATAACATCTCAGTCACTTATCATACCAATTCATGTCATTATATAAAATAATATTTCAATCTCATCCAATCAAGGGAAAATGTAATCATATATTCGTTCATGACATTACCTACACCTCGTCAGTCATAACTTATGGCAGTCCACCTTTAACAAAGTTTCCAGAGCTTGTTCCCTCAACCTCCTAACCAACTCCCACAACCACCTTATCTATATTACCTACAACATTCTCGCTGTAACGCCCCAAATTTCTATAGTTTCAAATTTTGTAAGTGTTTGGCTTGAAAGTGTCTGAATCTGTGTTTCGAGTTATTTTTGGTTTTCTTTTTTTTCTATAATTATCGAAAAAAGCCTGACTTGAGGTCAATGGGCTTATAATGAATTATGGGTAAAAACTTAACAGAATGGTCCTACTGGTCTAGTGGTTAAGTGGCAAGGGAAAACGCTTAGGGTCAGAGGTTCGATTCTCTGCAATGGCGATGGGATTATATTTGCTGCAAGTTGCAATTAAGAGTTGGGTTTTATTAAAATTCTGAGTTGTGGCCTTTAGGGAAGAATTAGGGTTTTCTTATTTTTTTCTTGTTGACAAAACAATTTCTCTCCTGTTTCTTCCTCTTCTAAACCCTTGCTGCCGAAATTCTTTTCTTTTCTTTCTTTTTCCTTCTTATCCATTTTTCTTCTCCTTCGATTTTTCCTTCTCTTCCGTTTAACTGTGCGTTTAAACTAAGTACAAGATTTTGGTTAGATATTATTTAAAAGGACTTTGGTTGTTGTTTAGGGATTAATTAAGGCTCGGTAGATCAATAATCGAATCTTTAGCAGTGAGAAAACATCATTCTTCGTCACCGTTCTTTGTCGAAGGTAAGTAGCTCTCGCATTTTGAGATTTGTCCATTCTTATATAAGTTGTTTTAAGTGACTGATTTGCACTCAGTATTGTCAATCTTAGGCTTTAGAGTGCTCGTGGTTGGATTAGCAGCGAAAAGGAATTAGGTGTGTACTCCGATCGCGTAGAAAATGAGTTTCAACGAAAGCTAAAAAGTGGCCTATCGACTCCACACGGGCGTGTGGTCTACCCGTGTGGTAGCCTGCGTCGTAAGACACGGGTGTGTCACTGACGAGGCAGGCCATGTGTGCGTCACACAGGTCCAACAGACACAAGCATGTGAGGCTGACGAGGTCGTGTGCGAGGCACAAGCTCGACCAATTGGGCCGTATAGGCCGTACGGGCGTGTGGGTTACACGGGTGAACCACACTGGCGTGTGGGACTTTGGGCCAGGCCGTGTGATCCACAAGAGCAGGGCACATGGGCGTGTGAGCCCAATTTGTTTAAAATATTCTGTAAGGTTGCAAGGGTCACCTAAGTCGATTATAACCTGACTGTAGAGGCGGTAAGTATTACTTAAACCTCATACTCTGATTGATTATTGAATTGTATGCAAAAGCATGTTATTATAAGCATTTGTATCAGTTTGATTCTGTATATCTATTCTATCATGATTTTGATAAGATCTGATATCTGCATATAAGCATGTCATGATATGTATGTTGCATTGTATTGGGTTGGAATTGTTGTAAAGAGAAGGAAGTCTGAGAGGCGATTAGCCTGTTATCTAGCAGCTACACTGCATATATCTATTATGTACTATTTTACGGTACCTTTTGGTGTGTAGGATTGAAAGGGTTGATTATATCCCCATACTTGGTGTGTAGGTTTGGGTGGGTCGATTCTAACCCCACATGGTGTGTTGGGTTGGTCAGAGATGGTGTGCAGGGTTAGTGGGCATGTTTTCTGATGTCTGATTTGTTATGCATGTGATACCTGTATGGCTCAGGCTGAGCTATTTGTATTTTGTTATTTGTTTGTGTGCATGCTGTTTGTGGAGATGTACACACTGAGTTTGCGAAAGCTCACCCCTTTGCTTATTTGTTTATTAGGTAATCCTCAGCAGTAAACGAATATGTACGACAGAGGGCTCGATGGCGACCACTGTTGGACATTTATGGATTTTTGAGTAACATTCTATTTGTCCGTTTTACTTTAAATATTTATTTTTAGGATTAAAATGTCTTTGAACTTAAACTATTTTTAAGGTTATTTAAGAATTTTAAACAATTAAGCTATTGATTAATGAATTAATGATGTTTTAGCTTCCGTGATAATGAAATGTGTTCACTTGATATTCGGTTTGGAGATTTTACGAACTAAACCATTTTTAACTTGCTAAGATTTTCTAATAACACTCTCATGTGACGCCGCCAGATTCAGCCATAATATTTAGGCTGGGTTTGGGGTGTTACATTTAGTGGTATCAGAGCCAAGGTACAAAAACTCGACTGTAAATTTTGACGGTAAAAAGAATGAGTTTCGAAAAGTAAGTGGTAAAGTAATTCGAAACGTTTATAATCAATTAGTGGTTCACCGAGTCTCCGGCGCCGATCGTGTAAATTCTCTGAAACTTTGATATTAATTGTCTAAAAGTATGCTTATGTTGAAATTTTATCTGTATCTGTCAGAAATCCTGTGTATGTGTTATGAAACTACTATAGGTAGTACCTTACTTAACACTTTAGGTAGTGTAAACTGGAAACCGTAGTGAGCCTATTACTCGCAATAACTAATTCTGAAAATCTGATACTATTCTGCATAAAATATCTGCTAATAATTATCGAAACTGTAAACTGATGTGCATAAAAATTTTAAATAAAAATTAATTCAAAAGTTACGATGAGCACACGTGGTACTCGTGGAAGGGGTACTGGAGGCTGAGGTAGAGGCCGTGGAGGGATTCGAGCTAAGTCTCTCACATCTGATACTATTCCTAATTTGGACTTTAGCGGGACACTAGTATTACCTGCTGTTGAGACTGGTGCTGAGTCTATTGACCGTGTAGCTAGGGCGACGCACTGTCTCAAGCTATGCTACGAATTTTAGAGAGGTCCGCTGGGGCTAACACTAGGTCTGGAGGCTGTGGGTTGGTTACGGAATGACTCTAGTTGAACGAGGCTGAGATATTTAGGGGCATCGATGGAGTTACTCTGAGTGTGGCCGAGTACTGGATGGAGGCCACAGAGCGTATAATGGATGATTTGGATTTTACTGATGAGCAGAAGCTCAAGGGGGTTGTATCTCTGCTTCGCGATGAGGCATACCAGTGGTGGTTGACCGTTAAGGAGGGTACATAGCCTGATAGGTTGACTTGGGATTTGTTTAAGACCACCTATCAGAGTAAGTATGTGGGAGCTAGCTATACTGACGCTAGGCAGCGTGAGTTCCTGAATCTCACTCAAGGGGACCATTCAGTGGTCGAGTACGAGGCCAAATTTCTGAGATTGAGTCGCTATGCAAGGGGTATAGTGACGATTGAGTATGAACGCTGTGTCCGGTTTGAAGACGGTCTTCGAGATAGTCTGTAGGTTCTGATAGCTCTTTAGAGGGAGCAAGATTTTTCAATCTTGGTTGAGAAAGCCAAGATAGACGAGGAGATGAAGCACACTAAGCGCCAAAACCGTTAAAAGGGAAAAGTTAAAAGGGACTCTGAGTTATCTGATTCTGGGATGAGGCCTAAGAAAAAGGCCAAGACTGACGGCCCGTTAGAGTTGGGCCTAGAGTTGCACCTACTGGGGTGGCGATCTGTCAGCTATGTAATAGACGCCATTCAGGCTAGTGTTAGAAATCTACTGATGCTTGTTTGAGGTATGAATCGACTGAGCATCGACTTAAGGATTGTCCACTGAGGGGTAATCAGTTGCAAGCTTCGGTTGTTGAGACTGCGCAGCCGCCAAGAGGAGTACAGCAGCCACCTAGAGGCCGAGGACAGACTAGGGGTGGTAATGGTATAGGACAAGTTCAGAAAGCACCTAGCAGGGGTGCTGGGCCGACTGAAGTGAGACAGCCTACACTTGCCTATGCTGCACGTCGTCATGAGGATAGAGATGCTCCAGATGTCATCATGGGTACATTTTTTATTCTTAACGTACCTTATGTTGCATTGATAGACATAGGCTCTACACATTCTTATGTTGCATGTTCTGTGTCTGAGACTTTGGGAATTCTGTTTGAGAGTACTTCTAGTGATATTTCTGTGGTGAGTCTGCTGGGGCAGACCATTAGGGTTAGTAAGCTATTCAGGGACATTCCGTTGGAGGTCTAAGGGATAATATTTTTTGCTGATCTGATGGAACTTCCGTTTAGGGAGTTCGACTTAATTTTTGGTATGGACTGGTTGATGAAGCATCGTGTAAGTCTGGATTGTGCTAAAAAGAAAGTGGTTCTGAGGACTGAAGAGGATAATGATATAGTCGTGATTGGAGAACGACAGAATTATCTGAGCAATGTAATATCTGCATTGGTAGCAGAGAAGCTGGTGAGGAAAGGATGTGAGGCATACTTAGCCTACATCAGTGTTTCTGATTCTATGGACTCTTCAGTTAAGGACATATGTACTGTGAGGGACTTTCCAGATGTTTTTTCAGAGGAATTACCAGGATTACCTCCGAGCTGTGAGGTAGAATTTGGGATTGAGTTGATTCCTGGTACAGCTCCAGTGTCTATCGCCCCTTATTGAATGGCACGGAAGGAGCTGGCAGAACTAAAGGCTCAAGTTCAGGAGCTGTTAGATTGTGGGTTCATTCGTTCTAGTTTGTCTCCATGGGGAGCACCGATTTTTTTTGTAAAGAAGGAGGGCGATACGATGAGGATGTGCATCGCCTATCGTCAGTTGAATAAGTTGACAATTAAGAATAAATACCCACTTCCGAGGATAGACGATTTATTCAATCAGTTCAAAGGGGCTTCTGTGTTCTCTAAAATCGATCTGCGATCAGGATATCATCAGCTGAGAGTAAAGGAGGCCGATGTGCATAAGACGACATTTAGGACTCGGTATAGACATTACGAGTTCCTAGTTATGCCTTTTGGGTTGACTAATGCACCAGCAGCATTCATAGATCTGATGAATTGAGTGTTCCAGCCTTACTTAGATCAGTTTGTAGTAGTGTTCATCGACGACATTTTGGTGTAATCTAGGACGGAGGATGAGCACGGTAGGTATCTGCGGGTGGTTCTGCAGATTCTTCGGGAGAAACAGCTATATGCGAAGTTTAGTAAGTGTGAATCCTAGCTTTGAGAAGTGACATTTCTGGGACATGTAGTTTCTGTAAAGGGGATTAGAGTGGATCCTCGTAAGGTTAAGGCTGTGTTGGATTGGAAACAGCCAAAGAGTGTGTCAGAGGTTCACAATTTTCTGGGTCTGGTAGGCTATTACCGACGCTTCGTAAAAAGGTTCTCGTTGATCGCAGCACTGTTGACTAATTTACTGCGTAAGGGAGTTCCTTTTGTTTGGAAGGACGCTCAGCAGGAGAGCTTTAAGAAGCTCAAGACAGTCTTGACTCAGGCTCTAATTTTGATACAACCTAAGTCTGGCAAGGATTTCGTTGTTTACAATGATGCGTCACATGTGGGTTTGGGTTGTATCTTGATGCAGGATGGTAAAGTGGTCGCGTATGCATCTCGTCAGCTCAAGACTCACGAGGCTAATTATCTAACGCATGATTTGGAGTTGGCAGCGGTGGTTTTTACTCTTAAGATCTGGAGGTATTACTTGTATGATGAGAAATATATCATCTACACTGATTACAAGAGCCTCAAGTATCTCCTCACCCAGAAGGAGTTAAATCTTAGACAGCATCGCTAGGTGGAGCTGCTTAAGGATCATGACTGCGTTATCGAGTACCATTCGGGTAAAGTCAATATGGTGGCAGATGCGTTAAATTGTAGGGTGATGACCGACTTGAGGGTGATGTTCACTCGACTGAGTCTTTATGACGATGGGAGTCTTCTGGCTGAGTTGCAAGTTAAACCGACGTGGTTGGATTAGATTAAGGATAAGCAGTTGGGAGATAAATCTCTTGAGTTGCGATTCCATCAAGTTGAGGCTGGAACAACCACTGATTTTAAGATTGACAGTGATGGGGTGCTGCGTTTCCAAGATAGGATTTGTGTACCTAATAATGAGGATTTGAGGTTGTCGGTTCTGAGAGAGGGCCATAGTAGCCCTTACGCTATGCATCCTAGGGGCAACAAAATATACAGGGATCTTCGAGAGTTATACTGGTGGCCAGGGTTGAAACGTGAGGTGACAGACTTTGTTGCTCGTTGTTTGACTTGCCAGCAGGTTAAAGTTGAGTATCAGTTACCTTCGGGTTTACTTCAGCTAGTAAGGATACCAATGTAGAAATAGGAGCGAGTAACGATGGAGTTCGTTAGTAGGTTTCCTCTAACACCCATAAAGAAGGATTCTGTGTGGTCTTCGTGGATCGATTAACCAAGTTTGCACATTTCATTCCTGTTAGGACGGACTTTTCCTTGCAAAAGCTGGCTAAGCTCTACATTTCCGAGATAGTGAAGTTGCATAGGGTTCCTGTTTCGATCATCTCTGATAGGGATCCTCGTTTTACGTCTTGATTTTGGCAGAAACTTCATGAAGCTTTGGGTTCTCGTTTGGATTTCAGTGTTGCTTTTCATCCTTAGACAGATAGTCAGTCAGAGAGGGTGATTCAGATATTGGAGGATATGTTGAGGGGTTGTGTCATAGATTTCCGTGGTAGTTGGGAGGAGTACTTGCCATTGACAGAGTTCGCTTACAATAACAGCTATCAATCTAGTATTCAGATGGCACCATACGAGGCACTTTATGGTCGTAAGTGTCGCACTCCTTTGTGCTGGACTGAGTTAGGTGAGCGACATATTCTGGGTCCGGAGTTAGTATCAGAGACTGAGGATAAGGTCCACATGATTCGTGATCGACTAAAAATGACTTCTGATAAACAAAAGTCCTATGCAGATTTGAAAAGGAAGGACATCGAGTATTTTGTGGGAGACATGGTTTTTCTTAAGGTCTCGACATGGAAGAAGGTTCTGAGGTTCGGTCGTAAGGGCAAGTTGAGTCCTCGATTTATTAGGCTGTACCGGATTCTGAAGTGAGTAGGACCAGTCCCATATCAGTTGGAGCTTCCTCCAGAGTTGGATCGTATACATGACGTATTTCACGTGTTGATGTTGAGACGCTATCGCTCCGATCCTACTCACATTGTACTTGTGGAGGAGATTGAGGTTAGACTGGATCTGGCATTTAAGGAGGAGCCAGTTCAGATTTTAGATCGCGACGTTAAGATTCTGCGTAGGAAATCTATTCCCTTGGTGAAGGTGTTGTGGCGGAATCATAGCACTGAGGAGTACTTGGGAGCCAGAGGATTCGATACGTCAACAGTATCCCCATCTTTTCTGATCAGGTAAAATTCGAGGACGAATTTTCTTTAAGGGGCTAGAGTTGTAACGCCCTAAATTTTTGTAGTTTCAGCTTTTGTAAGTGTTGGCCTTGGAAGTGTCTGAATCTATGTTTCGAGTTATTTTTTGTTTTCTTTTTTTTTTATAATTATTGAAGACAACCTGACTTGAGGTCAGTGGGCTTATAATGAATTATGGGTAAAAACTTAACAGAATGGGCCTGCTAGTTTAGTGGTTAAATGGCAAGGGAATACGCTTAGGGTCAGGGGTTTAGTTCCCTGCAGTGGCGATGAGATTATTTTTGCTGCAAGTTGCAAATAAAAGTTGGATTTTATTAAAATTCTGAGTTGTGGGCTTTAGGGAAGAATTAGGATTTTCTTATTTTCTTCTTGTTGACAAAACAATTTCTCTGTCGTTTCTTCCTCTTCCAAACCCTTGCTGCTGAAATTCTTTTCTTTTATTTCTTTTTCCTTCTTCTTTGTTTTTCTTCTCTTTCGATTTTTCGTTCTCTTCCGTTTAGCTGTGACATTTTCTAGTGGTTTTGACGATTCGGTAAGTAACGTTTAAACTAAGTACGAGATTTCAGTTGAAGATTATTTAAAAGGATTTTGGTTACTGTTTAGGGATTAATCAAGGTTCGGTACATTAATAATCGAATCCTTAGTAGCGAAGAAACACCGTTCTTCGTCGAGGGTAAGTAGATCTCGCGTTTTGGGATTTTTCCATTTTTATATAAGTCGATTTAAGTGACTGATTTGGGCTCAGTATTGTCAATCTTAGACTTTGAAGTGCTCGTGGTTGGATTAGTATTGAAAGCGAATCAGGTGTGTGCTTTAATCCCGTAAAAAATGAGTTTCAGCGAAAGCTGAAAAGTGGCCTATCGACGCCACACGGGCGTGTGGTCTGCTATTGTGGTAGCCTGCATCGCAAGACACGGACACGACAGACACGAGCGTGTGAGGCTGGAGAGGTCGTGTGCGAGGCACGGGCTCGACCAATTGGGCTGTGTAGGCCGCACGGGCGTGTGGATCACATGGGTGAACCACACGGGTGTGTGGGACTTTAGGCCAGGTCGTGTGATCCACACGGGCAGGGCACACGGGCGTGTGAGCCCAATTTGTTTAAAATGTTCTGTAAGGTTGCACGGGTCGCCTAAGCCGACTGTGACCTGACTGTAGGGGCGATAAGTGTTACTTAAACTCCATACTCTAATTGATTACTGAATTGTATGCAAAAATTTGTTATTATAAGCATGTGTATCTGTCTAATTCTGTATATTTGTTCTACCATGATTTTGATAGGATCTGATATCTGCATATAAGCATGTCATGATATGTATGTTGCATTGCATTAGGTTGGGTTTGTTGTAAAGAGAAGGAAGTTTGAGAGGCGATTAGCCTGTTATCTAGCAGCTAAGCTGCATATATCTATTATGTACTATTTTACGGTACCTTTTGGTGTGTAGGGTTGGATGGGTTGATTATATCCCCACATGGTGTGTTGGGTTGGTTGGAGATGGTGTGCAGGGTTGGTCGGCATGTTTTCTGATGTCTGATTTGTTATGCATGTGATACCTGTATGGCTAAGGTCGAACTCTCTGTATTTTGTTATCTGTTTGTGTGCATGTTGTTTGTGGGGATGTACACACTGAGTTTGTGAAAGCTCACCCCTTTGCTTATTTGTCTGTCAGGTAATCCTCTGCAGTAGACGAATCAGTACGACAGAGGGCTCGATGGTGACCACTGTTAGACATTTATGGATTTTTAAGTAACATTCTATTTGTCTGCTTTACTTTAAATATTTATTTTTGGGATTAAAATGTCTTTGAACTTGAACTATTTTTAAGTTTATTTCGGGATTTTAAACTATTAAGTTATTGATTAATGAATTAATGATGTTTTAGCTTCCGCAATAATGAAATGTGTTCACCTGATAATCAGTTTGGAGTTTTCACGACTTAAGTAACGACAATGAACTGAACCATTTTTAACTTGCTAAGATTTTCTAATAACACTCTCATGTGACGCCACCAGATTCGGCCATAATGTCTAGGCCGGGTTTGGGGGCGTTACACTCGTTCTCTCAAAACTACGTTGATTCACAGATTCTTCAAATGAGCTCTACATTCTCAATGAGTAAAACAACCACCATATGAAACTTATCCTTAACTTTACTCAAACCAATTTGGTTCCATTCTCTCTTTCTCTCTTTAGTTCATCCATGCTTGGCTTCCATTCAAGCTTGCTTGGGAATATCCAAGAAGGATTAGATTAATTTTATCATTTGCTTAATTTTATTCGTTAGAAAATAAAAGAAAATGAAATGAATAATCTACATGATTCTCGTAAAAATTTGGAAACAAAAAAATTTATTTTGGATAAAAAGAATTCAATTAATGTTTAGATTTGGTTAAAGATATGATTTTTATATTGATTAGTTATATCCAATTTTAGTTTGAAAATTAAGTTATATTCAAATCGAGATTTGATTAAGAATGATTGGTATTCAGTTTTGAATGAAATTCAATTAGGAATCATGTGAAAGAAACAAGAACTTGATTTATTTTGTGGAAAATGTTATGTTTCTGCAGTGAAGAATATGAGAAAAGAAAAATAAAGGGGAAGAAGAAAAGGAAAATAAAGAAACAAAAAGAAAAAAAATAAATTGTTCAAAAAAAAGCATAGGGACTAGTTTTAACAAATGGAAAACATTGAGAAAACTACGTTAAAAGAAATGAAGAAGGGAGGAAACCAGAAAGAGAAGCAGAAGAAATGAAAAATAAAGAAAAAAAAAGAATGTTAAAAGAAAACAACTAAATTGCTCAAAATGAAAAAATATAGGGATCAGTTGTATAATTTAACATAAAATTTCCATTTGAAATGATGATTTAACGTGTCGTATCAGCTTACCATTATACTGTTAACAACAATTAACGGCTTAGTGACTAAAACGTAACATTTCAAATATAAGTGACTAAAATATAATCTGAGACAAACAAAAGTGACTATTTTAATAATTTATCCTAATTATAATTATTATATTTATTTTAAAGGTTTATTTGTTAGCATATTAATTATCATTATGATTATGATTTATAAATTATAATTGGTGATGTAATCACATTTCCATAAATTATTATAATTATGATTTATAAATTTATTTCAATATCATATATTTACATATTAATATATAGGGTAAATTGCATAGATAATCTCCTTACTATCAAAAATTTTCATTTTAAGCATCTAAAATAAAAAGTTTGCAATTTAAGCACCCACATTACATAGTTCGGTCATTTTAGTCATTATCATTAAAAGCACAAACGGCAAGCTGACATGGCAGTTAAAAAATCGATATGATAATAAATTTAGCCCTCAAATTTTACATATTATATCGATTTAGTCATAATTTTAAAAATCAACCTTCAAATCTTAAAAATATTTTCAATTTGGTCCTAATTATAAAGAATTCTAAAAATATATGAAAATACATAAATATTTTTAAAATAATAATAATAAATTAAAATATATATATAAAAATAAATAAGTATTCCTCCTCAACCCCACCTTGCTGCAAAAGTCTTTTGCAGAACCACCCTAAAAATAATTATAATATGGAACACCGTTTATTTTCCTGGCCAGTTAAAATATTTCTATTTCCCGACAGAAGATAAAAGGAGAGCATAAAAGAAAACATCGAACTTCAAAAGCAAAACCACCATAACTCAACCAATATGAATTATGAATTCTGATGTTAAATTGTATATTTTTATTTTAGGGTTTAAAATGAAAATTTTTATAGTTAAGTGACTATATATACAATTTGTTCTAATATATAAATTATAATAAACTTGTTAAAAAATGATAAATTAATTAAATATGTTTATAGATAATTTTATATTTTGTCAACTACTAAACCTATAATCAAAATAATTTAACATTACTTAAAAGTAACACATAAAATAGTATTTTTAAACTCAAACAAAACAAATCCAGTGGGTTTAATAAATTAAACTAAGAACTAAAAGCTTGGTTTCAAGCGTTGAAAGAATATGGTTACAGTTAAAGCTTAAGAGTGCATTGTCCATTGACTGTATGAACATGAAAACACAATGTCGGCAGGTAAGGTCGGGGAAGTTGAGAGGCAATGTTATGGAACCACCATGTTTCAGACCCCTTGTCTCTCATTTTATTACCAAAGGCCAAAGCCTTTGTTTCTTGGAAATGGGCATAGGGGGCACTGAACAAATAATAAATATGTACTTTTGACGTGGATTGTGTTATAGTGGAAGTAGACTCGCAGCAGTCAATTCGATTTATTCTATGATAAATCGTTTGACTGTTGTTACCAATACATGCTTTAATAATAACAGTAATAATTGTAAAATTTAGGTCCAATTCATTTACCTTTTTTGTTGCATATAATTACCTCCTAACCTTATCCGCGTATGGAATTTCTCATTTTTCTTGAAATTTGACTCCTTTAAAATTAAGTCTATAGTGGTATACTACGACTTACTTTTATGAAAATGATCTTCTTTTTTTTTTCGTAGTATAAATCAATCAGGTTGTCATTTGACTCTTAACTCGACAATTTTCATATAGAAGGACGTGGATTCGAATGTGTTGAAGTCCATTATCCTCCTATTTATGAGTAGTTTTAGGAATTATGTAAAAAAAGAACAGATATTATCAGAACCAATAATAACATTGTCAAAAAAAAAAAACAATGAGATTATTATTGATCTGGCATTAGTTGTAGGGTCGATTTATTTTTTTTATGTTAGTCAATTATCAATTACTGAATCTCATAACCGAATTGATCAACTAATTTGTCCCACTAATTTTGTCATATTTTGACTCTTAGTGGTAATTTAAAAAAAAATGTACCTCTTATTCACTTACACCTTGGTGGCACGCCCACTATGTGGGTTAAAAAAATTTATGTAACAATTTTATTAGGCATAATAATTTATTTGGAGCTCAACTTTATAAAAAATTATTTTAGTATTCTATTTAATTTTTACCTCTTTTAGTTCTTAAATTTGTATTTTTATCAAATGATCCTAAAATGGATAAAAGTTAATGTTTGTTAACTTTGGTGATGTGGTATACATATGGATGACACATCAACATTTAATTAATTTTAAAAATATTTTATAATTTTTATACCTTTTAGTAATGTTGATGACTTTTAATGTTTAAAATGATTTTTATATTTTCTTAAAATTTTAAAATTTTAAAAATTGATTAAATGTTGACGTGACATCCATGTGGCAATCAACATGTATGTCACATGAACAAAGTTAAAAAAACGTTTACTTTTCCATCCAGTTTGGGGTTATTTGGAAAAAAACACAAGCTTAAGGGTTAAAAAGGTGAAAAATTAAATAGAGTGTTAAAATGACATTTTTTTGTGTAAAGTTAGAGGGTTAAATAAGTCATTATATCATTTTATTAAAAGTTGATATAAAACTAAATATGACTTTAGTTGAAATGATAAAATTAATATAGTAACTGAGTCCAAATTCCATGAATGTATTAATATGTATGTATTTTTCTCAAAATAATATTTTTACTCTATAAAATGATTGAGTTTTTGGTAATTTTATAACTGAATTAAGACCCAATTAATAGGTGATACAAACTTAATCAAACACATTATAATACTACTAGATTTTGTCATAACCACAATGTGAGTGAAAAAAATTATGTTAGAAATAGTTTTTAATTTCTTCAACAATGAAAGTAGGTTTGAGTGGAAATAAAATTGTATTTTAATATTATTGAACACATGTTTGATCCTTAAATTTATAATTGTTTTATTTAAAATATATAAAAATATAAAAATAAAAGTATGATAGATCAATACTCATCGACAAGTAGAATAACATGCCTTAGATTCAAGTTGATTTGACAATCAATATAGAAGATCGAAAAAAAAAGTTCTTTGAGTTTCGGTTCCTAGATTTGTGATGTACAAAGCTATTTTATGAATAAAAAAAACGCAATTGTAAAATAGAAGGGGAAAGAGAGCTTTCAATTGATGTATATAGTGCAAATAGGAAAAGCCATATAGCATCATTTTAACAACCAATAAATTAAAATGAAAACTTTTGAATAGTTTAATGACCAAATTGTAACTTTTTTTAGTTAAGTGACTAAAACGAAAACTTACATATAATATAGTGACTAATGATAAAATTTACCCTTTAAATTATCTATTAGCCGTGGTACGTAGGTCAACAAAGTAATTAGCATCTCCACTCACGATGCGGTATCATGCTATTAGATTATGAAATACTTACTATTTAGGTAAAAATTATATAATAAATTTATAAAAATTAATTTAAAAATAAAATAAAATTTTAGTTAAAATTATAAAATATTGAAAATTATTATATTTTAAATTTAAATTCCGCATTTTTAGATTTTATATAAATATATATAAAGACAAAGATATTCTCTAAACAATATTTATTGATTTATGAAATTAAAGATTATAAAAATAATAAATAATATAGATAAACTAATTTCTTAACTCGTGATAATTAACCAGACTAAACTCACATATAGCAGCCGTACATGATGGGTCTTTGAAATCCACGCAAATAATTGTAAATGATGGGTCTCGAACCTAGGTACTTAATACTTAGAACCTCGCCTTTGGCAATTGAGCCAAGGTCTCATTGGTTAAAATATAATATATTTATTTTTAAATTTTTGTTACAACATTTGTAACATTTCAAAAATACTATGACCGAGAAAGTAAAAACAAAATAATATAAATATTTAATTTTTAAAATATTATAGTTTATATTATGATCAATATAAATTAAGAATAAAAATTAATATTTAAAATGAATTTAATTAATTACTATTTTTGGTAATGTGTTCAAATTCAAATGATAATGATATATCATTTAAAAAATTAAAGAAAAAACAAAAGTTGATTATTTTGGAACGATTAATATTTTAGCAATCCAACTGCTAAATTTATTAATATAATTGTACTTGTCGTGCATGTAAGTTTTCAAATTAGTCCGGTATCTCTATTATATCAATATAAAATATTGTATATATTAATATTTATTGAATGATTGAAATTTTTTACATAGAATAAATAGTTAAAATTTTTAAAATTATATCAAATTTGACACGTATGATCTATATGAAGGAATAAGAAACATAACAATCAGAGTTTTACACCTATATAAATGAATCCTCCAATTTAAAAATATTATATAAAAGTGTAATATTAATTTAAAATTGGTAAATTTTAATAGTAAAAATTTTAATACAAATACTAATGTTGTTTCAACATTGTTTCTCATTTTATATCATCAGTTATGTGTTTCGATAATAAATGCAAATATGTTTTTGTGATTTTATTATTATTTAATATTTGTTTCTTTGAAGTTGATTTTAGAATAATTGAAATAATATTAAATTATTTTATAAATAGATTAATATTCAGAATAAATAAATTAGTATATTAATTAAACCAATATTAATAAAACAAAATGAGTTGACAGATCCAGTTTGAACTTTGGAGCCAACCAGATGTACCCACCAGCAATGGGCTTTGGCACACATAGAAAGTCCAAAAAGGAAACAAAACAAATCATGCACCAGCCGGGAATCGAACCCGGGTCTGTACCGTGGCAGGGTACTATTCTACCACTAGACCACTGGTGCTGCCTGATGTGCTCTCTAGAAGTTTAAGCTCTTTTGTCATTGTCTTTCGGCATTCTATTCTACTAACATCCTGCTGCATTCGAACCAAACGTCAAACCCATCCTCTAGGACAAGGTTTGGGGCCAGAATTTGTAACATGGAAAGCAAGGACGAAGTAAATATATAATCATGAATCCCAAGCTAACCTGCCCTATATCTGCTAACAAAACCATATGTTGTAATTTCAATGTTGAACCTTTGCAAGCTTTGTACAACTTTGTTGAGATTGTGAAGCAACTTTTATCTCTATATCTGTTGTTTCCCTTCCTAAATTATGCACAGCTTCCCATAATATCAATGGAAAAGAAGACACTTCACTAATCACAAACGCGATGCAAGTATGCAAAGCAATGTTATCAAAATCGAAATGATCACCACAGCTTAAAGCTGTTATCGCCCGTCTAGGATGACGTCCGAGTTGCTCATGGACATGGAAGAAGACATGTTCCTCTTAATTTCGTTGAATGTAGGATGTTCCCTACCACTGAACCTCCCCCACGTTGTTGTGCTACTCAATCTGTGTAGTAGATTTAATTCCATGCCTTCTCCTTCGGATTCAGCAGCACCCTCATCTCTTGCCTCTAACAGCTTCATTACTTGCCTCATCGTTGGCCTAACATGAGCTTCTGGATGAGCACACAACAATCCTAGTTGCATTAGCCTCTCTACTTCCTCATTGCTGTGACCACCCTTTCCTTTTAGCCTATCATCTAGAGCTGAAACCAGTTCTTGTCTCTCCATTAACCTCCATGTCCAATCAATTAAACTCGGCTTCCCTTCTTCAATCGGCCTCCGTCCACATACTATCTCCAACACCAACACTCCAAAACAGAATACATCTGTTTGAGTGGAAGCACGTCCAGTTTTAATCAATTCCGGTGCCATGTATCCTACGGTTCCAACCACTCGAGTAGTGCTAGCCAGTTCACTGTGATGATGCGTACGTGCTAATCCGAAATCGCTTAACCTGGCATTCATATACTTGTCGAGTAAGACATTGCTTGCTTTAATGTCCCTATGCAAGACCTTAGCTTCCCAACCCTCATGCAAATACCAGATTGCAGAAGCTACATCTTTCAAGACTTTAACTCTCTCATCCCAGCTCAACATTGAGTCCTCATGACAGTCGAAAATTCTCTTATCGACGCTCCCATTCTCCATGTAATCGTAGACCAAGATCAAGCTCCCTTTATCGTTCCTAGACCAACCTCTCAGTCCCACCAAATTTCTATGCTTCAATCTCCCTAGACTTGAAACCTCAGCCAAAAACTCTCTAATCCCATGCTCACTTTCATTAGAAATTTTCTTCACTGCAACTTCTTGTCCTTCTTTCAATACCCCTTTATAGACATTCCCATTACCTCCAGAACCAATCACATTTTCATCTGAAAATGCCTTTGTTGCTGCATAGATCTCTTGATACCCAATCCTGTGAGGCCAATACTCCAATTCCCAATTTTCAATATCATCTTTCTTACCATTTCTTTTCCTTCTAAATCTAACCAAAAGAAAGTACATTGCAATGCAAAAGCTAACAAGCAAGACAGCCCCAATGGTAACTCCAACTATGAACCCTGTTGATTCAAACACAGAATCCTTTGGTGGCACAAATGAAGGCAAATTAGTAGTGACCAAAGCATTACCAATTGAGGGATTCGAATTACTAAAGCTCCAAGCCAGAATCCTATGACTCTCAACCAACTGGCCTGTTGCTCCAGCAAATCCTACATGCATTTCATCAAGAAAAACAGTAGAAAGGTTCACAAACACACTTATCAAAGGCCTTATAGGCCTTTTATCCCCCACTTTCGCCATAGTAACATTTAAAATAGAATCTTCATAATCAACCCAGACTTGATAATTAACACCATTATTAAGCTTCAATCCCTTCAACTTATCACCTTCACTCCCTCCCCAAAACCCTGTAGGACTTGAAGCAACAGATTTCAAGGAGTTCACATCAACACCCACATGGTTATCATTGATATCATCAAATTCTTGGTTTGCAAACACATCAAACTCGACACCAAAGATACTGCTGTTGGGATTACCATTGTTGGAAAAGTTGAAAAGACCCAGATTCTGAGACGAACTGGCACCAGCTATACCAGCAGTAGGCAAGAAGGCAAAAGCAAATCCATGACCTGGGAGAAAACCCTTGAGAGGGGCAATGGAGAAAACGAAAGAAGTATAGAAAGGAAGTAACTTTGATGAATTTGATGATGACTTCACTGGGATCTTCGAAGGGTACAAAGCACGACCAATAGAGAAAGTCCCATTTGTGATGGAGAGGATGGAAGAATCAATAGTAGCATCACCAAAAGTCAAGAGATTGGTGGAGTTGAAGTTGGTATTGTAAACGAATTCAACAGATGAAACCCAAGGGAAGAACAAAAGGAAGGTTATTGCAGTTGAAAACAAGAAGGGAGACATGAGGAATATATTTCAAAAGATCCAAGAAGAGAAGATAAAGCTGTAGTTTGCACGTAAAGAGTGGTGTGCTTTTTAGGATTTTAGCTTGCATTTGAAGGAAGGCAACTGTGTTGGACGCGTAAAAAGAACAACATACAAACAGAAGTGTTCAAAATCTATCACGTAAATAATTGTTGAATAATAATTAAGTAGTTTAACTAATATTCGCAAAGGAAGCGGCGGGAAGGTAAGAAATACAGTACAATAATAATGGTGGAGTGGAGAATGGGGTGGTAATGAGCCGACAAGATAAGGGTTGAGCTGGATCAAATTGATTAAAAAATAAAAATAAAAAAAGCTTTACTCTAATCTATCTAAGTGCGCCACTCGATTGGTGGCCTGGACAAATACAGGCTTTGTTGAACAAGGTAAAACAACGTAGCCTTTCAATTTTGAACTATCTCTTTCTATCTTCTTGGTAGTATGAATGCTTCTAATTTCATATATTAGATTCCAAGAATTACTCTTTAGCTTTCTCATTGGCACCCCAATTTATTTACAAATTTTAACCTTTAACCAAAGTTATACATTTTCATATATTCAATTTAATTTTAAAATTGATTTCATAAAAATTCTTAATTAACTAATAATTTTAACAATTTCTTTTGCCCAAAAACATGAATTATTAATTTTCATCAATCAATTTCAATTGGCTTAAGGGTTAAAAACCCTAATTTAAAAAAAAAACAATTAAATTCTTACCTTTTTTATTCAATTGAGTACTTAAATTTTTAATATTTATCAAAAAGGTCCTCAAATTTTTTTCAAAAAAATTAAAGTCTCTGTTTTTTTTTTATGCTCAATTGAGTACTTGAATTGTCAAAATTCATCAAAAAAATCATTTGATCGCTAAAGTTAACTAATCCTAATTTGTTTCAGTTAAAGTCACCCCGTGTCACAATTACAACCTAACATGTAGCAAAAAAGTTAAAAATAAAAATAAAAAATTATTAAATTTTAATAAAAATATAAAATATTAAAATTATAAAAGATTATAAAAATCGTAAAAAATATAAAATTTTATAAAAATCATACAAAAATTATAAAATACATCAAAAACCCATTTAACCATTAACCGTTAAAGTTAATGAACCTAAGTGATTCTTTAGTTAAAGTTATCACATGTTGCAACACAACGTGTCATATAACAAAAATGCTAAAAATAAAAATCAATAAAAATATAAAAAATTATAAAATACTACTTTTGGTATGATAATTTTATAATTTTCTTATGATTTTATAAAACTTTAAAAAATTTATATTTTATTAAAATTTAATAATTTCTATAACTTTTATTAATTTTTATTTTTTATCATTCTTATTCATGTTACGTTGTGATTGTGACACATGATAACTTTAACTGAAAAAATTTAAATACGGTCAAATAATCTTTTTAATGTATTTTAACCATTTAAATACTCAATTAAGTGCAAAGAAAAGCAGACTTAATTGAAAAAAATTTGAGAATCATTTTTATAAGTTGGCGGAAAAAGACCATTTCAATTTTAAAACTTGCATTTTAACTTGCTTTCTAATCTTTGTCTCCAAACTTATATTACCTGTATTTTAGGTGAGAATTTACAAATTTGGTCCATATTGAATCATTGATTTGAAGTTAAGTGCAAGAATGAAAAGAAATTACAAATACCCAAGTGAACCAAATATTTTATATACATAAACATTTTAAATCATAAGAATGTCACATGTTTTTTTTTAATTAGTTTGTTCTTTAAATTTTTATTTTATTTTTAAATATACCCTAAGAAGCAGATCCCATGGAAAAACTAAAGTCCCTTAACAGTGGATCAAACAAATCTTCTTTTTTTTTTTTAATCCACTTCCAAATCATTTATGAAGAAATAAGACAATGGCAAGAAACAGTTTCAAAATTGTAATCCTTCTAATTGATTCTATTATTGATGTATAAAAAAAAAAAAAAACACAAGTAGTAATCACCTACAAAGCCAGAGAATTGTATCCTATAAAAGCCATATTTATAGCTTACCAAATCAAAGAAGATAAATGAGTGCTTTTGCTCAAATACTCTATATAACAGATAACATCTACTTTTTCTTGTTCACTATACATGGTAAATCCTGTAAACTAATTATCTCTTGGTATTTAGATTACCTGATTTTCCCAGCTTTACCACAAAGATTGAAAAACCATAAAATGATGTCTATTCAGCTCTGCGAGCGGTGACAAACAATGAATTTTCTGTCACTTGCTTTGCTTGAGCTTGCAGTTTCCCAGCTTTTATCTTGTCAAGTCTTGCTCTTCGAGCAAATTCTTGGATCTTACGGTCATGCTCTTTAAGCAACTGATCAACATTTTCGGATGGAGCAAGTAATGGACCCGAGACATAAATCTTGTTTCCCCTCGGACCACAACCATGCTGGAGAATAATAGCATTAATAAGAATATGCAGGTTTCAGAATAGATGATGTTGCATGCAAGGCATGAATTGCCTTAATGCAATTTAAAAGAAAGAACAATGTCAAGAAACTCACCATTGGTTCCTTAATGCAGGCTCTTCCACCTGCTGTCTGTGGGGATTCTGTGGTTTTTGGCATATGGTGCCTGACATCGCGTTTTCCCGCAGACTCTAATTCGTGAAATGATCTTCGAGACCTGCCTGCTTGGTTCACTGGTTCAGAAGTCAAAGGTCCAGATCTCTGATCTTCAGGAGCCAAAGTCCTAGTTGCTACTAAACCAGATAACTTGGATAAGTTAGCTCTGGATGAGAGCCTAGTAAGATCATCAGGTTCCTTCCCAGACTTCCCGAATGCAGCACCATAAATCAATGGGCCTGAATGTGAAACTTTCTTCCTATTGTACTCCAAGAAATCTCTACCATTTTCTTTTGCGGTAGGTGTCTGTTTAGGGGGATTAATTAATAAACCAGAAAATCCATCTGCGTTACGAGAGTTCAACATCTGACTCCTGCTCTTCAAATTAGGATGAGGTTGTCTTCTCTGTAATTAGGGGGCAGAAATTGAATACGGTTAGCTATAGAGAAGCAAGAGGTGAAGGCAATTAGTGAACAAAATAAAAAAGATTGCTAATCTATAGTGCTACAGCGTAAAGTAGCACAGTTTGAAGACCAAGAAACATGTTAGTGCATATATCAAGTCAATAAATGTATGTTAAAAGAACTGCAATTGCTATTACCTGCGATGATGCGGTCTGTTCAGCATTAGAAATTGGTTCCTTCTGCCCCCTCCTTTCCATGTCAACCCTTGAACCCCTGCTCCCAACTGCTCTTTGCCTAAGGGAACAAAAGGAGAGGTTAATCTTATGAAGACAACTTTTTAAACTTAAGAAAATTAAAATTGTCCAAGGAAAACAAGAAGACATTTAAATATGAAGTAAGATTCTCATTGGCCTAGATGACCCCCAAAACAAAATATACACCATGTTTTAACATATACCTTCTAGCTTCTTCGTCCCGCAATTTAGCATCAATCTCCTTACTAGGAGGATATTTGGGTAAACTTGAAGGATCACATGCAAAAGGTTGTGTTGTAAAGAACTGAACAGAAAGGCAGAGAACACATATTAGTGAACTGATAACAGCTAATAAGATCACCCATTCCAGGAGAACTATTTAGAAAGAGGTTAATGAAATGATCCTGAATTGATTCCAAATATTATGTCAAGGAAAACAAACAAAAAAGAAGGGAAAAAAGCACACAACATTCCTTCTTAATACAATATTCATTGGTAATGATTGACATATTGTGCATACCTCACTCTTCAGAGCAGAAGCTGCAGTTCTTCGATGAACAGGATCGATTGAAAGCAAGGTGTCCATGAGACTTACAGCAGGAGAAGGAAAGTCTTTAAATGTTTCAGTAACACATCGTCTATACGGATGAAGAGGCTTGAACACTGTTGAATGAGGTAACTTTGCTCTTCTCCAGTATTCCTCGGATGGTGAGCCACATAGCTTAAAAATCTTATGTAATTGCTCAACCTACAAAATAAAAAAGATTAAAAAAGGCCTACCACTAGAATGATTACTTTTAGAACATTAACAAATATGAATTTATACAAATGTGTAAATCAGCACATGTGTAGGAGATAATTTCACCAGGAAACGGAAACATGTCTCATTCCAAAAAATAGAAAATAAAAATGATGCATCAAAATAATAATCATTACATTAGTAGCAATTATCAAAATCAGCTCAGGCGCTTGAACCCAGTACCTCTGTTTTTCCGGGCAAAATAGGTTTGCCAGAATATAGTTCTCCGAGTATGCAACCAGCACTCCATAAATCTATCGCAACCCCATAATGAGAAGCTCCTAACAAAAGTTCTGGCGGTCGATACCAGAGAGTCACCACACGACTGGTCATTGGAACACTATCGTGAGGATCAAAATGGCATGCTAAACCGAAATCTGCAATCTTTAAGATTCCATTACTGTCAATGAGAAGATTTGAACCCTTTATGTCACGATGAAGGACACCATGGCTGTGACAATGATCAAGTCCACTTAGAAGTTGAAGCATATAGCACTTAATCTGACCAAAAATGAAAAAAGAAATTATGAACATAATGCCCAAGAAGAGACATCATTATAAATTGCAGAATAAAGGCGTCTAGGTGACTGTGGCACCATGTTGCATCTTGATACTGCTCCATTAAAAGACACTATTGAACAGCAGCAAGAAATAACTAATAAAACCATTTTAAGATTACCTGAGGCTCGGAAAACTTGATTCCAGGAAGAGATGCAAGTCCCACAAGATCATGTTCCATATATTCGAAAACAAGGTATAAGCTGCATGACGTATGGGATGTGATCAAGCCTTCCAATTTTATAACATTTGGATGATTGAGTCTTCGTAAGAGATTAATCTCCCTTGCCATAAACTTCACACTCTCAGGGTCATGATTATCAAACCGCACTTTTTTCAAAGCCACGAGTTTATTATGAACGACATCACGTGCCTTGTACACACTACTATAAGTTCCTTGGCCAATCTGCAAGAATGAACTACTATCATACAAAAAAACCAAATGAAGGAAAATGAGAATATCAACATGGGAAATGGAATTCATATATTAAGATGAGTTTCTCTGACAAACTAAATCACTATGGACCCTCCTCCATAATACAATATCTTCAAAGACATGTCTTGATAAAAAGGGCCAACTAACAGACTAGATCTTCTTCATTGTTCACCAAAAAACAAAAGGGCCTTTGCTTGTTGGAACTAATTACTCAGGTCAAATTGAATATTCAACTAGGCAAGCTAATGAGAAAATGTAAAGCATCATTAGCCAGTTGTTCACTAGACATGATGAGCATGGATCAAGATTCAAAAAAAAAAAAGAGTAAAAAGAGGATCAAAACCTACTTTATCCAACTTTTCGAAGGTGTTGGCCCGTCGGGGTATCCATCCCTTGAGAGCATCACTAGCCACAGCAACAAGCCAAGAAGGCCACCCTGCTGCAACCTGTTCACCTTTTATACTATTCAACACCCTTCCTGAACCAGGATGAAGATGATGATGACCAACAGTAATTGTATTTGCAACCTCACAGTTCTCCACCTTATTAATTGTCTCAATCACCTCGAACTTATCAATAATCCTCTCCTTCTCAGCTCGATCATTATAACAATAACGATTGGAACCATTGGTTTTTTTATCAATCAACAACACTTTCACATCACCACCATCGTATTTATCCTTTGATCCAACACTATCCTCTCTTCTTGACGAATCGGCTCGTGGAACAAGCTTATCCAACGACCCTTTTCGCCTCAGCTTCTCTTTGTGATTCTCACGACTATCTTCGACAGCCGCAGACTTGGAACTCATACAACCCATGTTTCTATATGTACAGAAATTACAATCGCCTAAACAACAAATAACCTACTTTAACAATAAAATTTGCTAACTCTAAGAGAAATCCAATCCATCAAATACACCCAAAGTTGAAGAATTTTGGACTGCAAGACCGACACCAATCGAAAAGCTTTTATCTTTCGATCCTTTTTGAACAATTCAAAGTCACCCACCAAGACCCAAATTTTTCCAAATCAGAGTATCCCACAAGTAAACGTCAATATCGGGGCATCAGAAAACAGAGAAAGAAACAATAAAAAAGAAAACCAGAGAAATTCAAAGCAACTGACAATCTGGGAAACAAATGAAATAGAGAAACTTTAACTAATCGCGAAGGAAACTATTATTGCTGGTCTTGGATTTTTTATTTTTTATTTTTTTGGGGGGGAGGGAATAAACGCGTAGGCACAAACGTGTTAAGAAAGTAGATTTTGGATTCAACAAAGGGAAAACAAAAAAAAGGAAAGGAGGTCTTTTTTTTTTTTTTGGGGGGGGGGGGGGGCTGAAGTGGAGGGGTGTTTGAATGAATGTTGCATTGTTGCATTTAACGCGTTAAGATTTGACAACTATACTGTGTATGTCTGGTTTTTTTTTTTCTTATTTAATAATAATAATAATGTATTAGGGCAGGCCTAGGCCTACCACTAATTTATTCACACTCGAAACCATTTTTGACCTTGTGAAATATCCCAATATCCGTGATTCTCTTTATATTTCTCTTTATTTCGGCCTTTCGGTAGTTCCCATTTTCCTTTTATTTTAACCCTAACTCTTGTTTGTAAACGATTAGAATATCTCAAATTGTTTTCTTTAAGTTATTTATTATATGTAACCCTTTGGTTATGAGATCTCATAAAAATAATTATGTTAATCCAATTCTTTTGAAAATAATCTTATTTAATAATTGTATAAACATAAAGATCAGATCACGACATTACATCTTAAATATTTAACACGTAAATTATCATTTAACTTATAATAAAACTCAATAAGCTCAAAATTATTTAGACAATTCTAGGACTGCATGACAAGACTTCAATCACATCCATACACCTTAACTCAGCTACTACTTCTACTTACCATCTAGACGCATTGGGACACCCATACCCATATTAAGCCCATAAGCGATTCACTTATTTACCAAAACTGTACTAAACCCCTCTAAGTCTCTCCACTCCACTACTCTCTCACCTAAACCTCTCTAAATGGCTCTTCACACCCTCTTGTGTAGGGAAGGCAACAGGTCGAGATTAGGTGAATTTTTGCCTGCACCAATTTCAATTCAAAGGTTGATGAATCCGCCTCATTCTTTTAAAAAATATTTTACCCCAAACCTAACCCAAAAATTAATAGAAGACCCGACTTGACTTAAATTTAATTTAATTATTTTATTTTATTTTATTTTATTTTATTTTATTTTATTTTATTTTAAAGTAAGTAAGATTAATTTTTAAGTTTAGACTTAAAATTAATATATATTTTTATTTATATATTTATTTATTGAAAATAAAAACTTAATATATGTATATATAAAGGCATTTTTATAAATATCCCATAAATATCCCAAAATAAGATAGAGTGAATTTCCTCAAAATTTGACATATTTTTTTTAATTTCACTCGACTTAACTCACCTGAATCTAATTTTTCAAAAAAAATTTTATTCCTAATAAATTAGGTTGAGTCGAAACCCATCAAATTTAAATTTTTTGCCACCCTTACTCTTGTTTACCCACAACTATCAACACCAAATCATGTATCAACATTATTTTATATTAATAGATTTTATGAATAAAGAAAATGCTAAAATGTTAGTATAATTTTAAATATATATTAAAAGTAAATGACACAATGATTTATTTAAACCTCTAACTTTACAAAAAAATTATTTTAGATTTTATTTAATTTTTTAGTCTATTTTAGCCCTTCAACTTGTGATTTTTGTTAAATCACCACAAAATGAATGAAAAAGTTAATGTTTTCTAACTTTGTTGATGTTGCATATATGTGAATTGCAGCGTAAATGACACGTCGGCATTTAATTAATTTATTAGAATTTAAAATTTAGAAAATTTTAAAACTATTTTTAAAAATAAAAATCATTAAATATATAATATTTTAAATTTTAAAATTTAATTAAATACCGACGTGTTATCTACGTTAAATCTACATATATGTCACATTAACAAATATTAATTTTTCATTCAATTTGAGGTGATTTAATAAAAATGTAAATTCAAAGATTAAAAAAGCAAAAAGAAATAAATAAATAAAATTTAAAATGATTTTTTAATTTTAATTAAAAAATTGATAAATTATCATAATATTGTATATAAAAATAAGAAATCAAAATAATCCATTTTGAGTTTCAAAGTCAAGATGTGTGAGTCATAGTCCTACGTGTTGGTTCATTTTGATGACCCATTAAAAGATGACTAAAATCTGTAGGGAATTATATATTAGTAAACAGATAAGCTCAAAGTATGAATCTTGTTTTAATCAAATTTCAGTCTCTGGATTAGTTGGTATACATTGACTATCACTTATATGCCCATTTCATGGATTTCTATTCTTTACATGGAAATTCATGAAATAAATAGCTTTATTATAAAATTATGAAAGAAAAAAACTTCTATTTCCAATCTGCCATACATCAGGATACTCATAATTGATGAATTGTACTTCTTCCATTTCATCTAAATGGTCCAACCAATGTGAGGTGGCGCGAATCCACTAGTCCACATGTTTATACTAAAGTTGCTGGGGCCAAATGTAGGCAAATAGGTGGCCAAGTTCCAATAACTCAATTTATTCAAATTCAAAATTTATAAAAAAAATTATCTAAAATAATTTAAATTTTAAAACTCAAATTTAATTTTCTTTTAAAAATTAATCAAATATTAAATTTATTCAAAAATTCATTTAATTTTGTACATGTAAAACATTGTGTATTGAGTGGAATGGTAACAACTTTGCCTCTTATTTAAATATTAAACCTAGCTTGACTTCCAATTTAGTCCCACGCATCAAATATCAAAGGGATTTAAAATAATTTAAATAGTAAAAATTAATTACTTTCTTAATAAATTTACCAAATACGAAAAATTAATTACTAAACTTCCTAAAAAAACATTAAAATGCATCAAATTCAAGTGGAATGCAAAGGTATTGATTGATTTTGTGATGCTGTGAAGAAAATGTTTTATTAAATTAAGAATAAAGACAAGCTTTCGCTACATTATTGGTCAGTCTACCTAAGTAGATGCAAGACTTCAGTGCTAAGCCAATTTAATTAAATAGGTTGCATTTATTTTAAAAAAATTAATGTTTTAAAAGATTATTAAACTTTTTCGAAAAAATCAATTAATTCTTTATAACTTTTTTCATCTAATTGAACCCCTAAATTAATAAAACTAATCAAATAAGTCTTTTGACTAACGTTAATCGTTATAATACTGATCATGTTAGTGATAGTTGTTGACTTGACAATATCACGTCAACAAAAATAAAAAATTTAATTTTTTAAAATAAGTTAAAAGCAATATTTAATTTTTTTGGAATGACATTCATTTGAAAACTTAATTTCTTTTAAATTTTAAAAGCACTATTAAAATTTATAAAATATTAAACAAAGTTCTAAAATTTAAAAATTAATAAAAACCATTTAAAAGTTAAATTTAGAATGAATCATGACATATAGCTCTTCATATTAAATGTAAATCTAGACAACCATATGCCCAGATTCTTTGAAGATGAATTTTCTAAATTATATAAAGTTTAAAAATATTAAAAATTAATTTTCTTTAAAAATTGATATGTGTATCAGTGTGCTAATTCTATTGGCACATTTTAGGTTGTATAAAAATAAAAATATTTTATAAAATAAATAAATATAAATAATTTTAATATTATTAATCACATGTTTAATTTTTAAATAGATGAATATATCCAATTATTTAAATAATTTACATACCTTTTAAGCTACATATGTAATAAAATAATTGATACACTTTTTTCATTGGATATATTCATACATTTAAAAAAAACTTTACACATACGATTAATAAAATTAAAATGATTTATATTTATTTATTGGGTTATAGTGTAAATTTGCCACTATACTATAAATGGATATTGAAATTTGTCACTATATTTTATTCTGATTGATGTTAGCCATCATATTTTAATAATATGGATAAATTTACCACTTAACTTTTATGTGATTGATATTAGCCACTAAACTTTAATTTTAATTAAATTTTCCACCAAATGTTTTTTAAAATTAAATTTACCATTAGATATTCATTTTAATGATTTTAAAAATTAATGGAAAAATATTATTTCAAATATTTTTATTTTAATAGTGAACACTAAGTTACTTTACATAATTATTAAAATTTATATATTAACTCCAAATTTTTATTTAATGGAAGGAAGACTTGAAAATTTGTAAAATATATAAAAAAAAAGAATACTTTGTTTTTTTATAACTAATATTTTAATAATATTTAATATTATATAAATTAGTTAATTATTTTAAATTATTTAAATAAAATTAAATTAAATGAAAATTGAATGAAAAAATTAAACTTTAATTTCAAATTTCATTCAAATAAAAGTTTAGTAGCAAAATTCAGAGTTGAATTTGGATGGGAAATTTATCAGTACAATGGAGAGTTTCAAAAAGCTAAAACAGCAAATTTCAAGTTTTATCTAAAGATTAGTTGGAAATTTGTACATTAATCCTTATTTATTTTATAAAATATTTTTTTATTTTTATGCATCCTAAAAATACAAATAGAGATAAAACATTGATACTCATATCAATTTTTAAAATAATTTTTTATGTTTTTCAAATTTTATATAATTTAGAAAAAATATTGAATAAATATGGACAAATGGTTGTCCAGATTCATATTGAACATCGACAACCATATGTCTTAATTCATTCTATACTTAACTTTTAAATAATTTTTATTAATTTTAATATTTTTATAAATTTTAATAATATTTTATAAAATTATAGATCTTTTAAAAATAATAATTTTTGAAAGAAATTAAGCTTTGTGTCCAGGTTCATTGCAGTAAAAAAATAAATATTCTTTCTATTTTTTTTTGTTGACGTGGTAGTTAATGTAGCATCGACATGTCATCAACTATCGTTGACATGAAGCGCCAAATCAGTGTTATTAATAGCCACGTCAGCTGTGTAAAGGTAAAAGTTAGTGAAATGGCCTATTTGGCCAGTTTTGTTAATTCAATGGCTCAATTGGCTACAAAAAATCACAAGGACTTAATTGATTTTTTTCAAAAAGTTTGAACACCTTTTAGACTATTAAACCTTTAAAAAAAGTAAATAATAATTAATTAGCTATAGGTGACGTCAAGGGTCGAAATTATTTTGCAATCAAAATTGAGGGATATAATGGTTGGTTTATAACTTCCAACTGTAAAAGAAAGGAAAAGATCTGAACTGCAAAATTCATCAATTTCAGCTTCTTGAATTAAATGTATCATTTATTTATGAGTTAATAATGTAATTTAAAAATGTTAGCTAATATGTCTTCATAACCCCATCCATGTGCAAATAAAAGAGGGTAGCTAAATCTACTTCTTAATTCTCTTCTCTAATCTTAAAAGAGATGGATGCATCCATTGAAGTATATGAAAAATTTGTGCAAAATCTAACCACTTTTAGAAATATAAGATTTAAAATATATGCATTATGTATAATGTATATGTAGTATTGTTCCACCCAAACTCTGAGCTAAAAGAATTGGGTTTATGAAACCGAGAGTTGTCACACCCCGATTTATAAGGTTATCATTGTTAGTTTGTTAAGTAAGAAAGTTATTGACCTAGTGGTTAAGAGGTAGTGTAAGTACCATTGAATACCATTACTCCTACTCTTAAAATATTTAGAGGATTAATAGAAAAATAGACATTAATATGAAAATAAGCATATGTATGAATGTAAGGGAATTTTCATGGATTAAGATGTGGAAATAATGAATTAGTGAGATAAATATGAAAATGATGAATAAATATGAGATTTATTGTGAAATAAATACGTGTAAACTCTATGGTTAAAAGATATTGAAATAAGTCATTGGCAAGTTGAGGTAGAAATGATTGATTATGAAATGCCTTATTAACTAATAATGTATTACGTATGTGTTGGTTGCCATAGAAGTTATTAATAAGAATGATTTTTGGTGTATGTGAAAAGTCATGAAATGGGATATTTATGTGTAAATATGTCATCATGGAAAATTTGGGGGATAATTCGTTAAATTTTTAACCTTACAAGTTGCAGATAGAAACGACAAATTATTGAATTTGTCTCCGTATGAATATTAAATAATAATTTGAATTCTTTGAATATCTAAACTCTAAAATTCTAATATGACTCTGTTTGAAAAATAAGAGTGTGACTAGACTCAACTAAATAAGTTATTTATAATGCTGCACCGTAATAAACTTAGTGAAATAGTTAGGACATAATTGACATGCCAATAGGGATTACGTGTGCTTTGAGTTTTAGAGGGATGTGATTTGATGCCTTAGGGATAAGCACTTTTGTGCTCTTTGGTTTTTTGGATGATTTCCGTGCATCTAAGTCATTTTATTGGAGTTTACTAAGGGTGAAATGAATTAAAATATTAATAATGAGACTTGACTATAAGTATTAATTGTTATATATAAACTAAAATGGAATGTGCTAAGAACTATAAGTTAAATAAGTTGATGAAAAACTGAGTAAATGAGTAAACTAATAAAGAATATGTAAGTTGAGCCCCTTCCTTCCATTTTATTATTTTTGACAACTAGGGAGAAGTCACACCCCGAAATAAATATATACAGTCAATAAATAAGATTAAACAAGAAATAGGCTTCAAGCCTAATGGTTTAATAATTAGCTTCCCTCCCTTGTGATCCCAAGTTCAAACCTCTCAGTCCACTTAACGACCCAAAGTTTATGACTATCGAAAAAGTGTATTTTCGGGTTAACATTTTTATAAGAAGAATTTGTAAATAATTATTAGAAATATTTACAAATTAAGTAGTATGATTAATTAGATTTTTGGCTAAGTGAATTAGCTTGAATTAAGGCTAATTTAGTGAAAGGACTAGATTGAATACAGGGTAAAAGTTTAATTATAAACTATAGAAAAGTCAAGGGACTAAATTAGCAAATACGCCTTATGTGACAAATGTGTGGTAAGTATAAATACATGTGTATTATTTTAATTGGTACAAATGTATGTATATATATATGTATTTGTTTATTATTTAAGAAATAATAATTATAATTAAAAATATAATATAATAATATAAAGTAAAATAAATAAAAGAAATAATAAAAAGAATAAAGAAATAAAAGAAAGAAACAGAACAGAGTAGTCACGAAAATTGAAGGAAAGAAAAAGGGAAAGAAAAGAAAAGGAAAATTAGAGTTTTAAGGTTCAAGCTTTAAGTGGTAAGTCAATTTAATCTCTTTTCTTGTAATTTTGGTGTCTATGGAATCCTAGGAAGAAATATTATTTGAGTTATGTTGAAATTTAGAAAGTTATTGAATTTTTAGATGTTGATTAAGTTGAATAAATTGAAGAATTATGGGTTTAATTGATAGGAATTCAAGTTAGAAATTGGACAAGGATTGAATTGTAAAAAGAGATATAAGTTTTGTTACAGTAGGACTAAATTGTCTAAATTGTAGAATTGATGTTTTATATTGAATATGAAGAGCTGAAACTTGTTTAAAGTAGGTATTAAATGAAAATATGAGATTTATTTGAAGAAAAAGAATGGTTATGGTGGAAGGACTAAATTGGAATTTTTGTAAACGTTACATGTAAAATAGAAGAGTGTGTTATTAAATGATATGTATTGATGATTTTAAATGTTAATTTTTTTGTAGCTAATGTAGTACCGGAAACGTCAACAAAGAAGGGAAAAGAGAAAGTGAGCGAAGATAACGAATAAACTCGAAAATTACGATTTGTATTTCTATAACCAAACTTAATAGTTATTTTGATACATATTATTGAAATTATGTATGGCTATTGAAATTAAGGTAAGTATTGATATTGTGATATTGTGTTGATTTATAAATATTTGCATTGAAATGTATATTGATTGTTGATGATGAATTGAAAGTGAAATGAAAACCCTATTAACAGTGTCAGACTAAGTCAGATATAGTTGGCATGCCATAGGATTGGAAGTGTTCAGGGATATACCGACTTTGTGTCGATGAGACACTATAAGTGTCGTCTTCATCACATCTTATCGTTCCGATTCGTTCGATGAGGAACTCGTACCGCCATCTTTATCTTTATTCATTATTGTTATCTTTATTACGGTGTATTCCAGCTTCGACCGATGAAACACTGTATACTATCCCGGTGTATGGGTTGGATCCGTGTATCCATCCAGGTCCGAGTTATGTTAATAGCGGTAAATTACTGCACTAAAGACTGAATGATACTGACTGAATTGTATATCTTACTGGTTTCGATTCTAATGATAAATGTTATTATGAAATGAAGACAATTAATTGAATGTTCATGATGTGTTATTTATTGAAACCTATGGTTTAAGTATAAATGCATAAATTAAGTATTGGTCTATAGAAATACCACTGAGTACATACTCAGCGTACGATTTGTTTTCGTGCGTAGGACTAGGTACGAAAGAAAGTTAAGGACTCAGCATCCAAGCCAATTCCGGATTCAAAGTGGTGAATACTTTTCTTTTGGTAAAATGGCATGTACCTAGGTTGTTAAGGTGTTATTTTGTACATGATAGTGAATGAACATGAAAGATGTTGAAGTATGGTATGAAATATGCATATTTTGGAAGTTAAATTTACATGAATTTGTTTAGTATGATAATGTAGTATAATTTCAATATGAATTGTGGTATCCATGAAGGTACATTGCTTAGATGATTTAATGTTTAATTGGATATGTATTAAGTGTGTTTAATCGAGTTTTGGTTGGATTAAAAGTTGAGGAAATTATTAGCTTGAAGGTTAAGTTATGCAGGGCTGGTAAACTTGAGACAAAAGGCTCATTTTGAGTCCACACGGCCTGGCACACGGGCGTGTGATCAGACCGTGTGAGACACACGGCTTGCACACGGGTAAGTTGATAGGCCGTATGTCCCTTGCATCATTAAATGTGAAGCTAGGATAGTACACGGGCAAAAGACACGGCCGTGTGTCTTGGTCGTGTGAAGAACATGTGTTTTAAGCACGGTCGTACGTCAAAATCGTTTGAAAATGGCCTAAAAATAGTGAAAAATCAGATTACCACACGACCTAGCCACATGGGTGTATGCCCCTCTGATGCCTAAGAATTTGCAAGTCAAATCTGCCCATGGGCTAGCCACACGACCATGGGAACCCCATGGGTTGGCCACACGGCCATGTCTTAGGCCACACTAGCGTGTGCCCCTATCTTTAGGGAAAAAGTTTCAAAGTTGCCAGTTTAGTCCCGAACCACTTTCAAAGCATGTATTAGGCCCTGTAGGCCCATATTAGGGACTTTATGGTGAAATTTGAAAAGAATTGATCTGAAATGAAAAATTTGTGACTCGGTTTTGTATAAATGTTAGTGTATAAGTTCGTTAATACCTCGTAACCCTATTTTGGTGATAAATATGGGTTAGGGGTGTTACATTTAGTGGTATCAGAGCTACTCAAGTTTAGTCAATTCTAGGACTAAATCAAGTTCAGAATTGAGTCTAGAGGTACATGCCATTATTAAATTAAATTCGAGTTGGGATTGGATGCTGAATTATATATTGATTGAATTGTTTTTGTTTTATAGTACTAAGGATGTTTGACGAAAGAATTGAAGAAACTGATCAAGAAATGTATAGTGAAGATAATGAACCGTATGATATGAATGAATTGGAGTCTGCAACTCCAAGTGTAAACCTGGTAGGTAATCAACCGTCAAATACTAGAAGGGGTGGTACTAGTGAAAGAGATAATACAGAAATACATAGAGCGATAGCTGATGCTCTTCAAAGAGCAGTGGGATTATACCTGCAACGACTACTACTTCTACTACCCGACGAGCCCCGATTAAAGAACTACGTAAGTACAGAGCAACTGAATTTTTGGGTTTGAAGGGAGATGATCCGTCAAAAGTAGAAAACTAGTTAGAAACTACAAAGAGAATTTTGAAGCAACTCAAATGCACCCCACAGGAAAGTCTGACGTGTGTCGTTTCTTTACTGCAAGAAGAAGCGTATGTCTGGTGGGAGACAGTAATTCAAAGTGTATCAGAAGAACAAATAAGCTGGGAGTTCTTTCAAAGAGAATTTCAAAAAAATTATTTGGGGGAAATGTACATGAAAGATAGAAAACAGGAGTTTTTGACACTGAAACAACGTGAAATGTCTGTAGTGGATTATGAACGGGAATTTTTGAGACTAAGTCGATATGCAACTGAATTTGTACCGACTGAAGCTGACAGATGCAAATGATTTTTGAGAGGGTTGCATGATGAATTTAGACTATAGTTGATGCCACTTCGAATTACTGATTTTGCAGATCTTATGGAAAGAGCAAAGATGATTGAACAGGTACTAGGGAAAAATAAGAAGTCTAAAGTTGCTCGTTCAACTAAAAAACGTTTTAGAACTGCTAGTTCAAGTCCACAACCTAAACGGTCAAAGGAATCTCGAGGTAATTAGAGATTCATTACCTCGAGATTCAGCATTAGATCAGAAAGAGGTGATAGAAGTCAAAGAAGACAGACAACTGTATCCATTGGTAGTGTCAAAAGTCTAAATCAGAATACTGAAACTCCAGAATGTGAACATTACGGGAACAGACATAGGGATAAGTGTAGAAGATTAACTGGGGGTTGTTTTCAATGTGGATCCACTGATCATTTTGTAAAGGAATGTCCGAAGATTAGTAAGGCAGCACTGATAGTATCACAAAGATCTAAATCTGCTTCTAGAGGTCAGGGGTCAGGCCGAAGTGGTCCGGTTGCTAGATGAGGTACTAGAAGAACTAGGAAAATGCTATACAGTAATTTGAAGTAAGAGCTCCGGCCCGAGCATATATTGTAAGAACTCGAGATGAGAGAGATGCTCATGATGTAGTGGCAGGTATATTCTTATTACATTCAGAATCTGTTTATGTTTTAATAGATCCAAGATCATCACATTCCTATGTTAATACAAAACTGGTTGAGACGGGAAATTTAAAACCTGAATTGTCTAGAGTAACGATAGAAGTGTCTAGTCCATTTGGTCAAACTATGTTAGTGAATCAGATATTTTGAATATGTCTATTAATGATTCAGGATAAATCTTTTCTGTTGATTTATTGATCATGCCATTCGGCGACTTTGATATTAGACTGGGTATGGATTGGTTGTCAGAACATGGAGTAATCTTGGATTGTTATAAAAAGAAATTCACTGTTTAAAATGAAAGTGGTGATCAGATTAAAGTAAATGGTATTCGGACCAGTGGGACTGTTCATGTTATTTCAGCAATTAAAGCTAGTAAGCTTCTTTATCAAGGATGTGTTGCTTTCTTAGCATATGTTATTAATTCCAATTTAGCTGAAAATCAGTGTAGTAAAATCTGAACTGTATGTGAATTTCTTGATGTGTTTTCTGAAAAATTGTCTGGATTACCTCCTGATCGAGAAGTTGAATTTAGGATTGAAGTATACCCGAGTACAGATCCAGTGTCAATACCTCCATATCGAATGTCACCTACTGAGTTGAAGGAACTGAAGGTACAACTGCAAGACTTATTGGACCAAGGGTTTATACGACCTAGTAAGTCACCGTAGGGAGCTCTAGTGTTATTCGTTAAAAAGAAAGATGGTTCAATGTAGTTGTGTATTGATTATCGACAGTTGAATAGGGTGACTATCAAGAATAAATACCCGTTATCTCGCATTGATGATTTATTTGATCAACTAAAAGAAACTTCTGTATTTTCAAAAATTGATTTGAGGTGGGGATATTATCAGCTAAAGGTAAAAGAGAGTGATGTACCGAAGACAGCATTTCGTACACGGTATGGACATTATGAATTTTTGGTGATGCTATTTGGGTTAACAAATGCTCCGACTGCTTTTATGGATCTTATGAACCAAATTTTTCAGCTATAATTGGATCAATTCGTAGTGATTTCTATAGATGATATTTTAGTAGATTCGAAGTCTGAAACTGAACATGAGCAACATCTTCAAATTGTTTTGCAAATTTTGCAAGAGAAACAATTGTATGGGAAATTGAACAAGTGTCAGTTTTGGTTATCGGAGGTTGTATTTCTTGGTCATGTAGTGTCAGCAGATGGGATTAGAGTAGATCCAAAGAAGATTGAAGCCATAATTCAGTGGAAAATTCCCAAAAATGTGTCAGAAGTACATAGTTTCCTTGGGTTGGCCGGATATTATCAAAGGTTTGTGAATGGATTTTCAAAAATAGCTTTACCGTTGACAAAATTGCTACAAAAGAATATTTCGTTTGTTTGGAGTGAACAATGTTAGAAAAGTTTTGAAAAGTTAAAGCAAGTGTTAACAGAAGCACCAGTATTAACTTTACCGGAGTCAGGAAAAGATTTGTTGTGTACACGATACTTCCCTAAATGGTCTCGGGTGTGTACTGATGCAAAGTGGAAAGGTAATTGCTTATGCTTCAGAATAATTGAAACCACATGAATGTCACTACTTGACTCATGAACTAGAATTAGTAGCGGTGATTTTTGCTTTAAAGATTTAGAGGCATTATCTGTATGGTGAGAAGTGTTATATCTACACTGATCATAAAAGTCTCAAATATCTTCTAACACAGAAAGAATTGAATTTGAGACAGCGTCGGTGGATAGAACTTTTAAAAGATTATGATTGTGTTATTGACTATCATCCGGGTAAAGCTAATGTGGTAGCTGGTGCATTAAGTAGGAAGGCTACAACTGAATTGAGAGCAATGTTTGCACAACTCAGTATTAATGATGATGGAAGTATTCTGGCTGAATTGAGAGTAAAACCAGTAATGTTTGATCAAATCAGAACAACACAGTTAGAAGATGAAAAGCTAATGAAGAAGAGAGAGATGGTACAGAATGATATGATAGAAAATTTTAGCATTAATGAGCATAATTGTTTGAGATATCAGAATCGACTATGTATTCCAACTACTTTAGAGTTGAAAAAGTTAATATTCCAAGAAGCACATGACAGTTTTTTTGCATTACATCCTGGAGGAACAAAGATGTACTGTGATTTACGGGAACTGAATTGGTGGCCAGGTATGAAAAGAGATATAGTGGAATATGTGGCTAAATATTTAATATGTTAGCGAGTTAAAGCTGAACATCAGGTTCCAACTGGTTTACTTCAGCCTATTAATATTTCTGAATAGAAATGGGACTGCATCAGAATGGACTTTATAACTGGGTTACCGTTGTCAGCAAGTAAGAAAAATGCTATTTGGGTGGTTGTTGATCAGCTCACAAAGTCAGCTCATTTTATAGCAGTCAAAACGGATTGGTCACTTCAAAAGTTAGCAAAAACTTATATCCAAGAAATTGTGAGACTATATGGTATTTTTGTATCAGTAATCTTTGACCGGGATCCACAGTTTACATCAAGGTTTTGGAAACAGTTGCATGAGTCTCTTGGTACTAGACTTTATTTTAGTACAGCTTTTCATCCACAGACTGATGGACAGTCAGAACGAGTCATTCAGATTTTAGAAGACATGCTCCGGACTTGTATCATTGATTTTGAATCAGGTTGGGAACATTATTTACCATTAGCTAAGTTTGTATATAATAATAGTTACCAATCAAGTATTCTAATGGCACCGTATGAAGCTCTGTATGGTAGGAGATGTCGATCACCAGTGTGTTGGACGGAATTGAACGAAAGAAAAATGGTTGGTCCAGAGTTGATTCAAGAAACAGAAAGCACTGTTAGAAAGATTCAAGAAAGATTGAAAGTAGCTTTTAATAGGCAAAAATCGTACGCAGATCTGAAACAACGGGACATTGAGTACTCAGTTGGAGACAAAGTATTTCTTAAAGTCTCTCTTTGGAAGAAAATCTTGAGATTTGGTCGGAAGGGTAAATTGAGTCCATGATATATTGGACCATATGAGATTATAGAAAGAATTGGACCGATGGCATATCATTTAGCTTTACCTCCTGAATTGCAAAAAATTCATGATATTTTTCATGTCTCTATGTTAATAAGATACAGATCTGATCCTTCTCATGTGATTTCAACGGAGGATATAAACATTCGACCTGATTTATCATATGAAGAAGAACTGGTTAAAATACTGGCACGTGAGGTAAAGGAATTATGAAATAAACGAGTTCCCTTAGTAAAAGTGTTGTGGAGAAGTCATAATATTGAAGAAGCAACGTGGGAACCAGAGGATAAAATGATATCATAGTACCCCCATCTCATTTCAGGTAAATTTCGAGAACGAAATTTATTAAGGGGGAAAAATGTAACGACCCAAAGTTTATGAGTATCAAAAAAGTGTATTTTCGGGTTACCATTTTTATAAGATGAATTAGTAAATAATTATTAGAAATATTTACAAAGTAAGTAGTGTGATTAATTAGATTTTTGGCTAAGTGAATTAGCTTGAATTAAGGCTAATTTAGTGAAAGGACTAGATTGAATATAGGGTAAAAGTTTAATTATAAACTATAGAAAAGTCAAGGGACTAAATTAGCAAATAAGCCTTATGTGACAAGTGTGTGGTAAGTATAAATACATGTGTATTATTTTAATTGGTACAAATGTATATATATGTATTTGCTTATTATTTAAGAAATAATAATTATAATTAAAAATATAATATAATAATATAAAGTAAAATAAATAAAAGAAATAATAAAAGAATAAAGAAATAAAAGAAAGAAACAGAACAGAGTAGTAACGAAAATTGAAGGAAAGAAAAGAAAAGGAAAATTGGAGTTTTAAGGTTCAAGCTTTAAGTGGTAAGTTAATTTAATCTCTTTTCTTGTAATTTTGGTGTCTATGGAATCCTAGGAAGAAATACTATTTGAGTTATGTTGAAATTTAGAAAGTTATTGAATTTTTAGATGTTGATTAAGTTGAATAAATTGAAGAATTATGGGATTAATTGATAGGAATTCAAGTTAGAAATAGGAGAAGGATTGAATTGTAAAAAGAGATATAAGTTCTGTTATAGTAGGACTAAATTGTCTAAATTGTAAAATTGATGTTTTATATTGAATATGAAGAGCTGAAACTTGTTTAAAGTAGGTATTAAATGAAAATATGAGATTTATTTGAAGAAAAAGAATGGTTATGGTGGAAGGACTAAATTGGAATTTTTGTAAACGTTACATGTAAAATAGAAGAGTGTGTTATTAAATGATATGTATTGATGATTTTAAATGTTAATTTTTCCATAACTAACATAGCACCGGAAATGTCAACAAAGAAGGGAAAAGAGAAAGTGAGCTAAGATAACGAATAAACTCGAGAATTACGGTTTGTATTTCTATAACCAAACTTAATAGTTATTTTGATACATATTATTGAAATTATGTATGGCTATTGAAATTAAGGTAAGTATTGATATTGTGATATTATGTTGATTTATAAATATTTGAATTGAAATGTATATTGATTGTTGATGATGAATTGAAAGTGAAATGAAAACCCTATTAACAGTGTCAGGCTAAGTCGGATATAGTTGGCATGCCATAGGATTGGAAGTGTTCAGGGATATACCGACTTTGTATCGATGAGACACTATAAGTGCCGTCTTCTTTATTATCATTCTTCGTTCGATTCATTCCGATGAGGTACTGTGTATTGCTACTTTATCTTTATTCTTTATTGTTATTCTTTATTACGGTGTATTTCAGCTTCGGCCGATGAAACACTGTATACTATCCTGGTGTGCGGGTTGGATCCGTGTATCCATCCAGGTCCGAGTTATGTTAATAGGGGTAAATTACTGCACTAAAGACTGAATGATACTGACTGAATTGTATATCTTACTGGTTTCAATTCTAATGATAAATGTTATTATGAAATGAAGTCAATTAATTGAATGTTCATGATATGTTATTTATTGAAATCTAAGGTTTAAGTATAAATGCATAAATTAAGTATTGGTCTATAGAAATACCACTGAGTACATACTCAGCGTACGGTTTATTTCCGTACACAGGACTAGGTACGAAAGAAAGCTATGGACTCAGCATCCAAGCCAATCCCGGATTCAAAGTGGTGAATACTTTTCTTTTGGTAAAATGGCATGTACCTAGGTTATTAAGGTGTTATTTGTACATGATAGTGAATGAACATGAAAGATGTTGAAGCGTGGCATGAAATATGCATATTTTGGAAGTTAAATTTACATGAATTTGTTTAGTATGATAATGTAGTATAATTTCAATATGAATTGTGGTATCCATGAGGGTACATTGCTGAGATGATTTAATGTTTAACTGGACATGTATTAAGTGTGTTTAATCGAGTTTTGGTTGGATTAAAAGTTGAGGAAATTATTAGCTTGAAGGTTGAGTTATGCAAGGTTGGTAAACTTGAGACAAAAGACTTATTTTGAGTCCACAGGCTTGGCACACGGGCGTGTGATCAGACCGTGTGAGACACACGGTTTGCACACGGACGAGTTGATAGGCCATGTGTCCCCTACATCCTTAAATGTGAAGTCAGGATAGTACGCGGACAAAAGACACGGCCGTGTATCTTGGTCGTGTGAAGAACACGTGTTTTAAGCACGGTCGTGCGTCAAAATCGTGTGAAAATGGCCTAAAAATGGTGAAAAATCATATTACCACACGGCCTAGCGAACACCACGGGCTGGCCACACGGCCATGGGAACCCCACGGGCTGGCCACACGGCCATGTCTCAGGCCACACGGGTGTGTGTCCCTATCTTTAAGGAAAAATTTCCAAAGTTGCCAGTTTAGTCCCGAACCACTTCCAAAGCTTGTTTTGGGCCCCGTAGGCCCATATTAGGGACTTTATAGTGAAATTTGAAAAGAATTGATCTGAAATGCAAAATTTGTGACTCAGTTTTGTATAAATGTTAGTGTATAAGTCCGGTAATGCTTCGTAACCCTATTCTGGTGATGAATATAGGTTAGGGGTGTTACAAGAAATGAGCTATAAGCTCAATGGTTGACCCAAGTTTGAGCCCATTCCTTCCTTTTTTATTTCGTAAATTCGCCAAATACGTCCCATAACACATGTATATGATTAAGAGTAAAAAATAAACAAGGAATGGGCAATAGACTCAATGGTTAAAATGTTAGTTCTCCTTGGAGCCAAGGTTAAAGTCGCCTCCTTCCCCCTTTCATTTTAAATTCAGGTTTGGCAGAAACTTGGGAAAATTGCATGTAACGTTCTTAGAGTTTACAAACCCTAGGAATTTACCCAATTCTTTCCTAATTAGAATTCATATATTAACCTTTCTCAAAATTAATCTAATAGAATTAGAATTCCATCATCTTTTTCTCTTCTTGTCCTAATTAGATTTTCATATTGCCCCTTTTCAAATACTAATAGAATTTGCTCCCTATCTTTCTATTCATTCTCTTTTTATTTTCTTTCCCTTTTCTTTATATCATATTTTCATCCTATTTGTGATAATTACTTTTCTTTTCCGAATCAAAACATCCTCTATTTGATCGTTCTTTCTATCAGGTTTTTAATTATTGTCAATAGCATTTCTTTTCTTACTAAGAATCGAACCTGATTTAGGTAAATTGGATTAAAATCGATTGTGAGGAACATCGATCAAACCCTCGGTGAAAGGTGTGTGTTCTTTCCAGGTAAATAGTGGTGATTATGTGTAGGAATAGGGCCACACCCACACGACCATGTGCCCTGTAAACCCTAGGCTAGTTCGTGAACCACACAGCTATGTCCCTCCTATAGGTTAATTTTTGCATTTGTCACACAGCCACAGTCTATTACACGGCTGTGTAACCCTTCCACATGGCCTATAACTTCTCACATGGCATAGCCACATGGCCGTGTGACCCCTGATTTACAGTTTTGCTCAAAATTTTATGAATTGTTCAGTTTAGTCCCTGTATAATCCTTAAACTATCTATAGAGATTTTATTCGCTCGATTCAGTCCCTGTATTATGCACATGCTAGAATCTATAAGTTGATGGTTGAATTGCTACTATATAATAATGATATGTGAATGTTACATGTCTACTGTCACTGTCTTTTTGATGAACTGATACTGTTATTCTTACCATCGTATTGATGATTGCATGCCTATTGTTACTATTGAACTGAATACATGTTAAGCATGTCTACTATTACTACTGAACTGGATACATGTTAAGCATGTTTATTGTTATTGTTAAATCGAATACATGTTAAGCATATTTACTGTTTCTGTACTATACTGTTACTTGCTTGTCATACTGCATAGCATGGGGTAGGATGATTGAAAGGAGGAAGTACTGACAGATTAATAATCTACAACATTGGTGGTTCATCCACAAATTATTGGCAGCTTTTATTTGCAAAAATGTTGTGCATTCACAACCTATTGGCAACTTGTCTACAAATACTGGTAGTTCATCTACAAATTAGAGTGTTTTGATTGGAAGAGTTCTGGGGAACTCTTACTATAGAGTGTAGCGGCGGGGTAGAATCTTTCATGTTAAACTGAAGTTGCATTGCATTGACACTCATAAGTATGCTCGAATGAACTGTCAAATTTTGTTATACTATATTATTGTTATTATACTAAAAATTGTTATCATGTATGCTTGGTTTATTGTTCTGCACTAGTTTACTTGTTCTCGGATTCACACTGAGCTTCTTATGTAACACCTCTTAACCCACATCCATCGTCGAAATAGGGTTTTAGAGCATTACTGATCAAACAGACATAATTTCAAAACACAATCAAACGCATCCAAAACATGTCATAACAATCATCCTAGGTGCCTAACCAATGTACTCATAGGTACCACAATTATATCAATAAAACATATCAATAGAACATCATTCAAATCCAACTTGTAAACATGCCAAATTTAAACTCTTTTACCTAAATCATGTTCATTTTAGCATTAACTTAAAATATACCATAATATGACCTCAAACACAAACACATATTATATGTATATAACCAACCAATATTAAACTTATAATCTTATTTACTTTACAATAAAACCACAAATTAATTATTATTTAGACACCCTAGGTACATGCCGACACAAAAAGATAAAACATCACCACGTTTAAGTTTGGGACCGTTGTTGGATGCTAAATCGGCGATCAAAATTTAGTACCTAACTTGCACACGGAAAACAAAACCGCACGCTGAGTAATACTCAGTGGTATTTCTATAATCTGAATATATAAAAAAAATATGAAATCACAAATATACAATCTAAAGATTTCAATAACCATATGACATTTCATTTGTTTCACAATATCTCAATTCCCATATTTGCTATATAAATAGCTTTTCACAATATAATACACATATCATTTAAACAATAGTTTTGTTCATTCCTTATCCAATTCATGAATACACAATTCATGTGTCTCAATCCATATTTCAATTCACTGTCCCATTTTCATTTCACATACATTATCATCTAACATCAATCATAATACAATTTCAATTAATTACCCCTATTAACACGATTCAAACTCGGACGGATACATGGATCCAACCAAACACACCAGTTTGGCACCTAGTACCTCATCGGATAATTTGAAGTAATAAATTGACACCCAGTGTCTCATTGGCTAAACCGAAGTAAATTGGCACCCATGCCTCATCGAATATATCCGAAGTAATAATTTGACACCCAGTGTCTTATCGACTTGAAGTCGAAGAAATCCCAGAACTCTTCCAATCCTATGGCATACCATTTATATCCGACTCAACCCGATACAGTTAATAGGGTTTAATTTCACTTTTCAAATACAACCAATATTCAATTCAATTCAAATAATCAATATATATTCAATATATATACCAATTCAGTCAATATAAATTTAATAAATTCATCACATACTAAATCAATCCATTTCAATTGCAAAACACAATAATTCACACCTCAACACTTACCATATACATTAAATTGAATTATAACAATTAACAATTAAATTTGAATTATAGAAATACAAACCAGAAATTCCGAGCTATTCCTCGTCGACTTTATCTTTTCCCTTTTTAGTCGAGGGTTCTAGTACTACGTTAGCTACGAAATTAAAACAATTAAAATTCATCAATACAACACAATTCAATCTCATATTTAATATTTTAAATTTTTACTCAATATTCACTTAAATTTTGATTTAGTCCCTAAACTGAGATTAACTTTATTTCTTTACAATTAATCCTATATTTTCATGCAAATTTCGCTTTAAACTAAATTTAACTCCCTAATTTCACTTAAATCCTTAAATTTTAAATTTTCACAATTTAGTCCCTATTACTAAAATTATTCAACATAGACAACACTTAAAAGATCAATAATTTATAAAATTTTGACATGAATCGAGTAATATTTAATACTAAGATTCCAAAATATAAAAATTATAAGAAAATAAACTAAATTGACTAATCATTTGAGCTTGAAACTTTAAAACGCTAATTTTTCTATCTTTCTTTCCTTTCTTTTCTCCTGTTTCGTTTGACTTTCTCTATTTGTTTCTTTCCTTTCCTTTTATTTATTTGTTTTATTATAATAATATAATATATTATTATATTATATAATATATTTACTTAACATTTAAGGTTTCTTTTATAATATATATAATAAATTTTTATGCCGCCTCATTTAATGCCAATAGCATAATTCCTTCTTTAGTCCCTTTAATTTTTCTTTAATCTATAATTTAACTTTCACCCTTTATGCAATTTAGTTATTTTACCTAATTACTTTTAATTCATGCATATTAACCTAACCAAAACCTAATTAACCACACAACTAGCTTCATAAATATTTCTAATAAATATTTACGAGTCTAATTTACGAAAACAGAGTCTCGAAAATATATTTTCTGACACCCATGACTATCAGGTTGTTACATCTTAAGCTCATTCTCCTTTAATTTTCCACCAGGTTAGGACGCGAATGTGGCATACAAAGTATCTCATCTCGGAATCATTTTTTTCACTAAATAAATAAAAGTATTTTAGATTCCTTACTTATTCAAAGTAGAGGTATGCATGGGTCAGGCCGGGCCCAGACAAAATTTTAGGCCCGTTTTCTAGGCCCGAGCTGGCCCGACCCAAAATATGGGCCTAAAATTTATCCGATCCCGGCCCAAAATAAAATTAAGCTGGAGCCCTGCCTGACCTGGCCCATATTAAATTTTTTTAACTTATTTCATTAAATAAAAATTTTAAAAATATAATAAATCAAATACATTTAAAAACATAAAACAAATATTAAAACAAGAAACAAATAAAAAAATGAGACTAAAACAATTCTTAAAATAATACACAAATTGAAAATATAATAAAAGTGGTTATATTAAAATTGAAAATAAAATATAAATATGATTAAAAATAAAAATATATATTTAGTATATAATTGGGACGGGCAGGGCTTGGGCAAAAAATTTTTACCAGAAGCCCGGTCCGTTTTCTAAACAGGCCTCGTTTTTTGCCTAAACTCATATTTCGGGCCTATATTTTTACCCGAACCTCCCATTTTTGGGGCAGGCCTTCGGGCTGGGCCAGGTAGCCCGGCCCATGTACACCTTTAATTCAAACATTGTATTGTTTTTTTTTTTTGAACTATGACATGGAACTTAGGTTTGAGGTTTATATTGCATGCATGACATTTAATTTGAATATAGGATATTGATCTATAAATATTAATTAATTATGCATGAGATTTAATTTGAATATAGGATATTGAAATATGGATATTAATTAATTATGCATGAAATTTTGGTCTTTATTAAAAATATGAATAGATATCACTTTTTGCTACTAGATTATAGATAAATTTTGAATAATAAATAAATAGGAAAAAATTAATTAAGTTTTCAAAAGTGGTTACCGTTACAAGGAAGATGTTAAATTTAATTGGTTTTGTTAAACTCATGAGTTTCTTCTGAAAATAGGCTAAGTGTTCTTTTAAGATAAACTCCGATAACTTACCGGGTTATCTATGTGACCAATTTAATTTTTTAAATTTAGACTTAATGTCTAGGTGGGGTTGAGGATGTTACAAGTAGAATGTATGTTGCTGGTAGGATTTGTGATGGATTTGGTGAAATTTGGTAGAATAATAAAATATTTTTATGGAATTTGAGCTTTAGTTAAACTTTGTTAATTGAGTGTAAGTAATGGCGAAAGTTTAATCTTTCAAAATTTTATGAAATTACATGATAAAATTATAATTTAATTTTCTAAAAATTTATGATTGATCTTCGGTCTTCTAAAATATTTTTCTGTCTTCATCTTTATTTATTCAACTTTACATTGTGTAGCTAAAAGTTTAATTATATAGAAATTATAGCTCTTTGTAAATGAATTTTCTTTTATATTTTATAAGCTAAGGTATAAGAGAACGTGTATCTATGTTGGATAACTTCAATTAAATCAAAATACATAGACAAATCCAAATATGTTAGTACTTGAATCTAGAATTTAATGTAAAATATTAAAAATTCCATATAATAAAAATCAAAACTTAACATTCCATACAAAAATAATTATAATATTTTTTCTCAAATATACGAAATTATTCGACGTAGAATTGGAGTGAATCATTTGATTTAACCAAAACACTTAATAATTTGATTTCACTCTTGACCTTTTTCTTTTTGTTACTCAAATAAAGGATGGATGTTGTAAACTTTCTATTAATTTTATTTATGTAAAATTTATATATAATCAACTTTTAACTTAATACATCCAGTAAAATAAATAATTTAATTACCTTAAATTTAATTAGATCCATAAAATGGGTTAAAATCTTACATGTAAAGCTTCTGCTAAAGAATGATTTCATCCAGAAGCATTATTGTTTTTTTTTTTTTTTGTTATATCATTAAAATGCTACTATCAATATGTTGTTAGTTTTATCAATTGTATGGTCAGTTGCAACTCACTTTACAACTAGACACAGGGTTAATTATCTATTTTGTCTACATATTTTGATTTAACTATCGAAACTATTTTTGTGCATATTTTTAAGGATATTAAGCAACAATTGTTGAGATTATGATTGATGAAGAGATTGCATTAAACAATTCTATTAAAAGAGTCTTTGTAGAACCCCGAATTGTGATCTATTAGTCTTTGTTCACCTTCCTCGGCAATAACCAATAACCTGTGATCAAATCATTATTGTAACCCCCAAGGCAATCAAAGAAGTTAAAGTAAAGACGATTTCTTTTATCTTATGCCCTATTAAGAAGTCTAGTTGGGGCATAACTCTATTATTTCCATGACAATCATACTAGTTCAATTATACAAGTCAAATAATACATATATATATATTAGAGACTTGCTTATTGTTTTATATACGAGTGAAAAAGATTACTAATTTGTTCATTAAAGAAATTTGTTTTGAATACATATTGTTTTATAAATAAATTATTTTGACCATTTTATGACTAAGCTTTCAAGAAGATAGATTTAATAGAAAACTACGAGCAAGTGAAGCTTAAACTCTATACGACCAAATGAATAACCTATAGAAGGCATTCTAAACTCTTAAGTACAAATAAACCAACAACACATACGCATTCATAGCCATCAACCCTATAGTTTGGCCGGTCATATATGCCAAAGAGAATATGTTAAAAGAATGGGCCCTTTTGAGAAAGTCTTTATAGTCTTAAGATTTAGGGTTAAAATGGAAAATGGGTCAACTATTTGGATTAAAATAATGTAAATTAATAAGTGAAAAAGGTTGATTTTTTATTTCCATCTAGAAATTACCCACAACGTGGATCATATTTCATTCCAACATTGACTGGACCCTTTCAATTTCATTATGTTTAAATAAATTTGATAGTTTTTGGATCGTCTTGAATATATAAAAGGTTGATTTTTGTTTTTAATCTAGAAAGCATCCGCAAAATGGATCATACTTCTTTCCAATATATGCATCATATTTATCATTATTAAAATGTTTATATTTACTCATATGAGACAAATTACACAAAACACCATATTTTCATTTTATTTATTTTCTCTACATCTAGAATGTTTCTTATTTTTATTTTAGGGTTAAATCATTATTATATATATATATATATATATATATATATATCTCATTTTAAGTTCAATTTTATCTTGGGATCATATTATTTTTATCTCTGAATTTAACAATTAGATCCATTTTGATACTTATATTTTTTTTATCCATTTTGGTACTTAAACTTGACAACTAAATTCATTTTGATCCCTAAACTTGCAAAATATAATTTTAAGTGATGACATGGTACAATTTTAAAATGTCACATACAGTATTCTAATAACAGGACCAGTGGTTGATCCGGTCAAACCATTGGTTCCCTATTCAATCGTTTGATTGATTCAACTTCTAGACTAACAATAATTAAAATTTGATTTTTCTAGAAAATTTATTAAATCGGTTCAACCTGTTCAACTATTGATTTTTTGTTCAATTTTTTTATTTTTATCGATTTTTGAGCAATTTTTTATTCAACCAGTTCAATACTTTTGTTGGACCAGTAAATTAGTCAATTTTCAATCCTACAAATCAATCCAGTCATGTTCCAAAAACATTGATCACACCATCAAAGCTTGATTGAATCTAAGTTTAGGGATCAAAAAAGATCTAGTTGTCAAGTTTAAGTCCCAAAGTGAACCAAAAATAATACATATACCAAAGTGGACCTAATTGCCAAATTTTAGGGCCTAATATTATATTATTCCTTTTATTTTTAAAATAAAATATAAGAACTTGTATTATATTATTAACCTTATATTTGAAAATAAAAATTTCCACTAAAGCTTAAATATGTTGAAGACAACTATGTGATTTACATTAATTTTTTTCTCATTCATAAATATTACTTGAGAGATTAATTTGATTAATCTATAATGAAATCTTTAAAATTCCTATATTCTTTCAAAAGAAAATTCCTATAGTTAGTAATGTAGATCAAGAAATAGATATAGAAATGAGAATTATTATACTATATTTTTGTTATATGTAACCAGTTATATATATATATATATATATATATATATATATATAAATTTAGTAGAATTGATTTAAATCACTCTAAATAATATATTTTGATGTAATTAATTTTAGGGTTTGATTAAGTCTTAATTGATTTGCATCAGTATTGTTATTAATGTAGGAGGACATGGATTTAAGCACAATACAATGTGTTTCTCCTTCTATATAATGATTGAAGAAGAATATTTAGTTTTAGACATTATATAAAAAAGTTAAAGATTTTAATTAAGTATAGGAATATCATAAGACTGAATTAGTCTTACATTAAAATAAATAATCCAAATTTATTTAAATTTATTAAAGTTTTAATTATTTTAAAAAAGGTAGATTTCCTTTCACCAATCATCATGTTGAATTTTTCCCGTTGAAAATTTCAATTTCGTCCAATAAATCACTCATCCAGATAAACTCCTAACAATATATATATATATATATATATATATATATATATAGATATTCCTTGTTGTTTTGGTTCGATCTTTTATTGTCCTCGTTAATCTTCTCGAAAAAAATATTGTTTGGAAATTAAATATTTTATTTCTAAATATTTGTTCGAAGGGATTAAGATTTTTGTATTATATATAATAATCATAAATAGAAAAGTACTAGATATTAACATTACAATTCTGTGAGCTATTTGCTCAAACTCAAAAGTTAGCTTAAAATCTTAAAAAGTTGAAAAAATATTTAAGAACTGAAAAATGAATTTAGTCAAAAAAAAATCTATTGAAAATATGAATAGAGCTTGAATTTCAATATCAAAGTTTGAGTCTAATTTAGACCAAAGTCATTAATTTTATATATTATATAATTAATATCATAAGAAAAATTAAATGTAAAAATTGAAAATTATATTAAGTTTAAAATTTTAATAAAAAATAGTGTTAGTAAAGGATATATAATTAATAAATATTAAACAAAAATAATTATATTTAAAAATATAAAAAAAAATATGAGCTGACCTAAGCGAACTTGATTAGTCATTTACAAATATGGATGGACTTGAATAATATTTAAAACTCATATTTCAAATTAGACCGGACATGAATAACTATGTATGATATTGATACCACGCATAAGCCTAACTTAAACCAGCACATAAACAGCTCTGTTTAGCACCCTCCATTTCATTCTCTCTAGCTACTTTTTTCTTGTGCTTAAAAATCAGATTATATTTCATATCCGAATATCATCATGCAACATGATGAACCAATGTTGATTAAGCAACAAAAGAGCATCAACTTTGAAATCAAATTCATGCAGGCATTTAAATAAAATAACCTCATCGTTAGCTAATAATTCTACTTAATTCTAGTTAGGGGTGAGCGTTCCATCGAATCGAATGAAAAATTTCGAGTTAATCGAGTTGACGAATCATATTTTATCATCCTAATTTGATTTGAAATTTTCTCGAATCGAGTCGAGTGAGATGAAATTCGAATCGAATCGAATCGAATATATTTGTTCGAGTTAAATTTTAAAAAATAATTTTAGGTCCTTGTAACCACTGTCACCCATCGTAATAAAATTTGTCCACCTTAACAAAAAATTTTATTAACTTTCATCACCTCATAATTTATTTATTAATTTTTATATACACTATGTATTTTGAAATTAAAAATATATTAAATGTAAAAATTTGATTTTTAATAAAAGTTATTTCAAAGATAAAATGTGAAATTGATACCAATATAAAATTTTAACATGAATATTTAATGGCATAATTAATAATTCAATTTTAATATAAATATTCAATATGGCTAAACAATTTAATAATATAAATAATATAAAATGTGAAAATTAATTTAATAATATAAATAGAGATATAAATAAAATTATTATTATTTATGTTTAGTGTTTTTTTTAGATAATTTTAAATTTTTATTTGAGAGTAATGGGTGAGAAATAAAAGTTTAAGGGAAAAATAAAAAATTTTGGGCAATAAAAGTTTGAGAGAAAGTAAATAGGGGAGTAAAATTTTGGAGGGAAAATATTAAAAAAAAATTGGGGGGGATTAGTTTGGGGTAGATGAGAGGTGGGATGTGAAGGAAGTAAAAATTTTAGGGGGAAAGTGGGAGGGAGTAAAAATTTTGGGAGAAAATAAAAAGTTTTAAGGGTTTTTAGGAGTAAAATTTTGAGAAAAAGTAAATGGAAGAGTAAAATTTTGGTGGAAAATGGATTTTGGGTAGATTAGGGGGTTGGGACGGAAGGGAAGTAAAAGTTTTGGGGGGAAAGTGAGAAGGGGTAAAAGTTTTGAAAGAAAGTAAAAAGGTTTGAGAGTTTGGGTAAAAATGTAAAATATTATAGTTTGATATTCAAATTATTCGAATTATTCGAGTTATTCGAATTCAAAAACTCAACTCGATTCGAACTCGAAATTCGAAATTCGAAAAAAAATTCAAGTTGAGTCGAATAACTCGATTAACTCGAATAATTCAATTGGTTTAACTCGAAATTCGAATTTTTATTTTATTTTTTTCGAGTCAAATCGAGTTTTGCTCACCCCTAATTCTAGTAATTTAAATAACTACAGTATTTAGTTAAAGTTTGTTAGGATCAGTTAGTTAAGATATATATTGTTAGCTGATAAATCCATATATGAATTTTAAACTATTGTTAGCCGGTTATCTTTTCTTTTCTTTTCTTTTTTTAAGTTGGTTTTTTCAATAAAAAGAATTTGTTTCTCTACATCCAATTTATTTATATGGTATCAAATTTCTTTTTTTAAGAGTGGGTAGTTTAATATTTGGTTTATTCGAATTTGAAAACTCAATTCGATTCAAACTTGAAATTCAAAAAAAAAATTCGAGTTGAATCGATTAATTTGATTAACTCGATTCGAATAATTCGAAATTCAAATTTTTTTCGATTGTTTTGAGTCAAATCGAATTTTGCTCACCCCTACATGCCGGGGTTGATCACTGACTTCATCTCTTTCCTCTGTGGTTGACTGCGGTCGTGTCTTAATCGCCCATTGTGGATCCCTTTGGTTTAATCCTTGGCTTTTAAGTAACCATTCTCGAGCAGGATAAGCTAGTTATAGTGGAAAAGGACACCTACGACCACCAACTCCAAGAATTTAGACTTAAGATTTGGCGAAACCTGACTCTAGCCAATAATCACTTTTGTGTGGGACTATCTTCTGCTAGATCATCACTTCCCAACGACGAATACCATGCCGTTTTGTCTCTTGGATTCGCCAACCTCTGATGCAGAAAGCCAACGAACTGACTATGCAACCTTCCCAAAACGTACAAAGCGACCGTTCCTTGCACAAGTTGAAAAGATCACCTATTAAGGGACATGGACGGAAGCGTCAGCCCCGTAATACGGAGAAGCAATGAATACCCTGTTGAGAAGGCTAAGCGCAGATTCTAAGCCTCATAAACCTTTTTGAGGAATTTCGACAACCTTTGGCTAGATTGGTTTAGTGGCTCATGATTTTTGAGAAAGAAATAAATATATTAGAAATGAGATTTTTATTGAAGAAAATATGGAGAGAACAAAAAACAAACTTTTTAGGTGAAGAGGTGCTTACAGAAAAAAGAGTTGTCAAATATGTGTCACTCCATCCCCTATTTATAGTACTAGAAAACCTAGCCTATTCCTAATTAAATTCTCAAAGATAAATAAAAATAAATAAAGATAATTAAAGATAAATGAAAATAAATCCTAAAATTAAATCTAAGTAAAAATCATTAATAATTATCCTAATATAATTGAAACTAAAATAGAGTCTTATGCTATAAAATCTCTTCTTTTGTATTTTTGCTCCAAAAGTTTTCCATACTTTGCATTTTCGGCACCACTTCTCTCCTACTTCGTATGCTGGCCCAATTCATATTTAATTTCACGCTTTTTGCCCCCAAATTTCCTTTTATCTTCAATTAAGTCCCTACAAGACAAAGAACCCTAAAATAGCCCAAATTAGTAGGACATACTCAAAATAAACATGCAATTAGCACATAAAAATATGATGTTTCAGAGTATTATCAGTTTTTTTGTGTGTGTATGTGTGTGTGTTGTGATGCTTGTAACAAAAAAATGGCTTCGAAGCAAAAATAAATGAACCACACTGATCGGGAGGTTGCACGACAATCAGGTCCTCCGATGCAAATGGGGCAGATGTCGATCTCACTTCATCTCCATCTCCCGACCTAGGATTGATAGGCACTCGTTTTGGCTTTCTACGGCGATGTTGCCTACTCTTTGAAGCTGGCAATAGATATGACTTGTCATTATGTCTAAAGTAATCCATGTAATCTAAAGACGTCGCGAACTTTGGTGTAAGAAATGATTAACACGTTGGAAAAAAATCATACCTACACTCCCACATCTCGATATACTTTTTGTGGAATGTTGGCTAATATTCCTCGAGTCTCCTCCACAAGTCGATCTTGTATAGGTCATCGAGCTCTTGAGGTGGCGACAGAATACGTTGCATACACTTGAACTATCACATGACTTGATCACATTCGTGCATCTCGACCTTTGCAAAAACGACCAATGACACTTTGACATGCTAGATGTTGCAATTGGCCAAAATTCGATCGAGACATATTCTTGAATCCTCGGATCCGCATATGACATCCATACAAAATGCATTATGAATTTATAATTTTTAGAACCTGCGTAATATTTAATTTCAAGTGCTAGAATAAATATTATATAATTTTGAAATTCATAAACTAACCTCCTTTTCGATTTCTTAATCTAGTACTAGTCGAATATCCTCGAGCTCGATTGGTATATCGCTGTGTCTCGCGTTATTGTTCCACCTATTTAAATAATATATTATTTCAAAATTACAACAATGAAAAATAAAAACAGTAATGATTTTGTGGAATAAATTTTACCATATTACGAGTGCGAATTTAAGAGAGTTCCACTCGGGAATGTAAAAAATGATAGTCGATACCATGCCCACAATTGAAGAAACATGTAATTGCTGATTTTAGTTTTATTCGATATTGTTGCTCGATACAATTCTTAATACAATGTCACCAACATTACTGATCCTCAATTAAGTCGTCTCGATTCTTTCAAGTCAACTAGAAGTAGTAGCCACCTTAAATGTACCAGATTGCGAGATGAAGCATTAGCAAACCCCTAATCAACCACTCTTGAAGCCTCAATAGTTTGAAAGAACAATCCTAAATTTGTTCGACACATTTCTTAATAATTGCTCACATATTGTACTCCAATCGACACTACTAATAGACCCCATATCCACATCCCCATCAATTTCAACCTAATTTCTCAAATAATTTCTTTTTCAACATATTAACGAACTCTGTATACTAGACTAGATCATCTTTTCAACATTTTCATTTATTACCCCAAATTTTATGTATAATTGATTAAAAAAACTAACTATTAAAGTAAATTAAAGGTTTAAGATTTTGAAGTTGAGGATTTTCCTCAATTATTTAATTATTTTACTTGGTAAATAAAAATTGAGGTAGAAATTTTATTAAAATGTGAATGAAAGTACTATAATATGATTAGATTATTATTTTATCGGGAATATAAATTATTCACTAACATGAAACATCTAATTTCCAAATTAATATTCTGTCAAGTAGATATGCAGGAACCCCAAATCAATGGAGTGTCACCTTGGATTTTAACAACCAAAATCAGTTTGTATTTACGATTAACAATGCTTCTAAATGACAGCAACACCAAATTAAAACAAACATACATTAATCTTAATAGCGGCTACGCCTTGCCAATCTTGGTGAAGTCCTACTACTCCCACTCTGCGCCTCTGTTTTCTCCTTATCTCCTTCACTTTCCGGTTCATTGTTAACCTCCTCCACCATCTTCTTCACATCGCTACCTATCCCATCGCTAAAGTTCCTCTCTTTTGCTCACCAAGCCGCTATTCTTCGCCACTCGCTCAAAATCATCGCCCAGTTTCCGCACCGCACCGTTCCTCAATACCCTCTTCTTTTTTCTCTTCGCCACCGTTACTTCTTCATCATCATCGCCTTTGTTTTCATCCTCTGTGTCGTCGTCATCGTTAAGATCCAAGAACCTCCTCCTTTTAACCGCCACGGGAGCAGGAGGGGGAGATACGTCTTCGTCATCTTCATCGTCCCTTAAGCTTTTCTTAAGGTTAAGACCCCTGTCGGGGGTGTCCTTGAGGAGCTTCTTGCGCTGAGCTTTAAGCCTTTTGACGTTGCCTTCTATGCGACCTTGGAGACGAAGGCGCTTGAAACTGAGACCACCCATGGACCAATGGGCTTCATCGGCCCATGAGAGCAGCGGATCAAGGACTGGAACAGGAGGATCCACGCGTCCGGGGTTGAACTTGGTGTCGGTGTAGATGCGAGGCCGTGGAAGACTGCTTCCGTAGAACTTGCCAGGACCGAGAGAAACCACCATTGTTTGACGCTTAGTAGTAGTCTGAGACCCTTTCGGGAATTTCGATAAACAGTTTAGTGAGATCGAAGAAAGGGGGGTTTGGATGGTGTGTGTGACAGAGGTGTGGTGGGCTTTTGTATTTGAAGCTTTAGAGGGGAGTTTAAGGTAAGCGTGGCGGGTGAATTTAGCGGGAAAGCTATGGTTTGGAGATTGGCGCCCAAATTTGGCGCCATCCTTGGCTGGCAATCAAGGTGTTTGGGGCTTTTGGCGGGTAATGATCTATAATGCTAAAATGGAAATAAATATTTCACGTCTCAATTACTTGTAGAGATAAGTAAAAGACAAACCTTTTGTCTCAACATTTTTCATTTCTCCATTTCAACTTTTGTTCAATTTAGTATGAATTTTCGTGTTGTTGTAAAAAAAAGAAGAAGTATTTTGATAAATGAATTTATAACCTATTAAAGTAAAAAAATTATTTAAATAATCATTAAATTCATTAATATTATGAAATTTCAATAAAAATATAAAATAATTATTTATAATTCGTTATTAATATTTTGATATATAAAATATAATATTTGAATATTTTTAAGCAATTAGCATTAATTATTTGTAAAATATAATTTGAATATGTAAACAATATTTTAAATATTAAAATATAATCATTACAAATTTATATATATGATTTATATATTTAGAATAAATTTCAATAAAAAATAATTTTATATCCAATTTAAATATCACGTAAAATTATAAATAAGAATTAAAAATGTTTGACTTCAAAAATACTTTTCCCATTTTTCTAAACGCAAGAAATTAGAAAAAGTGCTTTTGCATTTGGATTTAAAAGCATTTTTTAGCGCCCATTAGTCTAAGTTTAAATGGACCAATGATAAAAAGAGACTTGCTAATGCCAACTTTAAAGCATTTTATGATATCTTTTGTAGCATTGATCAACAAGAATTTAAGAGGATCTCTAAGTGCATTATTGTTAAAGAGGTATGAGACATTTGAAACAGCCCATAAATGTATTAGTACACTTAAACAATTCAAGATGCAAATGTTAACCACCAAATTCAAAACTCTAAAAATACAACATCCGGAAACCATCAATGAAATCTATATTATCCTATGTGATTTTCCTAATCAAACATTTACTCTTGGAGAATAATACTCCGGCTCTAAGTTAGTTAGAAAAGTCAATGGGGCAAAATTAAAGGTGAAAGGAGTATCACATTACAAGTAACACATGAAGTGACTGTTGGAAAAAAAATATAAACGCCATATATATAATAAGAATAATTACGTGCTATTATTTACTATCACAAAATATTAATTTAAATTAAAAGTGATCTAATTTAACTAAAGTTTATTGGGCTTCAATTATTAAATAAAGTAATACATGTAGATAATCTAGTAACTAATTTCTAATTGATGATGGACTGATTAGAAATTAAGATTAATGTAGAAAAAGTTACATATTAGGGTTATGATCCCAAATTGCATATAGTAACTTTTCTAACTTCTCATCTTCAAAAAAAAATAAAATTAAATAAGGATTCACTAAAATTTGGTGGTATACCTAAAAAGTCTCACTAACTCTTTGATTACGGACAAGAAAAGAGGAGAATTCAATTTATATAGAATGAATCTAAAATCAATCTACCCACGAGGATTAATTTGAAAAATCAAAATTACAAGGTTTCCAAATTTCATGATATTAATAGATTCAGGCATACTTTTGCATCTAATTTTGTATTTTATTATTAATAATTTGACATATCAGATATTAATTTATGGTTTTAAGTTTTATATAAAACTTTTACTATTCTTACAGTGGGCACTTCAGTCTTCATTTCAATTGAAGAGCTTCAAGAACAATTTGTTTTGCTTACCTAGACCTTTAATAAAACACTTAAGAACCAATCCTGGAGGTTTAAGAAGTTGGAAACCACCCAAAACATTCTCAAAAATAAATACAAAAGAGTGATAGTCAAATGCCATGAGTATCACGAATTTGGATGCACATTTAGGTTGAATATATTAATACTCTTAAAAAAAATTAATAATTGTTGGTGTAAGACTCAAATTTTGTCCAGGGCCAAATAAAATCACAACCCAAATACCAAAACTCAACAAAAACCTAAAATACCCTAAGCCTAAATACAACCCAAAATAAAAAATAAAAAAAATAAAAAAATGAAGAAAAAGAAAAAAATCTAATCTCTTCACCCTATGTGCCGCCCTAAGCGCCGCCCTAGTCCTCTTTTATCTACCACTTGAAAAAAGAAAAGATAGTAAATAATAATAAAAAATGTTGTAACAAGGCTATAAAAGCCATCATAAAACCAAATATAAAGTGGAATGAGGAATAAAAAAAAACATTATATTTTCACATAGAGATCAAAAATCCAAAGCAAAAAAAGGTTGATTTTAATTTCTTGTATTCCCTTTGTTCATTTTTCATTTTGTTATTTTATTTTATTTTCTTTATTTTATATATATATACATAATTTAATTGAATTACTTATTTGAATTCCCTTGCAAACATGTTTATATTTTTCCCTTTAAATCTATTTATGTATACCATTTATTTCCCAATTTTAAATTATACTTTGTTTATTTCAAACACTTGCCTATATTACTATTTTTTATATATAATGTTTATATTAAGTTTTATGCTTTATGTATCTTGTTAATTGTTGGTAAGTAAATCTTGTTTCAAATTATTTTGTATAATTATTGATTTATATTATATAGTATGTCATTCTTATATTCTTTTGTATATTCTTACATGGTTGCATTTATATAATTCATCTATGTTACAACTTGTTAATATGTACATTATTCGTTCTAAAATTTTTATTGGTACACATTACTATTGCTATGCACATAATATATATTATATACATATATACATTTTTGAATCTTGGTTTTAAATTATTTTGCATAACACTAACTTTAAATTTCCTCTTATAATACTTATTTTGAAGCTCATTTATATGTTAAACTTTATATACATTATGTATTATTTATTTTTATTTTTATTTATTTTACGATCTATTGTAAATTTTTTGCATGTATTATCTGTTTATGTATATATATATAATTTAGCTACTTTTAAATTGTTCATTCCAAGTTTATTTGTTTTAACATTTTCATTACCTTTTAAAATATTTTTCTTAAAATAGATTTTTATTTAACCATTAGTTAGAAACGTTAAATAGTGTATGTGGTAAGATTATTATCATTGGGCATGTTTCAATTTTCGTGTTTGTACTTTTCAAAAAATTTTATAATATATTATTAATATATGTTTTCCATATTTGTTACTTTGTTTTGCATCCCATGTATTATATTATGATTGAGATTGCCAACCTATTTGCTTGAAATCAACCTATTTGCTGAAATTATTCATTTCATTTTCTTTGCTTCAAATGAATCGAATAAATACGTTGCAAGTTTGTTTCCATAATCACTCCTTTTAAAAAAATAAAAAAATAAAATTTCAAGCGAGGTAATATTTCGTGTTTGGTAATTCGAGAAATTGTGCCCTAACGTGTTGGGTTTCGATTTTCTGTTTAACCAAATAAATATTCTCTCGAGATTTAAATCCATGTTTTTTTAAATTAAAAATAAGGCAATATTTGAATTTAGGAAATTCAAGAAAATAGTACCCTAACTTACTAGGTTTCAATTTTCTTGTTTAACCTAAATAACTAAATATCCTTTTGAAATTTCAAAAGCATGAGTTTTGGAAATTATAAAATGATCTTGTATCGAGGATTTGAAATGTTGTGTCCTATCGTCTTTGGGTTGCGCTTTTCATTTGTTCAAAACAATGAAGATCCTCTCGAATTTCACTCACGTTTTCTAAAACTCTTTAAAATGAAAGAAATGTTCGATGTTTGGCAATTCGGGGAATAGTGCTCTATCGTGTTGGGTTGCAATCTCTCGTTTGTTCAAAATAATCGAATGTTTTTTCGGAATTGCACTCATATCTTCCAAGGTGAGGCAATGGTCAATATTTGGAAATTCGAGGAATCGTGCCCTATTGAGCTGGGTATCGATTTTTCGTTGGACCAAATAGTTGGGCATCCTTTTGTTATTTTCGAATTATAAATTTTCGAACGTCGAAACAAGAAGATTTTTGGCAAAGGACTCGGGTTATTCAAATGTTATTAATAAGAACCACATTTCAAAAACATTTTAATTTTAGACAAAAGGACGATGATTTAATCGATTTGGTACCAATTTTGGGCGTAATGAGGTGTTAATCCTTCCTCATACGTAACAAACTCGAGCCTATTTTCTCATATTTTCGTAGACCAAAATCATTGTTTTAGTAAACCAAAATGTTTTATTAAAACAACCCAAATTTCTAGGTGATCCGATCACACCTAAACAATAAAAGATTGGTGGCGACTCCATTTTCGCTTTCCAAAAAGTCGATTCATCATTTTTAAATCGAAAAAAAAAACGAAAAAAATGGTTTCGACAGCTTGGCGACTCCACTGGGGACAATAAGAGAGTCAAGCCACAAAATAGATTATTTTCTGTCCTTTTGTTGAAAATTTAAAATTTGGTTTTTAATAGACGATCCTTTTACTTCATTCGTTTCGGTTCAAGTCCCATAGAATAATATTGCATGGCATTGCATGACCACTGTGGTCACACCTTCTAAGTTGGGAGTAAGAAACTATGCTTTCGTGAGGTTTTCACCTCCGCATGGGCTAGTGGATTGCTTCCGGGGTATATCCGTACCTATGATTTCGTGAGATTTTCATCTCCGCATGGTCACAGGGAAATGTATCCCCCCGAGTCGAACTCGATCTATATGAGCCTATAATGGGTGAGGATTGAGGAATCTGCTGGTTCGGGTGCCTTATCTCTAGAACTAAACCGCATATAGTGAACCTTAGGAACCATCATTGGGTAAAGCCGCGTCGAGCCTTAGTACTTACCCGTATATGCGTCATAATAGCTATTATTGACACTAACCGATGTTTTGTTTTGTTTTGTATTTTTTGCATAACATTGCATACTAAAGGAGGCGTTAATCCGTATTCAATTACTAAGTTAGAAAATTTGACATGGAGAATGAATTTCTTAGTAAAGTCGAGGATAATGCGACCGTTCGTACATGGTCGGAGAGGCTGCAATCGGAGAGAGAGGATAGCTTGGTAGAAGGGTATGTATCGGAGCTGCAAGATTTCACTCGCATCAATGTAGTACAGAACGAGCTGCAAGAGTTGAGAGACATTTGGGCTAGTTGGAATAAAGGAATCAAGCAATTGTTTTACCAAAATTATGGTGACGTATCCTACCTGCTAGACATTAGAGTGGATAAGAATTTGTTCCGAGCCTTGGTACAGTTTTGGAATTCTGCGTACAAGTGTTTCACTTTTGGAGAAACAGATTTGGTACCTACCATGGAGGAATACACTACTTTGCTCAGGTGTCCCAAAATTTAGGTCTGGAAAACTTATGCTCGGGTTTTTAGTAGTCAGACTTTCATGAAGAAACCGATAAGCATTTCTGGGATGAGCGAGCTTTAGGTCACTACTCGGATTCAGCAAAAAGGAGATAGCAAATGTATCCCTTGGGAGAATTTGTGAGATTTGATCTTGACACATCCGGATGAAAGATAGAGGGTTGATATATTTGCCTTAAGCATCTACGGATTAGTGATATTTCCTAAGGCTTTGAGACACGTGGATGAGGCAGTCATTGACTTGTTTGATCGCCTTGAAAAGGGAATCACACTGGTACCGGCAATATTGGCAGAAACGTTCAGATCTTTGAGCTCATGTCGGAAGACAGGCAAGGGACGATTCATTGGATGTGCACAATTATTGATGGCATGGTTTCACAGGCACTTTTGGAAGGTAGACAAAATTTCCTATCAAGTCTTCTCTGAGGGTTATTTACCGTTAAAAGAAGAAGCAGCTATACAGAGGAGAGAGGATATCTCAGAGGAGAAGTGGATGGACATTCTTCAGAACCTCAAGGAGGGGGATATCGAGTGGAGAGCTTATTGGATGGTTCCTGACGATATCATGTACCGATGTGGTAACTTCGATTGGGTGCCATTGTTAGGAATTTGGGGGGCTACCGGGTATACTCCACTGTTAGCCTTGAGGCAATATAAGTCGAGGCAGCTTGTACCCATGACCTATGGGCTTGCTCAGAGTGAATTCTCATTTAAAGGTGCTCATTATGAGAAGAGAGTTCGGGAGTTATCGGATGCTTGGAAGCAAACTTGTTGGATGAAGAGGTTAGCTATCGGTTCCTTGGTAACGCTCGAGTATAGCGAGTGGTTTAAGAAAAGGATTAATGATAATATTCCTAGGCCCAACTTAGAGAATGCTTGACCTATCAGGGAACAATTACATGCCGCCCCATCAAAATTGGAAATATAAGGCAAGATTTTGAGAAGAAGAATTCGAAGCTCGGGAAGAAGATCGAACAGTTAGAAGAAGAGAAGATGCATCTAAGGTTAGATGCTGATGCTCAGAGGTTAGAGGCTGAGAAATGGAGAAAAGGAAAAACTAAGGCCGAAGAAGACCTAAATAGCTTGAAGACAGACTACAAGAAGCTGCGCCTATTTATGATGACTGTGGGTTTAGGTAAGACTTCTGAACAATGGTGCCACGAAATTCAAGAAGAAAAAGCCAATACCGATCGGTGGGAAAGAAAATTTCGAGAAGCTCAATCACGAAACAAAGATTTGGAGAAAAGCCTATCGGTAAGCAGAAATGAGCAAGGGGAATTAAGTGCTAGAGTGGCAGAACTCGAGAAGTCTCTGCATCAGTATTGAAACCGCAACACCGCAATAGAGTTGAGGGCAAGCTTGAGTAAGATAGAAGAAATGAAAGGAATGATAGAAGAGTTAGAAGCGTCACTGTAGAACTGCGAGATGCGGATCCAGTTTTTCGAGGCAAACGAGGATCGTTGGAAAGAGCAGCTTCACCATGCGCAAGAGCAAGTCAGAAACAGAGATTACCTTATGGGGGAAGCCATAACCCAGATTCGGGAAGTAGCAGACTACTTGCAAACTTTAGCGGTTCAGACGGACACACTGAGCGTGAAGTATGAGTTGGAGTCAGACCGCGGACAAGAGCTGGCCTCGTTGCTTAGAAAAATTAGGACTTTAAGTGTTAGAGCGAGATGTTATCTGTAACTCGACCTTATGTAAAAGATTTTATTTTCAAAGTGAAATTTTCTAAGGGCAATTGAATCAAAATTGATGCCTCCTTTGCATTCATACATTTGCATTACATCATATCATTAAGGCCATAAGAGTTTTCTAATTAATTAAAAATTATTTCAGTAACCTGGAAACCAACAAAAACCAACCAACCATGCATCCCTACGGTACAATAAAAAAAATCAATGGATAAGAAACTCGAGAAATTGGAGCAAATGCAAAAGGACATGCAAGAACAAATACAGTCCCAGATAGAAGAGCAGCTAGCCAAAATTCAGCGAGAGATGAAGGAGCAAATGATGGAGTCTCAGAGAGAGATGATGTCTCAGTTATCCAAATTACTGTTGAGAGGAATAGATAAGGGAAAGGGCTCCATGGACCAAGTTGAGGAAATCAATGAAGATCTCCAATACCCCCCTGGCTTTACTCCAATGCATATACCGATGAAGCCCTAGATTAACCTACAAAAACCATCGGTTACAATCATGTCCCAGCAAGTTCAGGCCGGAGCTTCAATTCCGATGAACTTCCAAACCGGCTCAGGCTCTAACTTTGTCAACAACCCAAACTATCCGCCTGTTCCCGACTTGGATGACGTGGCTGAAGAAGAAAAAGTAAGGATGGATTCGCAAAAATAATTAGAAGAACGGTGTAGATGGCTTGAAGAGAAATTCAAAGCCATGGAGAGCGCGGATCATCATCAAGAGATTGATGCCAAGGATCTGAGCCTGGTCCCAAATTTAGTCCTCCCCCCTAAATTCAAAATGCCTGAATTCGAGAAATACAATGGAACAAGTTGCCCTGAAGCCCACATCACCATGTTTTGCAGGCAAATGACGGGATATGTTAACAATGCCCAGCTACTAATCCACTGCTTTCAAGATAGTCTGGTTGGAGCGGCGTCTAAGTGGTACAACCAACTGAGTCGAGCCAAGATTAACTCATGGAAAGACTTGGATCAGGCCTTTATGAAGTAATACAATCATGTGACGGACATGACCCCCGACAGGATCACTCTCCAGAATATGGAAAAAAAGTCAAATGAAAGTTTCAGACAGTATGCACAAAGGTGGAGAGAGGTGGCCATACAAGTTCAGCCGCCACTTCTAGAAAAAGAGACAACAATGCTCTTTATTAACACCTTGAAAGCCCATTTTATCACTCATATGTTGGGAAGCGTCACCAAGAGCTTCTCTGACATAGTGATGACGGGAGAAATGATCGAAAATGCTGTAAGGAGCGGCAAGATAGAATTGGGAGAGAGTGCTAAGAAGTCAGTCCCGAGGAAAAGGGATAATGAAGTGAACAACACGAGTACATTCAACAAGGCGGCCCAAATCATTTTAGTAAATCAACCCAAAATGGTGACCACCAATCAACAAAGCCCTGAATCCAATGCAAGGAAGAACACAGAAAGGCCACATTTCACCCCTATACCTATGACGTATAGGGAGTTGTACCAGAACCTGTTCAACGCCCATATGGTATCCCCTTTCTACCTGGAGCCACTGCAGGCCTCGTATCCCAAATGGTATGACACAAACGCCCAATGTGAATACCACGCGGGAATTACCGGGCATTCAATCGAAAATTGCACTGCATTCAAGAAAGTGGTCGAAAGACTCATTAAGGTGGGAATCGTGAGATTTGATGAATCAGCCATGCCCAATGTAGTAGGAAACCCAATCCCCAATCACACCGACTAATGAGTGAACGGGATAAGTAAAGGTAAAAACAAGAAGATTAAGTGTGAGGTTGCGAAAGTCAGGACTCCGTTGAGACAAGTGTGGAGGGAGATGGTCATGAGAGGTTTGATCGCGTTGGATTTGGGAAGAGAATCCAAAGAAGAGAGGAACTACTGCGAGTTCCACAATGAGGTGGGGCATGAAATCCAATAGTGTGTGGAGTTCAGGGCCCTAGTGCAGAACATGATGAACAATAAGGAAATGAAATTCTATGAAGAGACTAAAAACCCCGTAGAGGGAGACATATGTGCGTCGGAGGGAGAGTCGACGGTATAAAATCAAACAGTTAACTACCCTGTGGTTATCATATCGAGACCCAAAAATAATTAAGCTAGAGTTCAACTACCACCAAAGGTCATAATCCAGATACCTGCAGTCTTCCCTTACAAAGATAGCAAAAGGGTCCCATGGAATTATGATTGTAATGTGACAATTCCGGGGAAGGAAAACCTAGTTGACACTTTAAAAGAGGACCAAGATAGGGGATCCTATACACGTAGCGGAAGACGTTACGATACAGCGAGTGAGAAGGCACAACCCGTAAAAGGAAAAGCCCTAGTGATCGAAGGGGTGAAGGAAAAAGCGACCAAATCTGAACTTCCTGTCAATGAGCTAGTTAACAAAGAAGAGGCTAAGGAGTTTTTAAAATTCCTAAAGCATAGTGAATACAGCATGGTGGAACAGCTACGTAAACAACCAGCTCGTATCTCAGTGCTGGCCTTACTTCTAAGCTCGGAAGTTCATCGCAGCGCGCTACTGAAGGTCTTGAATGAAACGTATGTTGCCAATGATATCTCCGTTAACAAACTGGACCGATTGGTTAGTAACATAAGTGCCGACAACTATATCTTCTTTAATAACGATGAGATACCACCCGGTGCATAGGGTCGGCTAAAGCATTGTACATTACTACACGCTGTAAATGATATACGCTGCCAGGCGTACTGATTGACAACGGATCGGCTTTGAACGTCCTGCCATTGACCACACTAAACATATTACCTATAGATAGCTCTCACATGAAGGAGTGCCAGAACATAGTGAAGGCATTTGACGGCACGGAGAGAAAGGTGATGGGCAGAATCGAGGTACCTCTTCAGATTGGGCCAAACATATATGAGGTGGATTTCCTAGTAATGGATATCAAGTCCTCATATAATTGCTTATTGGGGAGGCCCTGGATACATTCAGCTGGGGCAGTGCCTTCTTCGTTGCATCAAAAGTTGAAGCTGGTATCAGAGGGGAGGTTGATAACGATCAATGCTGAAGAGGATATCATTGCAACTATGAGCAATAATGTGCCCTATTTGGAGACAGATGACGAAGCAATCAAATGTTTATTTCGATCTTTAGAATTTGTTAATGCAACCTTCATCGCTGAGGGAAGCAAAATTCTGGTGCCAAAATTGTCCAAAACCACGAGGATGAGCCTCCAGTTAACGATTGGAAAATGAGCCCTACCCGAAAGAGGACTTGGGAGACATCTGCAAGGAAGGGTTGAAACGAAAATAACGAAAGACAAGAGAGATGGCTTCGATTTAGGATTTAAGCCGGATGCGAAACAAAGGAGAAAGGAGCTGGGAAAGAAGCAAGAAAGAAGAAGAGCTCGATTAACGGGGGAGGAAATCAAGTAGGGACCAATGGCATTCCCCCATATATCGAAAACATTTGTGTCCGGGGTAATCATTCATCCCGAGAGAGACACACCAATGACGGGAGCTATAGAAGAAAGGCTGGAAAGCTTGGACATCAACGTCATATGCGAAGAGGAGACCGGAGAAGAGAATTTATCGGGCATTTGCCTCTGCACGTTTGGAAGTGTTCTGGACAACTGGACTGCGGAAGAGATTCCTGTAGCTTTTAGAACGGATTCAGAGTAATGTCTAAAACACACTTATTGCTCTAGGCCTAGGAGTAATAAGAATCTTTTGTGAAATAGGCCGATGTTTAAAAACGACATTTCAATAAAATGCACGGTTATTATCATTTTTGAGCAAATGTTATCTCGTCCTTTCAATTCCATTCATAACCATACAAATGATTACTTTCGAATTCTTTTATTCTTGAAACATTCTTTTAAATATTATTTTATTCGTCATTCATAATCATATCACTCAAATAAATGTTTCAAATTCTTTTGATTCTTTGTATCTGCCTTCGTCCTCATAACAGGTCCCCAGATATTAATAATACGAGTGACACTGCTAGCGACTCAGAATTTCCATTCGAGCAAGATGTGTGTATGGATGATTCTCAGGATTTTGAAAATGGCCAAGGCTGTAACCTATCTCCTGATTTGTTGAGGATGGTAGAACAAGATGAGAAACAAATCCTACCTCACAAAGAATCAGTCAAAATTGTGAGCTTAGGAGAATGACAAGAGGTGAAGATCGGAACATGTATTACTGCAGAGATGAAGTGAGACCTTATTGAATTACTTCAAGAATTCAAAGATGTCTTCGCATGGTCATACTAAGATATGCCCGGGTTGGACACTGACATCGTGGTGCACCAACTCCCCATAAAAGAAGAGTGTAAGCCTGTTCAGTAAAAACTCCGATGAATGAGGCCCGACGTCTTGCTAAAAATAAAGGAAGAAGTTCGAAAGCAGTTTGACGCTGGATTCTTGAAGGTGGTGAAATACTCAGATTGGGTAGCCAACATCGTCCCTGTCCCTGAGAAAGATAGAAAAGTGCGAATGTGTATGGACTACAGAGATTTGAATAAAGCCAGCCCAAAAGATAATTTTCCACTACCTCATATTGACACCCTAGTGGACAACACGGCGGACACTCAATGTTTTCATTCATGGACAGTTTTTCGGGATATAACCAGATCAAGATGCATCCTGAAGATATGGAGAAAACCACATTTGTAACCATGTGGGGTACGTTTTGTTACAAGGTGATGCCGTTTGGACTGAAGAATGCGGGGGAAACTTATCAAAGAGCAATGGTAACCCTTTTTCATGACATGATGCATAAAGAAATCGAGGTCTATGTGGATGACATGATAGCTAAGTCTCGAATAGAGAAGGAGCACATACAAGTCTTGGGAAAATTGTTCTTGAGGTTGAGGAAGTTTTAGCTGAAACTCAACCCCGCCAAATGTACCTTTGGAGCCAAGTCTGGAAAGTTGCTCGGATTCGTGGTTAGTGAGAAAGGGATTGAGATTGATCCAGACAAAGTTAAAGCCATACAAGAGCTATCCCCGCCACGCACTTAGAAAGAAGTTCGAGGCTTTCTAAGAAGATTAAATTACATTGCTCGGTTCATTTCACAACTGACCGAGAAATGTGACCCTGTCTTTCGCCTCCTCAAGAAACATAACCCAGGTGAATGGGATGAAGAATGCCAAAGGGCTTTCGACAAGGTTAAACAGTATTTATCTAATGCACCGGTACTGATACCACCTAACCCGATAAGCCATTGATATTGTATTTGGCAGTATTCGAGAACTCCATGGGATGCGTATTGGGTTAGCATGACGAGTCGGGGAGGAAAGAAAAAGCTATTTACTATCTCAGTAAAAAGTTCACGGAATGTGAGGCAAGGTACCCGCCGATAGAGAAGTGTTGTGCCCTAATTCGGACAACTTGAAGACTGAGGCAGTATATGTTATATCACACCTCTTGGCTTATCTCAAAATTGGACCCCTTGAAGTATATGATGGAGTCAACAGCTTTGAATGGAAGGATGGCCCTATGGCAGATTCTACTTTCTGAATTCGACATAGTCTATGTGAACCAAAAAGCAGTAAAAGGAAGTGCAATAGCAGATTTTCTGGCCAGTAGAGCCTTGGAAGACTACGAGCCTTTGAACTTTGACTTCCCGAATGAAGACCTAATGTGTGTTGCTACCACTGAAGAAGATGACCCGAAAGAGCTTCCTTGGAAACTAAACTTTGATGGGGCATCAAATGCTGTGAGTAATGGAATCGGGGAAGTCTTGGTATCCCCAAGAGGAAATCATTATCCATTCACTGGTAAATTGGATTTTGATTGTACGAATAACATGGCGGAATCTGAGCGTGCATCATGGGTATCCGTGCGACCATAGAACGCAAGATTAAAGTGCTAGAGGTGTATGAGGATTACGCACTAGTGATTTATCAACTCAAGGAGAATGGGAGACCGAGACCCCAAGTTGATCGACTATCGAAGCGGTCCTTGAATTGGTCAAAGAGTTTAATGACATTACCTTCTGTTACCTGCCACGAGATGAAAATCAGATGGCCGATGCTTTGGCCACCTTAGCTTCCATGATCAAGGTGAACAAACAAGAAGATGTCAAACCCATCCGGATGAGCATTTATGAAACTCCGGACCACTGTTACAGTATTGAGGAGGATGAGGAAAAAGATGATCACCCTTGGTATCACAATATATTACAATACGTGAAGAATCGTGAGTACCCGGACCAGACAGGCGAGAATGAAAAAAGGAAGCTGAGAAGATTGGCCATCGACTACGTCTTAGATGGAGAGATCCTATACAAAAGAAGAAAAGATCAAGTGCTATTAAGATGCGTAGATGCTGTAGAGGCTAAGAGAATCTTAGAAGAAGTCCATGAAGGCATCTGCGGGACACACGCTAATGGCTTTACAATGGCCAGGCAAATTGTGAGATTAGGGTATTATTGGTCCACTATGGAAGGAGACTGTATCAATTACGCCAAGAGGTGTCATAAATGCCAAATCTACGGAGACAAAATTCATGTGCCTCCTTCACCGCTGCATGTCATGGTCTCCCCATGGCCTTTCTCTATGTGGGGTATGGACGTGATTGGACCAATATCACCTAAGGCTTCCAATGGGCATCGGTTCATCTTTGTAGTTATTGACTACTTCACCAAATGGGTAGAAGCCACTTCATATGCCAACGTGACAAAGTCGACAGTGAGCAAATATCTGAAAAGGAGATCATATGTCGATACGGAATGCCGGAGAGGATTATATCTGACAATGCCTTAAACTTGAACAATAGTATGATGTGGAAGTCTACAGTCAATTCAAGATCAAACACCACAATTCGTCACCGTATCATCCGAAAATGAATGGGGCAGTGGAAGCGGTCAATAAAAACATTAAGAAGATCATGGGGAAGATGACTGAGACCTACAAAGATTGGCATGAGAAGTTATCATTTGCCCTCTTTGCTTATCGAACATCAGTCAGAACCTCAACTGGGGCAACGCCTTTCTCTTTAGTTTACGGAATGGAAGCAGTTTTGCCAATCGAAGTCGATATCCCATCCCTTCGAGTGCTGTCGGAGTTAAAGTTGGACGAAGTAGAATGGATCCAGTCTCGATAGGATCAATTGAACTTGATTGAGGAAAAGAGGCTAAGAGCTATCCGTCATGGTCAAATGTACCAAAAACGAATGATGCGGTCTTATGACAAAAAGGTTCGCTCTAGAGAATTCCACGAGGGAGACCTGGTTTTGAAAAAGATTCTTCCCATATAGAAAGATTTTCGAGGAAAATGGATGCCTAATTGGGAGGAGCCTTACGTGGTGAAGAAAGCTTTATCCGGAGGAGCATTAATTCTAGCCGAGATGGATGGTAAAAACCTGCCCCATCTCGTAAATTCGGATGCCGTCAAGAAGTATTTTACCTAAAAAAGGAAAGGCCGAGGTGAAAACCCGCAAAGGGCGCTTTGAGACCAAAAAAAAATAAATAAATAGAAAGGCCAAGGTGAAAACCCGCAAAAGGGCACTTTGAGACCAAAGGGGTTTTTGAGTTAAAAACCCAAAATCGGGCAGCTAAATTTTTAAATGTGGGGCATGTGGTAGTCTTGTCCTCAAAGAGGAAGAACAGTACATTTTGGGGCATCAACAAAATACGGGGGATCTCTTGAACACACATTTAGCTCGAAAGAGTCTTCGAAAAATTAGAATAGTGAAGCTCGTGCTGCGATATCTGGGGTACCTTTTTTGCACCTTATCAGATTTGTTATCCTATATATTCACATCAAATTTTACTTAATAAAATTCCATTTGTCCATTATGATAATCTCTTTCGAGCATTTTTTGTTGAAATCATGATTTTTTGACTTATCATATTCACACAAAAGAAGTTACGCATATTACTCTGGAAAGTCTCTAAATAGTACAAGGACCTGAAACAGGGCCACTAGTCAGAACTAACCAGGCTCAAAAGTGGAAAACATTGGGAAAAGAGTAGTCCAAATTATGACTATTTCTTCAAATTTTACATCGAGATAACAGCTAAGCAAGAAGACGCGATAGTACATCAATGAGGGAACCCGCATGAACTATGAGCAATGATACTTTAAGCGTTTAAAAAGGAATCACTCTCATAACATTTCTACATTCATAACCATTCATTTAGTTAGGAACATTTGATTTATTTCATAACATCCTAATTATTTGACATAAAGCATCACATTTAATCAGGAGTATTTGATTCATTTCAATCATAGCATCCTAATTATTTGGCATAAACATGAATACATGAAACTTATTTTACAGATTATGTTCCTCAGAGGACAGTGCAGTAAAATCGGTGAATTCATAAGTCTTAACCCCCTAAGCAGTGGGGCAACAAGCTGAAGATATCCAAGATGATTTGGCATTTCTGTATCAGGCGGGGAGCAGATCGAAGACATAGCTGATTTGGCTTTCACGTGTTTACGTTGAAGCAAATCCAAGATGATTTGGCATCTCTGTATCAGGCGGGGAGCAGATCGAAGACATAGCTGATTTGGCTTTCACGTGTTTACATTAAAGGAAATCCAAGATGATTTGGCGTCTCTGTAGCGGTAGAGAGCAGACCGAAGATAACAGATTTGGCATCTCTATAGCGGCGGAGAGCAGATCGAAGATAACAGATTTGGCATCTCTGTAGCGACAGAGAGCAGATCGAAGATAACAGATTTAGCGTCTTTGTAGCGGCGGAGAGCAAGTCGAAGATAACAGATTTGGCATCTCTGTAGCGGCGGAGAGCAGATCAAAGATAACAGATTTGGCATCTCTGTAGTGGCGGAGAGCAGATCGAAGATGATTTGGCATCTCAGAAGCGGCGGAGCGATCGAAGATATGATTTGGCGTCTCAGTAGTGGCGGAGAGCGGATCGAAGATAATGATTTGGCGTATCTATAGCGGCGGAGAGCGATCGAAGATATGATTTGGCGTCTCTGTGGCGGCAGAGAGCGATCGAAGATAATGATTTGGCGTCTTTGTAGCGGAGAGCGGATCGAAGATATGATTTGGCGTCTCTGTAGCGGCAGAGAGCATATCGAAGATAACAGATTTGGCGTCTCTGTAGCGGCAGAGAGCAGATCGAAGATGATTTAGCATCTTTGTAGCGGCGAAGAGCAGATCGAAGATAACATATTTGGCGTCTCTATAGCGGCGGAGAGCAGATTGAAGGCTACAGAGAGCAGATCGAATATAACAGCTTTGATATCTCTATAGCGGCGGAGAGCAAATCGAAGATAACAGATTTGGCGTCTCTGTAGCGGCGGAGAGCAGATCGAAGATAACAGATTTGGCATATCTGTGGCGGCGGAGAGCGATCGAAGATATGATTTGGCGTCTCAGTGGCGGCGGAAGCGGATCGAAGATAATGATTTGATGTCTCAGGCGGCGGAGAGCGGATCGAAGATAATGATTTGATCTCTCAGAGTGCTGAGAGCAGATCGAAGATAGCAGATTTGGCGTCTCTGTAGCGGCGGAGAGCAGATCGTGTAGCGGGGGAGAGCAGATCGAAGATAACAGATTTGGCGTCTCTATAGCGGCGGAGAGCAGATCGAAGATAACATATTTGGAGTCTCTGTAGCGGCGGAGAGCAGATCGAAGATGATTTGGCGTCTCTGTAGCGGTGGAGAGCAGATCGAAGTTAACAGATTTGGCGAGCAGATCGAAGATAACAGATTTGGCGTCTCTGTAGCGGCGGAGAGCAAATCGAAGATAACAGATTTGGCGTCTCTAGCGGCGGAAAGTAGATCGAAGATAACGGATTTGGCGTCTCTGTATTAGACGGGGAGCAGATCAAAGATAGCAGATATCGCATTCTTGAGTTGTAGTGAAGCAGATTGAAGCCGTCAAGAGGCCATTTAAAGAAGATCAAGGATCAAGAACTCAAGACTCGGTGAGCCCGGGCAAAATTGGTCTTTTTATAGTCTTTGCTCTATTCCTGTTAACACAACAATGAGCAAAAGAGGGGCAGCTCTAAGACCCAAATTTTGCCCGGGGCCCAATAAAATCACAGCCCAAATACCAAAACTCAACTAAAACCCAAAATACCCAAGTCCAAATACAACCCAAAATAAAAAATAAAAAAAATAAAAAAATGAAGAAAAAGAAAAAAACCTAACATCTTCACCCTATTTGCCGCCCTAAGCGCCGCCCTAGTCCTCTTTTGTCTACCACTTGTAAAAAGAAAAGATAGTAAATAATAATAAAAAATGTTGTAACAAGGCTATAAAAGCCATCATAAAGCCAAATGTAAAGGGGGAGGAGGGATAAAAAAAAACATTATATTTTCACATAGAGATAAAAAATTCAAAGCAAAAAAAAGTTGATTTTAATTTCTTGTATTCCCTTTGTTCATTTTTCATTTTTGTTATTTTATTTTATTTTCTTTATTTTATATATATATATATACATAATTTAATTGAATTACTTATTTGAATTCCCTTGCAAACATGTTTATATTTTTCCCTTTAAATCTATTTATGTGTACTATTTATTCCCCAATTTTAAATTATACTTTGTTTATTTCAGACACTTGCCTATATTACTATTTTTTTATATACAATGTTTATATTAAGTTTTATGCTTTATGTATCTTGTTAATTATTGGTAAGTAAATCTTGTTTCAAATTATTTTGTATAATTATTGATTTATATTATATAGTATGTCATTCTTATATTCTTTTGTATATTCTTACATGGTTGCATTTATATAATTCATCTATATTACAACTTGTTAATATGTACATTATTCGTTCTAAAATTTTATATAGGTACACATTACTATTGCTATGCACATAATATATATTATATACATATATACATTTTTGAATCTTGGTTTTAAATTATTTTGCATAACACTAACTTTAAATTTCCTCTTATAATACTTATTTTGAAGCTTATTTATATGTTGAACTTTATATACTTTATGTATTTTTATTTATTTTACGATCTATTGTAAATTTTTTGCATGTATTATCTGCTTATGTATATATATATAATTTAGCTACTTTTAAATTGTTCATTCCAAGTTTATTTATTTTAACATTTTTATTACCTTTTAAAATATTTTTCTTAAAATAGATTTTATTTAACCATTAGTTAGAAACGTTAAATATGTATGTGGTAAGATTATTATCATTGGGCATGTTTCAATTTTAGTGTTTGTACTTTTCAAAAAAATTGTATAATATATTATTGATATATGTTTTCCATATTTGTTACTTTGTTTTGCATCCCTATGTATTATATTATGATTGAGATTGCCAACCTATTTGCTTGAAATCAACCTATTTGCCTGAAATTATTCATTTCATTTTCTTTGCTTCAAATGAATCGAATAAATACGTTGCAAGTTTGTTTCCATAATCATCCCCTTTTAAAAAAAATAAAAATTCAAAGCGAGGTAATATTTCGTGTTTGGTAATTCGAGAAATTGTGCCCTAACGTGTTAGGTTTCGATTTTCTGTTTGACCAAATAAATATTCTCTCGAGATTTCGTCCATGTTTTTTTTTCAAATTAAAAATAAGGCAATATTTCAAATTTAGGAAATTCAAGAAAATAGTATCCTGACTTACTAGGTTTCAATTTTTCTTGTTTAACCTAAATAACTAAATATCCTTTTGAAATTTCAAAAGCATGAGTTTTGGAAATTATAAAATGATCTTGTATCGAGGATTTGAAATGTTGTGTCCTATCGTGCTGGGTTGCGCTTTTTCATTTGTTCAAAACAATCGAAGATCCCTTTGGAATTTCACTCACGTTTTCTAAAAACTCTTTAAAATGAAAGAAATGTTCGATGTTTGGCAATTCGGGGAATAGTGCCCTATTGTGTTGGGTTGCAATCTCCCGTTTGTTCAAAATAATCGAATGTCTCTTCGGAATTTCACTCATATCTTCCAAGGTGAGGCAATGGTCAATATTTGGAAATTCGAGGAATCGTGCCCTACTGAGCTGGGTATCGATTTTTCGTTGGACCAAATAGTTGGGCATCCTTTTGTTATTTTCAATTATAAATTTTCGAACGTCTAAACAAGAAGATTTTTGGCAAAGGACTCGGGTTATTCAAATGTTATTAACAAGAACCACATTTCAAAAACATTTTTAATTTTAGACAAAAAGACAATATTTAATCGATTTGGTACCAATTTTGGGCGTAATGAGGGTGTTAATCCTTCCTCATACGTAACCGACTTCCGAGCCTATTTTCTCATATTTTCGTAGACCAAAATCATTGTTTTAGTAAATCAAAATGTTTTATTAAAACAACCCAAATTTCTAGGTGATCCGATCACACCTAAACAAGAAAAGATTGGTGGCGACTCCATTTTTGCTTTCCAAAAAGTTGATCCATCATTTTTAAATTAAAAAAAAAACGAAAAAAAAATGGTTTCGACAGTTGATTTCATCGATATGTATTGATATATACCAATTTGACATCCACCATCATACCTCAACTCTCAAAAGGTTATAATCTTTTTATATGTTCATTACTTTAGATTACATTTCTTGTTATACATAAAACATAATGAATCAAAGTATTTAGTGTATTGATTAAGAGTGTTTATTATAATTTTGAGATTTTTAGATTAATTTTATAAATTATATTTAAGTAGTAATTTAAAAGTTACATACGTGTATGAGTTTAAGATTCTATTATATCTAAATATTTTGTATTGGATACCTTCTACGTACTGTTTTTTTTTTTTTTTGCCTTTGAACGTTTTCTTTTACATAATGATTTACATCGGATTGTTTAATTTTTGCTGCTTAATCCATCATGCCAGATTTACCCCCCATTTTTTTTGTTTTATTTCGTGTACTCATGGGCCCTTCGATTTAATGATGGGCTAAATTTGGTATTTTAAAAGGCATCAAATACTTAAATTTAACTGAAGAAAATACAGGTTTAATTAGAGATGGTAGTGAAGAATGATGCCAAATTCACCTCTGCAGTTAGGGGTATGCAAAATTCGGGTAAAACTGAAAAAATTCAGTTAACTGATCGAATTCGGTTAATTGGTCGGTTAACCGAATTAATTTGGTCGGAAATCGGTTAATAATTTTTTGAGTTTTCGGTTAACGGTTAATTCGGTTCAAAATCGGTCAGTTAACCAAATTTTTTCAGTTTAACCGAAAAAATTAATAAAGAAAATTATAATATATAAATAGCCCACTATTCACTCAAACCCAATCCAACATAAACCCAAATACCCAATCTAATATATATTAACCCAAGTACCCAACCCAACCCAACCCAACCTAATTACCCAACCCAATCATAAAAATTACAAATAATTTAATAAATAAAAATAAAAATAAAAATAAAAATTTAAAACTAAAAATAAAAAACATATAATTTTATACAAATAATTCGGTTAATTCGGATAATTCGAGTAACTTGGTTAATTCGGTTAATTTTATACTTATTTTAACAAAAAATTAAAAAACATATAATTTCGGTTAATTCGGTTAACCGACCGAATTAACCGAAAAAATTTCGGTTCGGTTAATTTTTTTGAATTAAATTTTGGTTCGGTTAACGATTAAAAATTTTGAAGGGTCGGTTAATTCGATTAATATTATTTTGGGTCGGTTAACCGATTGAACACTCCTATATGCAGTCACTTTATTCCATTTTTTATGTACATCTCATTCCGCTCAATTTGGTGTTTTACTTATTTTTTATTTTTAAAAATAAAATAATTATCTAAAATTATTTTAATATTTTCAATCTCAAATTTAGGTTTACAAAATACAATTAAGGGATAATAGGTAAAACTGAGTTTTTCTTATAACATATTTTCAACTTTTTAATAGTTATATATGAGGGTAAAAATAGTAATTTTATACAATAAACTAATCAAACAATTATTATAACTGTTCCGCTTTTGATTTTTACATGTTTGTTTACATGTCTGTTTCACTGTTTATGTTCTAGGATTGTAGCTGTCTCTCTCGACAACATCATCTCCAAAGTTTATACTTACATTCTTCCCTTAAGAATGTAATGTATATTACCATTATATTCAAACACTTGTTAAATTATTGCTATCAAAAAAAAAAATATATATATATATATATATATATATACTTTAATAATTTCACTTCTAATCCCTTTTAATTATAAACAGATAAATTAAATTTTTTAACCCTTCCAAAAATTATTGATTTAATTTAATACAATATCTTTTAGCTTAAAAAACTAAAATTTATTTGTACTCCAACACCAAATTCTAAACTTCATCCCTAAGTTGGATGAATAAAGAAATACATGTTTATGAAGTGCTTTATGTGGTTTCGCATTAAGAGTTAAATTCCTGCGTCTTTTCATAAATAAATTCCAATTTGACTTTGATTTTAGATTGTTGATGTTAACAACAAACACAACACCTTTCTGGTTTTCTTTCATGAATTAATTTATACCCCATTCCACGATTGGTTTACTTTACAAAATGGAAGAAGCTTTTTATACCATTCCCTCTTTGTTTAATAAAGAAGAAGTAGCAATGAAGGCACAATGAATGGTAATGAAAGATACCCACTTCCTCTTATCAGTTATTAGTAATATTTTATATAAAATGAAAACGTGATGAGAAAGGAAATTTATTATTAATAATAATTACCCCTCAAGTGAGACCTTTATTCTACCCACTCACCTCTAAAAAGATAAAGTCAGTCAAATGGAATAAAGAGAAACACTGAGATTAGATTAGGTTACTATGTAATCACTACAATTGTAAGACAACCAATCTTTGTGATTTGAAGCAAAGAATGGAGGCGCAGTTAACTTTTGTTTGGGATGGATTCATATCGAATTAACTTTATCCTTTTTCTTCAAATTATATCCAAAAATATCATTTTATCTTATCGATGGTGTTTAGCTAATAGTTGATTTTAGTCTCTCTTCAACAGTTGAATCATAACTAATATAAAATTTGAATTCTAATTTTCTCTATCTATTGTGCGATTTTGTCCAAATTTCAACAAAAGTAGATTGCAGGTTAAGTGACAGTTCACATAATGATGTGCGGGGAGTCATGAGAGGTTGGGATGCATTTGATTGAAGTAGGTTTGCAGAGGGATAGGTGAAGGTGACCCTCTCTCAAACTTGAGGCTTTGACACATGTATGGCGCAAATCTTATCATGATCGATCATTTGGAAGACAATAATTTCTAGGCAGGCAATAATGGGATAGGGATGTGTGAAACATGCAAGACAAGGCCCAACGCCGAGTTTTTTTACAAAAATAAGATAAAAAAATAAAATAATACTTAAATAATACAACAAAAAAAGTATGTATCAAAATGGTACATCCCAGGATGGTGCTGCCTATGGCAATGGCGTGACCACTCTGGGTCTGACATTTTCTGTTAAAAAAGTAAAAACGAAAAAAAAAACAAAAATTTGAAAAAAAAAGGGTGGAGGGCGTGCCAGAGGCGGCACCGGTCACGCCTTCCCTATAGGCGGCACCGGTCACGCCTCCCTATAGGCGGCACCGGTGCTGCTGCCATGGAAGAAGAAGAAGAAGAAGAGAAGAAGAAGAGGGCGGCCGGAAAGGAAAGAAAGAAAGAAAGAAAGAAGAAAGAGAAGAAAAGAGAAAAATAAGGAAAAAAATAAATGGAAAGGAAAGTTTAGGATTTAGGGAAGAATAATTAAAGTTTTTAAAAGGTAACTTTTTTGTTATAAATTTAATTTGTATATACAAATAATAAAGAAATATTATTATAAAATATTTCAAATTTACAAATAATATAGAAATATTATTCTCTGTAAATATTTAAGTTTATAAACTTGTAATATTAAACCTCAACTTTCCTTTCTATTTATTTATTTTCCTTATTTTGTAATATTTAAATTTATTTTCTCTTTCCTTCCTCTCTCTTTTTTATATTTCTATATTATTTGTATATATAAATATTTAAGTTTATAAATTTGTAATATTTATTTTTATTTTCTCTTAGTTTATTCAATAGAAATATTATATGTATAATTGTGTGTATTGTTATTTTAAAAGTCGGTATAAATTTTTTATGTTATTTTAAAAGTTGATATAATTTTTAACTCATAATTTAGTATAGTGTAATATTTTGCGAGTTAATTGTACAAGATAAGTAACCAATTTGTAATGATTAATTACAACAAATAATTATAACATGCCAAATAATTTAAATTACATAAAAATATATCTAATCAACCTAAACACACATAGCAAATAAATTACATAAAAATAAAACATTCTTTATACATAACATAAATATGTTTTTTTACTTCAATAAACATTAAGGGTCCGTTTGGAAGCAAGGAAAATGTCTTCCGTAAATTGTTTTCCTGCTTTTACGGTGTTTGGAAGCATGAAAACATTTTACATTTGTAAAATGTTTTACAAACACGGGTAAAATAACCTTCAATTTGGGGAAAATGTCTTACCGATTTCATTTCTGTAAGACATTTTCCATCTCTCGTTCTTTATCCAGGTAAGTCTTCTTCTTCCATTCTTCAACTTCTTATAATATTTTTTCAACTTCCTCTTCCCAATTTCCGTCACATATCTTCTCTTCTCAGGCAAATTTTACACGTTGCTGTTTCGTTTCCTATCTTTCTCTCTGTCTCAGGATCTCATTCCTCTTTGCAAGGTATGGCATCTTCTTTTAAAAAGCTATTTTTTTTCTTCTTGTTCTTTACTTGTCCAAATTTTAACTGATTTCATGCCTGAAATTTTATGCCTTTCTTTGTTTCTTTATTTTTTATTTTTTTTGAGTTTGGGAAATTCTATTGATTCAGGGCAATGAAAATGTAATCTGGTGCCACGTTTTGTTTGCAAATGTGCTTGATTCTTGTGCTTGTTGTTTTTGGAAATGTCTGCCCAAACCTTAACAAGTCTCTGCAAGCAGTAGAGAAAGGTTTTTTTTCAGTCATTTCTAGATCATTTTTTTTCAAGGAAAAATGGAAGACCAATACAAAATTAAAGGATAACAATGGCACTAGGACTATTCCTAACTAGAGCTCTTCTCTCTGTCTTCGGTGTTAGTTTCTTCCTCCGTTGCACTTTGGTTGGATTTACCATCTGTAGGCTTCTCAACATTATGTATTCCCTGCCATATCAAATTCAAGTTGACTAAACTAATGTATAATGGAAGAACAATTCTAACACCATTGTTATGTAGACTAAATTCAAGTTTTTTTAAATAGCTGGATCAAAGTAAATATGATCTTTGCATTTTACGTTGCTTCATGGTTTTCTTCATCAACATCAAGCTAATTGAAAAATTCATAAAAATATTTGAATACAAGGAAACTATAAAAATGGAGATATGAGTTGGGATATTTAGAATTGTCTTTTTCTTATGTAAACCAGTGAATGTTAGAAAAGAAAGCTGCTTAAAATATTTCTCACTGTGAAGTTTGTGGTTTAGCTTGGCCAGATTCATATTGCAAGGTTGCCTGCAACATTGATTCTCCATAACCACCCTCTTCTGCATTTCAGCATTAGAAGCCAAAGCCTTCTCGTACTTTTCCTGCAAATAAATCTTTTTTTTGAGAATTTTAATATAGTCACAAAAGAAGAGGAAACAACTCTGCTCATAGGATCTTGAATTTAATCAGAGTAGGCACCTTAAAATGAACTGTATGGTAGATGAATCATAAGAATAAAACAAACCTTAATTCTTATGGTGAAAGACTTAAAGAAGTTAAGAGAAACACAGCATACCAAGTAACTTAAATTGCCTAACAGTAACTTAAATTTTTCAATAGAAGTCACATCACAAGAATATATATATATATATATGTGTATATATTTAGCATGACTAAAAAACAGAATGAGTAGATTCTTTCTTGATGTATACACTCAAGTATCTTTAAACTTCTCTTTTAATCCTACATGAACAATGGTATAAAATCTGTAGTTTAACATTATCAATGATAACTAGGACATCAAGAAAAGAAGACGGAACCTGAAGCTCAGCATTTATTCATATAATATGTATATTTATTTGTATTGTGTCATCTTTTAATGTCCATGAAATCACAAGGATGAATTGGTTAGACCATTGCTATTGAGAAGGTAGAATTAATAAATAAAATTGAAACCCTTCCATAACAAGTATAATATGTATATCTATTTGTATTGCATGTTCTGTTTCAAACATTCCTTCATTCATATAATATGAGTCTCAGTTTCTCGCTTTGTTGTTTCTGTTTGGCTTTATAATTTTAGAACTAATGTTTATTTTATTTTATAATAAACATAAAAATTAAATTATCATTGGATGCGGGTTTTGGTGATCGAACAATTCAATCACTTCTTCTCTTACTTTTCTTGCCAATCTGTGGATTGCTAACAACAAGACGGTCCATGAAAGTAAGGAATTGATAGGTTCTTGTCCAACAATGTAAAATGTCTTACACTCGTCAATAAAATCTTACGCTTAAGACCCAAAATAGATATTCATTTTGTGTGTGGTGGCAACATGAGCACCAAAGTATTGGTTGAACGATAAAAAATTATGGGTCAATGCATTTGTAGCTTAATCTGGTCGGTTTGGTTGCCGATTTCCTTCTTAACATCCAGCATAAACATGTGACCAAAGTATTCATTTGGTCGCCTTTGATTAACATATTGTCCTTTGTTGATTCCTGTGTCTTTCATGTCTTTGGTCATACTCCACAAAAGCTAGATCTTGCCTATCAACAAAATCTTTATTCTATTCTCTTATCTTAATCTTATCACTATATGATTAATTGTATGTTTGCACTTTGATTCTTATTTACTTTGCACAATTATTTGTGCGAATTGAATGATTGGAGAGGCATTGCACGTTTTCAATTTGTATATTTTTTGTAGTGATCAAATATTTGTGTGGCATTATTTTGGCTCCGTTTGTTTGCCACCAACTGGAAATATTAAAAGCAAATTTGAATTCTTCTTATAAAACAGATTTGAAAATCTGATGTGCAAATATCATGATTCGAAATTAGAAGAGAGTTGTAATGCTAAGTGTTCTTACTTGACTCATTAATAAAGATGCCAAATATGACAGAATCATCCAATAACGTGCTTAATTCTTTCTTCTGCACTGTTTCTTGGTCTTCTCTCATTGTCTTTATGTTGAAAACTACTATTACTCTGCTTTTGTTTTCTTTGGGTTAAATCCAATAAATTTTCTTCAATTTTATGCGTCTTATCTTAGTTATCATTTAAAACATTTTATTCTTGAAAATAATAGCTTACTTTGTTTTCTTGATTTTGACTATGTATCTACTTCAAAATTGGAGTTTTGTTGCTGAATGATTTCTTTGACCTTACTCAAAGTTGGGTTTTCTTTTACTCTTTAGTGACTACAAAAATTAATTAATCTCATGAACTTTTATCATTTTGTTCTTGGTGAAGGAAAAAAGAAACGACTTGTGAAAGCTCAAAAGTTAATAAAAGTTGAAGTCTTGATAAAAAAGATTTATTTTCAAAAGCAAGAAAAGATGAAAGCTCGAAGAGAAATGGATAAAAATGAAAAAGAAATTGAGAAACACGTTATGTGAAATGAGAAGTTGAGATAATACACTGCAACAAAAGAAGACAATAGCCAAAGGTCAAATCCTAAAAAATTTAATTAAGCAAAAATAATGCCTTGCGAAGTGGGAAGAGCTTCTTTTGGAGGAGCATTCATATCAAAGTTATTTATTTTTTATTTTAGTAGGATTTTAGAATTTCACTTTATTTTATAAATTAGTTTTTAGTATATTTTAGGACTTTTAAGTTTATTATATATTTTTAGATTTTAGATTGGATAAAGTATAAAGAAATGTTAGTTTGATTTGTGCAAGGAAAGTAGTTTTTCGCTCCAGCAAAAGATTTATCATTGGAGCAAAGACGACTACTTGATAAGCGCCGCAAATTTTGATTATAAAAAAAGAAGAAGAAGAAGAAGAAGAAGACTCAACCTTAAAAGAAATGTATAAGTGTAACTTTAGTCATGGTAACTTTAGTCATTACTTGAGAAGCTTTATATATATATGTATGCATTTTAGTCATGGTAATTTTAGTCATATATGTGATCTTATGAAAAGTTTACGTATTTTTTGTAGTGATCAAATATTTATGTGGTATTGTGTAGATGGATCGTAATCAATATCATGCAATTGTCGGAGTCGTGGCTTCAGTTTTAGCTTTTGGGGCTCTCTGGATTAAAAAATTAAAAACTAGGAAGGAAATTACTTCTCACCCTCATGTGAATAGAGATTATGAAAGAGAAAATTATATTAATAGTATTTTATATAGTGGTGACCAGCATTGTATTGATGTGATAAGGATGAGACCGATTGTATTTTTTAATTTGTGTGATATTCTTAGTAGAAATAATTTGTTACAATCAACTAAATCGGTGAATATTAGGGAGCAAGTGGTTATATTTTTACATATAACTGGTCATAATGTAAGGTTTCGAGTGATAGGATCTAGATATTATAGATCAACTGAGACAATTCACCGTTATTTTAGGGTTGTATTGAGAGCTATTTTGAAATTGTATAAGCTAGTTATTTGATTACCTGATGAGTCAATTCCTAGTGAAATCAGAAACAATCCAATGTTTTATCCTTATTTTAAAGATTGTATTGGAGCATTATATGGAACTCATGTTCGTGCATCCGTTCCACTTAACATTCAAGGAAGATTTCGTAGTCGTAAAAGGGGGACGACACAAAATGTATTGGCTGCCATTACATTTGATTTGAAATTTTCCTATGTTCTAGCTGGTTGGAAAGGTAGTGCACATGATTCTCGTATTTTAAGTGATGCACTTTCACGCCCAAGAGGATTAAGAATTTCGGAAGGTAAGAATTATACAACATTAAATACCAAATAGTTCTAGTAAGCTCATAATTTATTACTAATAATTATGTTTTGTCAAATTGTAGGTAAATATTATCTTGCTGATGCTGGATATGGCATCCGTAATGGATTTATTACCCCATATCGTGGTGTTCGATATCACTTAAAAGAGTTTAGTGCTCAGGGGCCTGAAAATGCAAAGGAACTCTTTAATCTTCGTCATTCATCATTACGAATCACTATTGAACGTGTTTTCGGGATTTTGAAGAAACTGTTTCGTGTATTAGATGCTGAACCATTTTGGAATTTTCAAACTCAAGTAGATATAGTTTTGGCTTGTTGCATCATTCATAATCATATTATGGGAGTTGATCCTAGTGATTTACTTAATCAAGGATTATACGAGGAGCCTGAGTCTGATTTGATAATATCAACTCTTACGGAGCGAGAAGAAAGAGAAGAAGCAAGAGAATGGTCTGTTAAGAGAGATGAAATTGCACAAACTATGTGGACTGATTATATGGCTAGAAATATTAGGTAGGTTTAGGGCTTAGGTTTGTTGTTTCTATGTTATGTATGTTTTAGTATTAAAGTTGTTTTTTTTTTTTGTTAATGTTGGATTCTAAAATTTTAGTTTATTATATTTGTTGGATTCTGAAATTATTATGTCTTGATTTTGTTAGATATTGATTATGTTTCAAGCTTGTTAGATATTGAGTTTATTATGTTTTAAGCTTGTTGGATATTGAAATGATTGACAATGACAATTATTAATGTAGAATGGGTAAGGGCAACAAAGAAGGGACCTCCAAGCGATTCAGGTGGACAAAACCGATAGAACATCTTTTTCTTGAAATTTTAGCAGATGAGGCCCAGAAAGGAAATAAGCCTTCTAATACTTTCAAAGCAGTTTCTATTAATCGAGTTGTCGAAGCTATTTCTGAAAAATTTCAAGTCCAATGCGATGCAAAACATGTGGAAAATCATTTGAGGACTGTAAAAAAACAGTGGCAGATTATATGCACAATTTGGGGTGAAAGTGGTTTTGGATGGGATGATAACATGAAAATGATCACATGTGATAGAGCGACATATGATGCAGCAGTAATGGTAATATATGTATATATATGGTAGTATATTTCAATTATTTTTACTTGTTATTCTAATTTTGTATAATATCTAACAGGCGCACAAGAAGTATGAGCTATTTTTGAATAAAAGCATTGATCATTATGATGAAATGGCTTTGGTTGTTGGCAAAGATATGGCAACAGGGAGTTTTGCCAGAACATTTGCTGACATAGATTTGGATGATGATAACATAGATTCAGTGCCTATAGACTGCGAGAATGAAGCGACTGAAGAGGTAAGAACAAATGTATCTTCATCTGGCACATCCAAATGTAAAAGAAAAAAGGCTCAAGAAAGTGTCAATAATGAACAAATTAAATTTGTGGGTGAACAACTTGGCAAAATTGCTAATGCTTTGGAACAATTTACTGCGGATAAGACACCACATCTTTACGAAGAAGTGATGTCAATGGAGGTAGAAGGATTTGATGATGACTTCCTTTGTTCTGTGTTTGATTATTTAGTGAGTCATGAATCTGAGGCAAAAGCTTTTTTAGTTAAAAGTAAGAAGCATAGAAAAATTTGGCTTCAAAAATTTTCTCAAGGTTGAAGATATTGATACTTTTAATGTGGTGTAATATTAGTTATGCACTTGGACAATATTGTTGTTATCATGTGGTGTAATATTAGTTATCATATGGTGTAATATTAGTTATGCACTTGGATAATGTTGTTGTTATCATGTGGTGTAATACTAATTATGTATTTGGATAATATTATTAATTTCTAGTATTAATTGTGGTTTGGAAGCTAATTTATAATTATTTAATCCTTATTTTTATTTTTTATAACACAATTACAAATAATTTATTTGACTTTGGTTGTTTTCAATTTATGACGGTTAATATTCTAATTTAATAATTGAGTATTATTATATATTTAAAATGATTTATTTATTTATAAATAAATCATTACAATACATATAAAAATAATTTAAAATATAAATTTATTATATATATATATATATATATATATATATATATATATATAAAGTAAACTCAATCAAATAAGGAAAAGAAAATAAATTCTTAAATATATAAATTTTATTAAAATAGCTTTTCAGGAAAATATTTTCAGGAAATTTGTCAAACAATAGAAAATATTTTACATAGATTCATCCAAATACCAAAAAAATAAATCATTTTTCAGAAATTATTTTTTAAAAAATTATTTTCCAAAAAATATTTTCGTGATTTTCTGATGTTTGTTTGACTGAAAACATTTTCCATGGAGAAAATGTTTTCAAAATCACGGGTAAAATGCCTATGCTTTTAGGGAAAATGTCTTACAGATTTTTTTTCCGTAAGACATTTTCCAACTCTCAAGTCTTTCCCCCTTGCGCAGTTCTTCATCTTCCTTTTTCTCTATCCAGGTACTTTCCTCTTACTTCTTCTATTAGGCTTTTCGTTGACAATTACCATACTTCATTAACGATGGTTTTTGATGAGCAACAATAGAGAATTCATTTGTTTATCTAATGATCTGATTGGAAATGGGTATTTTCAGAAACTCACATTTGTAGTATTAATATATTCCAGCTGCTTTGCCATAAACCAAGTGGGTGCTTCTATCCATGAATATCAAAACCAAAGCTTTTTTCGCCGTTCTAGTTCTTTCTTCTTCCATGGTGGAAACGAAGGCCTTTATGCTACAAAGCTTCACGTTGATCCTGACAAAAAGCCTTCTCGTGAGGAAAATCATCTCAATGGCAAGTCTTTTATCAGGTCATCATTGTGTTTTTTTTCCCCTTTTCTTGATCTATTTCTCTTTTTCTAGTTTCAACTTTTCTTTTTAATGTTGCATTATAAGATAATTTTTTGTTTCAATTATGATTATCAGCTTAATGCCCTTTTTAATCTAATTTGAACAGTGTTAATAATGTTATCAATTTTTTGGGGATTTTCCTTTTAGGGATTTGGTTGGTTTCATTGCTCATTTCGTTATTAGGTTCTCTTTTAATGGATATAAATTACCATCAATTATATGCTGGATAATTGTAAGCTAACAAAGTGGTAGCTTATCTGCACTGTTCGCATTAGAAAAATTAAACAAGTTGCATGTTTTTGTACTGAGCATTTTATCATTTGTTTATCTCATGATTTTGTCCATGTTGTATTTGAAGATTGTGGATCTTTTTAAGGGACCAATGTTGGCTTCATTTTGTTTTCTATTGAGATTGTGTCAGGAGCAAACAAATTTACTTATGTTCTATCATGTTTTATTGAATGAATGGATGTAAGAATGTTACATTGTGAAAACCATCCCATGATTTATTGACACTAATATCACGCAACTGGAAAATCTGTTATTTAGTCAATTTATTCGGTTTGGCATGTCATATGCATCAATGTTGCAATTTAGATTAATGAAGGCATTATTGTTCTGTAATTTCAAAAGGAAAATATACAGATGATTTTATCATTGGTTTGGTCTGTGATATATTTCATTGTGTCAAGCTGTGTATATATATAGAAGCTGAATTTGGGTTTTGGGTGTTTGTTTTAATCTGCAGAATGTACAAAAGGCTTTGCTGCAATCAGATGTTCAATCCAAAACTGATAAAACTCTTGTAACAGTAGCTGATTATGGTTTGTTTCTAAACTGCTGCTTCCTCTTTGGTTCTTTCACCCAACATTACCAGTCTTTTAATCCCCTTTAAGAAATATGCATCTTGGATTTGAAATGGGTTCCCATTTTTTTTACCCTGATGATTTACTTGCTTCTTCCTTCTTGCTAGCATGTTATTAGGAATTTAGTTTTTCCTTCTTTTCACAATTTGTTATACTAGGGAATTTACAAAGTTGAATGATGTTTTCCTTCCTGCATTGAGCAAAAGTTTCTATTGGATGCAATGCTCTTTTGTCTTTTACTTTTACATTGTTTATCCCTAAAAGTTTCTGCTTTAAATAATATATGTTGTTCTTGGTCTCGTCATCTTTCAACTAAAGGGTGGCAGAAAAGAGTCCTAAACTGATTACTAACATGTTGCCTTGACATTTTTATATTCTAAAATTTTCATCAGGCTCACAAGCAGTGGTTAGTTTTGTGCTGCAGCAGGAACTTCATGCTGAATTCTTATTAGTTGCCGAGGAGGTGAATCTCTATACTTGTGAATAATAGTTTCAGCAGCATCCATCAGCCATCTTTCTTTTTAACATCATAGAATCCTTATTTCCTTCTAAATAATGTTTGGTTTCTCTTTAGGATTCTAAAGATCTTCGCAAAGATGGTGCCCAGGAAATAGTAGAGCACATTACAAAACTTGTGAACGATTCTTTAACTAGTGATGGATCATACAATGTTACTTTATCCACAGAAGACGTTCTCAGGGCCATTGACAGTGGCATATCTGAAGGTGGTTGCCAAGGTTGACATTGGGTTTTAGATCCTATAGATGGTACTAAAGGGTGAGATCAGAAACTTTATATTTAACACAAGCAATTTTATTTTAGTCATAAATAAGTTGGTGTCTGCTATAATAATGATTCATGTTCGCTGAGTGCTTGTTGTTTACGATATGCCTTATCCAACATGAGGTAGTAACTTTTATTTTCGGTCTTTAACTCAGCCATGATTGCTGCAGGGAGATGTTTAGATTTGCTTCCAATCTTCTGTTATTTAGTATAGAAGGATTGATTGGAGAGCTAGAAAAAGGGCGACCTAAACAGTACTTCATGCAAGATAAACCACAAGTCTGTCTTGGTTTTGATATATGTTATGAATGGATTTCTTTACAATTTGGTGTAAAAGAAGTTGGCTGCCTTTTCTTTGCTGAAGTTGGTGGTGGAACTTATATGCAGCCACTTGATGGTTCTTCAGCAGTGAAGGTTATAATGATTTTATAATTTATTATAATTTATTACTATTAATCTGAGTAGGTATTTGCAACTTGTACAATTTTATGGGTTCTAGGTGCAAGTAAGTGCTGTTGAAAATCCTGAAGAAGCATCATTCTTTGAGTCATATGAAGCAGCACACTCCATGCATGATTTATCTAGTTTGATTGCCCAAGTACTCTGTAACGCCCCTAACCCGAATCCGTCACCGGAATAAAGTTACGGAGCATTACCGGTGTTACCGATTCATTTATCAGATATTTCATTAATCCGATATCTTTTCTTTTCCACGTTCAAGTCATTCGGATCTTTATAAAGAAATTTGATCGTCGTTTTCATTTATTTCATGTTATAATACATTCAACTAATGCTCTAAACAAAATTATCATTTTACCCCTAAACTTTTAATTAATGACGATTTCATCTTTAGATTAAAATAAAATAAAATTATTGCAATTTAATCCTTATTTCCAGTCGTTATTCTCACACAAATTGATAACAACCTATGAATTCTATAAAATGTCGAATTTTTCATAATTTTAACACATTTCAATTTAATCCTTAAAATATGTTTTTCCCGATCTTGAGCTAAATTAATAATTTTATTCAATTTTGTAATTTAAATAATAAAATAATCCATTTCATGCAAATTGGTCATTTCTAACATTTTTTTTACAAAATTGCCCATAAAATTTTACTTTTATTCAATTTAGTCCATGAGCCTAAAACATACAAATTAGCCATGCTAGCTGAATATTCATACATATTTTCCTCCTCCTCCTCTCCATTCCACATCCTTAATTTATATAACATGCAACAAGTAACATTATCAATAATTTCACTATTTACTTATGTATATTCAAAACTGTCCATTTGCGTCATAGTCACTAAATTATTTATATCTTAAGCTACAGAACTAAAAATTAAGATCCGATAATTTTCCTTAAAATTAGACTTACTTATCTTATTACCATAAAATTTTCAGAATTTTTGGTTTAGCCAATAAGTACAGTTTATTCTTTAAAATTGCCCCTGTTCTCTTTGTCTGACAGTTCCGACCATTCTTCACTAAGAATTAATTATCTCAACGTACGAGATTCGGATGATGTTCCCGCTTATTTCTATTGAAAATAAACTCTTTAATAATTTTAAACATATACATTTAATCCCTTAATTATTTTTCTCCAATTTTTGATGATTTTCCAAAGTCAGAACAGGAGAACCCGAAATCATTCTGACATTGTCTCACAAAACTTATTATATCTCATGATTTACAATTCCATTGCTTACACCGTTTCTTCTATAAGAAACTAGACTCAATAAGCTTTAATTTCATATTTTATTCATTCTCTAATTAGTTTTATACAATTTTTGGAGATTTTTCAAAGTTAGACTATTGCTGCTGTCCAAAACTGTTTTAGTGCAAAATGTTGATTTTCATTTTGCCCCAAATTTCTGATTCATACAATTCAGTCCTTACTTAATCAACCCTCAATTAAACTAGTTTTTTCAATTAATACTTTTCATAGACATTATAAGTTATTTCATAACTATTGAAATTCAGAATTTCCACATAAAACTCTAACTTCAAACTCTTTTACAATTTAGGTCCCAAACATTCACTTTCTATTCAATTCTTTCAATAAAATCAGCATATAAACAATTTAAAGCTCTAATTCTATGTCAAATCATCATATACTTCCAGCACATATTCATAGAAACTTTCAATTTCTTTCATAGAATCAAGAACTAATGAATTCAACAAATGGACCTAGTTGTAAAAGTCACAAAAACACAAAAAATTCAAGAAATAATCAAGAATTGAACTTACTTGCAGTAAAAATATGAAAAACCAGCTTAAGGGAACTCTTCCATGGTGTTTTTACTGATGAGAATGCAGAAAAATACAGAGAAATCTAGATAATTCCACTTTAGTCCTCGCTTTATTAAGTAAATTTTGCAATTTTCCAATTTTGCCCTTAATTCCCCTTATTTTCTTGGTGATTTCATGCTCTTGCCGTCCAGCCCAAATAGACCTTGGGTCTATTTGCCTTTTAAACCCTCTTTCTTTTATCATTTAAGCTATTTAATCATTTCCCACAATTTTGCATTTGATACAATTTAGTCCTTTTTGTTCAATTAGCTATCAGTACTTTAAAATTTCTTGTGAAACTTTAATACTAACTTTTAACACTCCATAAATATTTATAAAATATTTATGGCTCGATTTAAAATTCTCGAGGTCTCGATACCTGTTTTCAATTTTAATTATTTTAATATATATATATATATATATTTTAGTACATTTCACTATTTCTAAATTTTTCCTAACTTCACATTTAACTTATACTCACTAAATTAATAATATTTCCTACTCATTTGTCGGATTTAGTGATCTCAAATCACCGTTCGAAACACCTTGAAAATTAGGTCATACATACTCCCCCCTCTCTCTCTACACACACACAGACACATATAGACCAGCACATGAATAATGCACTAAAAATGTTGAGATGTTAATGAAACTTGGTGCTAAAGCACTGCCGGTTAGAATTGATGATCGGGCAAAATATGGTGCCTGTCTGGAGGAGATGGAGCCATATATCTGCGTTTTCCTCACAAAGGGTATTGAGAGAAAATATGGGATCATGTCTTTGGGTGTATTGTTGTAACGGTATGGACCAATTTCACTCCATCATTGGCTTTCTTTCAAAGTGCTAAGGATTAGTTGGTGACATTGGTTTATTTTTCTACCCTTTCACTGTTTGCAACTCATGATTTGCGAAAGTGGGGTGTGGTCACAGATGTTTGCAGGCGACCTTGGATTTTTCTAAGGAAAGCATCTTGATGTGGACACAGCATCATTGTCTCTAACCGAAGTTAATGCCATTCTTGTTGAATGCAGTTAAAGAATCCTGAAAGAGAAAGCTCCATCCTCATGATCTGCTTTTAGAGGCGAGGCTTCATCCTTTCCTTTTAATTATACACTTGGACAATATTGTTGTTATTATGTAGTGTGCTACTAATTATGCATTTGGATAATGTTATTAATTTATAGTATTAAATGTGGTTTGGAAGCTAATTTATAATTATTCAATCCTTGTTTTTATTTTTTATAACACAATTACAAATAATTTATTTGACTTTGGTTGTTTTCAATTTATGACGGTTAATATTCTAGCTTAATAATTGAGTATTATTATATATTTAATTTGATTTATTTATTTATAAATAAATCATTGCAATATATGTAAAAACAATTTAAAGTATAAATTTATTAAAAACAATTTAAAATATAAATTTATTAATATATGTAAAAACAACTTTTACGGAAAACATTTTCAAGAAAAGCGCCAAACAATAGAAAATATTTTACACAAATTCATCCAAACACTAGAAAAGTAAATCATTTCGAAAAGTAAATCATTTTTCGAAATCATTTTCCGGAAAATATTTTCTTGGCAAATAAATTATAAATCAAATTATAAATTATAAATCAATAAAATGTAAAATAAATACAAGCATACCTTAATAATTCTTTTTAACCAAATAATACCTTATAAAAATAAAATTAAAAATTAAAACTTAAAATTCCAATTAAATCAACAATAATAATAAATTAAATTTTATAATAAAAAAATTATATTTTAACACTTTAATTATTCTTTTAAAACCCAAAAAGGAAAAGAAATAATAATTATAGCAATTAAAACGAGGGTTTAATTATTTTTCCCGAAATCCTAAACTTTCCTTTCTATTTATTTATTTTTTCTTATTTTTCTCTTTTTTTCCCTCTCTCTTCTTTCTTTTTTTCTTTCTTTCTTTCCTTTCTCGCCGCCCTCTTCTTTTTCTCTTCTTATTCTTCTTCTTCCATGGCAGCAGCACTAGTACCGCCTATGAGGAAGGCGTGACCGGTGCTGCCTCTAGCACATCCTCCACCTTTTTTTTTTCTAGATTTTTGTTTTTTTTTTGTTTCTTACTTTTTTTAATAGAAAAAGTCAGAAAATGTCAGACCCAGGGTAGTCATGCCACTGCCATAGGCGGCACCACCCTGGGATGTACTATTTTGGTACATACTTTTTTGATTGTATTATTTAAGTATTATTTTATTTTTTATCTTATTTTTGTAAACCCCTCCCCCCAACGCCTGTTCTTGACGTGGTAAACTAAAAGAGCACTACGTGCTAATTATACATATGTTCATGGAGCCTGACAAGTATTGGCATTGACTAGATCTTGGTGTTTGTTGTTACTGCATGACGAGATTGTGAGGGTGAAGTCTATATGTGCGATCTACCCATCACACTTTATATTAAATTTGATTAATTAATTCTTTTTATTTGATTTAATATATTATTATTCTAAACCGATTAAAATTTCATTACAGTCAATTGAGTTTTAAGCTCGATTGATATGGATATTATTGTCAATGCAGGAGGACAAGGATTCGACTGCGATAAAACGCATTATCTTCCTATTTATAGGTTGAAGAGGGGCTATAGATAATTCTAAATATTGTGTAAAAAAAACATATATGATTTGAGATTACAAACAAACCACACGTTTTTCTTTTCAATTTATTTAATATGGAATACAGTTTCACGTCTAATTTCATTCCAAAAGAGTCATAATAATTATAGTGAACACAATATATAGACAATGATATGACGTGCATGTATGATCTGCTAGTAGCTTTGCTGAAAGTTATCAAAGGACTTGAGGAACCGGAGAGCAGCATCCTTAGCCTTTTCAGGTGGCGGAGTGGCCGGTGCGGACACCTTGAACTCAGCCTTCCATTCAGCAATGCATTTGTTAACGTTGTTATTTCCTTCAATAGGAATGAATGAGAAAGTGACTCTGTAAGGATCATACATCTCCTTCAAATCCCCTCCTATCACTTCATATGTCACCGACCTTCCCGTTTCCACCTTTTCTATCTTCTCCACGGATTCGTTCACATAATTCCTTATAGCTGCATGTAATTATGACTTGACTTGTAATGCAAAAAACATGTATTTTACAAAGACTTTTGACTCACTTTTTTTTCTTGTAACTGTTTTCAATCGTTTACTATGATCGCGTCGTGTAGGATGATGATCTTAAAGATTTTGGAACATGAATTCACTCACAAACTTTTAAGACCAATCCCATAATTTAAAAATGATCTAGCATCTAAAGCTTTTATGATAGAAACATTATAGTCCACATCTCCATATTAATCTACAACAATATTATAATATAGGCCTCACAGTCAATTATACGACCCGACCCTTCTATTTGGGTTCGGATCATAGAAAATGCTAAAACTAGTGGTACTAAATAATTAATCAGATGGAGTCTTAATCAAAACTAAACAATCATCCCAAAATTAATCTAAAAAAACCACCATCAACATCGCAATCAATTGAGGTAAATAATATGATAAAAAAAATGAAAAAAGTAATATATATGATGATAAATCATGTCAGGACCACTATTTAAATCCCTTTTGCTCGATAAATTCAAGTAAATTAAAAGGTAAGAGAGACGTGTGTAAGTAAGTAAAAGAAGGGCTACGAACCAGGACCAAGCTTGAAAAGCCTCAAGCTGCCAGGGGCACCATCACCTTGAATGTATTCAGCGGCAGAAAGCAAATCAGGGTTGATTTTGCTAAGGATTTCATTGTTTCTGTACATTTCCCAAGCTTTCTCCGACGGGATGTTCAGTACCACTTCCCCTTTCATCGTCTCCATCTTCTTCTTCTCTCTCTTTTTGTGTTTGTGTGAGTACAAACATATTGTATACAGGTGGAGTCGGTTTTTATAATAAGACACTGCAATAAAGCCCACGTAAGGTGCTTTATTATTATTATTATCCTTTTTTATGTTTTCACGTTTCTATTTCTTACATCCAATTATTGCACACACATCCCCTATTTTTTTTTTAAATTTAATCCCAGTCAATATTGTTGCCACATTGTGAGGTAAACTTGTTTCTATGATTGACATACTGACCATAATTTCAAACATTATTTCAAACATTATTACATTGCTCTACTTGTCTATTTTAAAGTTTGTGCTATTTATCTTAAAGATAATTGGACGAGCAAAGCTCAAAATATAAAGACAAATTGAGTTGAAATTGAAGACTTGAAGATTGACTTCTTGCGAATTAATAGCGGTTACTATTGCGGAACAAGTAAACACTTTTTATATTTGAAGACATTGGATTAAACCAAAACTCTTATGGAAGTATTATTTCATGCAATTATGCTGATCTTTAGCCTTCTTTATAGAGAAGTGATTAGATTGTAATTCTTATGTAAACACAACTTAAGTAGTATATAAAATTAAGTTTTGCCTAGGTTAAAGGTAACCGAGACTTCGGATAGAGCACAAATATGTTCAAGTTAGGAACATGTGTGTGCATTATTTCTGTAAGCAATCAAGTGAGTCTCTTGAGTTGCAAAACTAAGATTTCGGGAGGAAAGTTTAGAGGGATAGTGATCTAGTTTTTGTACAATGGTGAGGTCGCTAAATTGGTGAATGTTAGACTAGTGTTGGGACTTAAATCATTGGTTGTATAGTGAAAAAGATAGTAGACTATTACTCCGGGCAAGACCCTATAGACGTAGACTGATGTCGAACCGCATAAACAATCTCAGTGTTCTTTTTATTGATTTTGCACTTTTTGTTTTGTGATTAAAACTGTGGCCATAGTTCCAAGTATCATTTTAACCATAGTTTTAGTTTGCCAAGCAAGTACTCCCCTTTGTTTTTACCTATTATATTCTCTTTTACAAATCATAGGTTTCAAATTTTATATAATATTATAAGAGAAATCTATTTACATCGGTGCAAATCTAAAGTGGTTTTACACCTTTTTGTAACTTTTATATTTCTTGCTTTATTGATATAGGTCATGCATGCCAAATTTGACTCAAATTAAAAATTCCAAACTATTTGTTTTATGTATACGAAACTTTCAATTGTTGAATGAATATTAATTAATATATACACTTTTTAGATTTACATGATAGAGATATCGAAAAAAAAAAGCCAAGCAAATCCAAAAGATGTGTCAAGCTCTAAGACTGTTAGAGTATTTAAATTATATATAACTACGTAATATTTTAATCGAAATATTAATGATATTTTAGCTATTTGGATTAACTAATAACATTATAAAATATAGGAGTAAGTTATATAAAAATTAAATCCCAAATTCAAGTACAATAGAGAGATTAAACCAAAATTGAACATTTTCTTATAATGTAAATCATACACATGTCAGCAAAAGGACAGCTTAAAGTCCTTCCTTCAATATATAGTTATATAGATTGTAAAAGTAAAACACCAAATTAAATAAAATTAATATGTAAAGGTTAAATTCTAAATATGATTAATAATAAAGGATTAAAACTAAAATTTCATTATTTATCTTTGAAGGATAAAAGAATAAAAAAAGAAAAGAATAGTGGGTGTGCAAGTGTCATGAAAGAAGGCAGTAAAACGTTGCTTTTTATATGTAGTTTGTAGATAAGGATTAATTCTCAAATACGATTAGAGTAGAGGGATTAGAACTAAAGTTTAACCATTTATATTTAAAGGAAAAAAAAATTGTCATGGGTGTGTGCACGTGTTATGAAGTCTTCCTTTTAGATATAGTTTATAGATTTAAAAATTTCATAGTAGTCCTCTTAGATTCTGCTGTTTGACACTTTATTGGTAGCTTTAGCACTAACCAAAACCACTTTGAGATATTTTTGAGTGAAGAATGTTTGTGTCATAAATTTGGTCCAAGTAGAACTTTATGGAAAGCATTTTTATAATAAACAAAATTGTATGTATGCATTATTGTTTTGGGATTAGAATGTAAATTAAAGATTAATGAAATCATAAAAACCGAAGTTAATAGCGTACAATTTCGGTTTCCATGGTTTTATATGTTCAAATGTTCTTATGTTGTGAACCCATTAAGAGGTCGTCGCAAAGCTGGAAGATAGAACTAATTGGGATCAATACTAGATTTTAGGGGTAAGTTCGCTGCAGTTGATTTTCGATTTTTCCTATTTAAATGTTTGTGTTTTGAGATTTTAGACTTATTTTAAATAAAATGAGCTTTATGTTACATCTTTTTAAACATTAATTGATAAGCTTTTAAAGTTTCTCCATAAATATTTATAAAAAATTAAGTAAATAAAAGATAATCAATAATTCTTATATGTTATTTTAAAAAATAAAATGTAAATTATTTCACTATTTTAAATATAAAATATTTATTTTAAATAATAAAATTTAAATTTATTATAAATTAAATGAAAATAGAATCCGTTTCGATTCGAGTAATCGTGGTTTTTAATTTGTATTCCATAAATCGTTTAAGCATCTCAGTTTAAATTAATTTTCAAATTTTCTCACTCACTCTTATTGGATTTATTGAAAGTATCATTGAATCAATAGCTATAAGTCCTGTTTGAATATGCTCATAAACAGAACCTCTCGAAATAATACCTGAGGCAGGAGATTCAATTAATCGAGATTCAGAAGTTGAAATTTCACCCCGACCATCAATAGGCTTAGCCAAGGCATTTATAACACGACCCAAATAAGCCTCACTCACTGGTATCTGAGCAATTTTTCCGAACTTCCCTCTTGTATCATCAAACTGTCACCCATTAATACAACACCAACATTATTTGATTCCAAATTTAGGGCAATGCCTATAGTGCCCTATTCAAATTCTACTAATTCACCTACCATTACTTCATCAAGACCATGAATACGAGCAATGGCGTTGTCCACTTGAAGTATGGTATCAGTATTTACAATCTTTACTTCTCTATTATATTGCTCAATACGTTCATGAATAATATTACTAATTTCGTTGACTCTAATAATTACCGTGAGTATTTCCTAATTATTTTTTGAAAGAAAAAAAATCATTTCTTTTATCACCCAAGGTCCATCATGACAAATTTATGAGTTTGTTATGAAATTTTAAAAAGATTATGTTTAGACGTGAATATCCTAAGAAGAAAAAAAAGTGGTATATATTGTTGTAAAGCTACATCATTTTAATCCATGCGACATGTTTTCTATGGCATAATTAATTCCTTCTCTAGAATCTTTTGCTTATAAAATCATTATATTCTTAATCCACACTCGTACCATTATGAATTAAGTCCTAGAAATATTAATTAATGAATAAATTGGAAAATGGGATTATTTTGTGATGAATAATTGAGGGGGTGTTTAGTTTCTTAATATTGTAGGCTGCTAGTGGAGGAGGCGGTTATTGGAAGAAAGTTAAAAAAACAATAGGCCAAATTATCTCTAGGACCTAGGGGAATATTTATGATTTGTTTTAATAATTGAGGGGGTATTCACCTTTAATATACTTAATACCAATTTGAAAAGATGAAATATCTCTTGTAATCTACCAAATATTTGACTGAATATTTTTCAGATATCATTCATGTTAATTTTAGGATTCATGATTCATCTCTCTTAATAATGTTACTTTTAGGTTTAAATTTGAATTCTCTCTTTAGGATGTTAGAAATTATAGACATCACATGTATAATAAGGTTAATTACATGTTATCATAATAAGTTAGTCCAAATTAAAAGTGGTCTAATTTGGTTAAGGTTTATTGGGCTTTAATTATTAAATAAAGTATGGGTCAAATATGTGTTGATACTCTAGTAACTAATTTCAAATTGTTGATGGGCTAATTAGAAATTAGAGCTAATATATCGAAGTTATGTATTAGGGTTATGATCTTCAAATTACACATAAGATATCTTTAGAAAAGAGAGAGTTACCTTCTCTAGATTACTTATGTGCTAATTTGGAATATCAAAACCGCAAGATTCGTAGATTTTAAAAAATCGATGAATTCAGGTAAGCTTCCACATCTAGTTTTGCTCTTGAATTATTCTTGATGATTTGACATGACAAATCCTAGTTTATGGTTTGTTAAGTTTTATATCAGATATTATTTTACAGTTCTAACATGACAAATCATTGAGACCGAATTGATTCTCTATAATTTTTGGATTGGTTTAATGGTATTTGTTGAAGTTGTTAATTTTATGCTATGAATATATATTCAATTTTTTGGGGTGCTTTGATGCAAATTTATGCCAATCATGATACATGTTTAAAGAATTTGATTTTAAATTTGATTATATTGTATAAGTTTTGGCATCTTATGATTCCAAATATTTGCTTAAATTATGATGATATGATTTATTGTATGAATTGTGGGATATGTCAACTATTATGATTATGTTTTTTGAGATGTATTGGTTTGAAAATATTTTTCAAGTATTCATGCGAATCTCTGTTTAATCATAAATACAATTTTGGATTTATGTGGTATATGTAGGGTAAGTTTTTCTATTTGATTTTGAATATATGTATATGCGTGAATTGATTTGGTGTTTCGTCTATGCCAAAATTATGAATACATGTGCTTATTAATTATTTGGCCTTGAACCACTACATTGTTTCTATTTGGTTTTGACATATATAGTTTAAAAAAAATGACTTAAAGATTAATGTTTTCTGTTGTTTTATTGCATTAATTAGAAAACCTTATTTTGTTTATTTCGGAAACTATAATGTAATCAGAAATTTTAGTTTTAACCTTTGACTATTGGGTAAATTTTAAAATTGAATATTGATATATATATATATATATATATATTAAAATAACTTAATTGAAGCAATAACTCGCCAAAGTGATTTTTTTATAAATTATTTTGTTTTAAAATATAAAAGGTTGTGCGTAGGTAACTTAAGTTATGTTAATATTGATAGGCCAAAATAAAGGTTAATGATATTACATGTGCAACTGTAGTAATAAACATGTGACAGTTATTCGGTTTTACATGTGAGCAATAAATTGGTCCAAAGAAAGATTTATGGTTCGACATGTTCTTATTGTTAATGTTTGATTATTATATCAAGATATGACTTACAAGTTAATATTTTGTCCAAATATGAAATATTAATATAGTGTATTGTAACATCCTGATTTTTGGGCCTAGTCGGAACAGTAGTTTCGGGACCACAAATTCGATGAGGAAAAATTCATTTTTATTATATTTTTATGGTCTACGATTTCACGGAATGATTTCCTGAAAATTTCGTTCAAAAATTTCGACGTTTGGGCACTCAATTTGGTCAAACGGACTAAATTGTAAAAAGTGCAAAAGTTGAGTTCTACATGTTAGAAGTGTCTAATTGTTATGAATTTTTAAATTAAAGGTCCTTAAATGGTAATTAGACCATTTTAAAGTTTGTGGACAAAAATGGACATGGTATGATAGGTTTTTAAAAGTTTTTCATTAAGGGCATTTTTAGTAAATTGGTAATTAAAATGAATTAAAAATGCCAAAATAAGCCAAATTTGCTCATCTTCTTCCTCATGGCCGAATTTTTCATGAAAAACACCATGACTAGGGTTTTCAAGCTTTCCAAGCTCATTTGTAAGTGATCCCGAGCCCCGTTTTTAATGTTCTTTACATTTTTGAAGTTCCGGTAACATGTTCTAGCTATTTCTACCATTATTTTGAGCTAGGATTTGTGTTTAAAAATTTACCCATGAATGATATGCATGTATTTTGATGTTTAATGGTAGAATATGAAGCTTGAAATTGTGTTAAACAACTTTTGCTAAGTGATTTTACGTGAAAACGAGTAAAGCAAGATAATCAGTAAAAATACCTAATGTTCATAAGTACATGTTAGAGTGAGAATTTGATGGTTCCATAGAAGGGAAAAATGGTCAGCATGTCATAAAACATAAGAAAATAGGATGAAGTTTAATTTCTGAACCTTCGGGCAAAAGTGCAAATATACAAAAGTTTAGGGGTAAAAATGCAAATTTGTAAAATATGATTTTTGGACCCGTATGAATAATGTGACTAATTATTAGGCTAAATGTGATATTATAGATGAAGGAAATCGAGATTCGGTCTTAAATCGGGAAAATACAAGGTTATGGACTAAAATGGTAAATTGCCGTTTCTGGATCGAGGTAAGTTCGTGTGTTAATAATAATGCAATACCATGCATGAATTGTAATTCTCTATTGATATGGCATAAATTGTATGAGTTAATATGTTTAAGAGAAGTTGATGGATGGTATGTATGATATGGAAAAATATAATGCTTGTTGTGACATGTGAAATTGAATGGCAAATTATTGTTACATGAATTGAGTGTTAAATTACTATTACAGGTTGTATGAATTGCTACGGTTGTACCTGATGAGATTTCAATAAGTTTGTACGTAAATAATTTATCGATTCTTTTTATTTTATTATATTTTGTTATCATATGAAATGTGGTCGCCTATAGAATGACTATTTGTTGTAAATTGCAAATTGAAAAGGACTATGAATAAATTTGTAACATGTTGGAAAGTGAGGAATTTCCCGGTTGAGCCTTCGGAATAGAAACGATACGAATGATCTATTGTGAGGTCGCATGTGTAGTACTAAGTGCAGGCTACTATGCGTACTCGATAACTTCAATCACGTGTGTAGTACTAAGTGCAGGCTACTACGTGTATCAGATGGTTAGGTCACGTGTGTAGTACTAAGTGCAGGCTACTACGTGTACCGGATAATTGGTCGCATGTGTAGTACTAAGTGCAGGCTACTATGCGTACCAGATAGCTTTGGCTATAAGTGTGAAAATATGTGCAGGCATCTGGGTATCAGTTATTATTCCGAAGAGTTCAACGGGAAAATCGATTAAGAAAAAAAAATACATGTGAACATGATTATATGATGAATAAGTGTAGGTATATGTTTAAGAAAATTTTGAGCAATATGATCGATATTTGAGTGAACTTCGATAAGACGAAATGGATAAAGTGAAATTATGTAAGAGTGAATTTTAGTAGTAAAACAATGTTGGGCAGCAGCAGATGTGTGAATTTGAAAATTTACCAAAAATTGTGTAAGTTGAAAAAAATTTCAAATAAATTATGAAATTAAAGCTTAATGAGTCTATTTTCATATAAAGGAAACAGGGGGAGCAAAGAGTTGTATATTATGTGATATTCTAATTTTTGTGAGACAGTATCAGAATGAATTCTAGATCACCTGTTCTGACTTGGAAAAATTTTTAAAAATTGTATAAAACTAATTATGAATTATAATCTACATTCTTAGAATATTTTATGAGTCTACTTTTAATAGAAACAAACGGGAACATTATCCGAGTCTCGTACTATGAGATAAATAAATTTTAGTGAAGAAATGTCGAAGCTGTTAAAAAGCAAAACAGGGGAGACTTTGAATAATAAACTATACTTATTGGATGGACCAAAAATTCTGAAAATTTTATGGTGGAAAGATATATGAGTCTAGTTTCTGGTAAAATTTACAGATCTTAATTTGGAGTTCCGTAACTCTAGATATAAATTATTTAGTGATTGTTACTCAAGAAAGCAGCTTAACCAGAACATGTGTAAATGTACAATTGGGTTAGTTTTACTGTGGAAAGCATGTTAGTAAATTGCTTATTATTAATTCATGTGAGCTTACTAAGCATAAAACTTACCCCCTTCTTTCCATTTCTTTTAGTGTTGTCAGGTTAAGGTTAGCTCAGGGTTGGAGATCGTCGGAGGCAGCATCACACTATCAAGTCAACACCTTGACAGTATATACACATATGCTAGAATTATCAAGTGAGTGGCTTGTATAAGGACCTATTTTTATAACATGTATTATTATAATTTGGCGAAATATATTGGTCTTTAGTGAGCTAATGATTCTGACTTATAAATCTAGCTATTTATGTTATGTTTGATATTGGTGATGTGCATATGCATGGTTGGTAATAAGTTGTTTAAGTTGTTTAATTAATAAATTAAGTCCGTTAACACCTCGTGTTCAACTCCGGTGATGGTCTCGGGTACGGGGCGTTACATTTAGTGGTATCAGAGCTATGGTTTAGTCAGTTCTCGGACTAACCTAGCATGTGTAAAAGTCCAACTATACATGTCACAAATCCGTGATAGTGTGATGTCTCCCGACGCGTATGAAAGCCATTTTGTTTAGACAAAGGTACTCTCCAACCGAGCTACACCGACCATGTTGAATGTGATGCTAAAATATTTGAGTAAAGTATAGTCATGACGAATTGAAACTTGGAAAGGTACGGATGAGGATTCATGAAATGTGTACATGGTGAAATAAGTTTATCTATGATTAATAGATAATTCCATAATGTATATGATCGATTTATTTGAACAAATGCATGTGTTTGAGTAACTTATCAAAAATATTGATAAGATGAATATTCATGCATATTGGTTGGGATGATTATGATTGGTAAGCTCGTATAACTTGAGTAAATGTATTAAATTATTTGGACTGATATATATGATTGTAATAATATGTATATGATGATGTGTAAGATGAAAGTTTAGACTGTGATATACTTATTCATGTTTGTTTGGCCCTTATATGATATTATGTGCTTGACTTGTCTGATTTAATGAATGCATAAGTAATATTATCTAGGAAACATTGAAATACATGTATAAGTACACTTATTTAAATGAGATAACTAAAAAAGTGAGTGTAAAATTAATATAAATGTTAGTTACTCGAAATGAATGACATGATTGAAATATGATTGCTATGATAAAAACTGTGTTACATTTGTATATGAGAGTTGAGTTAGAGGCCCTACGACCCCTCCCCCTTACCAAAGTGGTGATTTATAAGGGAAATTCCTGAGATTTATGTTGAATGAGTTTCCAGGCGAGAAACCAAAGAGTTCAATGATGGAATGGTTATAAACATGATTAGAGATTGAGAATGGGTTGATAAGTACAGACATGAGCTAGAAAGATATCGGATTGACCAAAAGATTGTTTAACTTTCGCAACATCGTAGTTAGCAAAAAAAATTAATTTTGGTAAAACGATCTATCCTGGTATGATGTCAAGAAATGTATTGATTGCAATTTCCCCATGAACTAGTTTTCTTAGTAAAGGGAATATTATGGAATTTGGGATAGTAGAAATAGTTAAAGGAATAATGTTTGAAATAAGGAAATGTTCCCTGATCTTAACGTTAGACGAATGTGTTGTTAGTCTAATTGGATTATAATCTGCATGGTTCTATTTTTTTCTGGTATTTTGTTATATTCCGCCTGTTGAGAATCGATGAGAAATTGTGTATTGTGCCAAGATTCTATTTCTATCGATCATTGCTTTGATTGATTATATATATATATATATATATATATATATATGAGAAGCATATAGTTCCGGTCGTATTTGTTGTTAGTGGTTTGGAATGATGTCATTCTAGATTTTTTTTTCTTTGAAAAACCATTGGGGTCTTTCATATTTTTATAAGTCTGGTTCTTGGTCTTTTGATGCAGTGCTGTAAATTGGATTCTGGTATCATGGATTTCTTTATTTTGGATTTCTTTATTCTTGGCTTCTCTGTTTCAGATTTCTCTATCTTGATTTTTCTGGATATTTTATCTTGTAACTTGTTGATCATGGCTTGCATTTAGAGTATGACCTTCAGCTTGTGATTGATGTATATAAAGAACAAATACAACTATACCTCTGAATTGATCCTGATAATGTGTTGAAATTTCAAGTCCCAATGTGTATGGTGGATTTCTTTTCTCAAGTAAGTTAATCAGAGTTAATGTATTCAGTTGAGGTATCAGTATTACTTATGCTAATGCATTTGTTATGGTCTTCGATTGGCATGATGAGTGAATTTGGAATGATGCATGTTGAATTGTTCTATTGACTATAAGAGAGAATTTCTTGAAATATCAATTACAGATGAATAAGGTCGACTTGATTGTTCAATCTGTATGGAGTATATGTCTAAAATTTAATGAGATGTGCATACTTGAGAATAAGATTTTATTTCTTCACGAGTAAAAAGACGAATAGTCTAATTAAGAAGTGAATGTTTCCTAGAAGAATCGTATACAATAAGAAGATCTGATATTGATAATGTGAAGATAATCTGGGTATTAAAAAAAAATGTTGAAACGATCATTGTTTATCTTTGAGTACAAATTCTTGAAATGTTGAAAGTTTAAAGATGTATAGCAAGAATCATCAGAATTATTTTTTCCGTTTTGGAATTAGAATGGAAATAGAAAAGGTTAATATAGATTTTCTTGTCTAGATCATTCCTGTCCTTGAAAGACGAAAGTGATATGTAGCGTTGTTAAACGTATTGAGATGTGTAAATTATGCTGGTATACCCGAATGTCTGCTCACCAGATTTATAGAATTTCATGTCTTTATGAATGTTGGATATCATGGAATTTTAATATTCACAAATCAGATTGAGATCTCGGATTCATATCATGATTTTTTTTTGGGAAAGCCAGAGGAGGCTTTGAAATGAAAGGTAACTAAGAGTTGAATTGGACTGTGTGGCATTATAAAGAGTATGAGGCCGAGATGAACTGACTAGTTTCACTATTTGAATCTGAAAAGATTCTGGTGCGAATGTATATGTAACACGATGGTTTGGATTAGAATTTTGAGTACATGAGCTTTCTGGTACAGACTAAGTTTTGGTGAAAGTATTGTAAAGTGAATACCACTTATGATTTTTGTATGTGAAATTTAAAGAGATAGACAGTAAAAGCACAGCTTGAGTGAAAGTTCTTTAATATAAATTATAGGATTGAGGAATCCAAGTGAAAAAAAACCAAAACCACTTTACTGGTAAGATTTTCGAGGACGAAAATCCCTAAAGGGGGGAGAAATGTAACATCCTGATTTTTGGGCCTAGTCGGAACAGTGGTTTCAGGACCACAAATCCGATGAGAAAAAATTCATTTTTATTATATTTTTATGGTCTAAGATTTCACGGAATGATTTTGTGAAAATTTCGTTCAAAAATTTTGACGTTTGGGCACTCAATTTGGTCAAACGGACTAAATTGTAAAAAGTGCAAAAGTTGAGTTCTACATGTTAGAAGTGTCTAATTGTTATGAATTTTTAAATTAAAGGTCCTTAAATGGTAATTAGACCATTTTAAAGTTTGTGGACAAAAATGGACATGGTATGATAGGTTTTTAAAAGTTTTTCATTAAGGGCATTTTAGTAAATTGGTAATTAAAATGAATTAAAAATGCCAAAATAAGCCAAATTTGCTCATCTTCTTCCTCATGGCCGAATTTTTCATGAAAAAAACCATGGCTAGGGTTTTCAAGCTTTCCAAGCTCATTTGTAAGTGATCCCGAGCCCCGTTTTTAATGTTCTTTACATTTTTGAAGTCTTGGTAACATGTTCTAGCTATTTCTACTATTATTTTGAGCTAGGATTTGTGTTTAAAAATTTACCCATGAATGATATGCATGTATTTTGATGTTTAATGGTAGAATATGAAGCTTGAAATTGTGTTAAACAACTTTTGCTAAGTGATTTTACGTGAAAACGAGTAAAACGACATAATCAATAAAAATACCTAATGTTCATAAGTACATGTTAGAGTGAGAATTTGATGTTTCCATAGAAGGGAAAAATGGTCAGCATGTCATAAAACATAAGAAAATAGGATAAAGTTTAATTTCCGAACCTTGGGGAAAAAGTGCAAATATACAAAAGTTTAGGGGTAACAATGAAAATTTGTAAAAATATGATTTTTGGACCCGTATAAATAATGTGACTAATTATTAGGCTAAATGTGATATTATAGATGAAGGAAATCAAGATTTGGTCTTAAATCGGGAAAATACAAGGTTATGGACTAAAATGGTAAATTGCCGTTTCTGGATCGATGTAAGTTCGTGTGTTAATAATAATGCAATACCATGCATGAATTGTAATTCTCTATTGATATGGCATAAATTGTTATTTGTTAATATGTTTAAGAGAAGTTGATGGATGGTGTGTATGATATGGAAAAATGTAATGCTTGTTGTGACATGTGAAATTGAATGGCAAATTATTGTTACATGAATTGAGTGTTAAATTACTATTACCTTGGTTGTATGAATTGCTACACGGTTGTACCTGATGAGATTTCAACAAGTTTGTACGTAAATAATTTATCGATTCTTTTTATTTTATTATATTTTGTTATCATATGAAATGTGGCTGCCTATAGAATGACTATTTGTTGTAAATTGCAAATTGAAAAAGGACTATGAATAAATTTGTAACATATTGGAAAGTGAGGAATTTCCCTGTTGAGCCTTCGGAATAGAAGCGATACGAATGATCTATTGTGAGGTCGCATGTGTAGTACTAAGTGCAGGCTACTATGCGTACTCGATAACTTCGATCACGTGTGTAGTACTAAGTGCAGGCTACTACGTGTATCAGATGGTTAGGTCACGTGTGTAGTACTAAGTGCAGGCTACTACATGTACTGGATAATTGGTCGCATGTGTAGTACTAAGTGCAGGCTACTATGCATACCAGATAGCTTTGGCTATAAGTGTGAAAATATGTGCAGGCATCTGGGTATCAGTTATTATTCCGAAGAGTTCAACGGGAAAATCGATTAAGAAAAAAATACATGTGAACGTGATTATATGAAGAATAAGTGCAGGTATATGTTTAAGAAAATTTTGAGCAATATGATCGATATTTGAGTGAACTTCGATAAGACAAAATGGATAAAGTGAAATTATGTAAGAGTGAGTTTTAGTAGTAAAATAGTGTTGGACAGCAGCAGAAGAGGTGTAAGTTGATTTAAATTTCAAATAAATTATGGAATTAAATCTTAATGAGTCTATTTTCATATAAAGGAAACAGGCGGAGCAAAAGAGTTTTATATTATGTGATATTCTAATTTTTGTGAGACAATGTCAGAATGAATTTGAGATCCCCTGTTCTAATTTGGAAAAATTGTTAAAAATTTTAGAAAACTAATTATGCGTTATAATCTATATTATTAGAATATTTGATGAGTCTACTTTTAATAGAAACAAACGGGAACATTATCTGAGTCTCGTACTATGAGATAAATAAATTTTAGTGAAGAAAGATCGAAGCTGTTAATTATAAAAACAGGGGAGAATTTGAATAATAAACTGTACTTATTGGCTGGACCAAAAATCCTGAAATTTTAATGGTGGAAATATATATGAGTCTAGTTTCTGGAAAAATTTACAGATCTTAATTTGGAGTTCTGTAACTCTAGATATAAATGATTTAGTGACTGTTACTCAAGAAAGCAGCTTAACCAGAACATGTGTAAATGTACAATTGGGTTAGTTTTACTGTGGAAAGCATGTTAGTAAATTGCTTATTATTAATTCATGTGAGCTTACTAAGCATAAAGCTTACCCCCTCCTTTCCATTTCTTTTAGTGTTGTCAGGTTAAGGTTAGCTCAGGGTTGGAGATCGTCGGAGGCAGCATCACACTATCAAGCCAACACCTTGACAATATATACACATATGCTAGAATTATCAAGTGAGTGGCACGTATAGGGATGTAGTTTTATAACATGTATTATTATAATTTGGCCAAATATATTGATCTTTAGTGAGCTAATAATTCTGACTTATAAATCTAGCTATTTATGTTATGTTTGATATTGGTGATGTGCATATGCATGGTTGGTAATAAGTTGTTTAAGTTGTTTAATTAATGAATTAAGTCCGTTAACACCTCGTGTTCGACTCCGGCGACGGTCTCAGGTACGGGGCGTTACATGTATGATATCTTAAGATGACATTACATGTGCAACTATGGTAATAAACATGTGACAGTTATTCGGTTTTACATGTGAGCAATAAATTGGTCCAAAGAAATATTTATGGTTCGACATGTTCTTATTGTCAATGTTTGATTATTACACCAAAATATTACTTACAAGTTAATATTTTGTCCAAATATGAAATATTAATAAAGTGTCTAATATCTTAAGATGAGGTTTACCTTTATTCAAATTATTTTGGTTTAAATTTGAAGTCTTATGTGAGGTTGTTTATGTTTTATTCAACTATTATTATATTTGCCAACATCATTGTATGTTGTTTTGGGATAAATATATATATACATATGTTTACTATTATCTTTTAATTTGGTTGAAAGATGAACTTAAGAGAAATACTTTGAAACAAATAAATTCAGATTTTAACTTTGGGTTTTAATTAAGAATGTCTAATATTTTAAATAGACTAGTTGAAACAAATGGTAGCCAAAGTGACCTCTTTTGCATAGATTAGTTTATTTAAAATATCAAGATGATTATATGTTTTTGTGATTTAAGCGTTTATTAACTGACTTAAAAGTAAGTTAATATTTGACAGAATTTTAACGACATTTGTAGTAATAAATGTGTGACAATTATAAAGTCCTTTATGTGAGCAATATGCTAGTCCAAAGATTAATTCATTGTTTGACATAATTTATTGTCAATGTTTGATTGCTACAACAAGAGTACCGCTTACTATTAATATTACTGTCCAAAGACTTGATATTAATGTTGGATTTGGTATCTTGAGATGGGATTCGCCATTATTTTGATTTTATTGTTTACGTATGAATATTGATGAGAGCTTGTTTTTATTTATTTTTTATTTTATATTCAGTTAGCTCATCTTTTGCTGTCACAATATCTGCTAATATAAATTCTATACTCATGCTTAATGGAACTAATTTCAATGAATGAAAAAGACACTTACTTGTAGTGCTTGGTTGTATGGACATAGATCTTGCACTAAGGGAAGAATAACCCACACCTCTCACTGTGGAAAGCACCTCTGATGCTAAAAGGGATTTTGAGAGATGGGATCATTCAAATTGCATGAGTTCAGTGATTATGAAGCAAAACATTCCAGAATCCTTTAGGGGCACAAAATCTAAAAAGATTACTCAAGCCAATGGTTTCTTTGATGAAATTGAGAAACATTTTGCTAAAGACAATAAGGTTGAGATGACATCACTTCTAACTTCTTTGATGTCTATGAAGCATAAGGGTCAAGGAAATTCTGAGCGATCTAAGGGCTATGAGTTTTATGGTCCTACAATTAGGAATATTTTTTAGACGAGAAATGCAACATGTTTTGAAAATGTTGAGTTTGAAGGGAGAAATAAGGTTAGAGACATTGCTTTTGAGGAGGAATTGGATTCTAGCTTAGTTTCTGCTATGACTTTTGACAATATTCAGGTTCTCATACCTATCATTGATCAATAAGTGAATCTAGAATATCAATAAGACAATGTTGAACAACTCATTATTCAAGATGAAGTAATTGTTCTAGAAGAACAAACTCAACAACCTCAAGAACGAATTCCTTTAAGAAGGTTCACTAGAGAAAGAGTTATAATGACTTTAGTAGAATATTTGATTTTTTATATTAAAATTTTATGGTTTTATAAATATATAATTTTATTTTTAATCTATTCTCCAATTATATGTATTGATGGCTTCAGTTTGATTCTTGAATTCCAAATTGAATGGAAAATTAATGATATTTGTATGATTTTGGGTTCCATTACAATGATAATTGATAAAGAAGGTTTACGTTTCTGAAAGTTTGATTGAAATCACAGCTTTCTATTTTTTTTAAAGGAAAGAATGAAAGTTGAATCCACGTTCAACTCTTATTGAGGCAGTGATAATTCTTTTGATTTCTTATTCTTTCATTTTTTTTAAAAATATATGGATACAATATTTTAAAGATGAATCTAGTTATTTTTCGAGTATTTGGAATTAATTCATATATATTTATTTTTAGGAATTTTATGTTTATATGTAATGAATTTTTTTATACGAATCTATTTAATTATAAATATAGTTTTGGATTTATTTTGTATATGCAAGATGTAACACCCCAAACCCGGCCCAGACGTTATGGCCAAATTTGACGTGCCACATCGGAGTTAAAAATCGAGTTTCGTTTTAGAGTTTTTAAAAGCCATATGTTTTTTGAGTTAACAAAGTGTATGGAAGCTAAGCACCGTGTAGGTATCCGAGGCGGAGGAGGTGAGCCATGAAGGTCGCTTAAGTACCAAGCTCTTTAATTGGATCCAATCCTAGACATGCTCACAACCATAGCCACACTTTGTCATTTCGAGTTTAAATTCGTTTAAGTGGACGTCTTTGATTAACCGGTGAATCGTGGTGTTGAGATAATTTGAAAACAAGTATCATTTTGAAAACACGCCCTAAGTCTAGCCCATTTGAATAATAATTAACCAATTTTAAAGTTATTAAAATTAAAATAATCCGAAAAGAAATAAAAGAAAAGTTAAAATTGGCCTTATTACAACCCAAAATAAATAATAGTTAAAGGAAATTAAGCGAAACCAACACTTTATTTAAAGCCCAAGACGATCACCGTGGCCACTCTGAATCCCTCCGCCCAAGTCCCCACATCAAGGCTCACTGCAAGGTTAAGGAAAGGGGTGAGTTTGGAAACTCATGTGCAACAAGCCCTTTCAGAGCCCAAAACAATAACGGACTGTTGGGTCTAAGCCCAAATCCAATCTCAATCATGCCTCGGGTCAGTAGCCCTTTTCATATTTCATATTTCATAATATTGGTCAAGCCTTTTCATATTTCATATTCTTGGGCCAAAGCCTTTATCAGTAAGCGGTATGGCCCTTAGGCCCATTTCAATGTCACATATAATTTCAATGAAAGAATGCAACCCATTTGGGAGACTACTCAACCCACCATCCGCTACTCTCCACCGTACCAACCAACACACCATGTGGGATTAACTCGACCCATCCCGCCATATTTCTCCATCGGCAAGATAGTCGCTTTATCATATAACCTGGAGGCCTAGCCTCTTTTAATAACTAGGGCAAAAGCCCTTTCAATAACAGGGCATAAGCCCTTTTATAAGCGGGGCATAAGCCCTTTTGATAACGGGGCATAAGCCCTTTTGATAACAGGGCATAAGCCCTTTTCACTTCCTCCATCCATATAAAACCCAACCCAATGCGTTATGATTACATCATGTGCATATCATACATATCATGTGCATATCATACATGTCATGTGCATCTCATACATACCATATTTATCAAAATCCCATGTATTAAAATCATACATAAACCCAGGGGTATAATGGTCATTTTACCTGGGGCAAAACGGTCATTTTCATGGTATAAGGGTAATCTCATAATTTTACCAAAATTAGGGTTTCCATGTTCATTAACGATTACTAACAATCCATGGGTGCAAACAGTGATTCGGCCCATTTTAGCGAAATCGAGTTATTGGGCCTAAAACCCTAATGGGCCCTACTTAGCCAATTCGTCGTCTAGGCCCACTTAGCCTATATTCCATAACGGTTTTAACAGTCTTATCATGCAATTTAATAGATTTCGTTTTCTACCAATTTTACCCAAATGGGCCGAAAGTCCAATGGGCCCCCCACTTCCCTCGAGGCCCAACTTACCAAGAACGCCAAAAATCACATTCTTACCATTTCCATCGTTCTCGTTCACCGTCTCATCGATTCTAACTAACTAGTGAGCGTTAATTGCTCACAAGTCCTCGAAATGCCGAATTTGGCATTTACTTTTAAACATCTTATCGCTTTAAGCTATGAAAGGGTTCGTTACACACGATTTGCGATATTCCTTGACGAGATCTCCTACACGATTTCTCCTATAATCAATTGTTAAATAGATCAGCTCGCAATAATTGAACCAAATTAAGAACTTTCCAATATTAACACTTACACATTCGGCCACCATCCATAATGGCCTTAGGCACCTTACCTTTGTCGCGATTGATGACTAGGCCTAGCTACTCCGTGATCCAAGCTACTCCAAATCGACACTACACCTTTCTGCTCCTTCAATAAATAAACCAAAAATATTAAAAGAAGACCCCATAGAGTCTATGCCCATATTCGCCATCTCCTAAACTTGGAGTTTGACTTTTGACCAAAGCTACACTAGGAATTGTTTAGAGTTTGAACACTTACCACGTCTTTCTCCTCTTGAATCCGGATGCCTAAAAGGTAAGGGAATCGAACGCCAACTATTGAGAAGGAATAAAAGGTTGCTGGTCACAAAGAATCGGCACCCCTATCTTCATTGATTCACTTTTTGCGACACTTGGCAAAAATAGAGATAAGGAAAACAATGGCGAATGAAAGGAAATAGTGGGCTGATTTGAAAGAAAGAAAAGGAAGAAAATTGAGTAGAAGGGAGGTAGATTCGGCTGGAAAAGAAAGAGAGAAAAGCTACACACCAAAGAACAAAATCGGCACAACTAAGACCCTAATCTTTGAAATTACTAACCTAATACCCTCTGCCGAAAATCCCTTTCCAAACTCCCTTATTCGCCAACTCTATCTCCATATCACATCCCTAAAATCTCTCCCTTATCCCTCCTTAATTTATGCATTTGACTTGATCCAACTCTCTCCTCTTACAGAATCCACTCAAAGTTGCAACACTTACCCTTCCCGCACAAAAATAAATACTCCTATTTGCCAACACAGGAATCGATCCGTGTCTTCCCCAACACTTACACGCCACCTTTAAAGCTCCCTAGTGGCGCCACTTAGCCACTTTGCGGAGGATCTTTTGTGATACACTTTACCCACAACTTAATATAAGGGCACCTAGCGAACCCCTAACTCCTAAGTCCAAAATTTAAAAATTCCACGGGTTTGGCCAACTCATGGGCCTTTCATAAGCCCATTTACACACCCAAATTATGAATTCCATCATCACCTACCAAATTTTAGAAATTTACTTAAAATATCAAGAATCGCGAAAAACCCGAAAATCAGGATGTTACACAAGATAAGTGAGTAGTATTTTTTTATTATATGTATATAAATATAAACAATTTTTGAGAGTGTACTACGTGATTTTAGAATTGGTTTTAATTTTTGTGTGTACTGATGCTAAGATTATTGAAAAAAATTTATAGATTCAATTATGACTTATTTTTGCTAAATTGGTTTAATGGATATTCGTTGAAGTTGTTAATTTTATGCTATGAATATATAGTCAATTTTTGGGGTGATTTGATGCAAATTTATGCCATCATGATATATGTTTAAAGAATTTGGTTTTAAATTTGATTATATTATATAGGTTTGGCATCTTATGATTCCAAATATTTGATTACATTATGATGATATGGTTTATTGTATGAATTGTGGGATATGCCAACTATTATGATTATATTTTTTGAAATTTATTGGCTTGAAAGTATTTTTCAAGTATTCATACGAATCTCTGTTTAATCATAAATACAATTTTGGATTTATGTGGTATATGTAGGGTAAGTTTTTCTATTTGATTTTGAATGCACGTATATGCGTGAACTGATTTGGTGTTTTGTCTATGCCAAAATTATGGATACATGTGCTTGTTAATTATTTGGCCTTGAACCACTACATTGTTTCTGTTTGGTTTTGACATATACAGTTTAAAAAAAATGAGTTAAAGATTAATGTTTTCGGTTTTTTATTGCTCTATTTAGATAACCTTATTTTGGGTTATTTCGAAAACTATAGTGCAATAAAAAAATTTAGTTTTAACCTTTGACTATTGGGTAAATTTTAAAATTGAATATTGGTATAATTATATATATATATATATATTAAAATAACTTAATTGAAGTAATAACTCGCTAAAGTGATCTTTTTGTATAAATTATTTTGTTTTAAAATATAAAAGGTTGTGTAACACCCCTAACCCTTATTCGTTATTGGATAGGGTTACTGAGCATTACTGAAATTTACGAATTAAATACTAACATTTCACAATATTTAATATAAACATCAAGAACCAATCATAAAACACTCATATTGTCCCTTATATAGGCCTTTGATGCCTAATATACACATTAGAAATGAATCGGGACTAAACCGAATACTCAAGAAATCTTTCACAAAACTTTAAAATTTTAACTAGGGGCAGGGAACACACGCCCATGTGGATGGCCGTGTGGCTCACAGGGCCAGGAGACACGCCCGTATTTTAGGCCGTGTGAGCGTTCGATGTAAGGCACACGACCGTGTCCCAGCCCGTGTCCTTACCTGTGTAACTCTCTGACTTGAGTCACACGGCCAACCACACGCCCGTGTGCTAGACCGTGTGATAGGTCCAGGGGTCACATGGCCAAGCCACATGGCCATGTGCCAGGCCGTGTGTAAAAACCTGGCATTCTATTTTGAAATTTTAAGGTGCAGGTGACACACGGCCACACCACATGCCCATGTGCTAGGCCGTGTGTCATAGACGGCTAAGGCACACGTCTGTGTCTTTGCTCGTGTGGACAAAAATAGGCCATTTTATGGCCTCTTTTCTCACCCATTCTTGACTTTAACCTACACATCTCAAGTTTCATACATATAGGCCATAACAAAATCTTCAAGACAACCAATTCCTATCACTATTATAGTCATATTATCACATATATTCTAACAATCTAAACTAGAACTTAAACAAGTCACACATTCAAGTACTTACATTAACATGATTTATCATTATCCACTAACCACACTAATGCTATTTCAAACATGATAAAACCATTCAAATATGAGTTAACTTGAAACATAACCATAATGAAATTCTTAATATTTACACAACCATTTCAATCCCTATACATGCCATATAAAACATATTACGTTTAACAAAATCTACCTGCAAGTTGGATAGTGTGATTCGAAGTACTGATCCTATCTCCCAACTTCTCAAAAATCTACAAAATCATTAAACAACACAAGTAAGCTTAATGAAGCTTAGTAAGTTCGTTGGCTTTAAACATAAATCTTACCGAACATACTAAAACAATTCATTTAAATAAATCGTTCAAAATACATTTCCTGCCAATCACAACTTCAATTGATGAATTCACTTAATTCATCTCAAAATTGATAATATCATTAAGTCTTCAAATATTATTCCATATGTCACTTACCAGCAACGTCTTACGGATATGAGACATTGTGTATGGAAGCTCGAAGGCTGCACAGAAGCACATATGCTAAACTGAAACCCATAAGGGTTGAATGGAAGCTCATAAGAGCTAAATGAAAACCTATAAGGGTTAAACTGAAGCTCGAAAGAGCTAAACTAAAACCCAGAAGGGTTAAACTGAAGCTCGAAAGAGCTAAACTAAAACCCAGAAGGGTTAAACTGAAGCTCATGAGAGCTAAATGGAAAGCAAACACGAAAGTTTGCAACAAATGCTGAACCTCAATTTACTTGGGTAATTTATCGTCAATTCTTCCTTTGCACTGAACGACTGTACTCAATCCCGCGTTCCGTTCGCTTTGAACATTCAATTCAATTTTCATAATTTTAACAAATAATTTTATTTTCAAAAAATGATGTGAATAGATACATAATACCATTCATAAATTTAACATTTAACATTAAAATTTAACCATACGAACTTTTCTAGGTTGAATTGTAGAATTTGTAGTATTTCAGGGACTATTATGCTATTTTTTCTTTTTTACATTTTTCGATGAGTTCTTGATCTAAAATATAAAATTATCCATTCGTTAGCATATATTTCAGTTTCAATTCACCTCACAATTAATACCCTTTATTTTTTGAAATTACAAATTTACCCTTACTTTCTCAATTTTTGCAATTTAGTCCCTCACTAATTAGTCTATCAATTGAGCTAATTTTTTTCTCAATTGATAGTTTATCTAAATATTCTAAGCTATTATATAGCTCTTGATATTTAGAATTCCAATACCAAACCCTAATTCTTAACCTTTTTACAATTTGGTCCTAAAATCAATATCTATGAAAATTACTTAATAAAATCATCATATAATAAAATTAAAGCTTCAAATCCATGTTAATTCATCATAAACATTGTAACACCCTAAACCCGGCCTAAAAGTTTAGACCGAATCCCAGATGTCACATTGATCACCAATGTGATTGTAGGAAAATTTTTACAAAACAAGTTGTCGCATCAAATCGAATCATTGAAAATTTAGACAGTAAAATTATAGTTAAGGTGGTATAAATAAGCGGAATAAAAATAAATAAAACTTAAAACGGAATTTGTACCACAATTTTATAACACTTTATAGTTCAAAATCCGAATAACAAAATAGAATTGAAAATACAAACTGACAAATTATTTTTGTCCAAGACTGTCTGAGACCTCCGCATACCGAGCCAGGCGTTAGAATTCAAAAAGGTACCTGAAAAGGAAACACTAAAAGGGGGTGAGCTGCTTGAGCTTAGTGTGTGTCCGAATCAAGACTAAGAACAGAAATACAGTATCCAAGTCAATATCAAACAACTACATATATATATGCTGAAACAGAAGGTAATTTTAATTTTGAGATCAACGTCCCAACGGAACATAACATTTCAACCACACACCACATCACACACAATTCAATCAGTCATATGTGTTTTCAGTTAGACAGGATACAGTCAGATAATCAAGCACCCAAAATGCTCAAACAGATGTGTATGAAAAACAGTCCAGCAATAAAACCCACCCATCTAGCCAACACACCTCTCTGTCCCCCGATCACACCCCATAAGAGCTGATTAAGCTCATCTAACGAAAACACGCCACATAGGACCTCGAAAGGCCCATCCAACCCTACACACCATGTAAAGTCATTCCAGGTTGCCCGGCAATAATGACCTGCCGCCCCGGGTTGCCCGGCAACGATGGCTTATCAAAATGCAGTTACACTGCCAAAACGTACAACGATACACAACAAAGCTATCGCACATGCCGTACAGTGCAGTAAATCGCTGTACAAACAAGCTTGCAGTTGAACTGCTAGATTAGAACAGAATCAGTCTCCTTTCTCTTCACAATTCCACCCAAAATACTTTATGCAAGTGTATGCGTGCACATAAACTCGTAGAACAGTGACACTTTAATAGACAATCAGACAAAATAGTTATGCAACCGCACTCCACAGTTTAGATTCAGAATCAAACATCTCATACAATCGTCACAAATATCAAAACTTAAACACCTTCACTAAAGCTTAGCTAAGGGTCGAGGCACACAGTTACATTTTCAGAACAAAAACACACACAAGCTAAAATTTGGTGCCTTAGGACCACACGCCCGTGTGGTAATGCCTAGGACGTGCGGGAGATCAAACACTAGTATGAGGAGCACATGCCCATGTGAAGAATGGTACACGGCCGTGTGACTGAAGCACACGTCCGTGTGGACCCGGGACATGGCCGTGGGAACAGGCCGTGTAACTCTTTTTCCATTTGCACTAAATTTGAATACAGGGCTGACACGGCCGTGTGAGGGTCTCACATGCCCGTGTGCCCACTACACATGGCCGTGTGTCCAAAATACACACTCGTGTAGGATCCTTAAATTCTCAAATTAGCCACTCGGCCGTATGGCCTGGTCGTGTGGCACCAAATCACTCAAACCCTAATTCCCAAACATACACGCCCAGGTCCCCAAGGGACATGGCCGTGTGAAAATCGAAAAAATTTGCAAATCGGCCACACGGCCGTGTGATGCCCAGGTCAATCGAAACCCTAATTCCCAAAAGCACACAGCCGTGTGCATCCGCACACGCCCGTGTGGCTACTAGTGTGATTACGAAACCACCCTAAAACAGCCCCAAAAACGTGCTTTAAGCCACAAAACACTCTCCAGCCCTCGATAGTTTGAAAATATGGCAACTCATGCAAATTCTAAGCCTTACACAACGGTAAAACATCGGAATTAACAAGTTACGAACACTCACGTACATGATGTCGACTTTTGATAAAGTCAAAAAAGAATTCATAAAAAAAACAGAAGAGGATACGAAACCCACACCTGATTTGACGGCGGAGGAGCGACTTCTTCAAAATGTGTGCAGCGAAACCATTTCCCAAGAGAAAGAAGAAAAATCAAAGCAAAATAATAAAAAAAATAAAACAAACAAGGGAAGGAAGCAAAGAACATTCCCTTTTTTGTCCCCCCCCAAAAAATAACTTATCAAAATAACATAATTTGAGTTAAAAATTAATAACTATTTTACCCCTAAAAAAATAGAAGATGTAAAGGAAAATATTTCCCCCCCAGACTAAACTAACACTTAACCAACCACCAGACCAGCAGGCCCATTCTGACACTTAAATGCGCCACCAAACAGAATAGCGTAATCTCTTAACTTACCCTAACCACAAAAACCCAAAACTTCTAGCCCCAAAATTCGGGGCGTTACAAACATCCAGCACTCATCAATGGTAACTTTCAAAATTACCCATAGAATCAAAAACTAATGAAATAGATAGTTGGGCCTAATTGTAAAAGTCTTAAAAACACAAAAATTACAAGAAAAAGACAAGAATTAAATTTACATGAAGCTAAAATATGAAGCCAGACTTGAGAGCTTTTCAATGGTGTTTTTTAACAGAAAATTTGATGAAGAAAATGTCTAGAAACTTTTAGATTTTTCAATTTCATATTTAAAATTGCATTATTTCCAATTTTGCCTTCTTTATTACATCATCTTTGTCATTTTTCTATACCTATGCCACCCCAGCCAATCCACTTAGGCCCAATTACTCTTTAAGTCCCCCTTATTTACTATTTGGATTAATCATTATTTCTTTAATTAACAAATTTTTCACCTTTTTCAATCTAGTCCTTTTTACCTAATCAATTATCAAAACGTTAAAATTTTCTGACAAAACTTTAATATTAACTTAATGACACTCCATAAATATTTATAAAAATATTTAAGGTTCAGTTTATGAAATCGAGGTCTCAATACCTCGTTTTTGAAACCACTTAACCTAATAATTCTTCTAAAACACAAATCACTATTTCAAAGGTCTTCCTAAAATCACATTTAACTCATAATTACTAAACAATAAAATTTTCGAACTGTAACACCCCTTACTCGCATCCAACGCTAGGACAGGGTACGAGGCATTACCAAAAACATACATAGTCATTCATGCAAAACCGAGCTATAAATTTTTTTAAAAATCAATTTCATTCATACATACACAATTCGTCCCTAATATGGGCCTACAAGACCCAAAATAGCCAACGGAAAAGGATCAGGACTAAATCAGGAACTTTTAAAAAAGTTTGGGAAATTTTCCCTAATACAGAGTCACATGTCCGTGTGAGATAGGGGATACGCCCGTGTGCTCTCGACACGCCCATGTCCTCCAGCCGTGTAACTCTTTGACTATGACGTCAGCACCAATTTAGGGTTACACTGCCGTATCACACGCCCGTGCGGCCAGACCATGTGGTCAATTAAAATTAAATGAATTTTTCATAAAAAGGTGCAGACTTCACATGGCTAAAGTACACGCCTATGTGGGTAGGCCGTGTCTCGCACACAACCAAGACACACGCTCGTGTCTTAGTTCCGTGTGTTTACTATTGAGCATACTAACTTGCAAAATTAGGGTGCAGGGGACACACAGCCATTCAACACACCTGTGGGACAAACCGTGTGTGGACAATTTGAAGACTACTTTCCAAGCCAATTGCCACCCTTAATAACTCATGCACTTAAGCATATTTCATAGCATGCAACATGACATACTTAGACACTCAATCTTCAACACCATAACACTTTCACCTCTTTATAATATCATCGTATTGCACATTCCCTTAATCACACCATTTGGAAGCATTCTATACAAACTTCATGAATATCAACTTAATTATCAAAATTTCAAGTTGCAAATTTATAACTACTGTCATCTTAGGTTATTAAACCATTCCTTATCTCTTAGTATTTAATTCATACATCTTTATACATTCACCAAGCAATTCATATCCCACATCATCAAGACAATATCTCATCATATATCTATCACACAAACCACATAGCACATCATCAATGCATCAACACATGCATGCATGAATAATTAGATATTACAACCCAATAATCAATCATGAGCCATATCACATGGCTATTACAAAATGAATTATCAACATCATAAGCCTTCACAATTTGGCCAAATAGCATGACACATATCACAAAATGACCAAGTCCCTTATACATGCCATACTCACATAACAAATTCACTATACCCAATATTCTTTTGATAGTGTGATCAAATGCTCTGACAACTCTCGATCCCCGATCTAGCTTAGAGGAACTACAAAGGATGGAAAAGAGAGGGGAGTAAGCATTTAAGCTTAGTAAGTCCACATGCAAATAATATGCAATATTAGTAAACTACAATCATACAAGACATAATAACATAACCACAAGATTATTCATCATTCAAGCATTCTAATTCATTTATCAAGTCTTTATATATTTATATATGTATGAATGTACTTTTTCGTCACATATCATCCTTTAACAAGGGATCACTCATGAGTATAATGTACGTACCTATACATACCTGTAGCATATCAACTAACTTTACCTTCATTACCATGCCCATCTTGGGACTTTCATTGCATTATCCATTATAATACTTGTTGAACACTCGGAATACTATTGGATACATAGAAACTTGCATATAAGTACCACATAAACATACATAGCTGGAGCTACCTCATTTCATGCAACGCTCGCAATAGAGCTAGTCACGGGTTTGCTCATATAAGCTATCGATCAAGGTGTAACTACACGAGCTGCTGACAAAAGCTATCAGGTATCTGACCACTCAAAGATTACCTAGCCACCGGTAGGACACACAAGACCATTGCCTGGAACTCAATCACATGTATTATGTCCATTATGAACTCGTATCCTAAAATATTAAGAATCCAGACTACTCAACGAGTTCAAAATTCTTAATTCCTAATGACATGTCACTTGTATCCTAAAATATTCCTAAAGTTCAAACGGGGTTTTTCTCACTTGCACATTGCACCTCTATTGCACTTCCTCGTGACGTCGTGGATAACGACCATAATATCATTCATGCTTACAATAGTGCCATTAGACATAGCATACATTATAAGCAATAAAATAATTATCACATAATGTTAACACCACATAACATACCACCTTGTCACATTATTTTCACATGTACTTACCTCAGTACAAAAATGATGGTAATCGAGCCTAATCATCGTATACTTTATTCTTCCTTCAATCAAGACCCGGTTCACTTTTCTTGATCTATTATACCAAATTTAACTTGTTTATTAATCACATTACTCAAATCGATCCATAATTCATTCTTTGGTAAAATTACCTTTTTACCCCTCTCTTTCCACTTTTTACGATTTAGTCCCTAGGCTCGTAAAATGAAATGCATGCATTTTCTTGGTTACCCAAGCCTAGCCGAACCTTTACTATGCTCATATCATCCCATATTTTCCTTTATTACACATTATTACTACCCACTTTTACACTTTTTACTAATAAGTCACCTTTTTAGGTGTTTTCAATAAAAATCACCTAGTAAAAGATGTTTATCATGCATCAAACATTCATATTCTTCCATTAATCAACAAAATACATGCATGTTACACATGGGCCAAATTTCATACTTGAACCCTAGCTCAAAATATAGCTAGAAATGGATAGATCATGCTTCAAACATTTCAAAAATGCAAAGAATATTGGAAACGTAGCTAGGATTGACTTACAATCAAGCTTGAAATGTTGAACAAAACCCTAGCTATGGCTATTGAGAAATTCAGCTAGCACTTGGAGAAGATGGACAGATTTTTGCTTTGATTTTCCATTTTTATTCTTTTAATTTCCAAATGACAAAAATGCCCTTAGGAACTTTCTTTCAAATTTTTTCTATGCATGCCCATTTTTGTCCAAAATTATAAAAATTGGTCAAATTACTGATTAAGACCTTCTAATTCATAATCTAAAGCAATTTCATGCTTAAAGCTTCTAGAATGCAAGTTTTGCATCTTATTCAATTTGGTCCCTAAAATTCAATTAGACATTTTATGTATAGAATTTCTTTATGAAACTTTCACATAAGCATGTATTCATATCATAAAGCCTAAAAGAATCATATAATAATTATTTTTATCTCGAATTTGTGGTTTTAAAACCATTATTTTGACTAGACCTTAATTCGGGATGTTACAACTCTCTCATCCTTTAGGGATTTTTGTCGCTGAAGATCTTACCGATAAAAAGGTTTGAGTATTGTTTCCTTATAGCCTCTTCGGGCTCCCATGTAGCTTATTCAACCCTATGTCTTTGCCATAGAACTTTCATAAGAGTAACACTTTTATTTCTCAATTGCTTGACTTTTCGAGCCAAGATCTTATCCGGTTCCTCATCATAAGTCATATCCGATCTGATTTCAAACTCTGTCGGTGCAACACATGAGAAGGATCGGATCTATATCGGTGCAACATGGACATATAAAACACATCGTGAATCTTTTTCAACTCAGACGGCAAAGCCAACCAATATGCTACTGGTCCTATCCTTTTGGTAATCTCATACGGTCCTATAAAACGAGGACTCAACTTACCCTTTTTACCAAATCTCAAAACCTTTTTCCATGGATATACTTTCAAGAATACTTTATCACCGATTTGATACTCAATTTCTTTTCTTTTCAAATCCACATACGACTTTTGTCTATCCGAGACCGCTTTCAAACAATCACGAACTACTTTCACCTTTTCTTCAGTTTCTTTAATCAAATCAATTCCATGAATCTTATTCTTCTTAAGTTCAGTCCAGTACAAAGGTTACGACATTTACGTTCATACAATACTTAATAAGGTGTCATTTTCAAACTCGATTGATAATTGTTTTTGTAGGCAAATTCATCCAAAGGTAAATACTATTCCTAACTACCTTGGAATTCAAGAACACAACATCTGAGTATATCTTCCAATGTCTAAATTACTCTATCGGATTGTCCATCAATCTTTGGATGAAAAGCGGTACTAAAATTCAGCTTTGTACCCAAAGCTTCTTGTAACTTATTCCAAAACTGCAAAGTAAACCTCGGGTCTCTATCCGAAATTATTATCAAAGGTACTCCATGAAGTTTTACAATCTTAGAAACATACAGCTCGGCTAACTTATCAATTGAATAATCAGTACGTATCAGTATAAAATAATCCGATTTAGTCAATCTGTCGACCACAACCCACACGACATCTTTCTTTCTTGGTGTCAATGGTAAGCCTGTTACAAAATCCATAGTAATTCGGTCCCATTTCCATTTGGGAACCAAAATGGGCTGAAGTAAACCTGAGGGTACTGGTGTTTTGCCTTTACTTGTTGACAAATCAAACATCTCGATACAAACTCAGATATATCTCTTTTCATACCATTCCACCAATACATTTTCTTTAAGTCATTGTACATTTTCGTGCTACCCGGGTGAACTGACATACATCTGTTGTAAGCCTCACGTAAAATATTTTGAATCAACTTAGTATTATTCGAAACACAAATTTTACCACGGAACCTCAAACAACCATCAGAGTTTGCTTGAAAATCTGATTCACTGCTCGATTCACATTGAGTTTTCTTTGTCTGTAACTCTGTATCAACTTTCTGAGCATCACAAATCAGTTGTAGAAAAGTCGGCCTAGCTCTCAACTCTGCTAGAATTGCACCATCATCAGACAAGGTCATTCGTGCGTTCATAGCCCTCAAAGTAAATAAAGACTTTTTACTCAGGGCATCGGTGACCACATTTGCCTTACCAGGGTGATAATCAATCACAAGCTTATAGTCTTTTAACAATTCAAGCCATCTTCGTTGCCTCAAATTCAAGTCCTTTTAGGTCATCAGATACTTAAGACTTTTATGATCTGTATAAACATGGCATTTCTCTCTGAATAGGTAATGTCGCCAAATCTTCAAAGAAAATACAATGGTAGCCAACTTTAGATCATGCGTAGGATAATTCTTCTCATGGGGCTTCAGCTGTCTCAAGGCATAAGCTACTACCTTGTCTTCTTTCATAAGCACACAACCTAGTCCACTTAAGGACACATCACTATAAATCACAAATTCTTTCCCTGATTCTAGTTGTATGAACACTGGTGCCTCGACCAATAACATTTTCAATTTTTTAAAGCTCTGCTGACATTTTTCTGACCATTCAAACTTGACATCTCTTTGGAGTAATCTCATTATAAGAGTGACTATCATAGAGAATCCTTTCACAAACCATCTGTAGTAACCAGCCAAACCCAAAAAGCTCCTAACTTCAGTTACATTCTTTGGCGGTTTCTATTCAACAACAGCAGAAATCTTACTGGGGTCAACTCGTATACCATCTTCTGAAACGATGTAGCCTAAAAATCTGACCTCTCGAAGCCAAAACTCGCTTTTACTAAACTTGGCCTATAACTGTTTATCCCTTAAAGTCTGTAACACTGTTCTTAAGTGCTCAGCATGATCTGCCTCATCTTTAGAATAAATCAGAATGTCATAGATGAACACCACAACAAACTTATCCAAATATGGCCGAAAGATTCGGTTCATTAAATCCATGAACACGATAGGAGCATTCGTTAACCCAGATGGCATAACAAGAAACTCATAGTGGCCATACCTCATTCTAAAGGTAGTCTTTGGCACATCCGACTCTTTAACTCGTAACTGGTAATATCTGGACCTTAAGTCTATCTTAGAGAACCATGTCTCTCCTTTTAACTGGTCTAAAAAGTCATAAATCCTTGGAAGAGGATACTTATTTTCAATTGTCACCTTATTGAGCTGCCGGTAGTTAATGCATAATCTCATGGAACCGTCTTTCTTTTTCATGAATAACACGGGAGCACCTTACGGTGAGAAGCTTGGTCTCAGAAAACCTTTGTCAGTCAACTCTTGCAACTGTAACTTCAATTCTTTCAGTTCAGTCGGGGCTACCCTATATGGAGCAATAGAAATAGGTGCCATCCCTGGCATCAGTTCAATACCAAACTCAACTTCTCTAATTGGAGACAAACCTGGCAGCTCCTACGGAAATACATCCGCATACTTACATACAACTGAAACTGATTCAATTTTCAATTCGAATTCCTTTGTATTCAATATGTATGCCAAATAAGCTTCATACCCCTTTCTCAAACACTTTTGAGCGGTAATCAAAGAAATTACATTTGGTGACTTATCTGCATCATCTGATTCAACCCGAAGAACCTCACCATTTTCACATTTCAATTCCATAATTTTCTATCTATAATTCACTATAGCATCATGTAGTGTCAACCAATCCATACCCAGTATGACATCAAATTCATCAAATGGTAACAACATCAAGTCGGCCGAAAAACAATGATCTTTAACTATCAAAGGGCATTTCTTACATACTTTATCAACTATCACATGCTTTCCTAACAAGTTTGACACCTTAATCTTAAATTCTGTAGACTCAATAGGTATATTCATACTAGATGCCAATTTCATACACACATACAAATGAGTGGAGCCAGGGTCTATCAAAGCAATAACATTAGTATCATAGAGAGAAAAATTACCAATGATCACATCAGGAGAAGTTACATCTTCACGTGCGCGTATGGCATAGGCTCTAGCCGGAGCTTTAGCTTTAGACCTCACTACTGAATCTCGTGTCACATTCTTACTACCAGACCCATTCTCGACATTTCTCGAGGGCCTTCCCCTAGAAGTTGTGCCACTCGGTCTTGGACTGTGAAATCTTTCTTTCTCCATCATCTCGAGACAGTCCTTAATAAAGTGGTCTAGAGAGGCACAACTAAAACAAGATCCTTCACTCACCCTACAGTTGCCAGAATGACGTCTACCACATTGCTGGCATTTGGCCTTGGAAGGTTAAGCGTTACCCACACTAGCTATAGATGTGGCTTGAGATATAAAACCTGGATTCTGCTTTCTTCGGTTCCCGTATGAATGTCTAGCTGACACATACGAAGGAGAGTATATCTTTTTAGATTTCTTAGACTAAGATGGAAATGACTTACTCGTATGCCTCTTCTTTGTATCCCTAGCCTCAGACTCGACTCTCCTCTTTTATTTAATCAGTTCTTCAGCTTTACAAGCCCATTCACCAAGTACCACAAATTCCTTCAACTCAAGAATACCCACTAACGTCTTTATATCCTCATTAAGTCCATCTTCAAATCTTCTACACATCTTAGCCTCAGAAGATACACATTCCCGAGTGTACTTACTAAGTCTGACGAATTCTCTCTTGTACTCATTAACCGTCATACGACCCTATTTCAAATCCAGAAATTCCTTGCGCTTCTGATCAATAAATCGTTCACTAATGTACTTCTTTCGGAATTCCTCTTGAAAGAATTCCCAAGTAACCCTCTCCGGAGGTACCACAGATATTAGCGTTCTCTAATAGTGATATGCTGCATCTCTCAATAAGGATATGGCACATTTTACACACTCCTCGGGTATACAGGATAATTCATCAAATACCCGTATTGAATTTTCTAACCAGTACTCTGCCCTTTTAGGGTCATCATTAGCATTTGCCCTAAATTCCTCAATGCCATGCTTCCAAATCTTATCAACATGTGTTCTAGAGAATCTCATAAAATATATACCTTGAGGTATCATGGGTGCGGGTTGAGGATTTGGGGGAGGTGGGAGAGGTTGAGTGTTCGGGTTCGTTCGAACGAACTCCGTATACCATGCATTTATCGTGTGGAGAAAGACCTCTCTGCCTCATTCTCTTCTACTGATAGTTTCGGGTCTGCTCTCAGATGGCACCGCTCCTTCAGCTGGAGCAGGCGCGTCACTTTCTACATCATCCGCCACTGCTTTGTCGGGATCTATTTGCTATATGAAAACACATTTTAATATTGTCAGGAGTCGTCACACTATCATTATATTTATACGTATAGCATGTATAGCTAGAATACGCTAGGTTAGTATGAGAATCGACTAAACCATAGCTCTGATACTACTAAATGTAACACCCCTTACCCGCATCTGACGCCGGAACAGGGTACGAGGCATTACCAAAAACATACACAGTCATTCATGCAAAACTTAGCTATAAAATTTTTTTCAAATCAATTTCATTCATACATACACAATTTGTCCCTAATATGGGCCTACGAGACCCAAAACAACCATCGAAAAAGGATCAGGGGTAAATCAAGAATTTTTAGAAAAGTTTGGGAGATTTTCCCTAATACAGAGTCACATGTCCGTGTGAGACAGGGGACACGCCCGTGTGCTCTTGACACGCCCATGTCCTCTAGTCGTGTAACTCTTTGACTATGACATCAACACTAATTTAGCGTCACACGGCCGTATCACACGCCCGTGTGGTCAATTAAGATTAAATGAATTTTTCATAAAAAGGTGCAGACTCCACACGGCCAAAGTACACACCCATGTCGGTGGGCCGTGTCTCTCACACGGCCAAGACACACGCTCGTGTCTTAGCCCGTGTTTTTACTACTGAGCATACTAACTTGCAAAATTAGAGTGCAGGGGACACACGACCATTCAACACGCCCATGGGACAGACCGTGTGTCACACACTACCTAGACACATGTCCGTATGTCTACCCGTGTGGATAATTTGAAGACAATTTTCCAAGCCAATTGCCACCCTTAATCACTCATGCACTTAAGCATATTTCATAGCATGCAACATGACATACTTAGACACTCAATATTCAACACCGTAGCACTTTCACCTCTTTATAATATCATCCTATTGCACATTCCCTTAATCACACCATTTGGAAGCATTCTATACAAACTTCATGCATATTAACGTAATTATCAAAATTTCAAGTTGCACATTTATAACTATTGTCATCTTAAGTCATTAATCCATTCCTTATCTCCTAGTATTTAGTCCATACATCTTCATATATTCACCAAGCAATTCATATCCCACATAATCAAGATAATATCTCATCATATATCCATCACACAAACCACATAGCACATCATCAAGGCATCAACACATGCATGCATGAACAATTAGATATTAAAAACCAAGAATCAATCATGAGCCATATCACATGGCTATTACAAAATGAATCATCAACATCATAGGCCTTCACAATTTGGCCAAATAGCATGACACATATCACAAAATGACCAAGTCCCTTATACATGCCATACTCAAAATAACAAATTCACTATACCCAATATTCTTTTGGTAGTGTGATCAAATGCTCCGACAACTTCCGATCCTCGAGCTAGCTTGGCAGAACTACAAAGGATAGAAAAGAGAGGGGAGTAAGCATTTAAGCTTAGTAAGTCCACTTGCAATTAATATACAATATTAGTAAACCACAATCATATAAGACATAATAACATAACCAGAAGAGTATTCATCATTCAAGCATTCTAGTTTATTTATCAAGTATTTATATATATATATGTATGAATGTACTTTCTCGTCACATATCATCCTTTAACAAGGCATCACTCATGAGTATAACGTACGTACCTGTACATACCTATAGCATATCAACTAATTTTACCTTCATTACCATGCCCATCTTGGGACTTTCATCGGATCATCCATTATAATACCCGTTGAACACTCGGAATACTATTGGATACACGAAACTTGCACTTAAGTGCCATATAAACATACATAGCCAGAGCTACCTCATTTCATGCAGCGCTAGCAATGGAGCTAGTCACGGGCTTGCTCATATAAGCTATCGATCAAGGTGTAACTACACGAGCTGTTCACAAAAGCTATAAGGTATCTGACCACTCAAAGATTACCTAGCCACCGGTAGGACACATAAGACCATTTCCCGGAACTTAATCACATGTATTGCATCCATTATGAACTCGAACCACTCAATGAGCGTGGATGCCACATATATTAAGAACCCGGACCACTCAACGAGTTCAAAATTCTTAATTCCTAATGACATGTCACTTGTATCCTAAACTATTCCTAAGGTTCAAACGGGGTTTTTCTCACTTGCACATTGCACCTCTATTGCACTTGCTCGTGACGTCGTGGATAATGACTATAATATCATTCATGCTTACAATAGTACCATTAGACATAGCATACATAATAAGCAATAAAATAATTGTCACATAATGTTAACACCACATAACATACCACCTTGTCACATTATTTACACATGTACTTACCTCGGTACAAAAATAATGGTAATCGAGCCTAATCAACGTATACTTTATTCTTCCCTCAATTAAGACCCGGTTCACGTTTTTCTTGATCTATAATGCTATATTTAAGTTATTTATTAATCATATTACTCAAATCAATCCATACTTCACGCTTTGGTAACATTACTTTTTTACCCCTATCTGTTTACTTATTTACGATTTAGTCCCTAGGCTCGTAAAATGAAATGCATGCATTTTCTTGGTTACCCAAGCCTAGCGGAACCTTTACTATGCTCATATCATCCCATATTTTCCTTTATTACACATTATTACTACCCACTTTTACACTTTTACAAATAAGTCCCATTTTTAGGTGTTTTTAATAAAAATTACTAGTAAAAGATGTTTATCATGCATCAAACATTCATATTCTTCCATTAATCAACAAAATACATCAATGTTACACATGGGTCAAATTTCATACTTGAAACCTAGCTTAAAATATAGCTAGAAATGGGTAGATCATGCTTCAAACATTTCAAAAATGCAAAGAATATTAGAAATGAGGCTAGGGTTGACTTACAATCAAGCTTGAAATGTTGAACAAAACCCTAACTATGGTTATTGAGAAATTCGGCTAGCACTTGAAGAAGATGGACATATTTTTTCTTTGATTTTCCCTTTTTATTCTTTTAATTACCAAATGACAAAAATGCCATTAGGAGCTTTCTTTCAAAATTTTCCTATGCATGCCTATTTTTGTCCAAAATTATAGAAATTGGTCAAATTGCTAATTAGGACCTTAGAATTCATAATCTAAAGCAATTTCATGCTTAAAGCTTCTAGAATGCAAGTTTTGCATCTTATTCAATTTGGTCACTAAAATTCAATTAGACATTTTATGCATAGAATTTCTTTATGAAACTTTCACATAAGCATGTATTCATATCATAAACCTCATAAGAATCATATAATAATTGTTTCTATCTCATATTTTTGGTCTCAAAACCACTGTTCTGAATAGGCCCTAATCTGGGATGTTACACGAACTCACTTGTCAGATTTAATGGTCTTGAACTACTATTTTTGACACCATTAAAAATTAGGCTGTTACAGGTTGTGCGTAGGTAACTTAAGTTATGTTAATATTGATCGGCCAAAATGAAGGTTAATGATATTATATGTGAAACTATGGTAATAAACATGTGACAGTTATTCAGTTTTACATGTGAGCAATAAATTGGTCCAAAGAAAGATTTATGGTTCGACATGTTCTTATTATCAATGTTTCATTATTACACCAATATATCACTTACAAATTAATATTTTTTCTGTCGAAACCATTTTTTTTTGAAAGATAAAAACGGGAATCGACTTTTTTTAAAACGAAAATGTGGAGCCGCCACCAATCTCTTGGTTTAGGTATGATTGGGCCACCTACTAAAACGTTTTGTTCCATTAAAACAATTTTGGTTCACGTAAAAACAAAAATGGGTTCGGGAGTCGGTTACGAATAAGGAAGGGTGAGCACCCTCATTACGTCCAAAAATTGGTACCAAATTGATTCGATGCTATCCTTATATCAAAAGTTTGTTAAAAATTTCTTCGAAGTATAATTCTTTTTGAATAGTTCAAATTAGCAGTCAAAATTCTCTCGTTTCAAAGATATGCAGCATCATATCCAGCACGATTGGATACGATCTTTTATACCTTCAAAAATACAATTGATTCTTGACCCTAAAAAACTCGTACATTAAAATTATAAAAGGATATCCAACTATTTAGTTCACCGAAAAATCATACCCAGCATGGTAGGGCATGATTTCCCGAATTCCCAAATATTGAATATTGCCTTAGTTCAAATTTTTTTTTTGAATAATAAGGAAAATTGGAAATTAGCTCTAAACACATTTATTTGACTTAAAATAGATGGAATACCTAATGTATTATAATGAAACATTTTTATAGAAAAGGATTAATAAACATGAAATAATATGCACATATATAGTACAATAAACTACAATTAATAAATCCAACAATTATGTACAACTATTCTAAGTAAAATGTAACTAAATTCTTAATTATGAATGGAGAACAATTGATATAATGAATAAAATAATGGCTAAATAATATACATCAACAATAAATATGGCACATTATAAAACGATCCATAAAACACGTACAAAATAAAATGGAAATTAGAAGTCAATATGGTATAAGACATTTTCAAAATAATGATGAATTAATGAACACATAATAACAAATTTGCATAAAAACTAGGGATATATAATTATTAAAATAGATATTATAGAATAAAAGTTTGAATCAAATTATATGCAAAATATTTTAAACACAAATTTATTTACAAATTGACCATATACATGATAACTTAAATAATATATAAAATATGAAAGAATAATAAAATACATGATAAAATATACCACACATAATAGATTTACAAAACATATATATATATATATATATAAATAGATATAGCAATAATTATTTATAAAAAATAGTATGAAATTAATAATGCATATAAAATTAAGTTAATCTATATAAAAATAGTTACGTATACAAAAAAACTATATGTACGAAATGCATGAATTTAATGATATTTTTGAATCAAACATATGTTCCAGTATATGCATGTATGTGTAAAAAGAATTTTGAAATAAGCGATGTATAAAATAATTTTACGTTGTTAGAATTAAGTGACCCAAATTCTTATTTAAATAAAATACGATGGAAAATAAAATAAAAGTAAAATCCATATAGAACTAGACTTCTTTTATTTTATTTTAGAATAAGGTTTTAAACCTTATTAAACTCCATCTATTTTATATTGATTAGGATAAGGTGTTTCAATCCTACTAGAATATGGCTTTGCAAGCCTATAAATAGACATAGTCTATTCCTCTTGTATTTGAGTAAAAATTTTTCGACATAGTGAATTTTCTTCTCCTCTGCCCGTGGTTTTTTTCCCGAAAGAGTTTCCACGTAAAATTTATGTGTTCTTTATTTTTATTTATTTTATTCTATTTTATTTTTCACATCGTGAAACAAATTAATTTTGATTAATGATATCCATTGATGATATATGCACAAAATAATAAGATATGGAAGTGCGTAAAATAAGTAAACTGTACAATTTAAAATATGGTCCTTAAAAGAAATATATTATACACATAAATAACTTTAAAGGAAGATATATACATAGAAAAATATTTACATAGAGTTATATGAAATCAATAACATGTACTATAGTAAAATAATTTAATATGGGTTATATACATGTGAAGACACTTTAGAAATAATTGTATGCTAAGGTAACATGGAATTAAAATGTGAATTATAAGATTAAATTAATTTTATCTTAAATTATATATGCAATAAATTATAAAAACACAATTATATATATAAATATATTTTTAAAAAAACTATATGCATAAAATAACATAGCTTTAATAGTGTGTATAGGTCAAAATACCAAGTATATACCTAATAATAATTTTAATTTAAATAACACATAAAATAGGTGGATTTCTCTTCAAATAATCAAAAAGAACATATACATTAAAAGAAATTATAAAATAACATAAGATTAAAAGTATACATAAACTAAAATAAATTTATTACAAATTATACATATAAAATAGTATACAAAATTTTAAAATGATAGAATAAAAGGGAAAAAACTATAATAACAGTTTTTAATAAACTAAATTCAATGATCAACACAACTTAAAATATAAAAGCAAAATAATCCAGCATGATGCGCAATGAATAAAGAAATGGGGATAAAAACTTAACAAAATTGAAACAAAAAGGACAATTTACAAATAAAATAATCGTAAATAGGATCAATGTGAAATGAGTGCGAAAGCTCGGGGAGTAAAATGGGAAATATTCCCAAGCCCAAAACGTTGCGCTGTACCGCAGACCAAAATGAGAACATGCACAAATTTTAGAGTCAAATTTTAAAAGAACAAAGTAAACAGATAAAACGCAATTGAATACTCACATGAAGAGAAGGGCCTAATGCGCAATTATCCCTCTCCGTAGAAACGCGCGGTTCCCAGGGGTAAAGGAGCCAGATCGGGTCGGGTAGGCCTGCACGGCGTCTTTTCAAGGCTACAGATCCATGCCTTAAACGGCGTCGTCCCATGGTGCCAATTAAAGGAGAAAAACAACTTCTAAAAGCTTGAATATTTCAGCAGAGCAGATTGAAAAGGGGAAAAAAAGAAACCCAAAAGGTTTGCTCTTGTTCAATCATCGCTTAACCCTTCCAACGTCACGATTGATGACTGATGCCGTTAGATCCCCCTTTGGCTTCGATCTCAACGAAGCGAACAGAGATCCATGGCCGATTAACAAGGTAAGACTTACTCCTCTTCCTCGTTTGAAAATACAAATGATGAAAACAATCAAAGGAAAATAAATAAAACAACAGAAAAATTAAAAAGACTAAAAATCACCTTTTCAGAAATTGCTTTCGAGTTTTTCTATTCAATGTGCGTAAGATTACAGAGATGAAATCTACGGCTTTTTATAGCCAGATTTTTTAGAATAAATAAAAATAAAAATTACATTTATTTGTTGTATTCTGTTAGTGGTTCTTCTGGTGTATTCTTGTGCAGACTCGGCCGTACGGAGGAGTGGGGAGACGTGCAAAGGAGGCCGTGCGAGGAGCCGCTCGTGGGAGCCCAACTCTCTGGCATATTCCAGAAGCTCCTGGTGCTCTCGGCTGCTGAACTTCTTTTTGGGTTCCGGAATTGGGCTAGGTTTAGGATATGAGTTTATGAATTTGGGTTAAAATTGTATCTGGGCTGGTATAAGTTCTTTATTTGGGCCTGAAAATTTGTAAAAGGACATTGATGATGGACTTTTATTGGTTTTTATCTTAATTTATTTTTGTTTTGTTTATTTTTATTTTTGGTTTTTCTCTAACGAGCCCGGGCGAAATGGGCTAATTACAGCTGCCCCTTTTTGCTCATTGTCTTGCAACGAGAATAGAGCAAAGACTTTAAATAGGATTAATTTTGCCCGATTTTGCTAAATCTTGACTGTACTCTTAAGGAAATAGGATTGGGTTAAAATCTGCTCTATTATCGATACATAGAGATAAGATTCACTAGTCTCGATCTACTCCACAACTACTTTGGAAAATTAATCTTCAATCTTCAGTCTACTTCCTTGCTACCTCAGGAAGACAAGACTCATTCTTCAACCTGCTTTCTTGCTACCTCAGAGAGATAAGGCTGAAGGTAAAATCTGCTTCATTTCCAATACATAGGGATAAAATTCACTATCTTTGATCTGCTCCGCTGCAACTTCAGGAAGATAAGATCTTCAATCTTCAGTCTGCTTTCTTGCCACCTCAGAAAGATAAGATTCATTCTTCAACCTGCTCTCCTGCTACCTCAGAGAGATAAGGCTGGTGGCTTAAATCTGCTCCATACATGGAGATAAGATTAATCATCTATGAAGATCTGCTCCACTACAACTTCAGGGAGATAAAATCTTCAATCCTCAGTCTGCTTCCTTGCTACCTTAGGAAGATAAGACTCATTCTTCAACCTGCTCTCTTGCTATCTCAGAGAGATAAGGCTGGTGGTAAAATCTGCTCTATTGCCGATATATGGAGATAAGATTCACCATTTTTGATCTGCATACCTACAACTTCAAAAATCTTTAATTCCCAGTCTGCTTCCTTGCTACCTCAGGAAGATAAGACTTATTCTTCAACCTGCTCTCTTGCTACCTCAGAGAGATAAGGCTGATGGCTTAAATCTGCCCCGCTGCAACTTCAAGAATCTTCAATTCCTAGTCTGCTTCCTTGCTACCTTAGGAAGATAAGACTCATTCTTCAACCTGCTCTCTTGCTACCTCAGAGAGATAAGGCTGGTGACTTAAATCTGCTCCATTGCCGATACATGGAGATAAGATTAGCCATCTGCGAAGATCTGCTCTACTGCAACTTCAAGGAAATAAAATCTTCAATTCCCAGTTTGCTTCCTTACTTCCTCAAGAAGATAAGACTTGTATATTGAGCCTGCTCCATTGCAACTTCAGGGAGATAAAGCTGGTGACTTAAATCCGCTCCATTGCCGATACATGGAGATAAGATTTGTCGTCTTTGGTCTGTTCCACTACTGCTTAGGGAAATAAGACCTGCAATCTTCAGTCTGCTCCATTGCAACTTCAGAGAGATAAAATCTGACTTCACCAACTTTACTACATCATCCTCTTGGACATGTCCCATAGACTCGGTTTCATATGTCTATGCTTATGCCAAATAATTAGGATGCTATGATCAAAATGAATCAAATGCTTCTAACTAGATGAGATATTTATGTCAAACAATTTGGATGTTATGATCAAAATGGATCAAATGCTCCTAACTATATGTGTTATGAATGATGTATGGATGCAAAAATGAGAATGATCTTTTTAATTGATTTTTTTCCTTTAAAACTAAAGGTATCGTCACTCGTTGTTCACCGGAGCATTATCATCATCTCATTCAGCTGGTATTCTTGACAAAAAACCTCAAAGATCACATTCTGCTTAGCGAGCTTGCCCCACTGTAATTCCAATATCCCTTCCACTATTCTTTCCGAGACAAAAACATTATAACTCATAATTGAATTTTTATCCATTTGATCTGCTACCCTGCTCATTGAGCATTATAACTAGATGTTCATGTTTGATATTTGCATGAATACAAAATATCATTGCTCATTTCCTGAGAATATTTTCTCCTTATATTGATCACCTTTTGACATTGTATCACTAACACCATATTATTTGGACAGAAATCCAAAGAGGTGATTCATTCAAATATATCTTTGAACTTGGTGTGTTCTATGCAATAGTTCTACTTCAGGTTCTTTTATTTTCTAGAAACTTTCTAGAGTAATATATGAAACTTCTATTGTGAAAGCATTACTATTTTATTCATCATTATGTCAATGCAACGTGCTTGTAATCATAATAATGGATAAGAACAGAATTGAACCTGAGCTCAAAGTAAATGAATCATCAAAAGAACAACAATGGCCATTGATTTGGGAATGTATATCTTAAAAAAGAAAGAATATTTCAAAGATAGCTTAACTTGTTAGGGATAAAATAAAGACTAGGTACCCTTGATATTGCAAACTGAGTTTCTCTACACAAACTTCTTGAAGACTAATTTAAACTCGACATGTGTTTAGGAGATCAGAAGTACTTTGTTAATGCCCCAAGACACAACATATCCTTTCCTTATTAATTCACGTATAGCAAGATCATCACCTTTCCCATTTTAGGTCGATATTTGAGCCGCTCTTTTCAGGTTTTCAATTGCGGGTTTTCCCCTTGGCCTCTCTTTTTTCTCTTTTTTTATTTTTTATTTTATTGAGTCTCAAAGCACCCTTTGCGGGTTTTCACTTTAGCCCTTTTCATTTTTATTAGGTCTCAAAGCGCCCTTTGCGGGTTTTCGCCTTGGCCCCCTTCTTTTTTTTTTGTTGAGAAAGTCTCAAAGCGCCCTTTGCGGGTTTTCACTTTGACTTCTTCTCCTCATTAGGTGTAGTACTTTTTGACTGAATCTGAGTTCACTGGATTAGGCAAATTCCTTCCATCCATTTTGGCCAGGATTAATGCACCACTGGAGAAAGCTTTCTTCACCACATAAGGCCCCTCCTAATTTGGCATCCATTTTCCTCTGAAATCCTTTTGTATAGGAAGGATCTTTTTCAGAACTAAATTTCCTTAATGAAATTCTCTTCGGTGAACCTTTTTGTCGTAAGCCCGCATCATTCTCTTCTGATACATCTGACCATGCTGAATTGCCCTCAGCCTCTTTTCCTCAATCAAATTCAACTGATCATATCGAGACTATATCCATTCTGCTTCATCTAATTTCAATTCTGATAAGACTCGAAGAAGGTATCTCCACCTCAATGGGTAAAACAGCTTCCATTCCATAGACAAACGAGAAAGGCGTTGCCCTAGTAGAAGTTCTGACAGACGTACGATAAGCATAAAGAGCAAATGGCAACTTCTTGATATTTTTATTGGCTGCTTCCACTACCCCATTCATCTTCGGGTGATATGGTGACGAATTATGATTTCTGATCTTGAACTGACTGCAGACCTCTGCTATTGTACTATTGTTCAAATTTAACGCATTATCAGATATGATCCTCTCAGGTATTCTATATCGACATATAATTTCCTTCTTTAAGAATCTGCTGACTGTCGATTTAGTTACATTGGCTACGAAGCAGCTTCCACCCATTTGGTAAAATAATCAATGACCACAAAAATGAAACGATGCCCATTTGAAGCTTTTGGTGAAATTGGCTCTATGACATCCATGCCCCACATGGAAAATGGCCATGGGGAAGTCATAACATGCAAAGGCGAGGTAGGTATGTGGATCTTATCACCAAAAATTTGACATTTGTGACATTTCTTGGCATAATTGATGCAGTCTCCTTCCATGGTTGACCAATAACATCCAAACCTCATAATTTATCTGGCCATTGTAAACCCATTGGCGTGTGTTCCACAAACACCTTCATGCACCTCTTCCAAGATTTTCTTGGACTCCACGGCATCCACACATCTCAAAAGTACCTGATCCTTCCTTCTTTTATACAGGATCTCCCCATCTAAAACATAATCATAGGCGAGCCTTCTCAACGTTCTTTTGTCATTCTCTGTGGCTTGATCTGGATATTCACGATTTCGCACATATCATAATATATCCTGATACGAAGGATAATCATCTCTTTCTTCTTCCTCTATATTCTAACAATAAGACGGGGCTTCACAAATACTCATCTGAATAGGCTTCATATCCTCTTGTCTGCTTACTTTGATCATGGAAGCCAAAGTAGCCAAAGTATCTGCCATTTGATTTTCATCACGCGGGAGGTAATTGAAAGTAATATCATCAAACTCTTTAACTAACCCCAACACTAGCCTTCTGCAATTGATTAGTTTGGCATCTTTTGTCTCCCATTCACCTCGAAGTTGGTAAATTACCAGCGCAGAATCTCCATATACTTCCAATACCTTGATCTTGCGCTTTATAGCTGCTCTGAACCCCATGATACATGCTTCATATTCTGCCATATTATTCGTACAATCAAAATCCAATTTACATGTGAATGGATAATGATCTCCACCTGGGGATACTAGAACTGCTCCAACTCCATTACCTACAGCATTTGAGGCTCCGTCAAAATTCAATTTCCAAGAATGACCTTCTATAGCGTCTCCCTCAACAGCTTCCACACACACTATTTCCTCATTGGGGAAGTCAAAATTCAAGGGTTCGTAATCTTCTAAAGCTGGGCTAGCTAGAAAATCTGTTATTGCACTCCCTTTCATAGCTTTTTGACTCACGTAAATTATGTCAAATTCAGAAAGCAAAATTTTCCACCTAGCCATCCTACCATTCAAGGCATTTGACTCCATCATATACTTTAGAGGATCCAACTTTGAGATTAGCCAGGTCGTATGATACAACATATATTACCTCAACCTTCGTGCTGTCCAAACTAAAGAACAACACAATTTTTCAATTAGCGAATATCTTAATTCACACTCAGTGAATTTCTTACTGAGGTAATATATTGCCCTTTCTGTTCTTCCTGATTCATCATGTTGACCAAGCACACATCCCATAGAATTACCAAACACGGTTAAATACAATATCAACGGCCAGTCTGAACTTGGAGGTGACAATACTGGAGGACTCGATAAATATTTTTTGACTCTATCAAAAGCTCTCTGGAATTCATCATCCCATTCTCCTGGGTTATGCTTTTTAAGAAGACGAAATATGGGGTCGCATTTCTCTGTTAATTGAGAAATAAACCGTGCAATGTAATTTAGTCTCCCGAGGAAACCTCGAACTTCTTTTTGGGTGTGTGGTGGAGACAATTCCTGTATAGCCCAGACTTTATTTGAATCAATTTCAATTCCCCTCTCACTGACCACAAAACCTAATAGCTTTCCGGATCTTGCCCCAAAAGTACACTTTGTTGGATTAAGCTTTAACTGAAACTTCCTCAATCTCATAAACAACTTTCTCAACACTTCGATGTGCTCCTTTTCAGTTCGAGATTTGGCTATCATATCGTCAACATACACTTCAATCTCTTTGTGCATCATATCATGGAATAAAGTCACCATAGCTCTCTGATACGTCGCTCCAGCATTCTTCAATCCAAATGGCATCACCTTGTAATAGAACGTGCCCCAAAAGGTTATAAAAGTAGTCTTCCCCATGTCCTCAGGATGCATCTTGATCTGATTATACCCCGAGAATCCATCCATGAAGGAAAACAACGAGTAACCAGCCATATTATCCACTAGTGTATCAATGTGAGGCAAGGGGAAATTGTCTTTTGGGCTAGCCTTATTTAGATCTCTATAATCCACACATATTCGGACATTGCCATCTTTCTTGGGAACAGGCACAACGTTGGCTACCCATTCTGAATACTTGATCACTTGAAGGAATCCAACATCAAATTGCTTCTTGACTTCCTCCTTTATCTTTTAGACAATATCTGGCCTCATTCTTCGAAGTTTCTACTGTACTGGCTTGCAATCTTCTCTTATAGGAAGGCAATGTACCAAAATATCAAGACTTAAACCGGGCATATCTTAGTATGACCATGCAAAAACATCTTTGAATTCCTGAAGCAACCCAACAACGTCCCACTTTGTTTCTTCAATTATGCATGTTCCAATTTTTACAACTTTCCCCTCTTCTAAAGTCACCATGTCTACAGTTTCTTTATGAGGCAAAATTTACTTTTCATCTTGTTCTACCATCCTTAACAAGTCTGGAGATAAATCATAATCTCTGTCATCTTCAAAGTCCTGAGATCCCTCTAAACACATGTCTTGCTCGAATAGTAATTCTGAGTCAGTAACAGTGTCACTCATGATATTGATATCTCGGGACCTATTATAGGTACAAAAATATACAAATAATGAATGAATTTGATAATTATTGTTTTGTATGGTATGCTTATGAATGAAATAAAATAATGATTGAAGAAAGAATCAGGATAATTATTTAAATAGAAAAAATAACACGATCACTTGTGAAAAAAATAATATTTGCTCAAAATGATAGCAAAAAATGTCTATTTCACAAAGAAATCTTTATTGTCTCTAAGCTTAAAACAACAAGTTTGTTTCGAACATTACTTTGAGTAAGCTTTAAAAACTACAGGAAGATCTTCTACAGTCCAATTGTCTAGAATACCCAGGCTCATACGGACGAACATCTGACAAAATCCCCTCTTCAATTATTTCTTCAGAAATGGCATTGAAGTACACGTTTCCCCATGTTTCTTTCATGCTTTCTTTCTCTAGCAACCCTCGCTTAAGATAAATGAATCCTCTCGACACAAAAGACATGGAGATGTGAGGAATTATCATGGGCTCCCACTTAATTTCTTCCCCACTCACTTGTGCTCTTTTTCTTTCTTGCCTTCTTTCTAGTTCCTTTTTCTTTTGTCTTGCATCTGGCTTAAACCCCAAACCAAAACGATCATGCTTGTCTTTCAGCATCGAAACTGCAATTCTTCCTTGGAGGTATCTTTCAAGTCCCTTTCCTGGTACAACTCCCCGACTTACCATCAACTGTAAACCCATCATCGTAGTTTTGGACATTTTTGGCTCCAGAATTCTATTTCCCTCAGTGATGAATGTTGCATTCACAAACTCTAAAGATCGAAAAGAACATTCAATGTCTTCCTCATCTGTCTCTACATACGACGCATCACTGCTTACGGCCGCGATAATATATCCTTCAGCATTTATCATTACCAACCGCCCTTCTGATACCAGCTTCAGCTTTTGATGTAATGATGAAGGTACTGCCCCTGCCGAATGTATCAAAGGTCTTCTCAACAAGTAGTTGTAAGAGGGCTTAATATCCATTACTAGAAAATCTACCTCATACGTGGTTGGGCCAATCAATAAGGGTACTTATATTCTCCCCATGACTCTCCTCTCTGTGCCATCAAATGGTCGTACTATGTTCTGACATCCTTTCATGTGTGAGCTATCCACAAGTAACCTATTTAGTGTGGACAAAGGCAATACATTTAGTGCCGAACCATTATCTACCAAGACCTCTGGCAACATGTATCCTTTACATCTGGTAGTTATATGCAATGATTTGGTAGATCCCATTCCTCCTGGTGGTATCTCATCATCATTGCAAAAGATGAAGTTATCTGCACTTATGTTGTTAACCAACCGATCCAACTTATTGATGGAAATATCATTGGTCACATATGTCTCGTATAGCACCTTCATCAACGCACTCTGATGCACTTTTGAACTTAGGAGTAAAGCCAATATGGATATGCGGGCTGGCTATTTATGTAATTGTTCCACCACACTGTACTCGCTATGTTTCAGAAATTTTAAGAATTCCTTAGCTTCTTCTTCTTTCACCGGTTCATTAACAGGCACTTCAAGTTCAACTGCTTTTTCCTTTTTTTGTTCAATCATCAAATATTTTCCTTTTACAGGCTCTATTCGAGCACTTGTCAAATCATATCGCCTTCCACTGGATGTGTGAGAACCTATATGTTGGTCCTCCTTTAATGGGCTGACTGAACTCTCTTTTCCCGAAATTGTCACATTACAATCGTAGTTCCAAGGGACCCTTTTACTATCCTTGTAAGAAAAAAACGCTGGCTTCTGAATTATGATCTTTGGCGTCACCTGAACTCTTGCTTCATTCTTAGGATGCTAAATAATAACCATAGGATAATTGACTCTTGGGACACTTGATACTGATTCTGACGCGCATATATACTCTTTCTCTGTAACCTCTTCATAAAAATCTATTTCTTTGCTGTCCATCAGGCCATGGATGACAACTCTAAACCCTTCACATTCCTGAATTTTGTATCCCTCTTTATGATGGAACTCACAACAATTCTCCATTCCATCATCATTTCCTTCTGTGTTTGAAGTAACTAACCCTCTTCTTGCCATCTCTTTCCAAACTCATTTCAAATGAGTTTTTACTTCTGAAACATCCATCTTGGCCATTTTTCCAATACCTCCATCTATTGCATTTACCCCGTTATCAGTATGATTAGGTAGCGGATTTTCAGTACTATGCGCATTATCGAATTTGACAATGCCCATCTGGATAAATCTCTTAGCTTCTTAAAAGTGGTGCAATTTTCTATCGAATGACCTACAGTTCCTGCGTGATACTCACATTGAGCATTAGCATCATACCATTTAGGGAACAGAGGCTGTAATGGCTTTAAGTAAAAAGGTGCCACCATATGTGCATCGAACAAACTCTGATATAACTCTTTGTATGTCATGGGAATTGGTGTAAATTCAATCTTCTCATTATTCTTCCTGGTTCTCGACTCTTGCCTTGATGAACCCTAACCGACAGTTACCGCTTTTGGTTGACTTACAGTAATAGACTTTGAATATCCCATGTTCGCATTGTTCACCTCATTCTCCTTTTTTCTGTGGCACAGACCTTTTAGCACTTTCTCCTGCATCTATCCTTCTATTTCTTATGGCATTCTCAATCATCTCTCCTGTCATGACCACATCTGCAAAGCTCCTCGTGGCACTTCCTAGCATATGAGTTATAAACGGAGCCTTTAAGATGTTAATGAAGAGCATCGTAGTTTCTTTCTCCAAGAGCGGTGGCTGAATTTGAATGGCCATTTCCCTCTACCTCTGTGTATACTGCTTAAAACTTTCATTTGGTTTCTTCTCCATATTATGCAGAGTAATCCTATCAGAAGTTATATCTGTCACATGGCTGTATTGCTTCATGAACGCCTGTGCTAAATCTCTCCATGAACTAATTCTATTTCGACTCAATTGATTGTACCATTTAGAAGCTACTCCTACCAAACTGTCTTGGAAGAAATGAATCAACAATTGATCGTTATGAACATACCTCGTCATTCTTCTGCAAAACATAGTGATATGAGCTTCAGGACAACTCGTTCCATTATATTTCTCAAATTCTGGCATCCTGAACTTGTATGGAAGTACTAAGTCCGGGACCAAACTTAGATCTTTTGCATCAATTCCCGGGTGTCTATCAACACCTTCCATTGCTCTGACCTTTTCCTCTAGCCATTTACACCGTTCTTCTAACTGCTTTTGTGACTTTACCTTTGCTCTTTCCTCTTTCACAATTCATCCAAATCAGGGACCATAGGATTATTTGAGTTGTTACCAGGATTATAACCTGAACCAGCTTGAAAATTCATTGGCACTGAAACTCCGGCCTGAAACTGTTGGGGCCTGATCGTAACAGATGGTTTCTGCAAATTAATCTTAGGTTGTATTTGCACATGTGTAGGAGTAAAACCGGGAGGATACCGAGGGTCTTCAATATTTTCCCCAACATTATCCATGGAACCCTTTCCTTTATCCACTCTTCCCATCAGCAATTGGGACAACTGACTCATCATCTCTCTTTGGGACTCCATCATTTGTTCTTTCATCTCTTACTGAATCTTAGCCAACTGCTCTTGCATCTGTGATTGCATTTGCTCTTGCATATCCTTTTGCATTTGCTCTAACTTTGCAAGCCTCTTGTCCATTGACTTGGTCTTTTTCCTTGTACAGTAGGGATGCGTATTTGGTGTGTTTTTGTTGGTTTCTAGATTACTGAAATAATTTTTAATTAATTAGAATCTTGTTATGATCTTTAATGCATATGATGTAATGCAATGCAAATGCATGAATACAAAGGAGGCATCAATTCTGATTCAATTCCTTTCAAAAAACTTTACTAGAAAATAAAATTCTTTACATAAAACTGAGTTACAAATACGACTTCGCCCTAACACTCAAGGCCTTAATTTTCCTAAGCAATGAAGCTAGTTCCTGTCCCCTATCTGACTCCAACTCGTACTTCACACTTAATACGTCTGCTTGTACCACCAAAGACTGCAAGTAATCCGCTACTTCTCGAATTAGTGTTACAGCTTCTCCCATGATGTAATCCTTGCTTCTAACTTGGTCTTGAAAGTGATGAAGCTGACCCTTCCATTCCTCCTCATTTGCTTCCAAGAACCCAATCCTCATTTCACAATTGTGCAATGTTGTCTCTAACTCTTCTATTTTCCCTTTCATCTCCTCGATCTTACTTAAGCTTGCTTTCAACTCTGTCACAGAATTACAATTTCGGTATAAACATAGAGATCTTTCAAGTTCCACTACTCTAGCTCTTAATTCATCTTTTTCATTCTTACTCTCTAACAAACTTTTCTCCAAGGCCTCATTCCGAGTTTGAGCCCCCTGAAACCTCTTTTCCCATTGATCAGCCCTAGTCATTTCTTCTCGAACTTCTTCGTAAAAGTTTGACCATTAAAAACCTTAGCATAAGATTTTCTGACTTGAGCTTTTGGACTCCTCAACAGAGTAGTATATTCTTCCAGGGTAAGCACCAAATCCACTTCCCCAAAAGTGAAACAATTATAGGTAGAATTCCAAAATTGAGCCATACCTCGGAACAAACGCTTATCTACCTTAACATCGAGCAAGTACGATATATCACCATAACTCTAGTAGAACAACTGTTTGGTGCCCTCATCCCAACGAGTCCATATGTCTTTCAACGCTTGCAGCTCATTCTGTGTTACATTGATGCGAGTAAAGTTCTGCAACTCTGATGTATATCCTTTTGCCAAGTTATCCCCTTTCTATGATTGCAACTTTTCCGACCATGCGCGGACGGCCGCATTATCCTCAACTTTATTAAGAAATTCATTCTCCATGTTAAAATTTCTAACTTAGTAATTGAATACGAACCAACACCTCCTTTAGTATACAATGTCATGCAAAACACAATCAAAACAAAACACAAGTTAGTATCAAATATAAGTGATAAAATACCAGTACAACAAAGATAATCATAACACACATATGGGCAATGACTAAGGCTTGACGCGGCTCTACCTAAGGATAGCTCTTAAGGTTCACTATATGTAGCTCGGTTCTAGAGTATAGGTACCCGAACCAGCAGATTCTTCAATCCTCACCCATTATAGGCTCATACAGATCGAGCTCGGTTCAGGGGAATACATTTCCCTTGTAACACCCCAAACCTGGCCCAGACGTTATGGTCGAATCTGACGTGCCACATTGGAGTTGAAAACCCACGTTCCGTTTTTAGTGTTTTAAAACCATATATTTTGTTATACATACGAAGTGTATGGAAGTTGGGGACCAGGTAGGTATCCGAGATAGAGGAGGTGAGCCATGAAGGCTGCTTAAGTACCAAGCTCTTTAATTAGATCCAATCCTAGACATGCCCACAACCATAGCCACACTTTGTCATATCGAGTTTAAATTTGTTTAAGTGGACGTCTTTGATAAATCGATTAATCGTGGTGTTGAGATATTTTGAAAACAATTATCGTTTTGAAAACACGTCCTAAGTCTAGCCCATTTGAATAATTATCAACCAGGTTTAAAGTTATTAAAATTAAAGTAATCCCGAAAAGAAATAAAAGGAAAGTTAAAATGGCCTTATTACAACCCAAAAATAAATAATATTTAAAGGAAATTTAAAGAAAACCAACGCTTATTTAAAAGTCCAAAGACAACCACCGTGGCCACTCTGAATCCCCTCCCACCCAAGTCCCCCATCAAGGCTCACGCAAGGTTAAGGAAAAGGGTGAGTTTGGAAACTCGATGTGCAACAAGCCCTTTCAGAGCCCAAAACAATAACAGCTTGTTGGGTCTAAGCCCAAATCCAATCTCAAACATGTACTGGGCCATAGCCCTTTTCATATTTCATATTTCATAACACTGGGCCGAAGCCTTTTCAAATTTTATATTACTGGGCCGAAGCCTTTACGGTAGACGGTATGGTCCATAGGCCCATTTCAATATCACATGTAATGTCAAATGAAAGAATGCAACCCATTTGGGGAGACTACTCAACCCACCATCCGCTACTCTTCACCCGTACCAACCAACACACCATGTGGGGATTAACTCGACCCACCCTGCCATAACTCTCCACTGGCAGCATAGCTGCTTTATCATATAACTGGAGGCCTAGCCTCTTTTAATAACTGGGGCAAAGCCCTTTTTAATAACTAGGGCATAAGCCCTTTAGTAACTGGGGCATAAGCTCTTTTGCACTTCCTCCATCCATATAAAAACCCAACCCAATGCATTTATGAACATCTCGTGTGCATATCATACATATCATGTGCATATCATACATATCATGTTTATCAAAATCCCATGCATTAAGTTCATGTATAAACCTTAGGGGTATAATGGTCATTTTTACCTAGGGGCAAAACGGTCATTTTCATATTATAAGGGTAATCTTGTAATTTTACCAAAAATTAGGGTTTCCATATTCATTAACGGTTACAAACAATTCATGGGTGCAAATAGTGATTCTGACCCATTTTTAGCGAAAACGAGTTATTGGGCCAAAAACCCCTAATGGGCCCTACTTAGCCAATTTCGTCATCTAGGCCCATTTAGCCTATGTTCCATAATGGTTTTATCAGTCTCGATGCGCAATTTAACTAGTTTTCATATTCTACCAATTTTACCCAAATGGGCCCGAAAGCCCAATGGACCCCACTTCGGCCCCTTGAGGCCCAACTTACCAAGAACGCCAAAAATCACATTCTTACCGTTTCCATTGTTCTCGATCATTGTCTCATCGATTCTAACTAACTAGTGAGCGTTCGCTTGCTCACAAGTCCTCGAAATGCCAGGATTTCGGCATTTCGGCTTTTCGACATTTTATCGCTTTAAGCTATGAAAAAGGGTTCGTTACACACCTGTTTTGCGATATTCCTTGACGAGATCTCCTACACGATTTCTCCTATAATCCATCGTTAATAATCAGCTTCCCATAATTGAACCAAACGAAAAATCATCTAATACTAATACTGACACATTCGGCTACCATCCATAATGGCCTTAGGAATCTTACCTTTGTCGCGATTGATGACTAGGTCTAGCTACTCCGGTGATCCAAGCTACTCCAAGTCGACACTACACCTTGCTGCTCCTTCAATAAATAAACCAAAAATATTAAAAGAAGACCCCATAAGGCCTACACCCACATTCGGCCACCCCCCCTAAACTAGAGGGGTTTCGGCTTTTGGCCATAGTTACACTAGGAATTGTTTAGAGTTTGAACACTTACCACAGTCTTTCTCCTCTTGAATCCGGATGCCTAAAATGTAAAGGAATCGAACGCCAACTATTGAAAAGGAAAGAAAAGGTTGCTGGTCACAAAGAATCGGCACCCACCTATCTTCACTGATTTCGGCTTTTTGCGGTATTTCGGCAGAAGTAGAGATTAAAGAAAGAAATAATAAATGAGTGGAGGAAAGTAATGGGCTGGTTTTGAAAAGAAAAGGAGAAAATATGAGAGGAAAGATGGTAGATTCGACTAGGGAAGAAAATAAGAAGAAAACTAATACTGAGAGAAAAGCAGCATGCCTAAGACCCTAATGCCAAATTACTAACCTAATACCCTCCTACCGAATTCCCCTCTCTAACCCCTTCCAATCGGCTAAGCTCTATCATTCTCTCAAATCCCTAAAATCTCTCCCCTTATCCCTCCTTAATTTATGCATTTGACTTGATCCAACTCTCCTCTTACAGAATCCACTTAGGTTCCAACACTTACCCTTTCTCGCACATAAAAATAAATACTCTTATTTGCCAACACAGGAATCGATCCTGTGTCTTCTCTTAAGCTCAAGACGCCACCTTTTTAGGAGCTTAGTGGCGCCACCCTTGCCACTTTATCAAGCTCTTTTGTGATACATTTTACCCACAACTTAATATAAGGGCACCTAGCCAGAACCCCTAACTCCTAAGTCAAAAATTTAAAAATTCTATCGGGTTTTGGCCAACTCATGGGCCTTCCATAAGCCCATTTACATACCCAAATTATGAATTCCATAATCACATGCCAAATTTTAGAAATCTACTTAAAATATCAAGAATTGCGAAAAACCCGAAAATCAGGATGTTACATCCCTATGACCATGCGGAAATGAAAATCTCACAAAATCATAGGTACGGATGTATCCCGGAAGCAATCCACTAGCCCATACGGAGGTGAAAACTTCACGAAGGCATAGCTTCTCACTCCCACTTAAAGGTATAACCACAGCGGTCATACAATGCAATGCAATATTATTCTACAAGACCCACAATCATACCAACAAATGTAATCAAAAGAATTATGACTTTCAAAACAAATTTTCAATTCTTTGACAAAATGACAGCAAATAATAAATTTTGTGGCCTGACTCTCTTTGTTCAATCCCCAATGGAGTCGCCAAGCTGTCGAAACCATTTTTTAATCGAAAGAAAAAAACGGGAATCGACTTTTTTTAAAACGAAAATGTGGAGCCGCCACCAATCTCTTGGTTTAGGTGTGATTGGGCCACCTACTAAAACGTTTTGTTCCATTAAAACAATTTTGGTTCACGTAAAATCAAAAATGGGTTCGGGAGTCGGTTACGAATGAGGAAGGGTGAGCACCCTCATTACGTCCAAAAATTGGTACCAAATTGATTCGATGCTATCCTTATATCAAAATTTTGTTAAAAAAAATTTTCGAAGTATAATTCTTTTTGAATAGTTCAAATTAGCGGTCAAGATTCTCTCGTTTCAAAGATATGCAGCATCATATCCAGCATGATTGGACACGATCTTTTATACCTTCAAAAATACGATTGATTCTTGACCCTAAAAAACTCGTACGTTAAAATTATAAAAGGATATCCAACTATTTAGTTCACCGAAAAATCATACCCAGCACGATAGGGCACGATTTCCCGAATTCCCAAATATTGAATATTGCCTTAGTTCAAAATTTTTTTGAATAATAAGGAAAATTGGAAATTAGCTCTAAACACATTTATTTGCCTTAAAATAGATGGAATACCTAATGTATTATAATGAAACATTTTTATAGAAAAGGATTAATAAACATGAAATAATATGCACATATATAGTACAATAAACCACAATTAATAACTCCAACAATTATGTACAACTATTCTAAGTAAAATGTAACCAAATTCTTAATTATGAATAGAGAACAATTGATATAATGAATAAAATAATGACTAAATAATATACATCTACAATAAATATGGCACATTATAAAACGATCCACAAAACACGTACAAAATAAAATGGAAATTAGAAGTCAATATGGTATACGACATTTTCAAAATAATGATGAATTAATGAACACATAATATATATATAAGTTGACAAATTTGCATAAAAACTAGGGATATATAATTATTAAACTAGGGATATATAATATATATATAAGTTTGAATCAAATTATATGCAAAATATTTTAAACACAAATTCATTTACAAATTGACCATATACATGATAACTTAAATAATATATAAAATATGAAAGAATAATAAAATACATGATAAAATATACCACACATAATAGATTTACAAAACATATATATATATAAATAGATATAGCAATAATTATTTATAAAAATAGTAAAAATTAATAATGCATATAAAATTAAGTTAATCTATAAATCGTATAAAAAATAGTTATGTATACAAAAAAACTATATGTATGAAATGCATGAATTTAATGATATTTTGAATCAAACATATGTTCCAATATATGCATGTATGTGTAAAAAGAATTTTGAAATAAGCAATGTATAAAATAATTTTATGTGAAACAAATTAATTTTGATTAATGATACCCATTGATGATATATGCACAAAAATAATAAGATATGGAAGTGCGTAAAATAAGTAAATTGTACAGTTTAAAATATGGTCCTTAAAAGAAATATATTATACACATAAATAACTTTAAAGGAAGATATATACATAGAAAAATATTTACATAGAGTTATATGAAATCAATAACATGTACTATAGTAAAATAATTTAATATGGATTATACATGTGAAGACACTTTAGAAATAATTGTATGCTAAGGTAACATTAAGATTAAATTAATTTTATCTTAAATTATATATGCAATAAATTATAAAAAACACAATTATATATATAAATATATTTTTTTAAAAACTATATGCATAAAATAACATAGCTTTAATAGTGTGTATAGGTCAAAATACCAAGTATATACCTAATAATAATTTTAATTTAAATAACACATAAAATAGGTAGATTTCTCTTCAAATAATCAAAAAGAACATATACATTAAAAGAAATTATAAAATAACATAAGATTAAAAGTATACATAAACTAAAATAAATTTATTACAAATTATACATATAAAATAGTATACAAAATGTTAAAATGATAGAATAAAAGGGAAAAAACTATAATAACAGTTTTAATAAACTAAATTCAATGATCAACACAACTTAAAATATAAAAGCAAATAATCAAGCATTAAAGAAAAATGGATGTGCAATGAATAAAGAAATGGGGATAAAAACTTAACAAAATTGAAACAAAAGGGACAATTTATAAATAAAATAATCGTAAATAGGATCAATGTGAAATGAGTGCGAAAGCTCGAGGACTAAAATTGGAAATACTCCCAAGCCCAAAACGTTGCGCTGTATTGCAGACCAAAATGAGAACACGCACAAATTTTAGAGTCAAATTTTAAAAGAACAAAGTAAACAGATAAAACACAAATGAATACTCGCATGAAGAAAAGGGCCTAATGCGCAATTATCCCTCTCCGCAGAAACGCGCGGATCCCAGGGGTAAAGGAGCCAGATCGAGTCGGTCAGGCCTGCACGACATCATTTCAAGGCTACAGATCCATGCCTTAAACGGCATCGTCCCATGGTGCCAATTAAAGGAGAAAAAAAACTTTTAAAAGCCTAAATATTTCGGCAGATCAGATTGAAAAGGGCAAAAAAAGAAACCCAAAAGGTTTGCTCTTGTTCAATCTTCGCTTAACCCTTCCAACGTCATGATTGATGACTGATGCCGTTAAATCCCCCTTTCGACTTCAATCTCAACAAAGCGAACGATTAACAAGGTAAGACTTACTCCTCCTCCTCGTTTGAAAATACAAATGATGAAAACAATCAAAGGAAAATAAATAAAACAACAGAAAAATTAAAAAGACTAAAAATCACCTTTTCAGAAATTGCTTTCGAGTTTTTCTATTCAGTGTGTGTAAGATTATAGAGATGAAATCGACGGCTTTTTATAGCCAGATTTTTTAGAATAAATAAAAATAAAAATTACATTTATTTGCTATATTCTGTTAGTGGTTCTTCTGGTGTATTCTTGTGCAAACTCGACCGTACGGAGGAGCGAGGAAACGTGCGAAGGAGGCTGTGTGAGGAGCCGCTCATGGGAGCCCAACTCTCTGGCATATTCCAGAAGCTTCTGGTGCTCTCAGCAGCTGAACTTCTTTTTTGGGTTCCAGATTTGGGCTAGGTTTAGGATATGGGTTTATGAATTTGGGTTAAAATTGTATCTGAGCTGGTATAAGTTCTTTATTTAGGCCTGAAAATTTGTAAAAGGATATTGATGATGGACTTTTATTGGTTTTTATCTTAATTTATTTTTGTGTTTGTTTATTTTTATTTTTGGTTTTTCTCTAACGAGCCCGGGCGAAATGGGCCAATTACATTGTCCAATATGAAATATTAATAAAGTGTCTGATATCTTAAGAAGAGGTTTACCTTTATTCAAATTATTTTGGTTTAAATTTAAAGTTTTATGTGAGGTTGTTTATGTTTTATTCAACTATTATTATATTTGCCAACATCATTGTATGTTGTTTTGGGATAAATATATATACATATGTATACTATTATCTTTTAATTTGGTGAAAGATGAAATTAAGAGAAATACTTTGAAACAAATAAATTGAATTTGGCTTTGGGTTTTAATTAAGAATGTCTAATATTTTAAATAGATTAGTTGAAACAAAATGTCGCCAAAGTGACCTATTTTGAATAGATTAGTTTATTTAAAATATCAAAATGGTTATATGTTTTTTTTATTTATACATTTATTAACTGACCCAAAGGTAAGTTAATATTTGACAGAATTTTAACGACATTTGTAGTAATAAATGTATGGCAATTATAAAGTACTTTATATGAGCAGTATGCTAGTACAAAGATTAATTCATTGTTCAGCATAATATATTGTCAATGTTTGATTGCTACAGCAAGAGTACTGCTTACTATTAATATTACTATCAAAAGACTTGATATTAATGTTGTATTTGGTATCTTGAAATGGGATTCTCCATTATTTTGAATTTATTGTTTACGTATGAATATTGATGAGAGCTTGTTTTTATTTATTTTTATTTTATATTTAGTTTGTTCATCTTTTGCTGCCACAATATCTGCTAATATAAATTTTATACTTATGCTTAATGAGACTAATTTCAATGAATGAAAAAGACACTTACTTGTAGTGCTTGGTTGTATGGACATAGATCTTGCACTAAGGGAATAACAACCCACACCTCTCACTGCGGAAAGTACCCCTGATGCTAAAAGGGATTTTGAGAGATGGGATCATTCAAATTGCATGAGTCTAGTGATTATGAAGCACAACATTCCAGAATCCTTTATGGGTACAAAATCTAAAAAGATTACTCAAGCCAAGGGTTTCTTTGATGAAATTGAGAAACATTTTGCTAAAGATTACTCAAGGTCGAGATGGCATCACTTCTAACTTCTTTGATGTCCATGAAGCATAAGGTTCAAGAAAATTCTGAGCGATTTAGGGGCTATGAGTTTTATGATCCTATAATTAGGAATATTTTTTAGACAAAAATTGCAACATTTTTTGAAAATATTGATTTTGGAGGGAGAAATAGGGTTAGAGACATTACTTTTGAGGAGGAATTGGATTCTAACTCAGTTCCTGCTATCACTTTTGATGATATTCAGGTTCCCATACCTATCATTGATCAAGAAGTGAATCCATAATATCAATAAGACAATGTTGAGCAACTCCTTATTCAAGATGAGGTAATTGTTTTAGAAGAACAAACTCAACAACCTCAAGAACCAATTCCTTTAGGAAAGTTCACTAGAGAAAGGGTTATAATGGCTTTAGTGAAATATTTTGACCTTAAAACTGCATCAGATGGATTTTAAATTAATGGTTTCTAAATGGTAACATTGATCATACATTTATATGGTGTAATTAGAAAACTTTGAGTCTGATGATGCAAATTTAATGATTTGAGAATTAAAGAACTTCATCTATGGGCTTAAGCAAACTTCTCATCAATAGTATTGCAAATTTTACCCAATGATTACCTCATTCGGTTTAAAGATGAATTTGACAGAAAATTGTATATACCACAAGTTCAGTGGAAGTAAGGTTCTATATTTGGTTTTATATGTTAATGGCATGTTGCTTATCAATAATAAGTTAAGTCTCGACCAATACCCCAAGAATGATTTTGAGATTAAGGAAATGCATAAGATTTCCTACGTCTCAAGAGTGGGGAGTCTAATGTATGCTCAAGTATGTATGCATCCGAACATTGCGTACGTTGTTGGAATGTTAGGAAAAATATTTAAACAACCCTTATTTGGCCTTTAGATAGTATCCAAGAGGGTTATAAGGTATCTTTAGAGAACAAAAGATTACATGCTCACATATTGGAGGTCTGGTAAGTTAGAGATCATCAGGTATACAAACTCCGATTTTGATGGAATACTGATGCAAAATTTTGCCTCTAGGTGGAAATTGTGATAATAATTGGTAGTCCTTTATTCCAATAACAATAGGAGCACATCAAAGTCAAAACACATAGACTTTAAGTTCCTAGTTGTTAAAGTAAAAATTCAGAGTGGTTAGGTGCCTATAAAGCATATTGGGACAAACTCCATGATTAAAAATCTGCTTACTAAGGGATTATACCTAAGGTTTTTCATGAGCATACTGCTCATATAAATGTGATGTCATTTAAGGATATTTGATTTTAGTGGGAGTTTGTACTTTTAAATGCTTTTATGTTATAGACATTTTTTAAGTTATTTCAGTTTACGAATATTAAATTTATTTTTTGTAGAAATAAAGTTTTTTTGGTTTATTCACACTCTGATTTTGGTAAGGTTTAATCTCACTAAGGAGGACCAGTTGGAAATAGACATGTTTAGATCATGTTGCATGTAATTTCCATGCTACACATCCATACTTGATCTATATTATTTGGTTGTGTTAATATATGTGATTAGGGATAGATTTAGTTATGATATATGTAATGAAAGTCGTCTTGGCTCTATGTTAACATAATTAATGGACGAGATTGTTCGGAATACCTTTTTGGATGTGATAGTAAAGTTTTGAGCTCATAAGATTATATAATGACATGTAATTATAGAGTAATTTATATATGTGGTCCAAATGGGAGATTGTTGGAAATTATGGACATCACATGTATAATAAGGGTAATTACATGTTATTATTTACTATTATAATAGGTTAGCCCAGATTAAAAGTGATCTCATTTGGTTAAGGTTTATTGTGCTTTAATTATTAAATAGAGTATGGGTCAAATATGTGTAGATACTCTAGTAACTAATTTCTAATTGTTGATGTATTGATTAAAAATTAGGGCTAATGTGTCAAAGTTATATATTAGGGTTATGGTGCCTAAATTATATATAAGATATATTTTCTAATACCCCATCTTTAGAAAAGAGAGAGCCAACTTTCTAAATTACTTATGTGCTAATTTTGAAGATCAAAACTGCAAGATCCGTAAATTTTAAGAAATTGATGAATTCAGGTATGCTTCCACATATTGTTTTGTTCTTGATTTATTATTGATGATTTGATATGACAAATCCTGGTTTATGGTTTGTTAAGTTTTATATCATATATTATTTTACGGTTCTAACATAGGAATGTAACGAGCCTTACCACAACACCCAACAATTATCGATAGTTTTATGATATGTGTAACACCCCTAACCTATATTCGTTGCCAGAACAGGGTTACGGAGCATTACTGAATTTTATAAATCAAAAATAGTTAATTCATAACATTTACTATTCATATCAGAAATCAATCATATTCAATCATAATGTCCCTTATATGGGCCTCGGGGCCCAAAATATGCTTTAGAAACAAGTCGGGACTAATCCGGGAACTCAAAGAATTTTTCGCAAAATTTTAAAAAATTTCCCAATCTTGTCTTCCACCTACATTAACATTTAAACACATTCACCAACCAATTCAAGACATTAAAATCAAGCCAAAACAAAGTCTTATGCATGACATATTATTACATATGTTCAAGTGTTGAAACTTACCAAAAACTCATATATGCATATAGGCATATTTTATCAATTATGCTAACTCAAAATCATTCATCAATAGGTTTAAATACTTTCCAACATATAACCATTTCAAACACACACATCAAACATGTTTAAGCCATATATTTACATCTCAAAATGTACCAACACAAGCCATACCAATGGCTAGTTTCAACCAAATATTTATATGCCATCATTTGGTCAATTTAACCTATACATGCCATTATATCCTAATTAAAGTTTGCTATTTATACCAAAAAGAGCTGAAGGATAGTGTGATCTTGCTCCGACCGCTTCCAACCTTTACGAGCTTCCAGTACTATAAAACAGAAGAAATAAAATAAAGTAAACTTTTAAGCTTAGTAAGTTCATTTAATAGGAAATTAACTTACCATTCATTTACTTTTAAAATAAGTATACAAAGTGTATCCAAATCAATTTAATCCATACCGTAACCACACATCCTCATCAACAAGTTAGTCATGTATTTCATGTGAATAATAAGTACAAAGGTGAGCTCATCACATATCATATTTCCATGTGTTTACAAGTAAATACGGGTAATGATTCATTAAGAATTCATCTTAACTTATATCATAATTTCACCCGTTGAATCATTTGAAATCTCGATGGATACATGAGTAGTACACCCAAAGTGCACAACACTGTAAATCTGTCAACTCATATTCGGAGGTGCTCATAAAAACACATAAATGAGAAGCTTATTCAGGCTATAACAGGAAGCTCATAAGAGCCATATTCAGGAAGCTCATGCAAGCTAATCGCGAGATTTCGTGATAGGTTTTAAATATTTATAATTACTCGTTCTTGGACTAACTATTATCATGTTGAAGGCAAGTGTACCTATCGAACAGTAGTATAGTTTTAACAAGACCGGATTGTTGAACCCAAAGGAACTAAAAGTACTAGTAATGACTGTCTTTTTATTATCTAGCTTAAGAATAAAGAGGTTTTGTTTTAATTAACTAATTTTCTAAACTAAGAACTCACAGAGAAAGGAATTGGGGAATTGCTTTTGCGAAAATAGATTGAATGAAGACAATACCTATGGAAAAATCCACCTAGACTTTACTTGTTATTCTGGCTCCGAATCGGATGATTTATTCATTCAACTTGTTCCGTAGAGATCCCTAAGTTATGTTATTATCCCTATTCAAGACTAATAAGGTCTAATCTCTAGATTGAATAACCGAGACTTTTCTCTAATTAACACTCTAGGGCTGCATTAACTCGATTTATAGATCCCCTTATTAGGTTTCACCCTAATCCGGCAAAATCTTGTCACCCTATTTCTAGCCGCGCAATCAACTCTGCTTAATTATGACAAAATTACTCTTAGACAGGGTCTATTCTTCCTCTGAATAAGAGCATGTCTTGAATCAGTATCCTGGGATATCAAAACAAGAATTATGAACACATAATTAAGAACAAGTTAAATATTTATCATACGATTCAGAAAATAATAACAAGATTCGTCTTAGGTTTCATTCCCCTTAGGTATTTAGGGGTTTTAGTTCATAACTAAATAAGAAAACATCTCATAAGAATAAAGAATACAAAACATAAAGAAAACCCAAAACTCCTGAAGGAAATTGAGGAGATATCTTCAGTCTTGATGATGAATCCGACTTCTGAGATGGATCAATCGGCTTCCTTAGAGTAATTCCTTACCCCCTATTCTCTGTCTCATTTTTCTTCCTCCTCTAGGGTGTATTTATAGGCTTTGGAATGCCTAGAATCCCTCAAAATTAGCCTTTTCCGAATTGAACTCAACTTGGGCTCGGCAGGGGCACGCCCGTGTGACACGCCTATGTACGATTACTTTAGGCCGTGTTCGAGCCTGTTAGAATAGCACGGGCGTGTGCTATACCCGTGTGAGTCATTCTCCAATTTTTCCAGATTGACACGGCCATGTGGTCTGCCCGTGTGAGGAGGTCTAGGCTGTGTTGGTCTCGTACTTTGGCCCATTTTCTCTGTTTTTGGCCCGTTTCTCGTTCCTTTTCGCTCTCCTATGCTCTCCTAAGTATAAAATATGAAATTAAAGCATTAGGAGCATTGAATTTGCCAATTCTAATGAGAAATCATCCGTAAATGCATTAAACATGGGGTCAAAATATGTGTAATTACAGTTTATCAAATACCCCCACACTTAAGCATTTGCTTGTCCTCAAGCAAAATTCACAACTCATAATCAAAATAAATTCTCCTCAACTTACAATTCCTATCGATAATATCTTAGAATAATCCATAGGTAATCATACATTTAGAATTCAACTAAAAGAACATAAAAGTTTCAAACATTCTAAGTTGAGTATTTAATCATGCAAACATAGGTGTCTCTCCGCATCTAAATAATTACCTTTGATTCAGAATATCACAGAGTTTCACATCCTCACTAAAGATTCACTCAAATCACTCAAGGTGTTTAAATACAATAAATGAAGCACTCAATAGTCAATAATGAAAAGTCATTACCATAGGCTTGCATGAAAATCAAATCTCCACCACTATAATTTAAGATGATACATCAATCAAAAGGTCTTTAGAGGGTTGTAGTGAGGCTTGGTTAGGGGGGTGTGGTCACAAGCTGAAAGAAAGGGTTAGAATCGAGATTGAATTGAAAATTTTCCTAACTAGAAAAAGAGTTAATCTTTACTTGCGTACAACAGAGCTTCTCCTCAGAAAATGAAATTACAGATATGTATACATAGTTTTTTTTTTTAAGAACAAGTTAAAATAATATAGACTAACTATCAAGAACAAAACATAGCTAGGCAATCCATTCAACTCAAATCTCGACAAAAAATAGGAATTAATTTAAGGGATTTCAACAATAATGGGTTAAAGGTTAATATTGAGGGTAATACAAGAAATGGCTTGTTAGGCTCAAGGGGGTTTACTAGGGGTTAATCGTGGAGGTAGGCTTTTCATGGCATGAGTGGGTTAATCCTAAGTGCCTTAATCATTTTGATATATCAAATCAAATGGTGTGGTCTCGACATGTATAATCAAGTAAGTTCTAGAATAATAGTTCAATACTGACGCACTCAAAGCAATAATAAAAGTGAGCATGAAAGGATTAATAGATGCTCAAAAGGCTCAAAAATCTCACAAAAATTATGGCTTTTTGATGTTTAGACTCGTGAATTTTGATTCAAAGTAATACCTAGACATGGGGAAACAACCCATAATTTTAAATTCTTAAAAATCAACTTATCATGCTTGATTCTCTGATGTCTTAAAGTTTAAACAATCAATGCATAAATCTCTATGTTTTAATTCAAGATATATCAATCAAAATCATAAATTAATTCAAATTTATCCTAAATATGATATGAGAGTTTTTCAAGAGAACAAGATGATTATTCAGGGATTTTTCTGATAATAAAATAAATACCCCCCCAAACTTAAGATGTACATTGCCCTCAATGTACAAAGATAGATATTAGAGTATAAAAATAAGATAGGAAGAGAAGTGAAACTTCCTGTATGATGAATTCCTCGAACTAGAGTTTTGGAGAGTGATCGGTTCGAGAGTGGAGGAGGATACTCCTGCGGTCGTAGAGGTTCATTAGGCCATAAGTCCTGTGCCAAAAGAATATTATATCTAGTGGTAGCTATGGTCGTGGTCGAGCAAGACATGGCAGTCGTGGAAAACCTGTCTCGGTGGAGTTTTAGTTCCTATGTGATGATGAGCTTAAGAGCTCTATATAACTGTGATAAAATCAGGAACTTTTTAGGGGATATTAGGAAGAATAAGTACTCGAAAAGAAATAACCGAAATTAATAATTAAAAAAATAAAATTTTAAAATCTAAAAAAAAAATAGTTTCAATAAAAATTAAAAACATAAAATAATAAATAAATATTTCTAAACATCTTGATCGCTGGATAGTTCGCGAGGTGGGACTGGCGATGAGATGTGGAGGTGCTGAAAAATCTATTGTAGAGTAGCATCAATGTTGTCAAATCGTTGAAAACACTACTGCTCGAATCGGGTGAGGCGCTCAGAGATGTCAGCATATGAAGCCGCCGCATGAACTGGACGAGAGGGTGGTGGTGGCTGAGTCGGTGGGTCGTCATGCTGTGGGGGGACATCATCAGGAATGTCCTCGTAGGCCTCCTCCCCGGTAGATTGAGTGAGACGATACTGGGGAGGGTAGGTTCCTCGGTGCCTCTCGATCATCCTCATGCTAAGCATGCTTGAGATGCTTTATGAAGACATCTGGCCAATGAGAGTGAGGGATGATTCTTGGGCCGCGGTGTTGAGGAGCTTGAAATGTCGTGCCAGCCTAGTCACGTAGGGGCTAATGGAGATGACCCCCTTCCGATGCCGCTCTGTCTGGTGCTGAATCGTAAGGGCGATGAAATAGGCAAGGTTGATGACCTGTCCTTGCGACATGCACCATAAGAAGTAGGCGTCATGGGTGTTGACGACGCCAGTGCTCTCTCGCCTCCCCGTAATTGTGTGAGCTAAAATAGCGTGTAAGTACCTCAGGGATGGTGGGAGAACTGATGCCTTGGAACGACTAGGATTGTACGAGGCCGTGCTAGGGGCAAAAGTGTGCCAGCACTTCGAGAGAGAGAAATGTATGTGGTGACTGAGAGCATGTAGTTCATTCTCCTCTTGAAACTCCTCCGTATATAGGCCTAGAGCAGCAACGAACTCTGGGACGCTTAGCTGGCGGATTAATCCACCTAGGCGAAACTGGACCGTGCCAGGATCATCATACCTTGTCATTACGGTCTGGAGATGGAACATTGAGCATAGTTTCAATGTGAGCTCGAGGTATGTCGGCTCGATAATCCCGAAAAACAGCTCCCAAGGGTCGATGGTTAGGAGAGCCTGAATCGTGTCAACCATCTGGACTTGTTCTACGACAGCCCAGTCGATGCAGCGGCTCGCAATTAAGGGTCGGGCCCAAAGTATTTGGAACAGTTCTTCCTGGGGCCCTCGAGGAAACTGTAGGAGAGGGTGACGGATTTCTGAGGTTGGGCCCACGGAAGAGGACGCTCCCTTTCTCTTCTTCGAAGCAGGTACGACGATTTTCTTTCTTCTTGATGATGACATGGTACCTGCGATTAGAATCATCAAGTTATCTTGATGAGTGGTCGAAGTAAAAGGAATACAATTTCCAACTAAAAAAAGACTTTCAGCCACAACCAAACATAACTAATATAATAATTTCGTGACTTTGTCATTGTATGTAGTAATGGCATGTGTAAAAGAATGAAGCTTTCCTAACAACATGAAATGTAGAAGAAATAATTGAACAATGCAAATTACATAAGAGATATTGACATGGGAATATCATGAGAATGAGCATGGTAAAATCATGGGTATGAAGTTTCCTAATCACTTGATTTAACATGCAATGTATAATAACTAACTAAAAATGCAAACTAAATAATAAAGTAATGAACAGAAATGGAAGATTGTTCAAAATAAATGGAAATAATTGTAATAATAAACATTAGTAATAAGTAAAATAGAAGTGAAAAGAGTAAACAAACGCTAAGGGAGAGAGATTGAGCGTCAAAAATGAAGTTGAAGGCGGCGCACAAGCGTGGCAGGGGGCCGTGTGGAGTTGCAACGACTAGGGTTAGGGTTTTTGAATGGGGAAGAAAATGAATAGTGCAGGGTATTTATAGATTTTGTGGCACACGGCCATGGCAGACGCTCGTGTCCCCTAATTTCAGCCTGTGTGATTCGCGAATTTCAAATTTGGGCTCGTCTGACATTTAGTACACGCCCGTGTTCCTCGGGCGTGTAGGTTTACACGGCCGTGTTACACGGCCGTGTCTAGCTTCGTTCGCTTCTCCCACGCCCGTGTGTTCAAACTCCATGCCCGTGTTAATTTAACAGGTTCGACCATAGGTGTTAGACACGGGCGTGTCACACGCCCGTGCTAGTTTCTCAGTTTCAACCATGGGTCTTCCACACGGGCGTGTCACACGCCCGTGCTAGTTTCTCAGTTTCAACCATGGGTCTTCCACACGGGCGTGTCGCACGTCGGTGTTGTTTTGGAAGGCTCAACCACAGCCGTATCACACGGCCGTGGCGTTTAATCGTAGCCTGTGTTGGGGAAATCTTTTGTCCTGTTTTCACACTGCCTTAAGCACACCCGTCTGCTTGGCCGTGTTTCTGTGGAAACACCTGTATTCAATATTTCTATTAGTAAGTTAGGGGTTTAATACCAAAATTCAAAGAAATTAATATTGTTAGTTCTCGGGTTGCCTCCTGAGAAGCACTTATTTATAGTCTAAGCTCAACTTACCTCTCTGTTATATGGTCATGGTGGTTCGAGGAGTTTGTACTCCTCATTCCTATTATCAGTCTCATCAAAATAAGGTTTTAAACGGGTGTTGTTTACTTTAAAAGTGCCGAACCTGGGATGACTCACCTCCACCGTACCGAATGGAAAAATACTGAGTACCGTAAGAGGGATTTCCTCATTCGGTGTGGTAGTGACAATGTAGAGATCTGCGGCATCTAGTAAGACTTTATCACCAACCTTAAGTTGATTTGGAGAGGTATCGGGCTCGTTTTGGCGTAGTTTCAGTTTATCGTGTGTTCTCAGTTTATGTGCTCGCTATTCGTCTAGCTCCTCTATCCGTAGCCTTCGTTCTTCATGAATGTGTCCTCTATCATTTCTGGAACATGGCTCGTGAACTTCTTTGAAGCTCAATTTCTGCAAGGTCATATTGTCAGTTTTAGTAGATTGGTGTGGACCATTACCTTCAATGTTCGATCTGATGTTAGAATTACAGGCTTGAAGGGTGATCGTTTTGTCCCCCACACGAAGTGTAAGCTCACCTGTGCCAACATCAATAATTGTTTTAGCAGTTGCTAAAAAGGGCCTCCCTAAAATCAAAGGGGTGTTATTATCCTCCTCTATGTCTAGAACAACAAAATCAACAGGAAATATGAACTTATCTATTTCACTAGTACATCTTCAATAATACCCCTAGGAAATCTTATAGTTTTATCTACCAATTGATGCTCATCCTAGTTTGTTTAGGTTTCCCAAGACCTAGTTGCTTAAACATTTTGTAAGGCATGACGTTAATACTAGCCCCTAAATCAGCTAATGCATGATTTATATCTAAACTACCAATTAAGCAAGGAATTGTAAAAATCCCTGCATCTTTCAATTTATGGGGTAGCTTATTTTGTAGAATAGCTGAGCAGACTGCGTTTAGCTCCACATGCGACGCTTCGTCCAACTTCCGCTTATTTACTAAAAGCTCTATTAAAAATTTCATTGCATTTGGCATCTGCAACAGAGCTTCAATAAACGGTAAGTTAATATGCAATTTTTTCAAAAGTTTGAGGAATTTACCGAATTGTTTGTCTGAGTGGTCTTTCCTTGTTGCGTTAGGGTATGGGACATGAGGTCTATATTCTTCATTCACCATTTTGTTATGACTTACCTCACTTTTACCTTTGCTCACCACAGTTTCTTGTATCAATTCTGGCTCAGGCGTAATGAATCCTTCCTTATCTTGAGTACTAATTACATTGAGGTGTTCCTTTGGATTAGGTTCAGTATTACTTGGTAAGCTACCTTGTGGTCGTTCGGAGATTAGTTTGGATAGATGGCCTATCTGAGTTTCAAGCCCTTGGATTGATGCTTGTTGATTCTTAAGTGCTGTCTTGGTATTTTAGAAACCGATTTCTGATACCAAGATGAATTTAAAGAGCATCTCTTCAAGGTTCAGTTTCTTCTCTAGTTGATAAGGTGGCTGTTGAAAACCCTGAGGATTTTGTGGCTTTTGATTCCCTTGACCACCCACCCAAGAGAAATTTGGGTGGTTCCTCCAACCTGCATTATAAGTATTACTGTATAGGTTATTTTGAGATCTAAAGTTATTGTTACCCATATAGTTGACTTGTTCCTCTTTGGTTGTAGGATTAAAGGATTGATATTCTGTATGCACACCTCATCCACTTGAGTCACACCTCATTACTGGATGTACCTGCGTAGAACCAAGTAAACCATCAATCTTTTTATTGAGAAGTTCTACTTGATTTGACAGTATAGTAATTGAGTCGATGTTATAAACACCGGATGTTTTTGTTGGCTTAGTCCTCATGACTAGCCACTGATAGTTATTCAGTGACATTTCTTCAATGAATTCATAAGCCTCTTCAGGTGTTTTGTTGTTGATGGTTCCTCCAACAGCAGCGTCAATCATCTATCTTGTCGAGGGATTCACACCATTGTAAAATGTTTGAACTTGCAGCTATAGAGGTAACCCATGGTGAGGGCACCTTCGCAATTGATCCTTGTATCTCTCCCATACACGTAAAGTGTTTCTAAGTCCATCTGCACAAAAGAAGAGATATCATTACATAACTTAGCCGTTTTAGCTGGCGAAAAATATTTTAGTAAAAATTTTTCGGTCATTTGTTCCCAAGTAGTGATGGACCCTCATGGTAACGAGTTCAACCACTATTTAGCTTTGTTTCCCAGTGAAAAAGGGAATAACCGAAGGCGAATGGCATCATCAGAAATGCCATTAATTTTGAAAGTGTCGCAAAACTCCAGAAAATTCGCCAAATGAGTGTTGGGATCCTCATCCTGCAAACCATCAAACTAAACAAACTGTTGTATCATCTGAATTGTGTTAGGTTTCAATTCGAAATTATTCACAGCAATAGCAGGTCTAACTATACTTGACTCAGTTCCTGTTAAAGAAGGTTTAGCATAGTCATACATAATACGTGGAGCAGGATTTTGATTAGCCGCAATTGCAGGAGGTAGCTGATTGCCTTGGTTTTCAGCCATCTCTTCGGTTGAGGGTTGAGTATCGTCTTCTTGCTCGTTCTCCGTGTATTTTAAGCTTTGCCTTATTTCTCTTTGGTTTCTACGAACTGTGCGATCGATTTTTTCGTCAAACAGTAATGGTCCCAACGGGTTTCTTCTAGTCATAAACTATGAAAACCTACCAAGAGAAGGAAAATGGAAGTTAATAAATAATAATAAAATTAAATTAAATTGCGAGAAAAATAAATGGCTAAAGTAATAAAAATTGAGTGTTCCTAATATTTCAGTTCCCCGGCAACGGCGCCAAAAACTTGATCGCGAGATTTCGTGATAGGTTTTAAATATTTATAATTACTCGTTCTTGGACTAACTATTATCGCGATGTAGGCAAGTGTACCTATCGAACAGTAGTATAGTTTTAGCAAGACCAGATTGTCGAACCCAAAAGAACTAAAAGTACTAGTAATGACTATCTTTTTATTATCTAGCCTAAGAATAAAGAGGTTTTGTTTTAATTAACTAATTATCTAAACTAAGAACTCACAGAGAAAAGAATTGGGGAATTGCTTTTGGGAAAATCGATTGAATGAAGACAATACCTAAGGAAAAATCCACTTAGACTTTACTTGTTATCCTGGCTCCGACTCGGACGATTTATTCATTCAACTTGTTCCGTAGAGATCCCTAAGTCATGTTATTATCCCTATTCAAGAATAATAACGTCTAATCCCTAGATTGAATAACCGAGACTTTTCTCTAATTAACACTCTAGGGTTGCATTAATTCGATCTATGGATCCCCTTATTAGGTTTCACCCTAATCCGGCAAAATCTTGTCACCCTATTTCTAGCCACGCAATCAACTCCGCTTAATTATGACAAAAGTACTCTTAGACAGGGTCTATTCCTCCTCTGAATAAGAGCATTTCTTGAATTAGTATCCTGAGATATCAAAACAAGAATTAAGAACACATAATTAAGAACAAGTTAAATATTTATCATACGATTCAGAAAATAATAACAAGATTCGTCTTAGGTTTCACTCTCCTTAGGTATTTAGGGGTTTTAGTTCATAACTAAATAAGAAAACATCTTAGAAGAACAAAGAATATAAAACATAGAGAAAACTCAAAACTCTTGAAGGGAAATTGAGGAAAAATCTTCAATCTTAATGATGAATCCGGCTTCTGAGATGGATCAATCGGCTTCCTTGGAGTAATTCCTTACCCCCTATTCTCCGTCTCCATTTTCTTCCTCCTCTAGGGTGTATTTATAGGCTTTGGAATGCCTAGAAGCCCTCAAAATTAGCCTTTTCCGAATTGGACTCGGCAAGGACACACCCGTGTGACATGCCCGTGTGTAATTACTTCAGGCCGTGTTCGAGCCTGTTAGAATGGCACGGGTGTGTGCTATACCCGTGTGAGTCGTGCTCCAATTCTGCCAGATTGACACGGCCGTGTGGTCTACCTGTGTGAGGAGGTCCAGCCCGTGTTGGTCTTATACTTTGGCCCATTTTCTCCATTTTTGGCCCGTTTCTCGTTCCTTTCGCTCTCCTATGCTCTCCTAAGTATAAAACATGAATTTAAAGCATTAGGAGCATCAAATTCACCAATTCTAATGAGAAATCATCCATAAAATGCATTAAACATGGGGTCAAAATATGTATAATTTACGGTTTATCACAAGCCTATAACGGGTAGCTCCATAGAGCCATTACTCAGGATGCTCCAGATAGCCATATATCAAAACGTTCATAAGAGCTGTGGTGTGTCCACAACACATGCAGGATCACGACCGATTGGGATGCTCTGAAGAGCTATAACGGAAAGCTCGCAAGAACCATATAATGAGAAGTTCATGAGAGCTAATAATGGGACGCTCTTTCGAGCTATAGTGTGCCAGCAACATTTGCAAGACCACAACCAATACAGGAACTCTGTATCCAATCGAATTTCATGTATTCAAATGGAATTTATTATTTTTCGGGTATTGTCGGATTTATGATTAATTTCATATACATAGAAATTGTAATACCCCCTACCCGTATTCATTGCCGGAATAGGGTACGAGGTATTACCGGAGTTTACGATTTTTTTTTATATTCAATATAGTCCCTTTATAAATATCTAACCTTCCCTGCAATATTAAATCGAGACCAATCCACTTCAACCAAACCAATTCAACATATTTTCAAGATAAATTCATGCATATTTATAAGATGACGTCATCACATACCCAAAACCAGGTTTGTTAACCATACTAATGGTACTTTATATTCATTTCACGTTAACATTTACTTTATTAGCTTATACATGCCATTGGTTTCCAAAATAAAGTTTCTTTATATACCGAAATCCTGAGGTTGATAGTGTGATGTGTCTCAGACCAAATCCGACCTCCGAGCTCTTAACACTACAAAACAGGGGAAAATGAAACAGAGTAAGCACATTGTGCTTAGTAAGCTCATGTAACAAGAATTATACTTACCTAATATTTTCAATACAATACAATAAACATTCCTATATCCATTCAATGTATTATTACCCTAACATGCACAAACTCAACATTCAAGTTAGTACAATAATTTCCATGTACCAATAATATATACTATGATTGATGAGCTCACCAATATCATAATTTCCATTTTCTTATTATTTTTCCATATTTATCCCGTTGAATTTATCGGAATTTCGATGGATTTTCAGAGGTACACTTTTAGTGTACAATTCTGGGTTCATCAATTCATATTCATGTGCGCACATTTCCATTTCAAAGAGCACACTCCCGCGAACCTCATCCTTACAGCGGAATTACTAGTCTAGGCTAAATCCCCTGTAATATAAACTCATAGAGTATTGTCGGGATTACCAGTCCAGGCTAAATCCCTTGCAACGAAAATTACTCTAATGAGCTTGGATCTGAATTACCAGTCCAAGCTAAATTCAGACCCTAATTCGGATTACCCATCCGGGCTAAATCCATTTTACACATATTCTTCGAGAGGGCTATATTAGGATAGGATCACCCGTCCGGGCTTGATCCTTTTTACCGTCAATTCCTTTTCAGAGATCCATCAAATTTTCCTTTCATTCAACCGGGATTTCTTCCCCCTTTTGATCAAATATATCAATGTTTCATCAATTTTCATACAATGAACATTCAAATCATATTCACATCAACAACATGCATTTCAAGAATTTAAGAATATAATTCAAGTTACACGAACTTACCTTGATACTTGTTCGTGTACAAAAATCTACTAATCCTGAACTTTTTCCTTTCCTCGATCTAGCTTCAGATTTGAATCTTCGGATCTAAATAAATAAATTTAATTATCAATTTAATACATTTCATGTTCATATGCAACAATTTCTATAATTTCATTATTATTATTTATAGTTTATTTAAAGTTATCTATTTGAGTCATAGTCACTAAATTATTTATAACTCAAGCTACGGAACTCCAAATTAAGATCCATTAATTTTCACTAAAACTAGACTCATATATCTTATTACCATAAAATTTTAAGAATTTTTGGTTTATACAATAAGTACAGTTTATTCTTTAAAATCACCCCTATTCTACTGTCTGACAGTTCTGACCCTTCTTCACTAAAAATTAATTATCTCTTCATACAGGATTTAAATGATGTTCTTGTTTGTTTCTCTTAAAAATAGACTCATTCAGAATTTTATACATATAAATTTAAGCCCTTAATTATTTTTCTTCAATTTTTTATGATTTTTCACAATCAGAACAGGGGAACCCGAATTCATTCTGACCTTGTCTCACAAAATTCATTATATCTCAAAATTTACAAATCAATTGCTTACACTATTTATTCTATGAGAAACTAAAATCAATAATCTTTAATTCCATATTTTGTTCATCTTCTAATTCAATTTCTACAATTTATGGTGATTTTTCAAATTTAGTCTACTGCTGCTGTCCAAACTGTTTTTGTGCAAACTGTTTATTACCATTTTTCCCCTAAGCTTTTAATAAATGATAATTTCGTCCCAACTCAATTAGCCTCTCAATTGAGCTGATTTTTCTCAATTAACAATTTATTCTATCACCTTAAACTAGTTTACAACCTTTAAGAATCATAATTTCAGCAATAGAATTTAATTCCAAGTATTTTCACAATTAGGTCCTAAAAATCAATTTCTATTGAAATTACCTAATAAAATCATCTCATAAACAAATTAAAGCTTTAATTTCATTCTATTTCATCATAAACTTACAGCACTCAACCATGGTGACTTTCAATTTCATCCATGAATCCAAAAACTAATGAATTTAATAGTAGGACCTAGTTGTAAAAGTCTTAGAAACACAAAAATTACAAGATAAAGGCAAGGATTAACTCACTTGGTGCAAAAATTATGAAATACCAGCTTAGAGAACCCTCCTATGGCGTTTTTAGCTGCTGGAATTGAAGAGAAATGAAGAGAAATCTAGATATTTCCTATTTAGTCCTAGTTTTATTTAGTTAATTTTGCAATATTCCAATTTTGCCCTTAATTTATCAATTTTCCTCCTGATTTCATGCCCTTGCCGTCCAGCCATAATAAATTTTAGGTCTAATTTCCTTTTAAATCCTTTCTCATTAGACTCTTAAGCTATTTAATCTTTCTAGCAATTTTTACACCTATTACAATTTAGTCCTTTTCATTTAATTGACTACCCAAACATTAAAATTTCCTAACAAAATTTTAATACCACATTACTAACATTTCATAAATATTTATAAAATTATTTTCAACTCGGTTTTATGAGATAGAGGTCCCGATACCTTTTTTTACCCAATTTCTTCAATAATTTCTTTTTCTAACTAACCACTAAATCGGTAAAATTTTTCTATCAATATTTTCATACGATTTTCCTATCATATCAATTTTCATGCAAAAATATTGAAATAAATTTCTCTTTAAATCGGATTTGTGGTTACGAAACTACTATTCCGATAACCTTGAATTTAGGCCATTACAGAAATTATACAATTCACATATACAATATTTAATTCAAACATATAAATGTACACAATTTAGTTACTCGAACTGACCTCGATAATGTTTGTGTTCGTAGGCTACTAATCCTATACTTTTTGTTTTCCTCAATCCAATTTCGTACTAGGTCTATCCGGATCTATATGAGTAAATTTAACATCAATTTAATACATTTCATATTTAATTCAATCCAATTCACATCTTAGGCAAAAGTATCATTTTGCCCCTATACTTTTAATTATTTTCAATTTCGTCTCTAGATTCGAAAAATGAAATTCATGCAATTTAATCCTTATTCCAAGCCCAACCAATTTTTACATATACCAATAACAGTCCATATATTTCATAAAAATTAGAATTTTTCCATTAATCATAATTTCATGAAAATTTCCTTTACAAAAGTTGTTTATCTATCAACAACCTTTCCATTTTTACCATAAGACTTCATAATTCATGCATATTCATCCATGGAAAAACTTTAATACTTTGATAACTTTACAAATTAATCCCTAAAATAGCTAGATTAGGTTATTACGATATCGAAAATATAAAAATTATTAAAAATGGGACAAGATTGCTTACCTAATTAAGCCAAAAAAGCTTGCTTGAGTTTTTTTTCTCTTAGTTAGGGTTTTCATGTATTTTTAATTTGGGGAAGATGATGAAATAAGATGATATTAGATTCTTATCATCTTTAATAATTTTAATTTCCAATTAAGTCCATTTCTTTATTTAATTTTCCATGGATAAATCATCACACTTATCTACTAACTCCTCTTAATAGTCTATTTGCTACATAAGGACCTCAAGTTTTGAATTTCATAGCTATTTAATACTTATAGCTACTAGAACTCAACTTTTTCATTTTATGCATTTCGATCTTTTCTATCAAATTAAGCATGTAATTAGTAAAATTTTCATAACGAAGTTTTCATACGTCTTTCCTATCATAATGCAGACCATGCAATAATATTAAAATAATTTTCCTTTCGGGCTCGAATTTGTTGTTCTGAAACCACTATTTCGATTTCACTGAGAACGAGCTATTGTAATATGTTTAGTTTCAAAAGTAGTTGTTGATCACTTTTCCAGTTTCTTTTCAACTATATTTATCTGATTATTGTTCTTTAGATTCCTTTAGCATTCTTTGCTTTAAAACAATTTCTATATCATAAATCACTATAATTTGTTTCAACATTTTAAAAGCTTTCTTTATAATTTGGTTTGACTAATTTTGTATGTTTTTTTCAATGCAAGTTCTCTCCCACAGCTAATTGGTCATATCTTGTTGAAAATTTCCAAGTTGAAAATTTTGAAGTCTCCAATTGACAGACACAGAAGATGTGGATAAAAGGGGGGCATTCAGTATAAGTCTCAATATGGCTAATATGTGGTTACAAGTTTATGGTTTACCGTTGAAGTGGTATAACTCAATTATTAACTTATTGATCATATGTTTACCTTAAAACCTAACAACCCTATTTGTAATATGTGAATTGGCAGTGATTTATTGTGAATCAATTGTAAAAGAAACAGATTGCATCAAAAAATTTCACATTCGAGTGGGATATTGATGTTACAAGACCCTTAATGTGCTCTCATTTAATGGACCCTGATGGAAACCCCATTTGGGGTCTCTGTAAAATATGAGCTTTTGTCTCTGTTTTGCTACTGTGTTTTCTATTGCCAACAAACCAGAAAATACCGGCACTTTTATAACTATTCTATACAACCAAAGACAAATACCTTTTTTTTTTACCTTGGATAATTCAGTCTAAAATTGAAGACTACACCAGGCCTGACGAAATGTCATCTCATATCATACCCCCTTGTTTCAAACTCCAACTAATGGCGGCCAAGGAATCTCTATGGGGACTCAACACAAGTCTGTAAAATGTAAATCCATTACTCAAATTATAAAAGTGTACTCAAACAACATTTTGTAAACAAAACCATCACTCTACTAATCATATGAACAAGGCTAAGAAGTGTTGATATATACCTGAATATTTTACGAGTTAATCAGATTTTTTTCCCAGTAACAATCTGGAAGATTTGTAGACCCCTGCTAAATGCTTCATTAAATAAGATCCTTGTCTGCATTGATTGAAATCCAGGCATCCATGACAAACATGCCACGGGGGCCATAACAATCACCCCAAACAGTATATCATATAGTCGAGCCACATACACAACAGATTCCCAATGCCTTGTAGACTGCAGAAAAGGCCGAATCACTTGGGCGATCGATATAAGTCCCCAGCCAGTGGGAATAAAAGCGAATAAACTGGTGAAGATGTCAATAAATTTGAAGGAAGTAAACTCAAGCAGTGCAATTATAACGAGTACACCAAAAAAAATGACCAGGAACTGAACCAGCCGAAAGTAGATATGGTCATTAGCTGCATATTTACCCCGAGCATATGAGATCACCATATAGATTATAAATGCCACAAAAATGTAGATCCAGGACAGCAAGTATACATAAATACTGGTACTATTAGTAGTAATTCCCAGTTGATATACCATTCCATACTGGAAAAAGAAAAACCGAAGATCTAGAACTATCTCTAGTATCTTTCCCCAGAGGCCAGTTGTTCTAAGATGATCTTGCTCCTCGTACCACCATCGCTCCCAGCTCTGTTCAGCCTTTGCAAAGACACCACCACGGTACCATATCCAGTTCATAAATTCATCAAAGTCATCAACAGTCTTTAACCAATCAAAACCAGAAGGATTGAATACAAAAGGTGCCATTATCCATGAGAGGACCAGAAACCAACTTGAGATAGTCATAGCTATATAAACAAATGTGTCCTTTGCAACAGGGCTGCGAGATGCATAAACAGTAAGTATGAGCCCAAGCTCAATGGCCTTTATGAAGTGGCTGCGAGCATACAATCTGTAATTTTCTGCAAAGCTCTTGTGCTGCACAACAAAACCACGGCCAGTTCCCCGATACTTGGCACCACCATGAAGGACAGTCCGACCAAAGAAGTGAGTACGGGTTCCCATAGAGAATGTGTAGAAAACTGATGAAAGCTGAAGTTGCATTGTCAAAAAATCCCAGATAGCTTGAAGGAATCCATGCTCAAGGGAATTCTCCACTATCATCGGAAGGGCAGTGAAAATACCAAGTTGGATGACGAACTGTTGATTCAAGATGGCACTAAGTGCTTTATTGGTGTTGTTGTTGCTTGCCAAGGCAGCGATCTCAACACCACTGAGAGCAAGATAAAGTCTGCCCCACAAAAAAACATATACAGTAAGAATAACCATCAGTGTATTGACAAAAAATCCTACAGTGGTATAAAAGAAGGATAACATCCGGAAGAAGTCCAATCTGTGACCCAGTCGATAAACATCTCTACTGAGAACTTGCTCACCATTCCCACTAGCAACCTTGGCTTCAAACATCGAAATTTGATTCAACCCAACATCCCTTCCCTTCCCAACCTGGATGTATTCATGATGTGAGACATTTCCTCCTCGCAAAGTACAATTAAAGCCAGCAAAAATGTCCTCACTAATATTAACCACTCTGGAAGCTTTACTGATCCCACCCCGAGTCAAAAACCAAAACCTGTCAAAGACATCCGGATGGCCATAATGCATACGAATCTTCAGAGGATTTGCCAAGACACGCTGTCCTAAAGTGACGAAACTTGTTTCTTGAGCTGACATAAACCAAGCAAGTGATGAAACAGAACCGGTAAAAATGTGTTCCCTGACTCCGAGTATGGTGGGCTTTCGTATACCATAGTAGTGCTTGTATTCCTCCAAGAGATTGCGCATTTTCAGTGCCTCCTCAAAGTAATTGTCTTGGTTCATATCAATAGTTTGAACAGCATCACCACGGGTGAAGATGACGGCATGGTTTTGATTCTCTGGTTTGCCCTCTCCAAGCTTCAATGGACCAGGCAATTGGACACGATAGATTTCCACCTCCTTCTGTAATTGCTGATCATACTTCACAAGAACAGAGTAATACTCCTTCTCATCCCTCCCAACTGAAACCTCATCAACATAGGCAACTCGAAGAGCTTCATTGTATTTCATCAGATACAAGATTTCCTCAGCATGTGGATCTTTTTTGTCCTTTTGAGCCCCATATATTTGACAGGCAACCACATATGTGAATTTCATCAAAGAGGCGCCTTTTTCATGGCCTTTAAATAGCAGATTCAGAGAACTACTTGCTCCACCTAAACTCCTGGTAGAAGGTGACATATTAGAGTTGAAACCATCCAAACCAACATCTTCCCTCACAGAACTAAGTTCTCGTATCCCTTCTCTAATATCCATCTCCGAAGCAGAATCAAGGAAGGCCAGCATCTTTAGAGCTCTATAATAGTACATCATTCCTCTGACAGTTCGGGAAAGTGTCTGACCTCTGTAAGATGCCCAGACCCTCAAATCTCTCAGCCTGGTTGTCCATATCTCATCATCCTTTACCATTCCTTCTCGTCGCATTCTTTCCATGAAATTTTTCCAATCATCATCATATATGGTCTGCAAATAATATAGGATAGAAATCCCATCTTCGTTCTCAGTCCGAAGTTGTTCTTTGCTATAGAGAACTTCTTCATTATAATAAGGGGTGAGGACACTAAAAGCCATCATCTTCTCTACTTGAGGAGCATGAGGGATATTCATGAAAAGTGAATTGCTAAAAAATGCAATTCGCCGTCTAGCCTCAAGATTAACTGGAATATTTTGCATGGAATCCCTGGAAGTAAGAATTGTATGCAAGCGCCTAACCTGCCGATAGAACCTCTCATCATTGGGGTCAGGCAACTTAACAGCTTTTTCAAACAGTAATCCTGCCATGGCAGCAAGGTCACAAGGTGCCAATCCATCCTCCCTAAGTTGTTCAGTGGTCCTCTGGTCTTTGAAAAAATCACGAACAACAATTTCATACAGGGCCTGCAAAATATACACCACTTGGCTTGCATCTTTCTTGGGCTTGGTTAATATCTCAACAAGTTGTATCAACTTCAAATGAATCTGGGGTAGAGAAGCCATTTTGAATGTCTTGGTAAACTTCTGAATCTCAATAGAATGATCAATTTCATGAAATAGAACAGCAAAAATGGAATGCTCCTCAGACCTGGCATTGAGGATTTCAAGCATCATGTGCTTGATACTGTCATAAGCTTCAATCACAGCACAACGCCTGTACTCGTTCTTGCTGATTTTATGCCAGAGCCACTTATCAGGGGCATCTACCAACTCTTTTGCCTGGCTAAGAGCAAGCAACAGCTCATTGCATAGCAAAAAACAAGGCCAGCGAATAACTCTAATATTCCAATAATTGTGGGGCAACTCTAGTAGTTCAACTTCAGCATCAGAGACAATATCTTCTTCCCTGAAAATGTTAATTATCTCATTCCATACTAGAGCAAACTTTCGAGCCTCAACCTGGTTTGACTCGAGCTTCCTGTAAGGTTGCCCCAGCCCATATCTCAGCTTCAACCTACTAATAGCATCATTAAACTTGCTCTTAAATGTTGGTCTAGCATCCAATAATTGTTCTTCTGGCATCAGATTGAACTGCATTGCACTGGCAAAGAACTGAAACCTAAGCTTTAACTGTTGGATGTTTCTAATCTCACCTAAATGCTGCAATAACCCCACTCCTGCTCCCACAAAGGAGGAATAAATTGAATACCAAATTTGGATGTCCATCAAGTAAATAAACACCACAGGCAGCCACAACAAACCAACAGCCAACTTAATATTGCCACCAGGCCACTCATAATCCACATTATTAAGGCCCAACAACTGTTTGGTCGGTTTAATCATGGGTTTAATCTGTAAGAAATAACTAAATGCAAATTTTGTAGCTAAGACCAATACCCAGAACAGAGTATACTTAATATTATCAACTAGCCCTTCCCTCAATCCCCGACCAACAAAACTCTTACTCTGAAACCACCATGTCAACAAGTAAAATATTTTCCAATTGGTCTCCTCTATAAAGTTCCTAACCCAAGGAAGAACAAATAAAGCTAATGCCAATAACTCTGGCAAGACATAAACACATGCAACTAGTAGAAAAAAGACCACCCTCTTACCAGCCTCAACACTCCACCTTCTATCATAGTTCCTCTGCGACCAGATCTTTACATAACAAGCAGTAAAAGTCACGATCCAGCCAGCAGCAACAACTGCTTTTAACACCATCCTAAAGCCAAGCCCGCAGGTGTCTGTCGAAACACGGCTATATTGCATCCCTACATCTAATATAGCCTGTAAAAGTCTCATCCCACTCCAAGTAATAAATACTGTCAAAACCTTAACTCTAACATTGTTACTTGTCAATGCTTGCCATGGATACCCCTTCTCTTCCCACGCTACAATAATGGCAGCTTGAAGAAACAAAAACAGCATCACCCAAAGCCTATCAAAACTCCTGTAAAGATTCCAAAATGACCTTTGCTCAACGAAACCAGTTTTCCTAACATGTTTACTTCTACTGGAAGTAACAAAAAATTTGCTGCCCACGTCAAGCGGCCAGTTGAGTTTCTTAAAACATCTCTTACTCCAAAAATACTCATTCAAATCATCATAATTCCTCCAAGCAGTATGTGGCGCCGTTCCATTCTTGCTATTGTCAACTTCCGCCTTTACAGTCTCGTATATCGGCTTTACCACGCAGTGCAAAAATGCATTTTCTCCCGATAACGACGGCATAACAGGCTGGCCAGTGTTTTCGTCAATGTAATCTTCTAAAATCTTGTTTAATTCCATGGCCATGTGATGGAATATATAGCAGATACATTCAGGCATGAACCGGAGGTTTGCAGATTCGCCCCAGATCAACAAATAAAGCCCCACGTACAGTAATTCATGGCGGTGATCAGAGTTAGAGTGGCAGCTTTTGGAGATCCATACGTTTGATTTCTTTCCTAAATAAGAGCACCAGTTAGTGTAGTTCTTGAGGAGTTTTCGGCGGAACGTACGAAGTACACCGGCATCGAGAGTGTCAATATTCTCTGGCGGAGGGGATAGCCGCATCTGAGAGTTGGCCAAGTGGAGGACGAGGTGTTCCCTCTGGTTCTTGACGTTGTCGTGCTGGAAACAGAAGAAGAGAGCTAGCCAGTCCAGGAGGTCCATAGCAGGATGCCATTGTCCATGAGGTGGTAGTCGTAGATCTCCAACCACGCGTAGAGCAGAAGCAACAGCTCGTACTTCGGGGAAACGGAGAGAAGGATGGTCGGCGAGGAGGTTGTGGACAGGTATTATGTTGTATGGTTCATCTTTAGGTGGAGTGGTCCGGGTCCGACCCGACTTAGACCCGGGGCGGTAACGGCGAGGCATTCTATCAAATAAAAAATGGAAATTTTGAAATTAGAGTTTGGAGATTCAGTTGCAGGAGAAAAGGTGGCAACTTCAGTTTTTTCTTTTCCTTTTATTGAAAAGGAAGATACTACTAGTAATAGATCTTAAATATGCGTATTAAGCGGCTTTCTAAAGCTTTTTTTTTAAAAACTCATTTAATAAGCTTTGTCATTAAATAAATTCATTTAATATAATTTGAGTAAATTATAAGTTACATTTAATTCATTTGATTGTTTTAAAAATCATTTAATAGTTTCTTTGTTTGTTTAGAGAAGTTGGATTATATGGAAATGACCAGTGCTGGTTTAATGTTGTAAGAATAAATTTAGACGCACATATTTCTTTTTTAAATTTAAACGCACTTAATTTTAAACTAACAAAATTTGAGTGTCAAATTGTATTTTGTTTATTTTATTCAAAAATAAGTAAATTAGTCCCTGTATATTAGATCAAAGAGTAAATTTATCTATTTCTACAATTAAAAACTAGTTCATGTATATTAGTATGATGTACACGTTGCATGCATCATATCACTATCCGGTTATTTCATCAGCCACACCATTTTTTTTGACAATACAAATAGATAAAATTTTTAACAAAATAATCAATTTACTATTTAATCTAACTCTTAGTACAAAAACTTTTATAGTACTTTTACCGAAATTTTGAATATAAATTATAATACTTAAATTGCTCTTAATCCATAAAATACAAACATATAATGTGGTCAAGCCTCAAATCTATCTGAATTCACAGCGAAAAATTTAATATTTAATACATTAAATACATTATAATCATAAAAAATACAAGTAGAATTTCATCGTTTATATCTTTTATCAATTTAACACTTTTTTTTATTTTTAAATTAAATTTAATTATTAATATTTTAAAAGAATTAAATTTTTTTTTTTAAATATTGACTAAAACATTAAGTTTTTAATTTGGTTGGCATGACAATCTATATAATAATCCCCATGTGCTTCATATTAATATGACACTATTTATTTTACATGTCATATAAAAATATTCAAGATAAAAATTCACAAAAATTAATATGAGATAACATTTCTATTTTTAAACTCTTTTTGGAAAATTTGACTCTTTCATGATAATAAAAATAAAGGTCCTTTCGGTTATGGGTGTATTTTCAGATATTGAGCTGCAAACACACTTTCCTAAAAGGGGAAATTGAAAGGGACACCCCTTTTTCAATTGCCTTAAACCAAAATATATAAAAATTCCAATTTTGAAGGTGAAGAAGACGTCAAGCAAACTACAAATTATTTCACAATGGTCCTACCTTCATCTTTTATTCTTATTTATATTTATTTATTTATTTAATCCTAATATTTTGAATCTATATAACAACACAGATTGTGTTTATTCATAAATGAAAGGAAGCTAATCAAAATCAGCAAATATTTTTAAAGGTGTCGAAATTAAATTTTAATTTTTATTGGTTAAATAATTAAATTAAAATTTTATTATTTTTAAAAATTAAAGTGTAATTTTATCTTTAATATTTTAAAATTTTAAAATTTCTAAAAGTTTAGATGAACAATTTTTCATTTTAAGGGGCGAGTCCTGTGAGCTCCTCTAAATACCGCACTGAAGCTAATGCTAAGCAAAGGTAAATTCATCATATTCTTAATGTGCAAGACAAGCAATTTCACCACATAACATATAATATTGGTCTCTACAAACAAAACAATAAAAGGAAATAGAGGGAGGGAGGGAAGGAGGAAGAGAGAGAGAGGGGGGGAGAGAAAGAGAGAGAGGGAGAGCGAGCGAGATAGAGAGAGAGAGAGAGAGAGATTAGGTAGGTCAATTGGGGTGCCTCGGTACAACCAGGGCGTGACCAATTGGTCACATTAGCGGCAGACATTAGGTAGGTCAATTGGTCATGCCTAGCTTACCAAAGCATATTTTCTTTTACTTTTTTTTTCTTTTTTTTTCCTAATAGGCCTTACTTAAAACAAAAATAAGCAGTTTGATACACCAATGACACCAATTTTGTTTTCATTTTTTCTCTCACCGTGTATACTTGTATCTTCACAAGTATTTTTAGAAATACAGACCAGCGTTACTTGACACAATAGAGGCACCAATAAGTAAATATTTTCTAAAAACGTCATGATTGCTTAGTGATTAGATAAAAAGTGGGTTGGTGCCGCCAATATATCAAGCGACACTAGGAGGCACAGTAACAAACACCCCATTTTCGTAATTAATTTATCTTCATCCCATTTTTGTATTTAATTAATTTTTTAATAATATTTTTATAAAAAAATCCTTTATTTTGTTTTTCAAATCCATGATTATCTCTAAATACTTTTGAATTTAGATTCTTTTAAAGTGTCAGTTTAGGTGGAGGCCCAATTTGATTTGCAACTTACATGTTTTAAAGGCTCAATTCAAAATTTCAAGCCCACTTTTAAAAATGACAAGTCCATTTGGTTTAAGCCCATTTCATTTTTTATTTGGTCCAAAACCCTTTTTTAACCCATTCTTCAGGGCTCGATAGCTCAACTTGTTTTTCAATTGTGGCCATTGTTTTTGAATCCTAGTCTTTCTTGGCCGTTGAACACTTATAGAAGCCAGTGTGACTAATAAAAATCATCACAACAGCTTCAGCCTGCTAATAACATCATAAAACTTGCTCTTAAATGTTGGTTTGGCATCCAATAACTATTATTCTGGAATCAGATTGAACTGCATTGCACTGGCAAAGAACTGAAACCTAAGCTTTAACTGTTGGATGTTTCTAATCTCACCTAAATACTGCAATAACCCCATTCCTTCTCCCACAAAGGAGGAATAAATTGAATACCAAATTTGAATGTCCAACAAGTAAATAAACGCAGCCATAACAAACCAACAGCCAACTTGATATTGCCACTAGGCCACTCATAATCCACATTGTTAAGACCCAACAATTGTTTGGTTAGTTTAATCATGGGCTTAATCAATAAGAAATAACAAAATGAAAATTTCGTAGCTAAGACCAATTCCGAGAGCAGAATATACTTAATATTATCAAGTAGCCCTTCCCTCAATCTCCGACCAACAAAACTCTTACACTGAAACCACCATGTCAACAAGTAAAATATTTTCCAATTGGTCTCATCTATAAAGTTCCTAACCCAAGGAAGAACAAATTAAGCTAATGCCAATAACTCTGGCAAGACATAAACACATGCAACTAGTAGAAAAAAGACCACCCTCTTACCAGCCTCAGCACTCCACCTTCTATCATGGCTCCTCTGCGGCCTGATCCTTACATAACAAGCAGCAAAAGTCAAGATCCAGCCAGCAGCAAGAACTGCTTTTAACACCATCCTAAAGCCAAGCCCGCAGGTGTCTCTCGAAACACGGCTATACTGCATCCCTATATCTAATATATCATGTATGTAACACACCTACCCGTATCAATCGTCGGAACAAGGTTTCGGGGCATTACCAGACTTACATCACAAACAATCATACAATTCTAGTTATATATTTACGTCCAAATTAAAACCATTTGCAATTAATCATAAAGTTCCTAATACGAGCCTACAAGGCTCAAAACATGCTTTGGAAGTGGTTCGAGACGAAACCGAGAACTTTAGAAATTTTTCCACTATACAGGGGTCACACACCCGTGCGAATATGGGACACGCCCGTGTGGGCAGGTCGTGTGGTCACACACGCCTGTGTCTCTACCACGTGTAACTCTCTAACTTGTAACTAATGAACAAATTGAGATCACATGGCCAAGTCAAATGCCCGTGTGCTAGGTCGTGTGGTTAATTAATTCAAATCGAATTAGGTGCAGGTTTCACACGGCCAAGACACACGCCCGTGTTCTAGGTCGTGTGGCACACACGGCTGAGATACATGCCCGTGTCTCTGCCCGTGTGGACAAAATGAAGCCATTTCCTAGCTTCATTTCTCACCCAAATTCACCCAAAAACCTTCACATAAAACACTCAACCAATTCCAACGATTTCAAGCATTCAAATTTGGCAATTCCATCATTTATCAAGGCATACCATTTCATGGATACAAGGTTACAAACTCACCTTAGCTTAACTTACGCATTTACAACATTTGATCACATGAACTTAGCATAACGCATGTATATATATATCATAATAGCTTACTAAATCATACCCAAAATGAACCATCACTAGCTATTCCAATGGCTAGGTTACAAAATAACATTTCAAGCCACTATTGACCAAGTTTCCCTATACATGCCATTATACCAAAATGATTTCGCTAAATATACCCAAAATGCTAGACGATAGTGTGACAGTGCTCCAACTATCTTCCAACCTTCACGAGCTTCCGAGTACTATAAAACAAGGAAAAATAAAAGGAGTAAGCATTACATGGTTAGTAAGTTCATATAAAGAAAATTAAATTTACCAATCTTGATTATTAAATCTAAACATACAATATCGTGTTTCTATCCTTTTGACTAAATTTGCCTAAGCACATACATTCAATCAAACATATTAGTCACTAAAATCTTCATATAAATCAAGTAACATAGATGAGCTCATCAAGCAATATTCTTTCAAGTCATTACCAATTCATCTCAAAGTTCTTGTGCCATGTCAAGAGTTTTATATCCGTTGAATCGTTGAACTCCAATGAATGCTCAAATAGTACACTCGAAGTGTACGATTCAACAATTCATCAATTTCTTATTCAAAAATATCCCTTAGGGCACTTAACCAAGAAACACTCTCTCGAGTCACATATCGTTCAACAGGATTACCAGTCCAGGCTAAATCTTTTATATAACGTATACTCAAAGGCTCGATTAGGGTTACCAGTCCAGGCTAAACCCTAATCTTAACGCATACTCGAGAGGTATTATATTAGGATTACCCTTCCAGGCTAAATCCTTAATATGACAAGGTCATTGGGATTACTCGTCCGAGCTAAATCCCGTCCGCAACAAATACAGGACCCTACTTGTTTCGGGAAAGCACACACAATCATCGGAATTCAACATCCAATCGGGACTAACCCCTTTATCACCATTTCAAGCTTATTTTCATTTTTCATCACAGCATACAAGGGAAGCACATCAACATAAATCACATTACATGCAATACAACAATTAATTAACATAATTACAAGTCCGATTAAGTTACACGAACTTACATCGACACCTGTTCGCATAAAAGATTACTATTCTGAAATCTTTTCTTTTCCTCGATCTAGCCTCGAGTTTGTGTTTTTTGGATCTATATAAATGAATTTAATCATCAATTTCATACATTTCATACATTAACGAACTCAATTTACATCCTAGGCAAAATTACCATTTTGCTCCTAACTTTTCCAAAAATTCTAATTTTGTCCTTAGGCACGGAAAATAAAACTTGTGCAAATTACTCCCTATTCCAAGCCTAACCAAAGCCCTATTACAAATTTTACAGCACATGTATAGCTAAAATTTTAGAATTTCTTCAAATTTTACAACTTTTCATTTTAGTCCCTAATCAAGTTTTCAATAAAATTACCTTATAAAAGTTGTTCATCTATCAATAATCTTTCATTTTCTACCCTCAAACATCGAAATAAAAACATATTCATCATGGGTAAAATTTTAGCCTTTGTCTTTCTTTCAAATTAATCCTTGAAATAGCTAAATCAAGTTATAATGATCTCAAAAATATAAAAATCGTTAAAAACGGGACAAGAACAGACTTACAATCAAGCTTGAAAGCTTGGCCAAAACCCTAGCTATGGAGACTCTTCAAATTCAGCTAAGGGGGGACTAAATTGAGAAGATGGTTACTTTTATCTGATTTATTTTGTTTTTATTTACCAAATGACCAAAATGCCCTTAATGAAAAACCTTTAAATTTTTCCTAGTCATGTCTATTTTTGTTCATTATGAAGTATAACAGTCTAATTACCATTTAAAGACCTCCAATTTAAAGTTTCATAACAATTAGACACCTTTAACTTATAGAATTCAAGTTTTGCATCTATTGCAATTTAGTCCTTCTAATCAAATTGGACACTCAATCGATAAAATTTCTTAACGAAATTTTCACACAACTATTCTATCATATTTTAAACCTTAATGAAATAATAAAATAAATATTTTTACTTCGGATTTATGGTCCCGAACCCACTGTTCTGATTTCACTTAAAAATGGGTTGTTACAACTCTTCCTTTTTAGGGATTTTCGTTCTCGAAAATCTTACTAGTAAAAATATTCGAGTATTTCTTCCTCATAGTATCCTCCGATTCCCAAGTAGCTTCCTCTATACCATGTCTTTGCCAAAAAATTTTACCAAGGCTACCTTTTTATTTCTTAACTCTTTTGTTTCCCGAGCTAAGATTTTGATTGGTTCCTCACCATATGTCATATCAGGCTGGACCTCTACCTCTGTCGGAGTGATAACATGCGAAGGATCAGATTGATACTGTCGTAACATAGATACATGAAAAACATTATGAATCCGTTCGAGCTCTAGTGGTAAAGCTAACTGATATGCAACCAGTCCAATTTTTCTATAATTTCATAGGGTCCAATGAATCATGGACTCAATTTCCCTTTATAACTGAATCGAAGTACTTTCTTCCAAGGTGACACTTTCAAGAATACCTTGTCACCAACCTAAAATTCTATGTCTTTTCTTTTCAAATCAGCATAAGACTTTTATTGATCAGAGGCTGCTTTCAGGATGTCTCGAATTACCTTCACTTTTTCTTCGGTATCTCGGACCAAGTCAAATTCTTGTAGCGTTTTCTCACTGAGTTCTGTCTAATATAATGGAGTTCTACATTTGCGACCATACAAGGCTTCATATGGTGCCATTTTAATACTATACTGATAACTGTTAATGTAAGCAAATTTAACAAGAGACAAATACCTTTCCCAATTACCTTCAAACTCAAATACACAACACCAAAGCATATCTTCCAAGATCTATATTACCCATTCAGATTGACCATCTGTTTGGGGGCGAAATGCAGTCCTAAAGTGTAACTGAATACCCAGAGCTTTTTGCAATTTCCTCCAGAATCGAGATGTAAACCGAGGATCTCTATTTGAGATGATGGAGACAAGCACTCCATGCAATCTAACTATCTCCGAAACATATAACTCAGCCAATCTATCCAAGAAAAAATCCATACATGCCAGGATAAAATGTGCAAAATTTGTCAACCAATCAATAATTACCCTAATGGCATCTTTCTTCTTTGGAGACAGGGGCAATCCCGTTACAAAGTCCATAGTAATTCTTTCTTATTTCCATTCTGGTATCGTAACCGGCTGTAATAGTCCAGAAGGCAACTGATGTTCAGCTTTTACTTGTTGACATATCAAGCATTTAGATATAAACTCAGAAATATCTCGTTTCATTCCCAACCACCAGTACATCTTTTTCAGATCGTTATATATTTTATTACGACCAGGATAAATAGACATGTTACCGTTATGAGCTTCACTCAAGATCTTCTGTACTAGTTTTAAATATTTCGGTACACATACTCTGCCTCTGAATAACAAACAACCATCAGCCCCGATCTGAAATTCTGAGTCAGGAGTCGATTCGCTTTGTACCCGTCTTGCTTGCAACTTACTATCATTTTTCTGAGCTTCAGAGATCTGTTGCAAAAACATTGGTCTAGCTTTTAACTTATCTATGAGTGAACCATCATCATCAGACAATTATAATCAGGTATTCGTTGCTCGCAGAGTATGCAAGGATTTTCTACTCAAGGTAACTACATTGGCCTTTCTTGGATGGTAGTCAATAACAAGATCATAATATTTCAATAACTCAAGCCATCTACGTTGTCTCAAATTCAAATCTTTCTGTGACATCAAATATTTCAAACTTTTATGATCAATGAATATATGACATTTTTCACCAAACAAGTAATGTCGCTAGATTTTCAATGTAAACATTATGGCTGCCAATTCAAGATCATGAGTCGGGTAGTTCTTTTCATATGGTTTTAGTTGTCGTGAGGTATAAGCTACCACTTTACCATCTTGCATCAAAACACAACCTAAACCATGTAATGACGCATCACTGTAAACTGTAAATTCCTTACCCAATTCTGGCTAAACTAACACTAGAGCTTTTGTTAACAAAGCTTTTAATCTATCAAAATTCTGTAGGCATTTATCAGTCCACTCAAATTTCACATCTCTCTGCAACAATCGGGTCATCGGAGAAGCTATCATCGAAAAATTTTTACAAATCTCTGATAATAACCAACTAGTCCCAAAATACTTCAGACTTTAGACACATTCTTTGGTGGCTTCCAGTTAATAATGGCTAAAATTTTATTCGGTTCTACTCGGACACCTTCAGCAGACACTACATGCCCAAAGAAGCTAACTTCCCTTAGCCAATATTCACACTTACTGAATTTGGAGTACAGTTGTTTCTCTCGTAAAGTTTGCAACACTATTCTCAAATGTTCAGCATGCTCATTTTCTTTTCGAGAGTAAACCAAAATATCATCTATAAATACCACCACGAACCTGTCTAAATACAGGCTGAAATTTCTGTTCATCAAGTCCATAAACACTGCAGGTGCATTTGTCAAGCCAAATGGCATCACAAGAAACTCATAATGTCCATACCTGGTTCTAAAAGTTGTCTTTGGCACATTCGATTCTTTCACCTGTAGTTGGTAGTAACCAAAACGGAGATCAATCTTTGAAAATACAGTGAAACACTTTAACTGGTCTAACAAGTCATCAATACAAGGCAATGGATACTTGTTCTTTATTGTAACACTGTTAAGTTATCTGTAATCAATGTACAACCTCAATGATCCATCTTTCTTCTTTAGGAACAGAATCAATGCACCCTAAGGTGAGAAATTAGGTCGAGCAAAACCCTTGTCAATCAATTTTTGCAACTGTACTTTCAACTCTTTCAACTCAATGGGAGTCATTCTGTAAGGTGCTATGGATATCGATGTGGTTCCCAGAACAAGGTCTATAGAGAATTCCACTTCTTTATCCGGTGGCATACCCGGTAATTCTTTTGGGAACACATCAGGAAATTCATATACTACTGGCACTGATTGAATCTTTGACTCCGTTACTTTTGTATTCATCACATACGTAAGATAAGCAGCATACCCCTTTCTGACATATTTCTATGCTGATATTGCTGAAATCACATTAGGTAATCCATCTAGTTTATCAGATTCAACATAAAGCAATTCACTATTTTGGCATTTCAATACAATATATTTCTACTTACATTTTACCACTGCATCACATTGGGTTAACCAATCCATTCCTAAGATCACAACAAACTCATCAAATGGCAATAACATTAAATCAACCAAAAAACAATAACCTTTTACCACCAATGGACAGTTCTTACAAACTTTTTCCACCATAACACACTGGCTCAGGGGGTTTGAAACTTTAACCACAAATTCAGTGAATTCAACAGGTAATTTTTTAACAGACACTAGGTTTGTGCATATATTTAAATGTGTGGAACCAGGGTCAATCAATGTAGTAATATTAGTATCAAATGGAGAAAATGTACCAGTAATGACATTTGGCGCAGAGGCATCTTCTCTAACACGAATAGCATATGTCCTCGTAGGTGCTCGTGCCTCAGATCTAGCTACGATATCCTTGGTAGTACCTCGACTACCACTAACATTACCAGGGTAACTGGGTGGTCTGTCTCTCGCAATAGGATTGCTCGGCTTTGGAGCTGGTTCTATCTCATTTTCAACTCTTTCGAGACAGTCCATAAGAAAATGGTCAAGTGAACCACATCTGAAACAAGCTCCACTTCTAGACCGACATCCCCCATGATGAAATTTGTTATAATGTTTACATTTCGATTTGGGATTTCTGACACTACCCACACTGGTTACAAATAGAGTTGAAGACCTCAAGTTAGATCGTTGAGAGCTCTCTCCCTTCAGAATATCCCCTAGAAGTGGTCACACTATCATAATACTTCTTTAATTTCTTAGAAGCAAATGATTATGACTTATTCATAGCTCTTTTTCCAGAAACCCGAGCCAGTCTTTCGGCTTGTTTCTTTTCTTTACTCAGTTCCTCAACTTTGTGTACTCGGTCGGCTAACGCCGCGAATTCTCTTATCTCAAGAATTCGAATCAATAACTCGATATCTTCAATTAGTCCCTCTTTAAAATGTTTACACATTTCATCCTCGATTAAAACCCATTACTTGGCATACTTACTCAATCAAACAAATTCTTGTTCATATTTAGAAACAGTTATGCTTCCCTGCTTGAGTTCCAGAAATTCTTTCTCTTTCTAATCCATGAACCTCTGACTAACATATTTCTTTTTAAATTCAGTCTGGAAGAATTCTCATGTGATATTCTCTCTCAGTACACCTGAAGTTATGGTATTCCACAAATGATAAGCCGTATCCTTCAGTAGAGATACTGCACATTTCAGGCACTCGGCAGTGTACAGAATAACTCATCAAAAACCCCGATAGTGTTTTCAAGCCAGAACTCGGCCCTTTTCGAATCATCATCTACAGTAGCCCTAAATTCTTTCGCCCCATCTTTACGGATTTTATCTATCGGAGGTTTACCAATCCTAATAGGTTCAGCATATTGTGGTACCTCAAGAATTTGTTTTGGAGCAGGTGGGGGAGGTCGTTGTATAGCAAGGCTTGTTCTCAAGTATTGAGTAAACCACTCATTCATCATTTGAAAGAAGGCTTGTTTTGCCTCCTCACTTCGACCCTCAGACACAGGCCTTTCACTACCGGACGCAGACGCAACTCTTTGCACTGAAGCTAAAACATTGCTCTCAGCTCCCTCGGATTTAGTTCTAGCTCGGTTGAAAGACATTACTATATGAAGAACACATTTAAAATAATCAGGAGTCATCATACTATCACAATTTATATAATGGCATGTATAGTTAAACTCGTGTTTACTACGTCAAATCTGAGAATCAGCTAAATCTTAACTCTGATACCACTAAATGTAACACCTCTATCTGTATTCGTCTTCAGAACAGGGTTTCTGGGCATTACCAGACTTACATCACAAACAATCATACAATTCTAAGTTATAAATTTGCGTCCAAATTAGAAATCATTTGTAATTAATCATAAAGTCCCTAATACGAGCCTACGAGGCTCAAACATGCTTTAGAAGTGGTTTGGGAAGAAACCGAGAACTTTAAAATTTTTTCCACTATACAGGGGTCACACGCCCATGTGAATATAGGACACGCCCGTGTGGTCAGGCCGTGTGGTCACACATGCCCGTGTCCCGACCCTGTGTAACTCATGAACAAATTGAGATCACAGGGTCAAGTCACATGCCAATGTGCTAGGTCGAGTGGTTAATTAATTTAATTCGAAGTAGGTGCAGGTTTCACACGACCAAGACACACGCCCGTGTTCTAGGCCGTGTGGCACATACGACTGAGACACATGCCCGTGTCTCTGCTCGTGTGCCCAATTCTGAGCATTCTGTTTCTTAAAATTAAGGTACAGGGGACACACGGCTTAACCACATGCCTATGTTACTAGACCGTGTGTGACACACGGTCTAGACGTCTGTCCTGTGGACAAAATGAAGTCATTTCCTAGCTTCATTTCTCACCCAAATTCACCCAAAAACCTACACACAAAACACTCAATCAATTTCAACCATTTCAAGCATTCAAATTTGGCAATTCCATCATTCATCAAGGCATACCATTTTATGCATACATGGTTACAAACTCACCTTAGCTTAACTTAGGCATTAACAACATTTGATCACATGAACTTAGCATAACACATGTATATATATATCATAACAGCTTACTAAATCATACCCAAAATGAACCATCACTAGCCATTCCAATGGCTAGGGTACAAAATAACATTTCAAGCCACTATTGACCAAGTTTCCCTATACATGCCATTATACCAAAATGATTTCACTAAATATACCCAAAATGCTAGACGATAGTGTGAAGGTGCTCCAACGATCTTCCAACCTTCACGAGCTTCCGAGCATTATAAAACAAGGAAAAATAAAAGGAGTAAGCATTACATGGTTAGTAAGTTCGTATAAAGAAAATTAAATTTACCAATCTTGATTATTAAATCTAAACATACAATATCGTGTTTCCATCCATTTGACTAAATTTTCCTAAACACATACATTCAATCAAACATGTTAGTAGCTAAAATCTTTATATAAATCAAGTAACATGGATGAGCTCATCAAGCAATATTCTTTCAAGTCATTATCAATTCATCTCAAAGTTCTTGTGCCATGTCAAGAGTTTTATGCTTGTTGAATCATTGAATTCCAATGAATGCTCAAGTAGTACACTTGAAGTGTATGATTCAACAATTCATCAATTTCTTATTCAAAGATACCCCTTAGGGCACTTAACCAAGAAAAACTCTCTCGAGTCACATATCGTTTAACAGGATTACCAGTCTAGGCTAAATCCTTTCTATAGCGTATGCTCAAAGGCTCGATTACGGATACCTGTCCAGGCTAAACCCTAATCTTAACGCATACTCGAGAGGTATTATATTATAATTACCTGTCCGGGATAAATCCTTAATATGACAATCTCATTGGGATTATTATTTCGAGTTAAATTATGTCTGCAATAAATGCATGACCCCACTTGTTTCGGGAAAGTGCACATAATCATCAGCATTCAACATCCAATCGGGACTAACCCCATTATCACCATTTCAACCTTATTTTCATTTTTCATCATAGCATACGAGTGAAGCATATCAACATAAATCAGATTACATGCAATACAACAATTAATTAACATAATTACAAGTCCAATTAAGTTACACAAACTTACCTCGACGTTTGTTCGTGTAAAAGATTACTATTCTAAAATCTTTTCTTTTCTTCAATCTATCCTCGAGTTTGTGTTTTTCGGATCTATATAAATGAATGTAATCATCAATTTCATACATTTCATACATAAACGGACTCAATTCACGTCCTACGCAAAATTACCATTTTGCCCCTAACTTTTCCAAAAATTCTATTTTCGTCCCTAGGCTTGGAAAATGAAACTTGGGCAAATTACTCCTTATTCCAAGCCCAGCCAAAGCCCCATTACAGATTTTACAGCACATGTATACCTAGAATTTTAAAAGTTTCTTGAAATTTTACAACTTTTCATTTTAGTCCCTAATCAAGTTTTCATAAAAAATTACCTTGTAAAAGTTATTCATCTATCAATAATCTTTCATTTTCTACCCTCAAACATCAAAATAAAAACAAATTCATCATGGGTAAAATTTTAGACTTTGTCTTTCTTTCAAATTAGTCCTTGAAATAGTTAAATCAAGTTACAATGATATCAAATATATAAAAATCGTTAAAAACGGGACAAGAACGGACTTACAATATAACTTGAAAGCTTGGAAAAAACCCTAGCTATGGAAACTCTTCAAATTCAGCTAACGAGGGACTAAATTGAGAATATGGACACTTTTATTTGATTTATTTTGTTTTTATTTACCAAATGACCAAAATGCCCTTAATGCAAAACCTTCAATTTTTTCCTAGCCATGTCCATTTTTGTCCATTATGAAGTATAATGGTCTAATTACCATTTAAAGACCTCCAATTTAAATTTTCATAACAATTAGACACCTTTAACTTATAGAATTCAAGTTTTGCACCTATTGCAATTTAGTCCTTCTAATCAAATTGGACACTCAATCGATAAAATTTCTTAACGAAATTTTCACATAATTACTCTATCATACTGTAAACTTTAAAGAAATAATAAAATAAATATTTTTACCTCAGATTTGTGGTCTCAAACCCACTGTTCCGATTTCACTAAAAAATGGGTTGTTACACTGTAAAAGTCTCATCCCACTTTAAGAAATAAATACTGTCAAAACCTTAACTCGAACATCGTTACTTGTCAATGCCTGCCACGGATACCCCTTCTCTTCTCATGCTCCAATAATGGCAGCCTAAAGAAACAAAAACAACATCACCCAAAACGACCTTCGTTCAACGAATTCAATTCTCCCAACATGTTTACTTCTGCTAGAACTAACAAAAAAATTGCTGCCCACATCAATCGGCCACTTGAGTTTCTTAAAACATCTCTTACTCCAAAAATACTCATTCAAGTCATCATAATTCCTCCAAGTAGTATACGGCGCCGTTCCATTCTTGCTATTCTCAACTTCTGCCTTTACAGTCTCATATATTGACTTCACCACGCAGTGTAAAAATGCATTTTTCTCCCGATAACGATGGCATAACGGGCTGGCCAGTGTTTTCATCGATGTAATCTTCTAAAATCATTTTTAATCCCATAGCCATGTGACAGAATATGTAGCATATACATTCAGGCATTGATGGTCGCTAAACTAACTAAAAATTCGACTAAGGTAAGCGTACCTATCGAACAGTAGTATAGCTATGGTGAGACCGAAAATATCGTAGAAATTACGACAGAGATAAAAAATTGGAAAATACTTTTTAGAAAATCGATGGAGAAGACAATACCCAAGGAAGAATCCACCTAGACTTCACTTATCTCTTCTGAATTAGACGATTTATTCACTTGACTTAATCCGTAGAAATCCCTGATTTATGTTAATATCTCTCTCGAGACTAAGAACAACTGACTCTAGGTTGAGTAATCGAAATCTCTTTCTAATTAAAACCCCTATTGTTGCATTAACTCGATCTATGGATTCCCTTATTAGATTTGACTCTAATCCAGAAGATTTATGTCGTCCTATCTCTAAGATTGCACGCAACTCCACTTAATTATGGAGGATCTACTCTTAAACAGGGACTTTTGCTCTACTGAATAAGCGCATCAAAACCTAAATTAATACCCTGAAATATTAAAGCAAGGATTAAAACTCATAATTAAGAATAAGACAAGTATTTATCATATAATTCAAATAGTAATAAGATCTGTCCTAGGTTTTATCTCCCTTAGGTATTTAGGGAGTTTAGTTCATAATAATGGAAAACATCTCAAGATTGGGAAAACAACAAAACATAAAGAACCCAAAGAACTTCTAAGAAAATTGAATGAAGATCTTCAGTCTTGGAGTAGATCCTGCTTCCGGCTGATTCCGATGGTTGTCCTTGAGTATTTTCTACCTTCTACTCTGCGTATCCCCTTTAATCTTCTTCTAGGGTGTTTATATAGACTTTTGAATGCTTCAAAACCCTCCAAATTAGCCTTTTTCGAGTAGAATTAGACTTGGACTCGATAGGGACAAGGCCGTGTGGCACGCCCTGTGATGGTGTTCAGGCCGTGTGTAATTCTGACTTGGTTTAAAGTTGACACGGCCATGACACACGGGCATGTGGCCTACCCGTGTGTGACACACAGGCGTGTGGATTACCCGTGTGGAAGTTTCTAGGCCGTGTGAGACACTGAATTCGGCCCAACTTGTCCGTTTTTGGCCCGTTTCTTGCTCTTTTTGCTATCCTAAGCTCTCTTATGTATAAAACATGAAATTAAAGGATTAGGAGCATCAAATTCATTAAATCTTATGATAATCCTTCCAAAAATATGCCAAGCATGGGGTAAAAATATGTATATATTATGGTTTATCAGGCATGAATCAAAGGTTTACATATTCGCCCCAAATCAACAAATAAAGCCTCACGTACAGTAATTCATGGCGGTGATCAGAATTAGAGTGGCGGCTTTTGGAGATCCATAGGTTCGATTTCTTTCCTAAATTAGAGCACCAGTAGTGTAGTTCTTGAGGAGTTTTCAACAGAACGCACGAAGTAAACTGGCGTCGAGAGTGTCAATATTCTCCGACGGAGGGGATAGTCGCATCTGAGAGTTAGCCAAGTGGAGGAAGAGGTGTTCCCTCTAGTTCTTGACATTGTCGTGTTGGAAACAGAAGAAGAGAGCCTATCAGTCTAGGAGGTCCATAGCAAGATACCATTGTCCATGATGTGGCATTTGTAGATCTCCAACGACGCGTAGAGCAAAAGTAACAGCTCATATTTCGGGAAAACAGAGAGAAGGATGATCAGTGATGAGGTTGTGGACAGAAGTATTATGTTGTACGGTTCATCTTCAGGTGGAGTGGTCTGGGTTTGGCCCGACTTAGACCTGTGATGGTAACGACGAGGTATTGCATCAAATAAAAAATGGAAATTTTGAAATTAGGGCTTTGGAGATTCAGTTGCAGGAGAAAAGGTAACGACTTCAGTTTTTTCTTTTCATTTTATTGAAAAGGAAGATGCTACTGATAATAAATTGTAAACATGCGTATTAAGCGGCTTTCTAACGCTTTTTTTTTCTTTTTTTTAAATTAAGGTTAATTTATATTTCGTTTTTTGTCCTCATCTATACTAACAAGATCTGTGGTAAAGTTAAATTAACTTCATTCTCATTCAATTTTTTTTTATCAATTTAATCCTTCTTTTGTTATTGTCCATTTTTTTACTCTCGGTTAAATTTCGATTCTGGTCCTTTTTTTTGTAAGTTATATAAAAATTGACAAATTCTAATTTCGGTCTTTATACTATGCTCAATTTTCAGATTTGATCGTTATTTTTAATTTTTAATATAATTTGATATCTAACGTTTATAATGTTATTAATTAGTGAAATATTTTGTTCTAATTCAAATGCTTACGTAAATTTAAAGAATTGTTAACCTCGTTAAATTTTTGTGACGAAATATTGAGTGAGTGCTTTTTAAAAAAAACAAATTAGAATGTTACATCAACAAATTTAACGAAAGAATTTTAGTGGTGTTAACAATTGGACCTGAATTTTAAATTCAAAAACAAAACAACTCAATGTTATTATTTAAGAATATTTTAATTTTTTCCTAAAAAATTTATAGTTTTATTTGTTTATTAAATCAAATAAACAAATTACAATAAGGTTATAAGCTTTGTCATTAAATAAATTCATTTAATATAATTTGAGTAAATTATAAGTTACATTTAATTCATTTGATTGTTTTAAAATCATTTAATAGTTTCTTTGTTTGGTTAGATTAGTTTGTTTAATAGTTTGTTTCGTTATAGGTGTATTTTCAGACATTGAACTGCAAACACACTTTCCTAAAGGGGGAAATTGAAAGGGACACCCCTTTTCAATTGCCTTAAACCAAAATATATAAAAATTCCAACTTTGAAGGTGAAGAAGACGTCAAGCAAACTACAAATTATTTCACAATGGTCCTACCCTCATCTTTTATTCTTATTTATTTATTTATTTATTTAATCCTAATACTTTGAATTTATATAACAACACAAATTGTACTTATTCATAAATGAAAGGAAGCTAATCAAAGTCAGAAGATATTTTTAGAGGTGTCAAAATTAAAATCTAATTTTTAATTGGTTAAATAATTAAATTAAAATTTTATTATTTTCTAAGAAGTCAAAGTGTAATTTTATCTTTAATATTATAAAATTTTAAAATTTCTAAAAAGTTTAGATGAACAATTTTTCATTTTAAGAGGCGATTCATGCGAGCTCCTCTAAATACCCCACTGAAGCTAATGCTAAGCAAAGGTAAATTCACCATATTCTTAACGTGCAAGACAAGAAATTTGACCACATAACATATAATATTTGTCTCTACAAACAAAACAATAGAAGGAAATAGAGAGAGGGAGAGGGAGAGGGATAGGGAAAGAGGAAGAGAGAGAGAGAGATTAGGTAGGTCAATTGGGGTGCCTCGGTACAACCTAGGTGTGGCCGATTGGTCACATCAGCTGCAGACATTAGGTGGGTCAATTGGTCACGCCTAGGTTACCGAAGCATCTTTTCCTTTACTTTTTTTTCTTTTTTTTTCTAATAAGCCTTTCTTAAAAAAAAAATAAACAGTGCTGCTTGACACACCAACGACACCAATATTTTTTTTCATTTTTTCTCTCACCATGAATACCTGTATCTTCACAAGTATTTTTAGAAATACACACCAGTGTTACTTGACACAATGGAGGCACGAATAAGTAAATATTTTCTAAAAAAGTCATGATTGCTTAGTGATTGGATAAAAAGTGGGTTGGTGTCGCCAATGTATCAAGCGACACTAGGAGGCACAGTAACAAACACCCCATTTTTGTAATTAATTTATCTTCATCCCATTTTTGTATTTAATTAATTGTTTAATAATATTTTTATAAAAAAATCCTTTATTTTGTTTTTCAAAGCCATGATTATCTCTAAATACTTTTGAATACAGATTCTTTTGAAGTGTCAGTTTAGTTGGAGGCCCAATTTGATTTGCAACTTACATGTTTTAAAGGCTCAATTAAAAATTTCAAGCCCACTTTTAAAAATGGCAAGTCCATTTGGTTTAAGCCCATTTTATTTTTTATTTTGTCCAAAACCCTTTTTTAACCCATTCTTCAGGGCTCGATAGCCCAATTTGTTTTTCAATTGTGGCCATTGTTATTGAATCCTAATCATTCTTGGTCGTTGAACACTTATCAAAGCCAGACTAACTAATAAAAATCGTCACAACAGCTTCAACCTGGTAATAACATTATGAAACTTGCTCTTAAATGTTGGTCCGGCATCCAACAGTTGTTCTTCTGGCATCAGATTGAACTGCATTGCACTGGAAAATAACTGAAACCTAAGCTTTAACTGTTGGATGTTTCTAATCTCACCTAAATGCTGCAATAACCCCACTCTTGCTTCCACAAAGGAGGAATAAATTGAATACCAAATTTGTGTCCATCAAGTAAATAAACACCACAGGCAGCCATAACAAACCGATAGCCAACTTGATACTGCCACCAGGCCACTCATAATCCACATTGTTAAGACCCAACAATTGTTTGGTCGGTTTAATCATGGGTTTAATCTGCAAGAAATAACTAAATGAAAATTTCGTAGCTAAGACCAATACTCAGAACAGAGTATACTTAATATTATCAATTAGCCCTTCCCTCAATCCACGACCAACAAAACTCTTACACTAAAACCACCATGTCAACAAGTAAAATATTTTCCAATTGGTCTCATCTATAAAGTTCCTAACCCAAGGAAGAACAAATAAAGCTAATGCCAATAACTCTGGCAAGACATAAACACATGCAACTAGTAGAAAAAAGACGATCCTCTTACTAGCCTCAGCACTCCACCTTCTATCATGGTTCCTCTGCAACCAGATCCTTACATAACAAGCAGCAAAAGTTACGATCCAGCCAGAAGCAAAAATCCCTTTTAACACCATCTTAAAGCCAAGCCGACAAGTTTCTCTTGTAATATACTGCATCCCTACATCTAATATAGCCTGTACGTAACACCCCTATCCGTATCCTTCACCGGAACAAGGTTCCGGGTCATTACCAGACTTACATCAGAAATAATCATACAATTCCGAGTTATAAATTTGCGTCTAAATTAAAACTATTTGTAATTAATCATAAAGTCCCTAATACGAGCCTACGAGGCTCAAAACATGCTTTGGAAGTGGTTCGGGATGAAACTGAGAACTTTAATAATTTTTTCACTATACAAGGGTCACACACCCGTATGAATATGGGACACGCCCGTGTGGTCACACACTCCTTTGTCCCTACCCCGTGTAACTCTCTGACTTGTAACTGATGAACAAATTCAAATCACATGGCCAAGTCAAATGCCCGTGTGTTAGGTCGTGCGGTTAATTAATTTAAATCGAATTAGGTGCAGGTTTCACACGGCCAACACACACGCACGTGTTCTAGGCCGTGTGACACACACGGGTAAGTCACACGCCCGTGTCTTTGCCCGTATGCCCAATTTTGAGCATTCTGTTTCTCAAAATTAGGATGCAGAGGACACACGGCCTAACCACATGCCCATGTTACCAAGCCGTGTGTCACATACGATCTAGACACACGCCCGTATGTCTGCCTATGTGGACAAAATGAAGCCATTTCCTAGCTTCATTTCTCACCCAAATTCACCCAAAAACCTGCACATAAAACACTCAACCAATTTCAACCATTTCAAGTATTTGGCAATTCCATCATTCATCAAGGCATACCATTCCATTCATACATGGTTAAAAACTCACATTAGCTTAACTTAGGCATTTACAACATTTCATCACATGAACTTAGCATAACACATGTATATATATATATCATAATAGCTTACTAAACCATACCCAAAATGAACCATCACTAACTATTCCAATGGCTAGGTCACAAAATAACATTTCAAGCCACTATTGACCAAATTTCTCTATACATGAAATTATACCAAAATGATTTCACTAAAGATACCCAAAATGTTAAACGATAGTGTGACGATGCTCCAACGATCTTCCAACCTTCACGAGCTTTTGAGCACTATCAGGAAAAATAAAAGGAGTAAGCATTACATGCTTAGTAAGTTTGTATATAAATTAAATTTACCAATCTTGATTATTAAATCTAAACATACAATATCGTGTTTCTATCCATTTGACTAAATTTGCCTAAGCACATACATTCAATCAAACATATTAGTCACTAAAATCTTCATATAAATTAAGCAACATAGATGAGCTCATAAAAGCAATATTCTTTCAAGTCATTATCAATTCATCTCAAAGTTCTTGTGCCATGTCAAGAGTTTTATGTCTATTGAATCGTTGAATTCCAATGAATGCTCAAGTAGTACACTCGAAGTGTACGATTCAAAAATTCATCAATTTCTTATTCAGAGATACCCCTTAAGGCACTTAACCAGAAAACACTCTCTCGAGTCACATATCGCTTAACAAGATTGCCAGTCCAGGCTAAATCCTTTATATGGCGTATGCTCAAAGGCTCGATTAGGGTTACCAGTCCAGGCTAAACCCTAATCCCTAATCTTAATGCATACTCGAGAGGTATTATATTAGGATTACCCGTCCGGGCTAAATCCTTAATATGACAAGGTCATTGGGATTACTCGTCCGAGCTAAATTCCGTTCGCAACAAATGCAAGACCCTACTTGTTTCGGGAAAGCGCACACAATCATCGGAATTCAACATCCAATCGGGACTAACATCTTTATCACCATTTCAAGCTTACATTCATTTTTCATCATAGCATACAAGTAAAGAACATCAACATAAATCACATTACATGCAATACAACAATTAATTAACTTAATTACAAGCCCGATTAAGTTACATGAACTTACCTCGACACTTGTTCACGTAAAAGATTACTATTCCGAAATCTTTTCTTTTCCTCGATCTAGCCTCGAGTTTGTGTTTTTCGGATCTATATAAATGAATTTAATCATCAATTTCATACATTTCATACATAAACAGACTTAATTTACGTCCTAGGCAAAATATCATTTTGCCCCTTACTTTTCCAAAAAAAAATTTTATCCCTAGGCTCGGAAAATTAAACATGTGCAAATTACTCCCTATTCCAAGCCTAACCAAAGCTCCATTACAAATTTTAAAGCACATGTATACCTAAAATTTTATAATTTTCTTCAAATTTTACAACTTTTCATTTTAGTCCCTAATCAAGTTTTCATCAAAAATTGCCTTGTAAAAGTTGTTCAGTTATAAATAATCTTTCATTTTCTACCCTCAAACATAAAAATACAAACATATTCATCATGGGTAAAATTTTAGACTTTGTATTTCTTTCAAATTAATCCTTGAAATAGCTAAATCAAGTTACAACGATCACAAAAATATAAAAATCGTTAAAAATGGGACAAGAGTAGACTTAGAACCAAGCTTGAAAGCTTGGCCAAAACCCTAACTATGGAGACTCTTCAAATTTAGCTAAGGGGGACGAAATTGAGAAGATGGACACTTTTATTTGATTTATTTTATTTTTATTTACCAAATGACCAAAATGCCCTTAATGCAAAACCTTCAATTTTTTCCTAGCCATGTACATTTTTGTTCATTATGAAGTATAACCGTCTAATTACCATTTAAGGACCTCCAATTTAAGGTTTCATAACAATTAGACACCTTTAACTTATAGAATTCAAGTTTTGCACCTATTGCAATTTAGTCCTTCTAATCAAATTGGACACTCAATTGATAAAATTTCTTAACGAAATTTTCACACAATTATTCTATCATATTGTAAACCTTAAGGAAATAATAAAATAAATATTTTTACTTCATATTTGTGGTCCCGAGCCCACTATTCTGATTTCACTAAAAAATGAGCTATTACAATTCTCCCCCTTTAGAGATTTTCGTCCTCGAAAATCTTACCAGTAAAAGTATTCGAGTATTGCTTTCTCATAGTATCCTCCGGTTCCCAAATAGCTTCCTCTTTACCATGTCTTTGCCAAATAAATTTTACCAAGGCTACCTTTTTTATTTCTTAACTCTTTTGTTTCCCCAGCTAAGATTTTGATTGGTTCCTCACCATATGTCATATCAGGCTGGATCTTTACCTCTAACGGAGAGATAACATGTGAAGGATAGATTGATAGTGCCGTAACATAGATACATGAAAAACATTATGAATCCGTTCGAGCTCTAGTGGTAAAGCTAACTGATATGCAACTGGTCCAATTTTTCTATAATTTCATAGGGCCCAATGAACCGTGGACTCAATTTCCCTTTATGACCGAATCAGAGTACTTTCTTCAAAGGTGACACTTTCAAGAATACCTTGTCACCAACATAAAATTCTATTTCTTTTCTTTTTAGATCAGTATAAGGCTTTTGTCGATCAGAGGCTACTTTCAGGCTGGCTCGAATTACCTTCACTTTTTCTTCGGTCTCTCGGACCAAGTCAACTCTATGTAGTTTTTTCTCACTGAAATTTGTCCAGTATAATAGAGTTCTCCATTTGCGACCATAAAAGGCTTCAGACGGTGCCATTTTAATACTAGACTAATAACTGTTATTGAAAGCAAATTCAACTAGAGGCAAATACCTTTCCCAATTACCTTCAAACTCAAGTACACAACACCGAAGCATATCTTCCAAGATCTGTATTACCCGTTCAGATTGACCATCTGTTTAGGGGTGAAATGCAGTGCTAAAATGTAACTGAATACCCAGAGCTTTTTACAAGTTGCTCCAGAATCGAGATGTAAACCGAGGACCTCTTTCTGAGATAATGGAACAGGCACTCCATGCAATCTGACTATCTCTGAAAATATAACTCAGTCAATCTATCCAAGAAAAAATCCATACGTACCAAGATAAAATGTGCAGACTTTGTCAACCAATCAACAATTACCCTAATGGCATCTTTCTTCTTTGGAGACAAGGGCAATCCCGTTACAAAGTCCATAGTAATTCTTTCCCATTTCCATTCCAATACCGTAACCGACTGCAATAGTCCAGAAGGCAACTGATCTTCAGCTTTTACTTGTTGACATATCAAGCATTTATATATCCCGGCCACCAGTACATCTTTTTCAGATCATTATATATTTTATTACTTCCAGGATAAATAGGCATGCTACTGTTATGAGCTTTATTCAAGATCTTCTGTACTAGTTCTAAATCTTTCGGTACACATACTCTACCTCTGAATGAAAAACAACCATCAGCCCCAATCTGAAATTCTGAGTCAGGAGTCGATTCGCTTTGTACCCGTCTTGCTTGTAACTTACTATCATTTTTCTAAACTTCAGAGATCTATTGCAAAAACATTGGTCTAGCTTTTAACTTAGCTATGAGTGAACCATCATCAGACAATGATAATCGAGTATTCATTGCTCGCAAAGTATGCAAGGATTTTCTGCTCAAGGCATCTGCCACTACATTGACCTTTCCCGAATAGTAGTCAATAACAAGATCATAATATTTCAATAACTCAAGCCATCTTTGTTGTCTCAAATTCAAATCTTTCTGTGACATCAAATATTTCAGACTTTTATGATCAATGAATATGTGACATTTTTCACCAAACAAGTAATGCCGCTAAGTTTTCAAAGCAAATATTATGGTTGCCAATTCAATATCATATGTCGGGTAGTTCTTTTCATGTGGTTTTAGTTGTCATGAGGCAGAAGCTACCACTTTACCATATTGCATCAAAACACAACCTAAACTATGTAATGACGCAACACTGTAAACTGTAAATTCCTTACACGATTCTGGCTGAACTAACACTAGAGCTTATATTAACAAATCTTTTAATCTACCAAAATTATGCTGGCATTTATCAGTCCACTCAAATTTCACATCTCTCTGCAACAATCGGGTCATCGGAGAAGCTATCATCGAAAAAAATTTTACAAATCTCTGATAATAACTAGCTAGTCCCATTAAACTTCGGACATCAGACAAATTCTTTGGTGGCTTCCAGTTAACAATGGCTGAAATTTCTAAAAAAGTTTAAATGAACAATTTTTCATTTTAAGGGGCGAGTCCTGCGAGCTTCTCTAAATACCCCACTGAAGCTAATGTTAAGCAAAGGTAAATTCATCGTATTCTTAACGAGCAAGACAAGCAATTTGACCATATAACATATAATATTTGTCTCTACAAACAAAACAAAAAAAAAAAGAAAATAGAGAGAGTGAGAGGGAGAGAGGGAGAGAGAGATAGATTAGGTAGGTCAATTGGGCTACTTCGGCATAACCGAGGCATGACCAATTGGTCAAATCAGCAACAGACATTAGGTAGGTCAATTGGTCACGCCTAGGTTACCCAAGTATCTTTTCTTTTTCTTTTTCTGTTTCTAATTGGCCTTACTTAAAACAAAAATAAGCAGTGTTGTGTGATACACCAATGACACCAATATTTTTTTTTCATTTTTTCTCTCACTGTGTATACCTGTATCTTCACAAGTATTTTTAGAAATACACTCTAGTGTTACTTGACACAATGGAGGCACTAATAAATAAATATTTTTTAAAAACGTCATGATTGCTTAGTGATTGGATAAAAAGTGGTTTGGTGCCGCCAATATATCAAGTGACACCAGGAGGTACAGTAACAAACACCCCATTTTCGTAATTAATTTATCTTCATCCTATTTTTGTATTTAATTAATTTTTTAATAATATTTTATAAAAAATCATTTATTTTATTTTTCAAAGCCATGATTATCTCTAAATACTTTTGAATTCAAATTCTTTTGAAGTGTCAGTTTAGTTGTTGCCCAATTTGATTTGCAACTTACATGTTTTAAAAGATCAATTCAAAATTTCAGCCCCATTCTTTAAAAAATGCCGAGTCCATTTGGTTTAAGCCTATTTAGTTTTTTATTTTGTCTAAAACCTTTTTTTAGCCCATTCTTTAGGGCTCGATAGCCCAACTTGTTTTTCAATTGTGACCATGGTTTTTGAATCCTAGTCTTTCTTGGCCGTTGAACACTGATGGAAGCCAGTGTGACGAACAAAAATCATCACAACAATAAAAAACGAATGATAATATTTGTTTTACACAATAACAGATCAAAAGCTAGATTTGTTGACTAATAAAATACATCATTTGTGATTGAACAACCTTAAGGAACTGTATAGAACCTACAAAAAAAGAAAGGAGGTCAATCAAAAATTAATATATGAAAAACACCAAAAAAAATAGAGAAAGATCAGATTTAAAAAATACCAATTAAAATAGGAGAAAGATCAGCATCGAAGGTGGCGACTTTTCTTTCTGATATCTTCTTTCTTTTACTTTCCTTACTGGTTGCATGCATGTATGAATAATAAGGGGGAAAAGCCCCGAGCGAGGGTGCTTGAGGACCCTGTTAGACCCAAAGCTGTCTAGCAATATTTGTTTAATGGCTTGATCAGTACACGAGACAACTTTGACATTTTTATATGTTAACCTTTTGTATGTGAGCCTTATTGGACGTTATTTTAATAAGCAAATGGGCCTCTTGGAATCGAAACTGTGTTTATTTTGAAGAATTTAAGTGTATTGAAGAAGTTTTTTCGACTTGGGTTTTTGCTGAGAAATTTTCTCAATTTCAAAGTCGCATTTCATGCATGATTTTAGGGAGATTAACTTTACTTTATCTTGAGATATGATTGGAGGCTATTTATTCTGATTATTATATTGAATAATAAGAGTTTATATTGGACAAAGATGGTCGAATAGGTAATCATATTAAGGCTATAAATAGGCAACCAATTCGCATGGAAGATGCATCGACTTAAGGGAGTCATGTTGTAACAGCCCATTTTCAGTAAAATCGGAATAGTGATTTCGGGACCACAAATTCGAGCCGAAAATAAAATTTATTTTAATTTTATAGCATGATTTTTATTATGATAGAGATGTCATGTAAAAATTCTTATAAGAAAATTTTATCGATTATGTGCTTAATTACGAGAAGAACCAAATTGAATAAAATGCAAAAGTTAAATTCTAGTAGCAAAAAGGATTAAATAGCTATAGAATTCAAAATTAGAGGTCCTTATATGATAATTAGACTATTAATCAAAAGTTAGTAGATATTTTTGATGATTCATCCATGGAAAAATAAGAAAAAAGCAAGGACTAAATTGAAAATAGAAAAATTAAAAGATGATAAATAATTAAAAGAAATTAACATTTTATTATATGTCATCTTCTTCCCCAAAATACATAGAAACCCTAGGAAAGAGAAAAAAATCTTTCTTGGCTTAATTGGGTAAGTTTTATTGTCACATTATAATAATTTTGATATTTTTGAAACTGGGATAGTCTAATCTATCTATTTGAGGATTAATTTATAAAGTTATCAAAGTATAGAAGTCATGTCATGGATGAATATGCTGAAAATTAGAAATTTATGGCAGAAAATGAAAGTTATTGATAGATAAACAACTTTTACAAAGTGATTTTTGATGAAAACATTATTTAGGGACTAATTCATAAAGTTGTAAAAATTGAAGAAAAATTCTAAAATTTATAGAATATATGTGTTGTAAATTGTATATTGAAATTTCGATTAGGCTTGGAATAAGGATTAAATTGCATAAATTTCATTTTCTGAGCCTAGGGACGAGATTGAAATTTATGAAAAGTTTAGGGGCATGATCGCGAGGTTTCGTAATAGGTTTTAAATATTTATAATTACTCGTTCTTGGACTAACTATTATCGCGATGTAGGCAAGTGTACCTATCGAACAGTAGTATAGTTTTAGCAAGACCAGATTGTCGAACCCAAAGGAACTAAAAGTACTAGTAATGACTGTCTTTTTATTATCTGGCCTAAGAATAAAGAGGTTTTGTTTTAATTAACTAATTATCTAAACTAAGAACTCACAGAGAAAAGAATTGGGGAATTGCTTTTGGGAAAATCGATTGAATGAAGACAATACCTAAGGAAAAATCCACCTAGACTTTACTTGTTATTCTGGCTCCGAATCGGACGATTTATTCATTCAACTTGTTCCGTAGAGATCCCTAAGTTATGTTATTATCCCTATTCAAGACTAATAACGTCTAATCCCTAGATTGAATAACCGAGACTTTTCTTTAATTAACACTCTAGGGTTGCATTAACTCGATCTATAGATCCCCTTATTAGGTTTCACCCTAATCCGGCAAAATCTTGTCACCCTATTTCTAGGCGCGCAATCAACTCCGCTTAATTATGACAAAAGAACTCTTAGACAGGGCCTATTCCTCCTCTAAATAAGAGCATGTCTTGAATCAGTATCCTGGGATATCAAAACAAGAATTAAGAACACATAATTAAGAACAAGTTAAAGATTTATCATATGATTCAGAAAATGATAACAAGATTCGTCTTAAGTTTCATTCCCCTTAGGTATTTAAGGGTTTTAGTTCATAACTAAATAAGAAAACATCTCAGAAGAATAAAGAATACAAAACATAAAGAAAACCCAAAACTCCTGAAGGGAAATTTAGGAGAGATCTTCAGTCTTGATGATGAATCCAGCTTCCTTGGAGTAATTCCTTACCCCCTATTCTCCGTCTCCCTTTTCTCCTCTTCTAGGGTGTATTTATAGGCTTTAGAATGCCTATGAGCCCTCAAAAGTGGCCTTTTCCGAATTGGACTCAACTTGGGCTCGGCAGGGACACGCCCGTGTGCGATTACTTCAGGCCATGTTCGAGCCTGCCAAATTGACACAGCCGTGTGGTCTGCCCGTATGAGGAGGTCCAGGCCGTGTTGATCTCGTACTTTGACCCATTTTCTCTGTTTTTGGCCCGTTTCTCGTTCATTTCGCTCTCTTATTCTCTCTTAAGTATAAAACATGAAATTAAAGCATTAGGCGCATCGAATTCACCAATTCTAGTGAGAAATCATCCATAAAATGCATTAAACATGGGGTCAAAATATGTATAATTTACGGTTTATCAGGGCAAAATGGTAATTTTACCGAGGATGTAAATTGAGTCCAAATAAATAATGAATGTGATAAATTGATGATTAAATTCATTTATATAGACCCGGATAACACAATTCGAGGCTAGATCATAGAAAAGAAAAAGTTTCGAATTAGTAGATTTATATACGCGAACAAGTGTCGAGGTAAGTTCGTGTAACTTGATTGAGCATGTAAATATGTTGAATTGAATGTTGTATTTGTATAGAATGTGACTTATATTTATTTAAATTGCTTGGATGTTATAATAAAGAAATGAATACATACTTGAAACGATTTAAAAGGGTTAAGTTCCGTTTGAATATTAGATTTCGATGAATAAATGTGATTTCCCTTATTGAATGAGGTCCTGAATTTGTTGCTGACGGGATTTAGCTCGGACAAGTAATCCTATTGACCTCATTACAGATAGGATTTAGCCCGGACGGGTAATTTTGATATAAACCCTCTCGAGCATATGTTACAAATAGGATTTAGCCTAGACTAGTAATCCTAATTGAGCTCTTCTGAGCATATGTTATAGAAAGGATTTAGCCCAGACTGGTAATCCTGTTTTATGATATGTGGCTCGAAAGTGTGCTATCTAATTGAGTGCCCAAATAAGTACTCTTGAATATGAATTGACGGGTTATTGAATTGTACACATTGAGTCTACTACCAGAGTATCCATTAGAATTTTAATGATTCAACAGATAAAATACTTAACATGATATGAAAGTTATGAGATGAAATGAATAATGTTTTGAAAGAATATAGCATAATGAGCTCATTTATGTTTACTTAATGTATATGAGAATTATGTGATTAACACGTTTGATTGAATGCATGTGTTTAGGTAATATGCCAAGTTGATGGAAAAACATGTATTGTATGCTTAGATTTAATAAATGAGATTGGTAAGTTTAATTCCTGTTATACGAACTTACTGAGCATATAATGCTTAGTAGGTTTTATTTTCTCTGTTTTATAGTGCTCGGTAGCTCGCGAAGGTTGGTGATCGGTTGGAGCATCATCACACTATCCACAAGCTTATTTTGGTATAATGGCATGTATAGGTTAACTTGGCCATTGTTGGCTTAAAAATGATGTTTGTAACCTAGCCATTAGAATGGCTAAAAATGGTTTGTTTTGGTATGTTGATAAAGTTATACTATGATAACTACTTATATTTTAAGTATGGTTGATTAAATTATATTTACCTATATAGACTTAAAACAAGGTAAGATTTTAAACATGTATGGATGCAATGTTATATCATATTAGATGTTAGAAATTGCTTAAAATCAATGCTTGGATTGGTTGGTATTTTAATGAAAGTTTTGGTGCAAGATAATGGTAAAACTTTGGGTAAGAAATGAAGCTAGAAATGCCTTTATTTTGTCCACACAGGTAGACACACGGGCGTGTGTCTAGACCGTGTGTGACACACGGCCTGGTACATGGGTGTGTGATTAGGCCGTGTGTCCCTGCATCTTAAATTCAAGAAACAAAATGCTCAGAATTGAGCACACGGGCAGAGACACGGGCATGTGTCTCAACCTTATATGCTACATGGCCTGGAACACGGGCTTGTGTCTTAGCTGTATGAAACCTACACCTAATTTTGAAATTTTAACTAACCACATAGCCTGCAACACAGGCGTGTCTTAGGGTCACATACGCGTGTCCCTTGGACCACACGGGCGTGTGAGCCCTATATCTTGGAAAATTTTTAAAATTTTAGGAAAAATTTATAAAGCCTCCGATTAAGTCCCAACTCAATTCTAACACTCATATTGGGCCTTGAATAATCTCAAAAAATGATTAGTAATTGACATGAATTATCTATAAATTTTCTGTAAACTCCGGTAATGCTCTGTAATCCTGTTCCGGCGACAAATACAGGTTAGGGGTGTTATAAATGTGTTGATTTGATTATCTTTGTTAATTTTCCTTGTATTTTTTACACTTTATTAGTAGACTTTTTTGTGAGAGATTGAATCTTTATATACAAGGCTTTGGGTGGGTGGTTGTAACAAGTTAAGATTAGCTACTGGAGCTTCAATTACTTTTTTGTGTAATGGTAGATTAGACTTTAACCAGTAGGTGGTAGAAGTAATTGAGATTAGCTATTGGAGCTTCAAGTTGGCACGAGTGCTAGATTTTTGGTATGGCATGTTAGTTGCTAACCAGCCTAGCGAGATGGGTGCTGCTTATGGTAGGAAATGTTAGTTGTTAACTATGAAAAGAACCTTGAACTCACGTGAACACACATGGGTTCGAAATGATAAGAAATATGATATTTGTTCTAAAATAAGAATAAGGATTCAAGGTTTGACCCAATGAAGGATAAGAAAAGAGTAAGCAAATATGACTATGTATATGTTGTATGATATGTATATTTTCAGATAGAAAAGAAAGGCTAAATGTTAAGTAGTAAGTTTTGATCCATGTTTGTTGGGTTGAAAAAGTAGCGTAATTATTAAGTGTTGGTGACTAGCATATAAAATCCGCCTTAATGGAAACAAGATTTTGAAGGTTGATATGAATTAGCCTGATGAGATGTTTGAGACGCAAAAAGGTATGTGTTAAAAAAGATTGTGTTTAATGAGGAAAATATCAACTCTATTAAGTTTAAAGTTCTTTGTGGATATAAGGAAGAATGTATATGCCTGATGTTAGAGTCCGCCTGGCAATGCTATCTGCTATGGTTAAGTATCTGCCATTTGTTGAGAGTATGCACCCAAATGTCTTTGTGTATAGGGTATTAATTTATTAGTTAAGTGTATATATATGTAGTTGTGATATTATCCTCGCTTTTGTAATTCATCTAAAGGATTGAGTCTCTTTTTTTTTTTTTTTGGAACTCATTAAGTTCTTATGAACATATTCCTCTTTTTCTTTTCCCCATTTCAGGTGGAACTTCATCATAGTCTTATAGAAAGGACTCAACTAGAAAGAGCGACTGCTACAGTGAGCTTTGCCTATGTTAGTTTTGTAACATACATATGGTCTTTGAAGGTGAGTGTATTTCTGTTTTGAATCTGAATCTATAATAAGGTACCTTTTGTTTAGCTACAGTTTTATTAGAATGTTACCAATTAAAGGATTGGATGAATTTTATTAATTGTGTTTTTGTGAAGTGTTTTTTGCTTGTATACGCCAAACTATTTATAAACTACTACTAGTAATATTGTATTTTCAAAAGAAAGATTTTCAACTGAAAGTTTTAAATCATTTGCGTATACATTACAACGTATATCAATTTGGTTACTTGTGTTTTCGAAATTTATTTTCTGAGTTAACACTCAATTCAATTTTTGTGCTTTGAAACTAAGTCTAAGTCTGCTTTTTATGTAACGCCTCAGTCAACCTTTGAGAATTGGGGTGTCACAAATTCCATCAAAGTCATGTCAATTTTACCATAATAAAATCTATTAGTAAATAAATTTCACTATCCTATTAACTACAATGACTTAAATAATTTAATTTCTATTTTGAACTCAATTGTTTAATTACAATCAATCAAATAATTCAAAGAAATTAAATCAATTTCTCAGTCATTTTTTATTCCTTCCAAGAAAATGCATTCATTGTGCATAGTAATTTATGCAATCTATTTCTCTTTGTCATTTACATTTATTTATCATATCGATTTTAATTTGTAATCCTAACAAAGCGTGTTAAACTAGCAAAAGGACCGATATGATATATATAATTAGGGGTTAAATAATTTTTAATTAAATTTCGACTCTTCATTTATTAATCACAACATTATTTAATCATAGAGTTGATCCACTAAAAATACCATGACTAATCTCCCTATTATATACCATTACGAGAACAACTTATATTTATGTTTTATCCAATAATCTTGTCATTAATGTGTTACCTTCATACAATATCCTTAATCATTTTGAATTAAATCTATTTACCTAATATGTTAATAATTATCTCATGAACACCACTGCATCTTCCATGATGAAAAAGATTACTACTAATAAATAGTAATACCAAACTTTGGTTCTAGACGAATGATCCGTGACCACGTTCCTTTTTCATAATCCATGCAATGCTAGTGAAAAGACAACATTTACTCTTTAATCAAACTATGATTTCACTATTGTAAGCGAAGTCATGTCATACATAAATCATATTCCTAACATAACAATTTTCGACTTTGATACTAACTAAGCACAAGCTTTTAATATATCAAAATATGAATCACGTGATAAGCCATACGATGAATATCACAAGTGAATAAGCCCATAAATAAATCCAAGATAATTTCAACTTGAGTCATTTTTTATATATTATCAATCCAGACATTTACACCTATGTCTCTATCTTTTTTTAAAGTCGTCTGCTCCAATCTCCAAGAAAAAACATCCGAGGCAAAGTAATATTCCTTTGAATTAATCGTTCATTTTGAGTCCTCAAGACTACAGGCAAATTTAAGTACTTATCTTTTTGTATCATAATCCATCCTAATGATGCAACTCAGTTCATTTAACTGTGAAATTTTATTTAACTAATCTTCCTTGAGTAAAACCTACAAGTAAAATGACACTTTATTGAGAAGATGTTATTGAAAATCAGGTTTGATGTGGGCTGGGTAAATCTGGTAACCATTGCATGTCGTCTCTTATTTGGTTTTGCCGAATAGAGAGAGCACTGAGGCCTTTAAACCAACTAAATGTCTAAGGGAAGGCACCCTTTGAGCACAACAAGAAGGGTCGTTGACTAGAACAAGGTTTTGCCGACAATGGCCTAGTCTCACCCACTTTTTACTCATGGAGGCTACCAGTTTGCTACGGAAGTTGTGAAAAGGATCATTGCAGGGTATGAGGCATGGTCTGACCAAAAGGTTAACTTTGAGAGATCTTTAATTTATTACCGTTCGAATGTCTTGTTTCATGACAAGGATATGATTTCTCTAGCATTTGGGATTCATATAACGTCAAGCCCTAAAAAATGAGGTGTTTCAAGGACTAAAAGATCAAATGAGGGATCAAATTAACAATTGGAGTTCATGTTTCCTTTCTCAAGGAGGTAAAATTGTTTTTATCAAGTCAGTTTTGCAGGCTTTGCCTTCTGCTATGTTATGTTTTTTATTGCTCAGTTCTTTATGTAAAAAGTTGGAGATGAAAAGGGGGATTCATTGGTACATGTGGGGTAATCTTTGCGATTCCAGAACTAAAAGAGATCTCATGATTTAGTTAAGTTTAAGCAAGGGTGGCGCATCATTACTAATCCTACTTCTTTGGTTGCGAGATTGCTTAAAGCAAAGTATTTTCCCACTGGGAACTTTTTGCAATCTAGGCTTGCCCTTCCCTCAATTGGAGGGGAATATGGTGTGCACGCAGAGAAGGATTGGTTTCGAACAAGGTATTTTAATTTGGGACGATGCTTGACTACCGGGTGAAGGAACTGGAAAAATTCAATCACCACGAATCAGCAATGAAGTTTACTAGGTTGCACATTTAATTGACAGCAATACTAAGGAATGGAAACAAGATATATCGGTTACCTTGTTTGATGCTGTTGACTGTGACTGGATCAAGTGCACTCTACTGCTGCACTCTGACCAGAAGGACATGACTTTTTGTGGCCGAGACAAAATAGGGGACTATACAGTACACAATGGATATCAGATGTTACAATCAGGGAAACAAGCTCCAAATTCCACAACTTGCTCCCTAGTACTATCAATTTTTACAAAAAGCTTTGGAAACTTACGGTCCTAGATAAGATTAAAATTACAAGTAGGAAATTTTTCTTGAATTTCACTCCTATACTATCCAACCTACGTGCTATGAGAGTTGTTGCCTCGAATATATGTCCAAGATGTTAATGTTGAGACAGTCCAACATGTTGTGCGAGACTGTTTTTGCCAGAAACGTTCAGTCCAACATGTTGTGCGAGACTGTTTTTGCCAGAAACGTTCGTGGTTCGCTTGGGATTACTTGGCCAGCAGCTCATGCAAATTAGAGTATGATGGAGTGGATAGAATTACTCTTTGAACGATATGCTGAACTGAAATGCAATCAGGGGCGAAGCCAGAAAAAAATTTGAGGGCCGAAGGAAATTTTAATTTTTTATAGTCTATATATTTATAATTTTTAAAGGATTAAATTGAATTTTTATAATTTTAAGGGGCCAAAGTGCAATTTTATTTTTACTAATTTAAAATTTTAAAAAAATTTAAAGGGCCTAAATGAAAATTTCCCATTTTAGGGGGGGCCGGGGCCATGCCTGCCCCCCCCCCCCCTGGTTTCGCCCCTGAATGCAATACGATTATTGTAGCGATTTTGGGAATTTGGTATGCCAGGAATATATTAGATCATGAGGGTATAAAGCAAAAGGAACATGACATTATTACGTTTTTACGGAGGCATTTACAAGAACTGGAAACGCTCCATCTCCCTTCTAATGCTAGTCCAGGTGAAATCTATGAACAATGGAAGGCACCCGGATTCAATTTTGCTTCTAGATAATCTCAAGTACGGGAGTGGTTATTAGGGATAATGATGGTATGGTGATGGGTTCGTGTGCTAGGAAGAACGAAAACATCTAGCTAGTGTTCAAGCTCTCGGTTTCGCTTTGGTGACGGGTTTTTAGAGGATTATGTTGGAAGGCGATGCAACAACTAATGTAAAGCCTCATATCAACAAAGGAAGAACGATCAACTATAAGTTCTACGTGGCAAACGAGGTGGCTCACCAATTGACAAGTGTTTGGTTGAACAGTAAAGGCACTCAATTTTGGGTTGAAGAAGTACCTTTCAGTGTTTGGGCCGCCATTGAAGGTGATCCTGCCTTTATTCTTTCTGTTGATCTTGTGGTCTAGATTTGGTTGGTTGATGCTTTGTGATGAAAGTTGACGAAAAATCGACATTCCATAGCATGTTGTCCTTAGGTAAAGAAGAGAGAAGGGAGTGGAAGAAGGGTGATGTCCTTTTCTTGTATATGCTCCTTTATTTATTTGCTTCCCAATGCATGATAGCTGTATAGGCTGTCGGGTTTGCCTTGATTATTTCTAGAGACGTTATACGTGTCATTAATTGAAGCTATCCATGTAGATTTCAAGTATATATACCAATTATTTAAAATTTCACAAAATTATACAAAATTCAATAATATAAAAATTAAAATTTTAGCTAAATTCTAGAAAATTAAATAAAATAAAAATTTATTTAAAAATTAATAAGTATATTGAAAATGTAAATTTATAAATAAATAAATAAAATCAAAAGTTACAGACTATCAACCTCGACAAATTTCGCCTGTAAGGCAACATTGATCCACGATCATTAATGCTAGTCACAGTCTATATTTTTTTTTTAATTATATATATATGTTTAGTTTTTGTTAAATTTGTTTTTAAAATTGTTTGAACTTTTTATTATTTTGTAAAATTTTAAATAATTTTTAAAGAACTCACTATTTAATAATTAACTTAAAAGAGTGAATCTCAACTTCCACCTGGCATCTCTGGTAAATTCCATTTTTTATCCACACAACAGATTGTTTCAAGGGAAATAAAGCTTGGACTGACAAATATAGCAGTTGATCTATCAAACTGACAGCCGGCTTTAAGACAAAGTTTGCGGTGAAAGGGTTACTAGAATTCGAGTGTGAAATCCAAGAGCATCACCACGAGTACTAGGATACAACAGGGTCACATACAATTTCTAGCAGGAGGTAACATACAAATACTCATATCCCTCCCAACATATACATTAGAAAAACCCACCTTTTTTATTCAAGTACCATTCAAGGTCGATTCAACCAAGCAGTGGCATTTACCATCCCCCTCTCTGAGTACCACCAGAGGATTGCACATTCAGCCTATCCAGCACGGCATTAAAATCCACCGCCTGCCCACTCTCCTCCATCCTCTGAATCACACTCGCAATATGGTCACCCCTGAATCCCATGCTCACTAATTTCTCAATCAGATCACTGTAAGGATGGTTGCGAACATACTGGGAATGGCTACTGTTCCTCATCATAACATTAGGGCTAGGGCCAGGTTGAGGAGTCTGAAGAGAGACATTGGCAGGGGGATACCCACCCTGTGAGAAGTGAGGCTGTTGGGGTGGGTGATGTGCTCTACCCCCTTCGCTATCATACATCATGTATGCACTTCCTGGAGGAAGGGGGGGATGGGAGACAGGCGCCTGATACCCATCCCTTGGTTGTGCTTCAAAAGTGCCCTTGATTGGCTGGGGAGCTGTTCTGCCAGGCACTCTGTACCCATAAGGAATGGTATCGACACGACTAGACAGAGGTGGAGGAACTCCAGAATATGGAACCTGCATGGGGGTGCTGTGTGCTAATGCCTCTGGAGGAGATGGGTTTGATGATTGTGTAGGAGGGTAGGGAGGGTAAGCTAGTGTTGATGGAGGCCTCATCTGTGTTTGCATCGATGATTGCTGCTGCTGTTGTACTTGCTGTGGTACTTGTTGTGGCCACTGCTGCTGATACTGAGGGAATGATTGGACAGGTGGTACCTGATGGCTCTGTCTAGGCTGTGGTGGCATCCTAGAGACATCTTGTATGTGAGGAGCTTGGTATTGCGGATCAGGAGGTAAATATTGACTCTGAGTGTGTGGAGTTGGTGCTGGGGCTGGTAGTGAAGGCGGGGCAGGGGTAGGAGTCGGGGCTGGGACATGGACTGGAGCAGGAGCATGGGGGTTGGATAACTGGTTTGAAGGTATATAATAGGATTGTTGTGTCAAGTTCTGAGGTGGGGCTTGAGAGTGTGGTACCACAGGCTGCTGTGGTGGTGCAACTTGATGAGGCAGGGCAAGAGCTAATTGCTGGTTTTGCATCTCGGATGTGTGGTCAGTCTTTTTAGAATCAGAGGCAGGTGGTGATGCTCTCTCCTCAGTGGATTGTGAATGGCTGGAAGAAGAAGACTCCTTTTGCGCAAGTTGTAATTTAGCCAACTCCTTTTGAGTCTCAGCTAGCTCCTGCTTATCTCTCAGTATCTGCACAGACCTGTGGACCTACAATGTGCATTGAATACTAAGTTACAAGAATGGAATGGTTCCAATACATGATGACCTATGCATTACTCAGCAAGAGAAGAAGAAAAAGTAACTTGATTCTCTAATGCACAGTCTTTCTTTAATATGCCATGAAAATAGATCAAGAAAGTAATTTCAGAGTGGCTTCTCTCCAGGGTATTCAACCATGAAAACTCTGAAAGCATGCAGAATAAACCTGAATCCGAGCCTAATATCTATATTTTATACCCACAGAAAATTAAAAATATGATCAAATTGTAATGCCAAGAGCAGAAACTAAAGTTATCCCTTGAATATAACAGCAGGACCACAATAAACTACCAGATCTTTTCTGATCCATATTTAAGGTACTTCTCTTGCATGCTGCTGCATTTTAGATACTAGATTGAGAAATAGATGTTTGCTGAAAAGTCAAATAAGGAACATAAAAGCATCTCAAGGCTTCAAAGAGTAAAAACTAATAATGTCAGGTACAAAAGTTGTGTACCTTATAGCCAACAGATTGGTGAAATCCATCTTATAATAAAAACATAACAATGTTCCCAGGATACTCACCTCTTGGAGATGTTTCTCAATAGATTTAAGCTTTGAATCTGCATCTTCATTATCACGAATTAAATCAGATCGCATTTCTCCAATCGATTTATCAAGATTGTAGCAATATAACTCCAACTGTGACAGTCGTGAACTTATTCCCTCAAGAAAGCGCATGAGGTTGTCCGCATATTTTTTCATGGTTTTTTCAACAGTAGCAGTCACATCTGAGTACAACGAATCATCTGGTTGACTGTATGCATTAGCTGGAAATATTGACCGTGCCACTCTGCCTTTGTGAAAATCCTGTAGAGTTCAGTGCAACAACATGATTAAAAATTTACTCTTGAAATGGTAAGCATCAGTACATACCACTAGTTTGGCAACACAGTGATCAAAGATGATGAATAAGTTTAGCTCAATTTTCCCTAGAACAGTCAGGATATGTAACATAACCCCAAAGACAATATAGTAACATGATGAAGAGAAACATCCAAGGCTCTAAATATGAGAACTTTTTGCGTCTGAACTTTAGTTTGTGGAACTCCCATGAAACTGCATCTGCATGTGACCTGTCCCAGATTTAGTCATTGTTTCTCTAGGGAACTACAATGACAAATGCTTAGGACCAAGAACTACATGTCACCTTTCTAGGTTTGGTCATTTTTTGTCTAGGCAAATGCTTATGATCAAGGATTGAAATGCAATAAAGATATATACTATGGGCAATAAAAACACAAAATAATGGACTTAAGCTCCCTCTCCACCGACAGCTACAAAACACACATATCCATTGCTGATTTTTCATGAATGTAGCATGTGATTAAGGTTTTATTTGAATAAAAAAAAACTCAAAAAAAAAAAATGCTACACATATACCACAAAATGTGATATAACTTATAATATACATCACTAAGTACAATAAAGTTTTTCTCCACTCCATTGAAGACTGAACTTCAGGTGTTACTCCCTGCAATAGGGAAACAATTTGTAATTTTTTTTATAGAAAGGGTGTAAGCAATGCAAAAGAACCACTAATTTATTGTCCTCTTAAAAAAGGGCTCCAGCGATATATATCTATACGCACATATAATTTATTATCAAATGACCAAAAAAACCCACAAAAAATAAAAAAGAGAAAGAAAATAGCTCCAGCCATAGAAGGGGAAAAATTAGAGAATATGGAAGTTCACATCTATACACTCAAATCTTCCTTTTGGTTACAATTATTTTCAATACAAGCCTATACGTTTTCTCATACTTACACCTCAAATCAAGATAAGATGTTCTAATCTGTGCTATTTCAAAGTCAACTATCGATCAAACAGTTAACCAAATTTTAAAAAAATGTCACAAAACGAAGCATTTTTACATTGTTAAGCCTTTCTCTTTTTCAAAATCAACCCTGTCGATAAAACCCTAATCAGATCAAAACCCCCTCCCAAAAAAAAAAAAAGAAAACCCTACAAATTAAAAAAAAAATAGCAACAATATATACCGTGGAAGAGCTGGTGGTCGTGGTACCGAGTGCAGCTTCGGCGTGGCTACCATTTGACGATTCCTGGTTCCCGTAGTCCTCATACGAGCAAAGAATATCATCGGACCCAAAATCGAACCCTTTGGAACCACTCGAGTTGCCCCGACCCGATAACCCAGATGCCATATTCTCCTGAAAAAGAAAAACTGAAAACTTTCCACAGATCGAAACAGTAAAATTAGTGTTTCTCGGAAGAGGGAAATAAAATCAAGATTTTTGCACCCTTTATTTATACCCCGTAAACAGAAAAGGAAAGAAAAAAGAAGAAAACAAAGATTGGGATTGAAGCTTGAACTAACTTGTCTAGAAAGGAAAGAAAAAGGAAGGAAATTTCTTTGAAGGATGAGTTGAATTTGATGTAAAGGGTGGAAGAGTTGAGAAAACGTTTTAAAAATGGGTGATTTTGGGCTTTGATAAAAGGTGGAGGATGATGATATGATCCTTCCTTTTGTTTCCACATTTATTATTTGGATCTCGCGCCTTTCAACACGCGTATATAAATATATTACCTAAACCATAATTATTTTATAATATATTAGTAAATTGTTGAAACACGAATGATATCCAAATATATGATTACCCCTTTTTGTTTTCTTTTACTATTGTCAACAGTCATTCGTATCTCATATTATCTTTTGGAATTGTCTTATATGATGATGCTTCATTAGCTATTTGTTTTTTATTTTTTCTATTTATTTCTCATATTATAAATTAATTTTTTTCTTTCTAGTCTTGCTTCCTACTCCAACGACTATTACTCACCAAACGAATTAAGAATTTCATGTATATATATATATATATATATATATATATTATTGAGACAAAAACAAAAAGGAGAAAATGACAGATTAGATGGTGAAGAAAATGTGATCATGTAAAGAGTCGATTTTACATAGGCAGTTCAACAGAGTTTTGGCATAAAGATATGGTTCTGCCTCTAATGATGATGGAGGAATATATATGCAAGGATAGTCACAACTACTTTTAAAATTTGTTATTTGATAGAGGGCAAGATAATCTTTTAGTAAAACAACAATTAGATTGATGAATCTTGTGATCATATAAAGATTAGACTTGAATAGATTTGATAAAATTACACATTTATCATACATAACAGAAGCTCGGCACCTACCTTTGCAAAATGTATAAAAAAATTCTACATGTTAAGCATGTCATTAGTAAATGAGGTCCATGATTTAGTGAAATAAATACCACGAAGGTTGAGCTGATGTATACCAGTTGCTTAAAACCTTTTCCATTTGATTGGGTAACTCCATATGTCGCACTTCTTTTTGTTTTTGTGTCTGATGTGGGTCTCGTTTCATTTTTTCCAGACTAATCAAGTAATCATTTGGTTGAAAAGATTTGTTGTGTGGCCTTTTAACATATGTGTCACTAGTAAGTTGACGTATTTGTATTTGGAAGAGCTGAGGTTAATTTTTATTTGCGACAGCAAACATCTTGACTACCAAACCAAATTAAAGCTAGGAAATTGAGAAATTAGAACCTGGTGCACCTTTATACATTTGCTTAGTGCATCATGCCTACAACTAAACCATAACAAGCACATTTGCCTATATAGCAGGGGATTCATGATTGGCAACCAGCTTTCAACTAATCCCAGATCAGGTAGTTCCTTGATAGAATCAATTAATAGAGATAACGTAGAAAGACTTGAAACTGAAGATGGTAGGGGCCGCGCGAACGCAGGCTCCCGCTGCCACAAATTATGACGTAGGCTCTCCCACTTGGGGAGACCTTAAAGCAGCACCCCTCCCAAGTGCAATGGAGGTCACTGCCCTAGGCCATGAACCTTATTGATCACTCATTGACCCCGTCCAGGTAAGTATGTTCATCAGTTGCATCTTGATTCATATTTATAAAGTTCAGCGCTTTGTAAACTCTATTCAATTGTCGATGTGGGATTGCCTGCCAATCGCTTTTCATCAAGAAATCAAGGGAGAAAAGAAAAACGGGGGAGAAGGACAAAAAACGACAGTGTTTCCATGAAATTGGTAACAAAATAGCTAACATATATTTTAAACAAAAAAGATGGTAAATAAATCCTTTAAAAAACAGGATCTACTTAATATAATAGTTTTCCTCTGCTTTAATTATTGAAAATGCACTATAAGCATACATAAAATATTTGAGCAAACTAATTTGAATGTTATTCAATAAATATTTATATTTAATTAAAAATATACAAAATTTAATATATTACTATACATACAATTCATTCCAAGTTCATCGATATATTTTGTAAGGTTAAAGTTTAAGTTGAACTAAGTTTGAAGAAAACGGTGGATTTAAAGTGTTAACCAGTGAAGCGAATAACAGGAAGAAAAATAATGGTTTGGTGAAGAAGGAACGGATTTCTCTTGGGGAGATGGACATTCGGTGAAAAAGGGTTTCCATACATTTGATTTATTAATTATTTTTTAAACTTATCAGTAAATACACTTATGTATTTATTTTGAAATTTTTAGATAATTATTTTATTTTCTTTAAATTAAGAGTTTTTTTAATTTTATGTATGATTTATTTATTTTATTATTTTTCACATGTAATTATCTTATTGGGTTACCTAAGTAATAAATTATATCTCTTTAAAAATATTTCACATATGAAATTTCACATATCCCTTTAACTTTTTAACCATGCTTTCATCAAATCTATTGAAAAAGCAATTTAAAAAAGAATAAAACCGATAGCCAAAACGACTTAAAAATACAATTAGATCTATTTTGACAAAACATGTAAACATTAGTGACCAAAAATAACAAGTATCATAGGGTATACTTGGATCACAAAATTCTATAAAACCTTATTATTATAATAATAGATCACGATATATATATTTAATAAATTTTAATTAGTTAATATTTTTATTTTTAAATTAAAATATTGAGTAATTTCGTGCATTTTGTTCTTTTTAGTCGATTGAGTCTTAGCTCGATTAGTATGGACATTGTTGTCAATGCAGGAAGACATGGGTTTGAGTGCGTTGATGCGCATTATCTTATTATTTATGAGTTGAGATGAGCTATTAAAAAAAATAGGGTTTATGTGTTTAAATTTTAAGCTCACCTCACTGGCTAGAGATAATTGGCCATCCAAAAGGGACTTGAGAATGATTGTCACTTTATGTGAGAGAAAGTTCAGATAAATTTCATCCGTTATTTTTTTCCAATTAATTAGCTGATATTTTCACTAAAATCTTCTATACATTTTCTTTCCAATTATTTAAGATTGAATCACTATTTAAGGCTTGAATTTGACAATTATTTTCATGTTAAGTCTTAATTTAGGCAATTATTTTCATGTAGGAACTTAAACTTTTTTGTCCAAGCTAGTCATTGAACTTGCAATTGTTCCCATATTAGGCTTGAACTTTAAGGTTTTGAAGTAAATATCATGTACTAACTTGGGTAAAAAAAATTCAAGCCCCAAATAGAAAACAATTTCCAAGTTTAGGGCCTAAATTCAGGGTCTAACTTTAAAAAAAAAATTAGTCTCTAATGTGATAATAGTTACGAAATTCAAGTCCATTTAACCTAAAGATTGTATAACTTTGTTTCCTAAATTAATGAAAATCAATTCAAAACATAGTTCTCTAAACCAACATCTGTTCATTATATCTTGAAGATGGTAGAATTGCTAAACCAAAACTTGGAACTTATAGATTTCCAACATACAAGTGAGCATCTTAAACTTTAACTCTCTTTCTTGTTTCACATTTTTTCATATTGGAGTAAACAAATAAATAAATTTTTGTAGGTTTGATATTGACGTAAACAAGTAAAATTAACAAAAATACTAACGGGAAAACTATCTAAATATACAGACTTGGATTCCAAAGCTTTTGGTGTTATAGTAGGTAAATGAAATGTTAGTCAGACACAAACAGGAGAGGGACCAATGGTACCAACTGCTATGGTGTCCTTTTAACATCTCGTGACATGATTTTTTTGAAGGAATATATTATGACATGCTTGGATGGCTGTGTTAAACAAACTGCATTAGTAAGGACCGATTTGCAATGCTAAGGAATAAAGTAAGTTCAAACAGAAACTATAGACCACTTATTCTGTGTCTTATGTGTAGGGTAGATTATACATAAATGCAATGTGAGTTAGAGAGTTGACATTTGGGATGCATTGTTGGAATGGGCGCAACCTTTCATTTTATAGTTACATCTTTGCTATTAGTAGCACTTAAACTTGTGGTTTGGATGTGAGGGTTAAAAGGAGTAGGTCAGGCGCGGTGGGTGGTGGCAAGCGCCTTAATTAGCTCCTAAAAGTTGGAAACTATAGTTTCGATTCTTTAAAATATATAAAATTATAAGTTAGTATTGTTGTAAGTATTCATCAATTTAATGAATTAAGAATACCAGTTGAATAGTTTGAGACATGTTGGATATCGTCTTTAAAGATATTTCGTTGTATAGCATATATTCATGATTTAACAAGCTCTTTCATTATAAAACAAGAAACTAAAATTTAATTATAGATTGTAACAAAAAATACTCAATAAATTCGAAAGGAGGAAAGAAGGAATGCCATGAGAATGATAAATTTTCTTGAAGCATGTGAAAGTAAAAATGAGTCGTGGTATAATATTATATAAGAGTTTCACTAAAGGTAATGTGGATTGAATTAGCTAAAAATATCTTCAATCAGTTAAACTATTGCTAGCTTGGTTAAATATAAGTGTTACAACTTAATAAGTTTACTTTTTTTACTCTAAAAGATTCAATAAGAAATAATTCTAAAACGAAATGATTTAAATACACATTACACTAGCTTTTTGAGCGTAATGTACAAATCTATCCTCTCATTTATTTTTCATAATTAAATTAAATATTGTGTATGTATTAAATATGTGTTATTAATTTGATACTTTTATTTTCATTATTATTAAATATTATTTTAAAACGTATCTTAAATGCGTTGTTTTCATGATACAATTACTAGTAAAATTTAATTATTATGAGGCTTTAATTATTATGATAGTGAAGGACGATTGCAAGTCGGTCTCTCTAGACAACCCAACAACCGTTGCCAGCAATTGGATCGTCTAATCAAGCCACATCACATGTGCGATGGGCCAACATTACCTTCACAATAATTCTGCTAATACCCTTTACATAATTAAGGTTTTGCTAATCATTAACCACAAACTATATTATTCATTCCTCTCTTAATCACACTATTATGAAAGTTTGATTTTTGTTCATGAGAATAAAATATATTTTATGATCAATCTTTTAATTCTTTGAAGAACACTCGCAATTAAAAAATTAATTATTATTATTAGTGATGAATATCCTCATTTTGATAAAAAAAATAAGCAATTCTACATTGATTAGGAACAAATTACAAATGGATTATGAATTTATATATACTCATATCTTATATATCATATCGCTTAAGAAAATAAGAGAAATGAGACTTTGAGTCTATATAAAGATTTGTTTTGTAAATTTTATTTCCACACTAATAGGTGACACCGAGAAATAAGAAAAAAATATTAGTGCTACCACTTTTAGTGTTGATATGGCAGAAAACGTATCCAGTTGGTAGTATTTTTCTGTCAATACGTTGAAAATGCATCTAACTAAAAGCATTTTTCTGCATTTCACTTGAAAATACTTCTATCCGAATCTATTTTTATAAAATCGGTCTATTTCTGTAATTTTTTTCAAAAATTGGTCTATTCAAATAATTTTAAAAAAAATCAGCATTTATATGTATTTAAGTCTTAAATTATTCTCCACAATTATTTTTTTTTAAATACATTCTTTTTAATCGTCATTGGCCGACATTAGTGGACATATGTGCTTTTATATTTTCTTATGTGGTTATCAATTCTTATTACTTCTTTTAAATTAACCCGTCTCAACCTCATCTGGAGTAGGACTCCGCCAGTTTCGGTGCCGCTCACGGTTCTCGACGTTCTCTCCCCCCTCCTTGGAATGCGGCGGCAGCAACAGAGGATTATTAGGTTTCCTTGATGTGTGTTTTTTGGCTTTCACTTTGTAGTTTTTAGACTCTGGGTCCATTCCTATTGTAATCTGCCTTTCTTAATAAATGGATTTATTTGTTGGATAAAAAAATCATTAGTTATTTGTACACTACTATAGTGACAATTCATTATGGGCAAGACCCATAAAATATTCTACGTTTGAATAAATTAGGACATGATTTATAGTTACATGTATGAAAATCTAAATCATGATAAGTTAGAGAGATCCACATAGAGACAAAGTCAGAAAAATTTTTAAGAGGGTCAAAATTTAATTATAATTTTATTATTTTAATAGCCTTTATCTTTATATTTTTAAAGATTAAATCATTTTTTTATTTTAGGGGATAAAGTGTAATTTTATCTTTACTAATTTAAAATTTTAAAATTTCAAAAATGCCTAAATAAAAAAAATTCATTTTAAGGGGGTGGGGCTCATACCAACCCCCTTGGTTTCACCCCTGGATCAACATGTAATTTACACAGATAAAATTCAAAATTCAAATATTTAAAAATTTAAAGTTTTAACTTTAATAACATAATCTAAAATACTTAATATATCATTTATATTTGTTTTACGATCCATGAAAGTTAATCCTTTTAGGTATATGATTACTTTTTCTAACAATATTATCTCCAACTACCGAAATTATTGTAAAAGTACAATATAACTTACCATTACATTCAACATTTGTTAATACTTTATAAATACTTTATATCTCTAATGATGAGTGACAAATATTAGACAATAATAATGTAATAAAATCAAATTATATTATTAGACAATAAAATCGAAATATCTTTCGACAATATTATCTTTTAAAACCTTCCCATATGTTAGTATTTAAAAAAAAACAGAGATGTAATATTTCATTGGTATAAAATTAAAATAACATAAAAATTGATATAACAAAGAAGAAATATAAATGTCTAATATTAGAGTGTAAACACTAAATATATAAATTAAAAAATGTTAAAACTTTTTTAAAAATATAAATAAATCTAAATAAGCACTAAATATTTAGTTATGAATATAATTGAATTTAAATATTATTTAATGCCCACTCTTTAAATTCAATTTAACTTTTAGTAGATAATTAAATTCAATTATATTTATAATGTGCGAATGAGACCTTTTCTTAATAACAATATTAAAATTTTGACAACTTTAAGATGACATATTCAAATCTCATCATATGTAAAATATATGTGTAAGTGTCAATAACTTCCTGACCTACTGACAAGAGTATTTGTATTGTGACGTGACAGCTTAGGTTCAATCCTTAATGTCCCCACATTTACCCCTATTATAACATACCACACCACATAGTGATTATAAGAATTTAGAAAATCAATGTTCCTAAATCATTATACACAGGATCACTTTCTTCCCTCTCCAAAAATATGGAGAATTTGGCCGCATTAAAAAGCCTTTGAATTACAATTAAATGGGTGATGTTCAAATATAAAGAGAAAAGAAGAAAAAAAGAAAAGAAAAGAAGAGATTCATCTAATAGAATCGGAGTCTACAGTGGTGTAACACCAACCCTTATCCGTCGCTGGAATAGGGTTATGGAGCATTACCGGGCAATTCAGATCAATTACGAACATTAAATAAATTAAATTGCCCGCACGTTATAAATTAATCATATTGTCCCTTTTACAGGTCCTCGGGGCCCAATATATATATTTAAAACGAATCGGGACTTAGTTGAATGCTCAGAGAATACATAATCATACACTCAGTGGTATTTCTATAATTCGAATACTTATTAAACAAAAATTTATAATATTTATATACATAATCATACATAATAATAATCATAATAAATAATCAATTTTATAAACTCATCATTAATATCACTTTCAATCATCGTATTTCTATTTCAATCTCACAATTACTATTTAATAGCATTTCACAATAAATTTATCAATTTCAATTTCAATATTAATATTCCTTTCTTATTCAATATCATTCATATATCCCTATTAACACGACTTGGACTCTGATGGATACGCGGATCCAACCCAAACACACCAGTACGACACTCAGTGCCTCATTAGCCATGACGAAGTAAAACAATACGATATTCAGTACCTCATCGGATTTATCCGAAGCAATAATAATACGACACATATTGCCTCATCGACTCGAAGTCAAAGTATCTCTGAACACTTCTAATCCTATGGCATGCCAACTATATCCGACTTAGCCCGACATTGTTAATAGGGTATTTCAATACATAATTCAATTTCCAAATAATATACAGTTTCAATCAATTCCAATTCAATACACTTTTCAATCATACACATACTTTCACAAAATAATTCAATTCAATGTCAATATATCAAACTCACCTCAATTTCACTTACCATACATAATAATAAATACAACAAATAATTTTAGTTTTTGAATTATAGAAATACAAACCGTATTTTCCGACTCAACGTTAGTTACAGAATTAAAACAATTAAAATTTATCAATACACAACAATTTGAAATTGAACATTTCAATTTATACTCAACTCTTGCATAGTTTTCAATTTAATCACTAACCAATACTAACTTTATTTCTTTACAATTTATTCTTTATTTTTCATTCAATTTATCACTTAAAACTAAATTTAACTCTCTAATTTCACCATAAAACCTTAATTTTGAATTTCTTTCAATTTAGTCCCTACTATATAAAACTTATGATTTACTTTACAATTCAATCATTTTCTCAATTCTAACTTGAAATTCTATCAATTCAAACCCTAATTCCTCAATTAATTCACCATAGCCCACATCTAAAGATCAACTAGCTTTCAAAATTTCCACATAAATCAAGTAATATTTTGTTTTAGGATTCCAAAAACATCAAAATTACAAGAAAAAGGGCTATATTGACTTACCACTTAAGCTTGAAACCTTAAAACCCAAATTTTCCCTTCTTTCTTTCTTTCTTTCTTTTCTTTTTCCTCTGTTTTCGTTTGCTATTCTGTTTATGTTCTTTATCTTTGTTTTATTTTATTTCTTTTATTTTATGTTATGTTTTATTATATTATTATATTATATTTTAGTGAATTAACTTAAATAATAAGAAAATACATACATGTATTACAAATGTATGTATAATATTATTACACATGTATTTAATTTTTACCATACATTTGGCACCTATGGCTTAATTGCTAATTTAGTACTTCAACTTTTCTTGATTCTATAATTCAACTTTTACCCTATATTCAATCTAGTCCTTACACTAAATTAACCTTAATTCAAGCTAATTCACCTAGCCAAAATCTAATTAACCTCACAACTAACTTCGTAAATATTTCTAATAAATATTTATGATCCGTTTTACGAAAGCAGTAACCCAAAATACACATTTTCGATACTCGTAAACTTCGGGTTGTTACAGGTGGTCTCCTTCCAAATCTAGATGGGGGGTTTAACACTTAGACTGAGGCAATCAGACGATTGAGAAAGGAGATAGGGAGACATTACCTCTGAGGCAATCAGACGATTGAGAAAGGAGATCGGGAGACATTACCTCTTAGTTTGAAGGTGAAATTTGAAGAGTTTGTGGCCAATTTACGCAAAACCAATATGAGATTTGAAAAGAGAAGGAAGATATGAGAGTTTTGGTGTGACTAGTCATCAAAGAAGATCATCAAGTTGAAAGTCATTTTTGTTTGAGGTGAAGAAAAGCTTTTTTTTCGAAGGTTAATTTTCCACACGTGGAAATTCTAAAAATTATTTATTAATTATAAAAATACAAGCTAGAACTTCTATTAACAAAAAAATTATAGAGTGATTAAAATGAAAATAGATAGTAACCGAAGTGCCTGAAATGATAGAAGGAAAATTTGAATGTCTAAAATGAAAACTTATAAAAGATGGTGATCATTTATAGAATTTACCCTGTGTTTTAACCTAGATGTTATTTGTTAATTGAAATTTTTATTTTTAATATTGATACATTTGTAAAGAAAAAGGGTAATACAAGATACATATAAATAAATGGGTTGACAAAACTAGTTGCCAGGACACGTGTCAGGGACGCAGTGGTTGAATGACCTTTTCTGTCTGTAATTATAACCGCTCTTATGAAAAATCATGAGCTCGGGTATCATGCATTTGCGATTGTACAACAATACCCCTTCCAGATACCAAACTCAATCTACGGATTTTCGTTTACAAGTCTTTTTCTTGTATTCTAAACGTCAGAAAAATAGATATTTTTAGGGACTGTAGTGGAATTTTACTCAATAACTGCCGTGCGAATTGGGATAACTTTGGATGATTCTGCAATATGATCTGGACCATACACGTGTATTGCAATAATTGACTGTTTCTCGAAATCATCAGCCTATCAGGACATTATCTTGAAAACATCAACGTGGATGCAAATAACATCCTTGATTTCATCTTTCTATTACGAAACTGCCATTTTTCACGTTTTTCTTTAAATGAAAATAATAAAATAAATTATCTTATTTTATGAGAATCTTAAAGTTGACTCTCGTGTAGATTTTCTTTTTAAACTTATTTTATTTTGACATTTTATCATTCTTTTAATTTTCTAAAATCAAGATACGTGAGTTCTCTCCAAATTTCCTCAAATTATGTTAATATATTCTAATTATCAATCTAATTACACTTTGCAAAGATTACTTATAGTTATAGTTATTCTACTCATAACATCTTAAATTATTTTAAATATATTTGTTTACTTGTACTATGATACATTTATACGATAACAATATATAATGAATATAAAATACATTTTACATTTTATTATGAGATTTAGGGTTTAATGTATTAAAATATTATTTAATAATGTAAAAGTATTAATCTTGTTGGGTGTCGTGAGCAATGTGCCTTCAAAGTTTTATCTTTCAACTTTTAAAAAAAGTTCAAAGGTGACTCTTGATGCCTAAACAAGTGAAATAGTAACTGTTAAAGTATTTTTGTGCATGTTAAAATTTGGACCATGCACTATGCCATAAAAGTTTTCGGTAACCATATTTTTGCTTGTTCAAGCATCTAGAGGCACTTTCACTTTAGAGTCAATAATAATGAAAGAAGACAATAATTTTACCTTATCAATAAAATATTTATTATAAAATTAATATATTCTTCTTATTTATTTTATAATTTATAAGAAAATTCTTACAGAATTTATGATTTTTCCTTTCAGTGATGTCGTCTATAAAATTTAAAGATGAGATTGCATTAATGATAAATAATATTAGAAAATTATAAACTATGAATTAATAACATTTGTTTCTTTCTTTAACTTTTGGAAAAGAAAGGCAGTAAAGTGAATTAAGAAAGTATGATTTACCAAAAGTGCAAGTAGACAGCCAAATTAATTACACGTATTGATAAAAAGTTAGAAGCATCCCACCTAAAAATATTTAGAAAATGTCATCAACATCATGAATCGCAAATTAAATTATTTCTTTAAAAAAACTTAATTAAAAAATTAAATACTAAATTTAAATTATAAAATTTGTCAAAGACTTAATGAACTCTGGTAAGTGATAACATGACCGCTAATGTGATGTTTAATATGAAAAATAATAATGTGGACATTAACATGGTGGGTTAATTTCTTAATTACATTACTAAACCAAAATCAAAATTTTAAATTATTTTACGAGATTAAGCTTTAAAACTATTAAAATATTATAAAATTTGTATAAAATTATAGAAATTTGTTAAAATATTATAAACTTAGAAAATATAAAATATATGAAATTATAGAAAAATTATAAAAAGTATAAAATATTATTAAAACTATAAAAATATAAATTTTCTTAAAATTATAGATATTTGTTGTTATTTTGCAAATCTAGACTTCTTGATTTTGGTAATAAGCAAATGGGAGCTTGAAGTTTGATGGTGTTTAGATTTATGTTAAGTGTAGAAGGAATGGTTTGAGTGAAGATGAGTTAAGTAAATTGCACGTAATAATTTTGGTCGAAGAGAGATGATGTGAGGAAAATTGATAAGAATATACTAAGATATAATGTAGCCTAACGTGGTGAGATAACAAACAGTAGTATTATTTTTTTATATTTTTTATATTTTTCTATAATTTTATAAATTTTTATAATATTATAACAGTTTCTAATTATTTTTAATAAGTTTTGAATTTTAAATAATATTTTATAATTTATATAATATGCTAATAATTTTCGACAACTTTCAGTGATTTTCACAATTGGCTATAATTTTTTTAGAATATTTTCATGTCAACCTTCTGGTCAACCTTGTAGTCAACTACCATGTAACCACTATTTAACAGCTTGTCATCATTTGAAGATTTGAATTTAGTTTTTTTTTTTTTAATTAGTAATTTTACTATTTTTTTAATTATTTCACTAGATTTTTTTAAAACATTTAAACCAAAAACAATCTTAAAAAAATAAAAAAATAGGTATAAAATTTTAAATAATAATAAAAGTAGGGGTAAGAAAGTAATTGCAATATCTAAAAGAAAGGGAAGGTGGGTGAGTTTGCCGCGTAAATGTTGGAAAATTGCATTAACCAATCGGCAATGGCAGTCCCTTCCACTATATATATTTGCCGTCAAACACCAATTTTTCCGCAAAAAATTTCTCACTTTTTCAGTTTTTTTCTTCAAATTTCCCATTCAAGAATCTTTACTCTTTTATTATTATTATTATTATTATTATTATTATTATTTTCTTTCAGCTTCTCCATAATTCTTTGGATCAAATTGCTTTAGCTTATCGTCAACCATGAAGAAATCAGGGCTCTTCGCTGCCTCTGTCGTCGCTGCCTCTGCTTCTGCTTCCTCCAGTTTCACTTGTAACTCCAATTTTCAGCTTTCCAGTGAGGTAAATTCCTTTAACTCAACTCTGGGTCTTTTTTTTCTTTTACCCTTCTTTACTGGGTTTTTCTTATTTCTTTTACTAATATTTTCCCGCCACTGTTTGGTTGCCAAGAAAATAATGACAAGAATTCATGATTTCAATAACTAACTTTACTATTTTCAATATTTTGTCTTAATTTGGCTTCTATATTAGCATAATTTGAAAATTAAACTTCTGATCTTTCAGATTTTTAAATGATTTCTTTGTTATTAATCTCTTTTTTTTTCCTCGTCCCTCTTAATTAATTCTCAAGAAAAAAAATTATTCATGGTGCAGGAGAAGAAAGAGCATGAAAATTCTGCAAACAAGAAACCAGCTCCAACCGAGAAATTTGCACCGAGGTTTGATGGGTTAAGGTTCATTGAGACTTTGGTCACTGCTCACCGATAAAAGAAAAAAGCTTCAATTTTTTTTAACTTGATGAAGAATTTTTATTATTTTGACCTTTTTGGCCTTTACTACATCCTTATAAGGAAGAAGAGGAAGATATGAACTATGATGTTTTTCAGTGTTTATTAGTACTAATCATGTGAAAAAAAAGCCCCTTGTTTTCATATGCACCACTTACCTAAATTGAGTTCCTTTTCTCCAAAATTGATTGCTTAATGTTATCTATTGATTTTTTTGTAAGTCTTGGTTCACATTAATTTCATGTTTGAATTTGGACAATGCCAATTTGTGTTTTTAAGAAAGATTTTGGGTTCGAGTTTTATAGATAAAAGAATAAAATTGAGAGGATTTTGCCTTCCATGTAAGGGTTTAATTCAATCCAATTTCAAATTTAATCAGTAATCAATGTAATTATTGAATATTATATCTTTGAAAATAATATAAACCCAAATTTAGAAATAAAATCCAACTCAAATTTAAGTAAGATTTTAGATTCAATTTTATAAATAAAAAAATTAATGTTGAGAGAGTTTTTTTTTTCTCATTTAAGGGTTTAACTCGATTCAATTCAAAATTTAATTAAGAATCAATATGATTACCGAATATTAAAGAATCTCTTATTGAACCTAAATTTAGAAATAAAAATTTAACCCAAATTTGTTAAGCTAATACTCCCAACAAATAGTGATATGGTTGAATTTGCATCTCGTGCTTAACTACCATAGGCAAAGCCAAGTGAGAGATGAGCTAAAGATAGGAAATTTGTTGGCAACCTAATCTTCATATCCAAGTCTAATGAAAAACTATTGAAGCTGCTTTAGGGGTTTTGGTTTGTTTTTTCATCCCACTTTGGACTTTGACACTTCAACATCCATTTTAGCTTATGATTTGCTGAATAAGCCCACTTTTTTTAAGCTACATTACTTACTTGCAAAACCATTGTTGTATTACTGCTCTTTTATATATTAATATATGTAATTTGGTTCACACTTTACATCCACATCATCAAACTATATTCCATTCCCCACTCACCATCATCAATCCATTTAAATGAATGGATGGTAATAGAAGGTAAAAAATAGATATTTTTATATTATTTAATTGAATTTTTTAAAAGTTCATATTTGAATTATTTTGACTCAAATAATATTTGTTGATATATAAAGTGAGAGACGAAGATGATCAGTTCATTCTATTTAAAATGGGACAAAGGGCAGATGAATAAAAATGTTGGAGTTGTGAAAGGAAGAATGAGAAGGAAGTCGAGATCGAAGGATTGAGATAATTGGTCATCCTCTATCCTAAAGAATCATGTGGTGAGTCAGTATTAGTGGTCTGGCACTATAAGCCTAGATAAGGTGATACTATGATGTAACTCGAGTCATCTTAAATGAGACATAATGGTTAGGACCTGATATGGTAGTTAATAAACGAACCTACTTGTCAAGCAAGTTGCTAATTAATAAGGGTTTTCACTAGAGTTTTTAGTGCGAATCCTATCTAATTGTTCAGTGTGAAACTACTAAAAAATATCGATGAAACCTAACAATATTAAATCTATTTTAATTTCAAAATTAATAAATTTAGATATTTGAATTTAGCTTTTAAGAAATATATATTTGAATTCGATAATATAAAATAGAATAGATTGCAGCTCAAAATCATAAATGCAATCAACTACTTTTTTCTACTTAAAGACTATAAAATCCCAAAAGAAAGGAATTTTACAAGTTTGTCACACCATTCTAACTACTTTTCCAGCTTTCACATTATTTTTAGGGTAAACTATCAAAACAATTACTTTTATTTCTCTTAGGTTACACTTTAGTCACTTATATTTGAAATGTTATGTTTTAGTCACTTACATTAATGTGTTGTAACATTTTAGTCACTAAGCCGTTAATTTCTGTTAATAGTGTAACGGTAAGCTAAAATGGCACTTTAAATCATCACTTCAAACAAAAATTATAGGTTAAATTATACAATTAGTCCCTATATTTTTTCATTTTAAGCAATTTATTTTTTTCTTTTATGTTATTTTAACTTTTCCTTTTTCTTTCTTTATTTTTCATTCTCTTCTGCTTCTCCCTCTATTTTCCTTCCCTTCTCCATCTCTCTTAACGTAAAAAAAAAAATTAAATTGCTCAAAAAAAAAAGGAATCAATTGTATAATTTAATCTAAAATTTTCATTTGAAATAATGATTTAATGTGCGGCGTTAGCCTACCGTTAGATCGTTTATGATAATTAATACCTAGTGACTAAAATGTAATCCAAGTGAAAGAAAAGTTACTATTTTTATAGTTTACTCATTATTATTATTATTATTATTATTATTATTATTATTATTATTATTATTATGTGGCATTGGTAGTATGATTGGTCGCTTTCCGTGTTGATTGGGATGTTGATTTGTTTTCTTGAAGGCGCTCCTTTCGGTGATCAACGTGGAATGGGTAACTTTCTCAGCTCTTTTGCATATATACACGTCATCATTTACAACCACATAGTTGCTACTCATTGTATCAAAAAAAGAATGATATGGGTTCCATTCTCTGGCCAAAGAATTAATCAATAAAATATATATAAAAAAATTATTAAATTTATAAATATCTTAAATATACTTACGAAATTACAATTTGATTAACTTGTAACATTACTCAATCAATTATTTCTGTAGGAAAATATCAAAGAGAGAGTAAATAAAAGAGAGATAAAGCAAGAAGTATATTTAACTTCGGTTGATAGGCCTACCGATTTCACTCAAATCTAACTCCTTGCATTATCATCAATGCTACTAAACTTATCAGTGGAAATAATATCAATAATAGAAACAAGACGAAGAACACAATTAAAGTAGTTTGCTTGCAATAAAGTCACCCGTTCTAACGAGTGAACTACTTTATTAGCATTCCTACAAATCCAACAAAAAGATAGAAATTAAAATCTAGAGACAATATGGTGACAATCTTTGGTTAAAATGCCTGAATTAGAAGCATTCACAAGATCCAAAGAGAAAATTACCTAAAGATATTAACTATCAATTTCGAGGATAATACCATCTTGGAACCAAAATAAGCACTCATAGGTTGCCTAAATCTCGAACTACAAAAGGGTCTAATCTACTTTTCATAAAATCAGATATACACAGGACAAAATTACCTTCACCATTACACACCACAACAACCCATCCCATATATTCATCACTAGCAAAAATAGCCCGAGTTACATTTACTCTTGCCCGCTGATGGCCTCATCCATCGGCTATCGCCACCTTCCGCCACTACTTGCAATACCAAACCGGCTGTGCAAAAAATAATGATATTGATTCCCTCGCTCATTTTAACATAATAAGGTTAAATGCTCAAATTGTGTTACCTAAATAAATATTAAACCTTTCAAAAGAATTAAATAAAAATTAATTTTTTTTTTAAAGTGCTCAACTAAGAACTATATAAATAGTGTACCATGTTTTTTTTTTATTTCTTTTGTTTTCAAGTAATATTTAACTTAGTTGCTATATGTTTTATTTTAAACATGTCATTATTCACTTATTTTATATTATAAATCAGGGTAAAGTCAAAGGTAAAGTCAGAAAATTACTTTAAGGAATCATGAATAAATCATATTCTTTAAGAGAGAGAGTTCAAAGTACAATTTTAATATTATACTAACATGTAATTCCATAAAATTTGAAGAGACTAAATGACAATTTTACCTTTTTTGGGGCCAAAACCTGAAAATTTCACCCTTAAACATTTAATCTATACATTATAAAATTCTGGGTTTTTTATGGGTTTGCTTAAAAGTATCTATATCAACAGAAAGGGACCCAACTGTCATAAAAAAAAGTTAATTTAATTCCAAAAATTAGCTAGAATCTCTTGCAATTGGTGTTCAATTTTAATTCATTTTTCAATCCATGGACGGAATTGAATTTGGGGCATCTTGATCTAATTTCCACGTTAAACAAATAATTATAAATTTGGTTTAATAGTGAGTTGATTTGTTGTTATCATCCAGTTTAAACACTTGTAGGGATTAAATTAGAAAATGATGGAAATTTTGATTTGGGAATGAAAAGAAAAAAGGAGAGAAGATGCAATGTTTTTTTTCACTGAAGTGATAGCAGCTTTTGAATTAACTTTATAGTTGACCCTCAATAGTGATTGATCAAATTTAGGCGTCTTTTTGAATTGAAAGATCAAAAAGCAAATTAATAAAGCTCCAATAATTTGATACAACCCAATTTCGAATTTATCCACTTCACTTATATAATAATTATTATTTTAATGTTACACGTAAAATTATAATAAAACATTTTATTTAAGTAGATATAATGAATGATCATTATTTCTAAACAAAACTCGTACATATAACGGTTTAGTTACTAAAATGTTACATTATAATAATATAAGTGACTAAAATATAATATTTTAAACATAAATAATTAAATTGTAATCTGAGATAAACAAAAATGACCATATATGTAGTTTACCCATACATATATTACTCTAAGTTGAAATAAATTTGAATTCATACATGATATTATGCACCATAGGACTTAGAATTTCAAAATTCTCAAATTAGTTTGTCTCATTGTTTTTTTTAATAATATGAGTAAATTTTATCTAAAGTCACTACACTATTAATAACTTTATGTTTTAATCATTTAGCTTAAAAATTATAAAATGGTCGTGAATTATTCAAAAGTTTTCCTTTCCATTCTCTTCTACAAATTAGTTTTTTTTTTTTTGTTTCAAAAAACAACTTTAAATGTCAAAAATCTGCGAACCAAAATCCAAAGAATTTCTTCTTCGATCACTGACATTGATCGCTAGCTCGACTTGGATTTAAGATATGTACACTATACCGATTATCGAATAGTCACTTGAAGCACACTAACTGGAATTTAAAAAAAAGAAAAAATACTTAATAGCCCAGTGACTTAAATGAAATCTTTCGAATGGTTCAATGACTTAAATGAAAACTTTTGAATAGTTCAACGACCATTTTGTAACTTTTTCAAGTTGAATAATCAAAATGTAAACTTATTAATAGTTTAGTAACATTTTTGTAACTTAACCAAATAATATTTAGTATATTTATTTATTTTCACCTGAATTAAATTTAAATTTATTTTTAAAACTTCTATTAATACAAAAGCATTACAATTATAACTATAATATATATATATGCTCGATTAATTATAATGTACAATTCAATTAATACAATATACAATGAACGAAAACCGAATAACACCCACGACATGTCAATTTCATATTTTTATATAATGTATATTATCATTTTTAGGTACCGTGCGCTTAAAATGAGCCCCAAATTTTCTCCATAAAGCTAAACGTTGAGGCATGTATTTGTTCACGCAGAAAATAATAATAAGGACAAATTATAAATTTATTTGCTTAAAATTATGTTTGGGTTATTAAAGTTTTAAGAATTAAAATAGGCACTAACATTATCGATTTAATACATTACAATTTTGTGATCACATAATCATTAATTGTCGTTAACAATATAATGATGAATTAATGTGAGATGCTAACATAGAGAAAGTTATACTTAAAAGATAATAAAGTTAAAATATTAAATATTGATATTTTGAATTTTTTTAAATTTTCATATTCAATTTTTTAAATAATTCTGCCTAGGAAAATAAAGAAAGTGAAAAGGAGAAGAGAGGAAAATTAAAGAAATAAAAGGAAAATAATAAAATTGTTTAATTTAATTTTAAATTTTCGTCTGAAAATGATGATATTAACATCATCCTGTTATCACATTATTAACAACAATAAACAAATCAATAATGATAATATAACAAATCATTAATATTACCCATCACAAAGCAATTTTTAGAACTTCCATGATCAAAACATAATTTTAAGGCTAAACCTTTAGCTTATCCTTATTATATTGGCCACATAAACAAAAAAATATGCATAAACCCTTTAGCTTTATTCAGAAAATTTGGGGCTCTTTTATATGCATGACTTAATAGAAATATGAAATGTCCGCCTCTCATATGCCTTTATCATGAGGGGTTACTTTTGGTGCAGATGGCTTGCCCATTATTATCTTATCTTCAACCCCTCCTACAGGATTGAGGTGAAGCCAAAATGGAATCCCATCTTCATTTCTTTATCGGTGCAGACTTCCTCCACTCTTCCTCTTAATTATATATAGAATTGTTCTTGACTTGGATTGTATCATATTAAGGTTGGGTTTATGTTTACTATTAACATCGTATATGTTTTATTTATGTTTTATAAATTTTGGTAAGGATTGATTATTTGTAGATAGATAACTCAAATTTTATTTGGATTAAAATGTGAGTTTCAAAATTTATTTAAAATTAAACATATTTAAAAATAATTACCTCAAATCTCTTTATTAATATCTTAATAATTAGGGTTCAAATTTTGTTGATGTAATTTCCCTCTTTCAATTTGTAACTTGATATTGCACGAAAAAGGAAAAAATTATAATAAAATCCAACCCTTTATTTTTTTAAAAGTTTTTTATCAACTTCAAACATTCTAATTGAGTCTTCATTGTGCAATTATTATTGCACTACATACCCCTAAATATGGCCCAAATTTTAAATTGGTCCTTGAACTTCAAGATACTCTAATTAATTCCTCAAAATATTAATATTGTATCAATTAAATCATTTTGTTAGTTTTACCATTAGTTTGGACCAACTTATATATGGTGTGAAGCATATATAAAACATATGGATCAAATTGCAAATATATATGTAGTTATTGTATGAACTAGTTAGATATGAAACAATGAATATGTGAATTTAAATAGTGTTTTTGCATGTAGATTCGATTTTGAATAGGAAACGAGAATCATACTTGGCGTTGAGCTTAGGACTAAATTACCAAAAAAAATCATTTTTGAAAAAATTACAAAAATAGATTGATTTTTCAAAAATTTACAGGAATGAGCCGATTTTAGTAAAACGCTTCTAGCAATTTCTTGTTTTCTTAAGCAATGTTGGACGTGAGATATGTGTATATATAGACTCATGAATAGGTTTGCAGCTAGTTTCTAGACAATATGAGATTGCTTCCTTAAATTGTGATATATAGATAATGTGTTTATATAGACTCATGAATCGGCCCATTCTCATAAATTTTTAAAAAGTCAGCTTATTTCTGTAATTTTTTTAAAAAATAACTTTTTTAGTAATTTAGTATGAACTTAGACCTAAAAGATGTTTATTTCTATTATTTAATGTTTTCTATGTATATTTTCTTAATTTGGCCCTGGATTTAGGATAAACAATTTTAGGCCGCAAAATAAAAAATATGTTGGGCCTTGTAGAAATTCTAGCTGCCCAAACTAACTTTAAGAACAGATTTTTTTTTTTGAAGGCAAGTAGGTAAAAGTACTATAAAACTTCTTATACTATATCATGGATTGTATTTTAGTTTTTATTAAAAAATGGTTAAATTAGTTTCTGTACTTAGATGAGTGAGAAAAATAATCTCTCCGTTCAAATTACACCGTTAATGTTTATTTTGGTGTACATATAAGGTATAATAACAAATTAATTTTTGTAAAAAAGTTAAAATGCAATCCATGATATAGTATAAAGTATTTTGTGATACTTTGTTTTTGTAAAAAAAAGTTAAAATTAATTTTATAATTTTTTAAATTTATATATTTTAAGTGTTTTACTTGTGTCATGTGACGCTTTTGATTGGTTGGAAAAGGAAAAGGTCATTATTTTTTAAATGGGGTTAATGCTTTCAGGTGAATTGTATAAAAAAATAAATTTTGAATTTTGAATAGTGTCACTCAATAATAGTCATAGACTCGAGACCCAGATAAATTTTGAGTCGCTTACCTACGACCTAGTCAGATCCTATCAGATGGATACACACGAGACGTATAGCGAGAGTGTCAGTCCTATGTATAAATACTCGAATGTTTCCTTTAACGAGACACACAGAAAATTACTCAACAAATAGTTATATAAAAATTAGAAAAAATTGAATACTTCAAAGGCAAATGATGCATTCAGCCTTTTTATTTTCATTCCATGGATACATATAAAAATTATATACCCTTAAAAGTCATGTTGCAATAAAATAACAACTATATTTCATGGGAGAGAAAATGCAAGTTGTATTTAATTAGAGGGAAAACCCAAAAGGAAGAACAATTTGTAATCTGTTTCATGTAAACTATAAAATATATACTAGGTAAATTTTTCCCTAGTTTATATATTTATTTTATTTCATCATATATCAAAGATGATCAAAGATCAATCACCACCGCCATTTTTATTAAGACAATCGGAAGACGGTTTAAGTTTTAAGACTAAAAAGGAAAATACCAAAAGCACACCATTCTTTAAATTCAAGTTATGAGAATTCAAAGCAACCAACATATATCTTAGTTGCAGGCATCAGGGTTAGCCAAGAGGTAAGCTTCAACAGCCTTGTAAACTCCTTCACTCCCTTTGATTTGAGCCTTGATCTCATCTTCAGTGATCACATAGTCGCCAACAGTGTAAAATTTCATCGAGCTCTTGCAAAGGCTTCCTCCACCTGCAGCTGCCTCAAACTTGTTGTCATAGCTGATTTTCTCAAGCTTGTCCCCCAAAGGTCCACCTTCGATCAAACTATAACTGTATGACAAATTCTTGTCGTCATGTCCTCCAATCTGGTGCTTCATATATTGGAATGGAAGGCCTAAACAAATAAATACTTGTTATCAAACATACTCTCATAAAAACACATTTACAGAAAAGAGCAATTAAAGAACTAACCTTCAGCAAAGTTGATCTTTACGATACTTCCAGGGCCAGGATTAGCTTCAACCTCAACACTCTTGACTGCCTGAGGAGCAGCCTTGGGCCAAACCTTGTCAGCTTCAAGAGAAAAAGCCTTGAAAAGCCTGGCAGGGGCGACTGGAGAGGTAGACTCATAGTTATAAGTAACAACACCCATGATTCTAATATTACTTGGGAGTTTTTGAGTTGAAAGAAGAGAAGAAAGGGATGACTAAATGAATGTTTGAGATGTGGGATAGTGGAGGCCTAACATGCTATTTATAGATTTAACTTGAAGCTTAAGAACTTTATTATTCTCATTTTTTAATTGGATTAAATCTAATTTTCAATGAATTGATGCTAGTCAAAATAAGCATCCCATTGATGACTCCAAATTTTGTAGCAGATTGTGTTCTACTTATTCAACCTAATGCGTTGACAGATATACTTAGGATTCAATTAAATTGATTTGATGCATTGACGGTTTTTATCAGCATTCATTAATTATTATTAATTATTATTTTAAGAAAATGTTTTTTTTTAAATTCAAAATTTAATGGGTTAGTTGTATTTTTTTTAATATAATGAAAATGACATTGCAATAACACTTCTTAGAAAAATAACCAAGTTATCATTCCAACTCTACTACTTTATTAGACTCGATATGAATTTGGGAATTTATTAAAGTCACCATAGAGTTTATTGAATCTGAAAGAGAGACCTTGGCATTTTTAACAGTCTTAAAACGCTCACCACGATCTTTAATGGTATTATTAAGAACCCAACCTTTCCTCATAACAGTGCCTTCTTTCCCAACTGTCCAACTTTTCAAATTAAAATACCATATTTAGAATTCGCCAGGTCACCAACCTCCAAAGAATCATTATCATTAATCCCAATATGATCCCTAAAAATCACAGTCAATTAATGCTTCATAAGATCAATCACATTTGAATTTAGAATTAACTCCATTTCAATCGAACCTTCGAAAGTTGGATGATAGTGAGAAGTGGCATTTAGCCGAGGAATTCCTAAAAGTTACAATTCTTTTTAAGATGTAATGTTTATAAGTCAATGAATTTTCAATATAATAAAATGAATGCAACTTTCATTAACTACTTTATTATTTTAATAGGGTAATCTACAAAAATAGTCACTTTTATTTGCCTTAGATTACATTTTAGTCACTTATGTTTGAAATGTTACGTTTTAGTCACTTATGTTACTATTTTGTTACGAAGTGATCACTCTACCGTTAAGTTCCGTTATCTCTCTAATGGTAATCCTATGTGGTAGTCTAACTAGATTTTAGATGCCAACTTGGATTTCTAAATGGGATGAAAATAGATTTTTAATTAAAAATTTAATTAATTAAAAATTTTAAACTTAAACCTTAACTAAAAAATCTGTTCATCTCCTCTTTTTAATTTTTCTCCAGTCTCTTCTTTTTTTCAATGGTTTTTTTTTTCATTTGATTGGAAAAATTATTATTAAGATCAAAATAGTTGAAATCAAATTGACTACTTCATAAAGATGGATTCAATGGAGGGTTCAGGTATGTCTTCTTTGCATTCCTCTATCTCTTTTATTCAATATTGAAAAACAAAAGATTGGATTTTTTATGTTTAATGAAAACCCTAAATTAAAATTCTTGATATGAATATTAACAACTAAAAGAATTTCAAATAAGAAAAAAGGGATACCCACAAAGGGTTTGTGAACAAACAAGCCGATTCAGATAAAAAAAATCGGATTGAGAAACTAATTATTCAAGAACGTGAAGAATTGAAAAATATAATGATTAGAACAAAAATGATTACCATCTTCTTATTTGTCGACAACCACTTTATTTTAAGTTTTAGAACATAAAATTGTCGGTGAAGAAGACATACTTGGACCCTCCATTGAATCCTCTTTTGTTTTCGTACGTGAATAAAATTTTTTGATGATAATAGCTTTTTTAGTCAATTGAAAAAGAAAACTAAAAAAAAAGGGGAGATGAACGGTTTTTAACTAAGATTTAGGGTTTAAAATTTTAATTAATTAAATTTATTTAATAAAAAAATCTATTCTCATCCCATTAGGAAATCCAAGTTGGCACTTAAAATCTAGTTGGACTGCCACGTAGGATACCGTTAGGGAGATAACGGAACTTAACGGAAGAGTGATCATTTCGTAACAAAATAATAACATAAGTGACTAAAACGTAACATTTCAAACATAAGTGACTAAAATGTAACCTGAAACAAACAAAAGTGACTATTTTTGTAGTCTTCCTATCCTAATATTGGTTTGATTTATTATTGAAAAATTAAATGTAATTAATATTTTTAATGATTTAATTTTTTACGCATATTTAACAATTTAATATAAAACAATTTGATAAAAATTCTCTAAAAAATTAGAAAATAATAAATAGATAAGAGCCCGTTATCACTTAACGAAGAAATAATTTTAATTAATTTATTTATTTTAATATTATTTTATTTTATAAAAATTTCACGATTAAATTTTGATTTTTGAACAAGGTGAAATATTTAAAATTAATGATAAAATGTAAAATATTTTTATAATTTACAAAATATATTTATCAAAAATTTAATTATATTCAATAATTAATTTAAATAATATATCAGATAATTTTATAACTTAAATTTAATATTTAAATTTTTAATACTTAATTTTTCAACATCTAATTTTTAATTTATCAAATAATACTTTACCCAAAAAATCCTATGTAAGAAGAAGTAAACAAAGTATAATATAATATAATATAATATAATATAATATAATATAATATAATATAATATAATTATTGTCAAATTTATCGGAAGACTATCTAGAAAGCAAGTAGCCTCCAAAAACGTAGTTGAATATAATCCATCCATCTATTTTTATATTATATATATAATATAATATAAGTCTAAACTTTAAAATTAACAAAAAATATCTAAATATGTAATTTTATTTATTTTATTTAATATTAAAATAATAAATATTTAAAAATGAAGTTCACATAATATTAATGTATATTAAAATTAATAATGAAATTTAAATACATAATTTTATTAACTTAGTATTAAAGTTAAAATTAATTAAACAATTTTATTTGTGTGTATTTTATTAATTTATTTAAACTTAAATGAGTTAAACATATAAAATTAAAATCTATTATTGTAATTAAGATATATCCTGTTAATAGAATTGTAATATTCTCGCTACTAACTTACCGTTAATTAAAAAAAAAATCAGGTTGACAAATTCTAGAAAATATTTGAAAATTTTAGTTTGCAAAATAGAAAGGTTTTATTTAGAAGAGGAGTCAGGATTTTTTTTTTAGCTAGGTGTGATTGGTCACCTATAAAATTATATTTTAATAAATATGTTATAATAAATGTAAATAATGATGATAGAATGATCGCAAAGCAATAAAAAAAGAAAAATAGGAACACATAAGAAACCCTTTCGGGAAAAATCACAGGCAGAAGAGGGAAAATTTACTATTGTTGAAAAACGAATGATTAAGAGTTGAAAAACCTTATTCTAATCAAAATCAAATAGAAGGAGAATAGTTCTATATGAATTCAACTTGTGATGTATGGTCAACTCGAGGTTGTAGCCCACCATAGATCTCTTTATTTTGTCATTGTATTTATTTTTTTCAACAAGTAATGTGATTTGGGACATACAATCTCTAACAAAAGAATTTAAAAATCTCTTTTAAAATGACAATTTTAAGGTTTGTGTTGAAATCCAGAGGAAAGTCAAGTTCGAGAGTCAATTTTGCGTATGGAAGATTATGACACCCTACAAGATCCAAATTTATAGTTGAACTCCCCTAAATCCAATAACAATTTAAATTATATCGATAATCAAGATTAATCCTATCTACAAGTTTGAGAATCCTAAGGGATTTAAACATTTTACAATATCCTTTAAAATTACAGATATTCATTATGGTAACTCTAATTTTACTAAAATGTTTCATTTAGTTACTAATGCTTCAAGTAGATAGACTTCTGCATGTGTTTTACGAATTGGGCCAATTCAAGTAAATTAAACGAGTCTCATTTAATTAATAGATCTCGTTAGACAACTTCATATACTTTGATCATAGGCTTTGATTCGTGACCCGTTACATGTTATTGTTGACAAAAATACCAAAAAACTACTTTTTATATGAGAACAAAACTTATGGATTCACTTGGTTTAGGATAAAAAAAGATCTCATTACTAATAAGCATCAATAAAATCATACCGGACACAACAAAAGAATTATGGGTCATATTGCTTACTTATTTTTAATATATATGAAAATTTTCACAAATTTTATTTTTGAAATTTAATAGAATTTTATGCCTCAATATTTAACGGAATCACTGCCACAAGTTTTATCGAATTCATCGTTGTTGCTTTTTTCAAAAGAAATTTAAATTTTATATTAAGATTAAAATAAAAATTAAATGCAACATAAGTTAAACATAGAAAATTAAAATAATTAGAAATTGTAACTAAAAAATGCGCCAAGTTGTCTGTGTCGACCTATCCGTGCACGCCATCAAACTCGTTTCCTTGAAATGCAAACAAATAAAAACTTTAAAAAAAAAACTCAAAACTAAATGGACTGATACTGTAATTTATCACAAAAATGGTTCAGGGACTAAGATTGCAAATTCCCTTTTCTTCTCTCTTTTCACCCCGACATTAAGCATGCAGCAAAGACTTTAACTTTTTTTTCTTAAATTTATGGGCCCCATCATTTTTATATTTTTTATATTTTTATTTCTTTCCCTTATTTTTTTCTTTCTTTTTTAATTATTTCTTTTCCTTCTTATCTTCACTTTCTCTTTCTACTTTTTTCTTTCCTATGCAGTCCTAGCCGCCGCTTAATCAGCCGCCGGAGTGATACGAGCTGTTTGTTTCTGAGGAAAAATCGGGGAAAAAGAGAGTTCTGTGAAAATGATATTAGGCGACTTTTATTCATCAGTTCCGGCCTGGCATGAAGGTATATCTGAAAAGTAAAAAAGTTGTGTGCAAAAATATAAATTCAAAAAATAGCTTTGAGTAAAATTAAAAAATAAGTCAAGTTTCGAATAAAATTTTTATCTGAGTCAAACACGAATTTATAAAAAAATCTACTATTTTACTGCTATTTTTTATTGTTTTGTTGACATTTTACAATTTTATTATTATTATTATATAAATATTTTATAACTCTAGTTTTATTGTTAAATTTATTTTTATTTTAAAAATATTTATTTTTATATATTGCATATTTTTAATATTATTTAAGTATAATTTTTTAAATTTTTTAATTTGTTAAGAAATATTTAATATTTTTTAATTTATTAAAAATATTTATTTTAATATTTTAGTATTTTAGTATATTATATTTTTTAAAAATTATATAAAAATTTAATACAAATAAATAGAATCAAAACAGATTTACCTAATATTTTAAACTCATTTTCGGAATAGAAAAAAACCCAAACCCATCAAAAGGGTATAAAATTTTGTTAGTACCCAGCCCCCACCTCTATTCCTCAGCCTTTACTGTTTATAGAAAAAAAGTTGGTTAAGAAAATTTTTATGGGTTGTTTGGGTTATTATAACAGTTACAATAACTCCCAAAACACACCGTTTATTTAAAAGGCCCTCTACTGTAAAGACGCGCCGTTTCACTTCATATATTATATTATATTTATAACACGGAGCTCCGATCGGGCACCACCAAAATACTCCTCCCTCCCTATTCTCTTCAAATCTTGGCATAGATTTCCCAAAAGACTCATAATTCATGATATCATTCCCACATTCGATTTTTTATTCCAGTCTCCTAATCCGACCATTGATCCAGCCTAAAATTGAGATAGGTTGCTCTCCTCCACCCTTTCTCTGTCTTCACCGTTCGGATTGATAAACGGAGCTCCGACGCCCTAAGTGCTGAGAAACCCGAAAGCTGGGTTCTCTCTTCTCTTTTTTTTTTTTTTTAATTTGTTTGAATACTGACTTGTTTGGTTTGCAAGTGTCACGGTGGAGTTCTCTTTCTTTCTTTCTTTTTTTATGTATTTGTATTTTGGTTTCCTGTTTGCTAGGTTTGGGTTTTGGGTTGCTGATGATCGGTTGGTTCGGCTGTTTGGAGTGGGTTTCAGTTTAGGGGCTCGGTCGTGGTGTTGATGGTGGCTGGTATCTGCAAAATGGTGGTGGTGTCTTGTTGAGGAAATGAGGGTCAGAGTGCGAGAGAGTGTGTGAGAGCGAGCTAAGAGAGCGGGAGAGGAGCCCCGATGATTTGTCAAAGTCGGGGTGGTGATGGATGCCAGTAGGGGCACTGTTTTGGTTCGGTGATGGACTGGTATGAGTGGTGAGATTTAGAGTTGGCAGAAACTTGGGAGTTGAGAGGGATGGCCGGTTGGTTGATTGGTTGATTTAGAGTTCTGTTTTGGTTGGAGCCGAAAGAGCGGTCGAGAGTGATGGTAATGGAAGGATTCTAGGTAATCGAGAGGGTGCCCACTTTTCCTTTGTTCTTGGTTGTTTTATGGAGGAGGAGGATGATGGATTGATGGAGATGGGATAGGGTGTCTACAGGGTGATTGGTGTGCAGGGCATGGGGCGGTACGTTGGCTGATAGGAGCTGGTTGTTGGTGGCAGTAATGGAGTGTAGGGACTGATTTGCAAAAAGAGAGAAACTTAGGGTCAATTTTGCAATATTTTCTTTTTTGGTTTTGTAATTTTTGTGTATTTCGTAATTTAATAAAATATATAAAATATTAATTATATATATTAAAATTATAAAAAAATTAAACATTAGTGGGCTAAAACCCAAAACATTAAATTAAAAGAAGGGTAAACTATAAAAATAGTCATTTTTATTTAACTCAGATTATGTTTTAGTCACTTATGTTTGAAATGTTACGTTTTAATCACTTACGTTATCGTTTTGTTACGACGTGGTCACTCTACCGTTAAATTCTGTTACTTCCCTAATGACAATCCTACGTGGTAGTCTAAATAGTTTTTAAATGCCAACTTGGATATCCAATTGTTAGGATGAATATAGGTTTTTAATTAAATATATTTAATTTGGACTGCCATGTAGCACATCTAAATTGGCATTTAAAACCCATTTGGACTACCACGTAGGACCACTGTTAGAGAAGTAATAGAGCTTAATGATAACGTGATCACTTTATAACAAAATGATAACGTAAATGACCAAAACGGAACATTTCAAACATAAATAACTAAAATATAATTTAAGGTAAATAAAAGTAACTATTTTATAGTTTACCCTTAAAAGAAAATTATAAAAAAAACCCAAACTTAATTTAAGTTCAAACCCAATTTCAAATAACTGAAATAAAATTTTACAAAAATCCAGTAGGCTCAAAATTACATTATAAAGCAAGTGGAGCCAAACGAAATTCCATGGTTTTGATATATCTGTTTATTTTCTATATAATACTTAAAACTAATTATAATTTCTCTTAACTCATAAATTGAAAAATAATGCTTTTCAACACATTCGAACTCACATTCTCTTATATTTGTCGATGCTCATGCTGAACGAGTACAATTTAACTTAGTGATAGGAAAATTGTCTTGTGAGTATAAGAGTTTGGATTCAATAATATTGTAAACTTACAATTAATTTATGAAATTCTAAACTTCTAGATAAATTCTTAATAAAATTTGTTACAATAAATTTTTGATTTTTAACAATTTTTGGATAAATTTATTGTAAATAGATACATTATTAAATAATTGTATAATTTTAAATTTTAAATAAGAAATTTTACGCTTTTAAGAAGATACTTATTAGTAATATACAACTATTTTTTAACATTAATCTCATTAGTTAGCACATATGCTCTTTTAATATAATACCTAGAACCATCCATAAATAGGAGGATAGTATCCTTTCAAGACTCGAACTCACGACCTCCTACATCGATAACAATATCGATGTCAATCGAGTTAAAATTCATTCAGCACTAAATTTATATAAAATGTTTCGGTAATAATTTTAAATATAAACTTATTAATAAAAAAGGTTAAACATAATAGGAATTTCATAATTATACAAAGCTTAACTAATCTATTAATAGGAAAATAAAATAAATTTCATATTTACAAATGCTAATTTTTTTCATGGTATAGTATCACATTTATATTAAGTTTTGAGATTATTTAAACTTTTAAGTTAATTTACGATTTGGTCAATATGTTAAATTATTCTAAATTAGAAGGTTTGAATTGATAAACTAATAATAAAAGATTACGTTCACACTTAATAATATCGTGTAACATTGTAGTTTACCGATTCATAACAAATAAAAATAAAAATAAATTATGATAGCTAAGAAAAGAATTATAATTTGGCATAATGATTTTTGGCCTCCAATTTTACAAAATGTTTTAGTTTTTATTTAATTTATTGTCTTTTTAGTATTTAAACTTAATTTTTTATGGATGAAAAAGTTATTTTTTTATCTTTGTTGATGTGATATTCATGTGGATTGTTTTGTGGATGACAATTCAACATTTAATTAAATTTTTAAAATTTCAAAATTTAATATTTTTAATTAAAAATAATTAATTTATAAAAATATTTCTTAATATTTTTAAAATTAATTAATTAATTAAATATTGACATGCCATCCACATAGCAATCTATATGTATGCTACGTCAAGAAAGTTAACAAACATTAATTTTTCTCTCATTTTAGGGTGAATTGACAAAAATACAAGTTTAAAGAATAAAAGAGACGAAAAATTAAATGAATGGCTAAAAATTTTTTTTAAAATTGGAGGGCAAAAAGTCATTATACCTTATAAATTTATAATAAAATGTAAAAAAGAAATTATAAGCTATTAATAATTTTAAACATTTACAAATGTCATTGTAAATTAATTTAGGTTTAAAATTATATCAAATATGAGGAAGAGTTACAGATAGTTTTAGGCATTGTATAAAAAAATAAATTTAATATATATATATATATATATATATCAAATATGGGTAAAAGCATAAAAAAATCATGTACTGTTGCATTTTATATGTATTCACTTTGATCCCTATTCTTTTATTGAAGTAAATTAGAAAACTTTGAAACTAACAAAGTTAAAGGGTCAAAAAGCTTTAGTGACAAATTTTAAAACAAATCAATTAAGCGCTTTTAAATTTTTAAATTTATTTTAAAATAATAAAATTTATAAAAAAATTAGACAAATTTTAAAACTATAAATTTTAAAAATATCAATACCGGTCATTATTGTTATTTAATCTAGGGATAAATTATGATTTAGCCCTTAAACTTGACAACTCTTTTTAATTTGGTCCCTGAACTCTTTTAGTCTATATTAATCCTTGAATTTGATAATTTTTTTCTAGTTTTGATCATCGTAAAAGATATAACATTCTGAGATTGTATCACATTATCACCTGAAAAATTTATAATTTATGTGATGGTCATATCATCACATGAATTAAAACTGGGAAAAATTTATTTTAAATTTTTATAACTTTTAAAAATAATTTTTTATAATTTTAATTAATTTTTAAATTTTAAAATGACTAAATAAATTTTTAATTTGTTACTAAGGCCTTTTGATCCTTTAACCTTATTAATTTCAAAAATTTCTGATTTACTTCCAATAAAAAAGTAAAAGTCAAGTTGAATAAATATACGAAGGTTGAGGCTAAATTTATTATTATGTCTCATATATAAACACCAAATTTTAACGAAATGACTATTAGAAACTAAAATAGAAGACAAACACTCCAAAAATACAATACTTAATTTATTAAGGAGCTGTGTTAGTTCTCAATAAATAATCTTCTACAAACTTTTCCTGACAAAATTAATCAATTCTCATTGATAATATATTAATAATATTTTGATTTTCTTAATGAATAGATTGATCCGAAAATTGATATGAACAAATTAATTAAGTAAAAGATTAATTAATTTAAATTTTAATAATTTATTTAATCGAAGATTGAATAGTTTCACCACTTATTCTTTGAGGATGTTCAAACGGCCAGTTAGATTAATCACTGAACCGAATTACTATTAACTGAAATATTCGAAATGTAAAATTCTTTAATCATTAACTGAATGAAATATTTCAATTAAATTTATATGTTTTTTCTTTTGGTTAAAATAAATATAAAACATATAAAATTACATTACCAATATTAATTTTATTTATTTAATAGTTTAAAAACTTTAAATGAAGGTGAAAATAATAAATAAGACATTAAAATTACATTAGTCATGAAATTTAACAACTAAACACTAATAAATCTTGAAAACAACAAATATTTGGGATAATTAATCAATTTCAAAATGAATTAATTGATAATTAAAATTTCAAAAATATTAACTAATTGAAACAAAACTAAAGTTAACTACTAACCTTAATCGAATTAAATTCATTCCAACAATTAATAAAAATTTAACGAAATGTGAAGAGTCCTACCTATCCTTGCTCAAAACTGGAAACTCAACTGCTTGAAGCATAAACGAAAAAAAGAAAAGAAAAGAAAAAAACATTTAAAGAAACTAATTAAAACACACAAAAAAAAAACCATTATTCTTTGCCCATTTCTTTCTTGTGATTTCTCTCTCTTCAATGGCGTCAGTAACAGAGTTGATTGCCGCCCTCTCTCTTCCTACTACTTCACGCTTTAGAACTTCATTCTCACGGCCGGCGGTTTCTTCGTATAGCCGCCGAGGTTTGCCGGAATTTAAAGGGTTGAAAATCCAATCCTATTCACTGATTTCGTTCGCGTCCACGAATTCCAGATATCCTAGGGTTTCCAAGCATAGTGGACGCGTTGTTTGCGAAGCTCAGGAAACTGCTATTGATAGTAAGCTCTGCTCTGCTCTCTCTCTCAGTTCGAAACTTTTCGAATTTTTAGTTGAATTATAACTGATACTGCTGCGATTTATGAATGAAGATTGAACTAGTTCTAAGCAAGAATTCAGGGGAAATATGTTAGATTTACAGTTTCAAGACTTGAGAGTAATCATGTTTTTAAGTGGATTTATTTGCTATGATGCGAGCTGGAAATAAAGTAGAGGGCCTTTTAACATTATCATTCAAGTTTTGTAACCCTAATTTTCTGATAAGGAAATTGATTTAACAAATATGCTTACCAGTTAGAAGTTGGAACTGTTCATATAGCGACCTAATTCATGTGATGGAAGATAGTAGCATTAACCAATTTTGATTGCTTCTGACTGTCCCCCGGTTCTTATATAGCCGCCAGGTTTTTTCCACTTATCTTGAAATTGGAAGCTGAAAACGATGTTTTCATGACTTGAAATCATAAGATTCGTTGTCCAAGTTTACCAACTTTGCTGAAAATGATGTGTTAATTAATCAAGAAACGCTTGAACAGTGGACAATACTATCGTGTTTCAGCTTTAGTTTTAAAGCTTGTGGTTGATTTTACTAGTATAGCGTAATGACAAGTTTATTTGCATCCCTCTGCAAATAATTGGAGTTATCTTCAAAATTAGGGAACATCGTGATTATAGTTTGTTTCGTACTGTATACCAACACTTCATCTACTTGCTGAAAGTTCGTATAAAAGATTGTTCAATGCAACTTGTTATAAGGATAACCTATAGGTAAACTATAAGATTCCATCTATGGGAATTCATTGAAACATCTTGTTATTTTACTGCGACTTACAATCTGAAGCTGAACTATTGGAGAGATAAGTACACTATTTTATTTTATTCTGGTAGCCTTTTTTCAGTGTTGGCAAATGAGATTCCTATAGTAGTGATCTATAAACTGGTTGGTCTTGCAAAACGAAATGAATCAGGCATAGCTCGAATCAGCCTGCTTCGAATATGTACTAGTTTCACTTTCTGTTAAATTCCCTTGTTCCTTTGATTGTTGTTGGCAGTTCCAGCTGTGAACGATGAAACATGGCAATCACTTGTGCTCAACGCTGATGGACCTGTACTAGTTGAGTTCTGGGCTCCTTGGTGCGGACCATGCCGCATGATCGATCCCGTAATAGGTGAACTAGCACAGCAATACGCAGGAAAACTCAAGTGCTTCAAACTGAATACAGATGATAGCCCCTCGATCGCTTCCCAATATGGAACCCGAAGCATCCCGACACTCATGATCTTCTTGAATGGTGAGAAAAAAGATGCAGTTATTGGTGCTGTGCCAAAAACTACTCTATCAGCAAGCATAGAGAGATTCTTGTAGATAGCCATTCATAAGAAGTGATATTGACTGATGGAATCATGGAAGTGTCCAGCACTCATCACCCACTTGGCTTTGGTTATATGCTTTATTTCTCTCTGTGATGTTGAAAATTTCCCTACTTTTACGTCAAATTTGGAACCGTTCCTTGTCTAGTACACATGCTTATGTCTGTATTTTGAAAATATTAATTATTGCCAAATATATACTATATATTCAGGTTGCAAAATTTGCAATCATTTAATTTGAAGCTTACCTATGAACCAAATTTCAGGTGGATTTAGTTCCTTCCTTTGATTGCCAAAAGGAAAGACTGATAGTGATTTTGGACCTAACTATTCCTTTGAGGTATAAAATTTGCTTTTTTGGTGAATTTCATGACACATGGCTTATATATTGGCCATAACTAGTAAGCAGTGAAAAAGAATAGTCCATGTGCAAAAGCATTTAAGGAGGAATATATATATATATATATATATATATATATGAAGGGAAAATTAGGTCCTATATTTGATGTAATGTTTATGGTCATCACTTTTTTAGTATATATTACATGATATAAACTAATTCATATTTGTCCTTCACCCTTACGTTACTAGAAAAGCTAGAGATGTATTTGCCATGTAGTTGGATGGAGTACAATTTTGGACTTTAGGGTGGGGTTTAACCTAATAGTACCCAATTTTTCTACTTTTTTTTTATCAATTAATATATTTTCATTTAAATAATTTCAATTTTTTATTCATTAAATAGATTCAATAAATTTATTTATTTTTATACAATTTTAGGGAGGAAGTGGATTTCATAGAGCTTAAACTTGAAATTTATGTCAACTACCTGAAGCTTTGCAAGTTATAGTAGCTTCTCAACATGAATAAATTTATATAATTATATAAATATATAATAATTAATCAGTTAATTAACATGTTCCAACAAAATTTGGAATTTTGATCCCGTACTTTACTTTAAAAATTTAATCTATCTACTTTTTAGATATTAGAAATTGGGATCTAACGATTAACACTTAAGATTAATTTGTTAAATTTAAATTAATTACAACGTCATTTTTTAGTTACATTTTTACCAAGTGAGATTTTTTTCTTTCAAAATATCACATCAATAAATTTAATAAAAATTTAACGTGTTAACGATCGAACCTGAATTTTGAAAATCTAAAGTTAGAAGGATTAAATTCTTAAAAATAAAAATATAGAGATTAAATTTTAAATTTGTGAAAAATATAGTGACCTATGACATATTTTAACCATATAAATCTATATCTACGTGACACGCGTCCCACCATCGTACTGTTTTTCTTACATGATAGGAAGATGGTTAAATATTATTTTGAACAGCCTAGATTCAATCTTTATATTTTAATTTCTAACCTAATTTAAATTTAATATATTATAATATTATTAGTTAGTCCAAAAGTTAATATTATTGATTATTTTAATTAAATTTTGAGTACATCATCAGTGTTTTTCCTTTTACATTTTAAATTTTAGTTAAGGAGCTATATTATGTCTAAATTTGAGATTTCACCCTACACTTTGATTTTTAACACAATTCGGTCTTATAATTTTATAATATTATTAATTAGTTCAAATAGTTTACATTATTAATTTTTTAATTAGAATCTTATGTGATTATATATAATTTAAATCTAATTATGTTAAAAATCTTTTTTACTTTTAAAATTTAAAATTTAATCACCGTACTTTAATTTTCATTGACTTCAACCTTTCACTAACTTACTTCCAATTTTTCTGTTAATTGCAAATGTCACATTTGTAAAAATTGGTAAAATAACCTTTTAATCATTAATATTTATAACTTTTATCAATTTCACTATACTCTTTAAAAATACTTAAAATTCATAAAAATAAAAATGAACATTAATAACATTAATAGCATATTGGACCGATAAAATTCAAATTAATGATGAAATATAAATGCAAAAGCAAGGATAATGGTGAAATGCATTACAAGTGATAAAATAATAAGCATGTTAAATTAAAATTTACTTATAAATATTTAAAGTTTTTGTTACATGTATTTATAAGTAAAATAATACAATCAATTATTCTATTTATTTAACTTTTTTGCTACAAGGTAGACTTGATAATGGGTTAGGTTGGGCCAATGCAAAATTTTAAGTTTTTTTCCTGAGCCAACTTGACTTGAAAAATAGGCCTAAAATTTTACTTAAGCTCGGCCTAGATAAAGAAATGCCAAACTTGAACCCAGCCTAGTTTGCTTGTATTAATTTTTTTATATTTTTTATATAAAAATAAATTTAAAAAATATAATACATCAAATACACTAAAAACATTAAAACAAATGTTTCCCAACAAATTGAAAGTATAGTAAAAAAAAGTCTTTATACTTAAATAATACTAAAATAATTGCAAAATTAACAATAAAACAATAGTTATACAATTGCAAAACAATAGTAAATAGTAGCAAGAAAAAAAATTTAGGCAAATTTGGGTTAGGCCTAGGCAAAAAAAAATTTACCCGAGGCCTGACTTGTTTAGAAAACGGGACTTCTTTTTTTTTGTCCAGGAGGAGAAACTTAATATCTTGAAAAATTGGTTGAAATTTCCATCTAGTTTTAGTGTGTCCCATGATGATGTTACTCCATTTTTTATTGGCACTTAGTAGCCTACAAGAATTGACATTGAAAGATATAAAAAGCAAGAGTATAACACGAAGAGTGAGGATCTAGGCAAGAAGTGTAACACCCCCTAACCTTTATCTGTTGCCGGAATAGGGTTACGGAGCATTACCAGACTTTTCAAATCGAATACAAATATTTCCTAATCATCTAGCATTTACATCATAACTTAATTATATTGTCCCTTTTTTGAGTCTTCGAAGCCCAAAATATATGTTAGAAACAAATCAGGACTAAACCGGGTACTCCGAGAATTTTTCGTGAAATCTCAAAAATTTTCCTAGATACAATACACATACTACCATGTGTTCAAAGGGCACGCCCATGCCATATGCCGTGTCCAATCCAGTGTAATTCTCTGACTTAGGCCACACGGCCAGCCACACGCCTTTGTGCTAGGCACACGGCTATGACACACGCTCGTGTCTCTGCCCCTGTGAAATTACTTGGGCATTCTATTTTGAAAATTTAAAGTTGCAGGGGACACACGATCAAACCACACGCCCATGTGTTAGCTGTGTGTCTCATACGGTCTAGTTAGACGACTGTGTTCTTGGCCGAATGGACTCAAAATGAGCACTAAGCATCAAGTTTACCATACCCTGCAATTTTGAACACCAAGCAACTAAAAAACCATTTATTCAACCAATCCAAAACACATTCAAATACATCTAAAACATGTTAAAACAATCAATCCAATAACCTAAGCAATTTACCCTCATAAGTACTTCACATATAATATCCAAATCAATCTAAATAAACACCATTCAAACCAATTCTAAATTCATGCCAATTTCAACCTAAATTTGCCTATAACATACTCACTTATGCATCAAATCAAACATTTCATATTAAACCTCAACATAACAAATACATTATTGTATATAAGCAACCAATATCGTCTTATAATATCATTTACATTCATTTCCCAAAATGACAAAAATAAGACATCCTAAGTACATGTCATTACCAAAAAAAAAATATACTTTATTACATTTGAGATCGAGATCTCGGATGGATGCTGAATCGGCAATTTGACTTTATCTATCCTGCGTACGGAAAATAACCGTACGCTGAGTATAAACTTAGTGGTATTTTTATAATCCGAATACTTTAAAGTAAAATAAATAAACATATACATTAAATCATACAAAACCTGAATCATACTACTAATCAATTTATAGACAAAACATTTATAATTCATTCAATTCTTATCAATTGCTATCCCAGATAGCTTTTCACAATATCAACATATATTACTTGAACCATAATATTGATCATTCATATTCAATTCACAAATACTCGATTCATATGTCTCTATCTATATCTCATTTCACCATTCAATATCAATCATAACATTGTTTATTTCAATAACCCCTATTAACATGACTCGGACTCGGACTGATACACGGATCCAACCAAAACACTCCAGTTTGGCACCCATTGCCTTATCAGATAAATCGAAGTAATAAATTGACACCCAATGTCTCATCGGCCATGCTGAAGTAAGTTGGTACCCAGTACCTCATTGAATTTATCCGAAGTAATAAATTGACACCCAGTGTCTCATCGACTTGAAGTCAAAGTATCCCTGAACTCTTTCAATCCTATGGCATTTCAACTATATCCGGCTCAGACCGATATCGTTAATAGGGTTTCAAATCACTTTTCAGGTATAACAGTATTCAATGTTCAATTTCCACAATAATCACATATTCATATCAATTTCATCACACACCAAATCAATCCATCTCAATTGTAAACACAATAATTCTCACCTTCCATACTTACCATATACAAGAAATCAAAGTAAAATAATTTTAATAATTAAATTCGGATTATAGAAATACAACCCGTAATTTTTCGAGCTACTCCTCGTTGATTTTTTCTTTTCCCTTTCTTGCCGAATTTTCCGGCTCAACGTTAGCTATGGAAATTGAAACAATTAAAAATCATCAATACACACAACGTCACATTGAATATTTAAATTTTTTATTCAACTTTTACCTAAATTCTAATTTAGTCCCTAAATCGAGACTAACTTTATTTCTTCAAAACTAATTCCATATTTTCATTCAATTCCCACTTTAGACTAAATTCAACTCTCTAACTTCATTTAAATCCCTAAATTTCAAAATTTTCTCAATTTAGTCCTTATAACTCAAAAATTATACTTTATTTTACAATTCAATCCCTTTTTCATTTCTAACTTAAAATTCTATCAATTTAGTCCCAAATACTTAAATTATTCAACATGAACAACATCTAAAAATTCAATATTTTTGAAAATTTCAACATAATTTAGGTAGTATTTAATGCTAGGATTCTAAAAAACATAAATTTACAAGAAAAAAGACTAAATTGACTAACCAATTTGAGCTTGAACCCTTGAAATCCCTAAATTTCTCCTTCTTTTCTTTCTCTTTTTCTTTTCTCATTTTTTCTCTCCTATTCGTTTTCTATTTTGTTCTTTTCTATTTCATTTTCTATTCTCATTTCTTTATTTGTTTGTTTTATTCATTTATTTAATTATACTAATATAATATAATAATTACTTAAATAATAAGTAAATATATAATATAATTTAATATATGAATTTTATTTTAACACATGTCATCATCTACACCATCCACTTGTCAATTTAGGTTTTATTACTTATTTAGTCCCTTCACTTTTCTCTAATCTATAATTAAACTTTCTCCATTTATTTAGTTTAATCCTTACACCTAATTACCTTTATTTCAAGCTAATTCACCTAGCCAAAACCTAATTAATCATACAACTAACTTCGTAAATATTTTAATAAATATTTACGAATTCGTTCTATGAAAATCGAGACCCAAAATACACTTTTAAGTACTCGTGACTATCGGGTCGTTACAAGAAGTTTGCTGACAAATCTAAAACTGTGAATAGATATGAGTTGGAAATCATTAGTATTCTAGGTAATGGTTGATGATCCACCAATCAAGTTATTTTGCTTGTTATGAATGATGATAAGAAAAGAGACCATTGTGCATTAGTAGCATCCAAAGAAGGAAACGAATGAACTCTCTGCTACTACTAAGTTGGGCAAAAGTTGTCTTAGAAGGAACTGAGGATTGATTGAAACATATCAGAGATTCTTTTAGCTGCATTAACAGGGGAAAGATTGGTTCCTCAAAAGATGAGATTGTTTCCTGGTTTCCAGATTATCCAAAGATTGCAAGACATAGCAGTGTAGGAACTTCTTGAGAACTCAGTTGAGAGATCATTACCTTGAAGCCATTGAAGAATGCAATTGGAAACATAAATACCATCCAATGAGTCAGTCCATAATGCAAAAATGATTCAAACCAAATTGCTTTTACAAAGGTGCAACTTAGAAAGAGATGGCCAATTATTTCTCTGTTATCTTTCTTGTTACATATCTTCCATAGAAAAATGATAATCTTTGAAAGGCATTTTAATACGCCAAAGATTTATCTATGCAACTTTTTAGGGTCCATGCATAATAATATTGATGTTTCTTTGATAAAGATGTACATAAGCTTCTTTTAATAGAGAAGAGGCTATTGGAGTCAGATTTCTAGACAATCATGTTAGACCCTCTTTGGATGGAGATCGTTCTATTGAGGAGATTAAAAACTCTATCAAAGTCGAGCAGACATAAAGGTTTTGCATGATCCAAATTATAGCTGTAAGGTTGAATGAAAGTATGGGCCTAGAATCTTGAGCATTGAGGGGCCACAGTGTTAATAAGCTAGTGGAGTAAGTGGTTATCCAACTATTTTTCCCACTCCAGAGTTGAATATCTTTACCGATGTTGCAAATATCTCTGCCAATAAAGGATGATTTTCTAGACCCATGAGTTATAAGGCTTTGGCTTAACAAATTTAAAAGGATATTTGTTGCAATACTTAGTAGTAAAAACTCTGATGAGCAATCAATTTCTATCCGTCAAAATATGCCATGCAACTTTTGAGAGAATGGTATAATTGAAAAGATTGGTTTTGCGTATGTCGAGGCTACCTTAAGGGATGGGGTACAAAAAGTGTCCCACTTGCAAATATGCGGTTTCTTAGAGCCTAGATCATTGCCCTACCAAAAGGCTCTAAGTTTTTTTTATCAATTTCATCACCAATATTAAGAGGGGTTTTAAAGATAAATTGGGGGTAGAAAGGGATGAAAGAAAAGGTGGGTTTGATTGGAGTGAATATTTCTTCCCTTGAAAGGCCTTTATTTTCATAAAGCCATTTTGGAACTTAGTTTGTTCAGCAAGTTGTGAAATAATTCTTTCTTTTTCTGAATTTTGACCAGTTCAAGACCTTGATACTTTCTAGGGATATCAACATTTTTTGCATTAAGAATACCATTAAACCATCTTCTTGTTTGAAGCTTGGTAGGCTAAGAAAAAGCTTCGATTTATCAAAATTGATTTGAAGTCCTGAGAAAGAGAAGACATTTAGAAGAAATGATTTAAGAGACTTGCATACTTAAACAAAAGCATTAAAGAAAATGTAGTAACCATAAACAAAAAGTAGGTGATTAATGGGTAGAGCATTTCTCGAGATTTTAATGCCTTGTATGGAACCATTATGATTTGCCGCCAATTGTAGTGATTGAAATTGATTTGAAGTCTTGTGAGAGAGAAAAAAGTTAGAAGAAATGATTTAAGAGACCTACATGCTTCAACAAAAATATTAAAGAAAATGTAGCAACCATAAACAAAAAGTAGGTGATTAATGTGAGGAGCATTTCTCAAGATTTTAATATATTATATAGAACCATTATGATCTGCCGCCAATTGTAGTAGTAGTTTAGGTATGTTTCAGCATTTAAAGAGCTTGTTTTCTAGTGATTTTATAATTTATATGCATTTTTGGTTTTCTTAGTTTAGATTTAATTATTTGCAAAGTAAGTGTTTTTTTCACACTTTAGTATCTCGATGGCCCGTAAGGCTAACATGGGCCTCAAGAGTGACTAATGGGTTATGCGAGTATTTAGGGTGTCAATTCAGGTCTAAGAATACAAGGGACAATGACCGTGTCACAACACATGGAGATTCGTGTCTTAAACAATGAAGTTGTTAGGGCTGAAATCCACCTCTCGTCATACAAAGAGTTTTTCCATGTCATGACGATGCAACGTAGATGGGAAGAAAATCATTTTACGTCGTGACAAGGACTTTCCCCAAGTCATGGCGACGTGACAAAGGCAAGCCAAAATGTGGTTGATTTTTTGGACGGCCATCTTGGGATATTTGCTTAATTGGACCCTAGTCATTTAATAATATATTACATTAATTAGTATCAAAGTGTATCTAGGGTTGTGTGGGCACCAAGTAATGTGTAGCTTATATAGGTTACCTTAGGGTCACTCGAAAAATATACTGAGTTAGACCTAGACAATTTTATTTAGTTTTTAGTTGTATTTTATTTTTATGTCCGCTTAGTCGGAACTTTTATATTCTGATGTGAAGACGGTTATGAGTGAAGATTATTTCGAAACTGTATTTCAATTATTTATCAATGAGCAATTTCCTTATCTCTTTTTTTGTTCTTTTATTTATATTTCGTTAGCCTAATCAGTTAATGTTTGTATGACTATTAGAATAAATTATGTGCTTTATTTATATCTAGCATGTTTTGGTTATAGAACTGGTTAATTGATTAAGTAATTATTTATCTAAAATTGGGTGTTTATTCAAGAGTGCTTAGTATACTAGGGAGTGATGCCCCTAGTAGAATATCGAGACAAGTGAGACCCGAAAGGTATCTTGCCGAGTATAACTTGTGTCAAGTGGTGAGGCTGAGAGGGTATTCGTATACCTAAGAAGAGACTGAGAGGGTGACTTAAGTGGTAATCCTTAGTGAAGATGAGAATAAAAAGGTATTCTTAGCTAAGAGCAGTAAACAAGTTGAGGGTAATTAATGACTCAATTAGATGATTAGGGATTTAATCGATCATAAGCCGAGAGCTCACACTGTCGACACCAAGAATAGGAAATTCCATTAGCTTAGTTTAGGTTAATTAATTTAATTAGTTTAATAAATACTTAATTTGGATTCTTACTACTAATTCAAAACTCAATTAGATTAATAATTATTTTTTGTAATTAATTTAATAATAGGATTCTCCAATTTGTAATCCTTTGGGTATAATCCTTGAAATACTTTCATGTGTTCTATTATAACATATCTATACTATAATTTGACCCGTATACTTGCAGACACCGTTGATTTAATTATATATATTTTGATGTGGTATTTATACTTTAAACGACAACACGTTTAGAGACAGTCACATTGCTTTCAGTATTTTGAAGCATAAGAGAAAGTACATTCATACATACGACAAAAAAGAAAGGAGATAGAGGATTACCCTGTCACATGCCTCTATTAGGGACAAAGCCTTTTAATGGTGAGCCATTAATCAACACTTGATAGGAGACAGTGGAGATACACTGACAAATAAGGTTGATCTAAATTTGGTCAAATCTCATAGAATTAAGAATAGAGAGAAGGAAATCTTAGTTGATCTTGTCAAAGTTTTTGCTCATGTCAATCTTAAAAGTAGTTATAGAGCCATTACCATTGGTTTTTCTTTTGATGGAGTGAAAGACATCATTAGCTAAAATAATATTATAAAAGAATGAGGAGTCTAGGCAGAAAAGCATTTTGAAAAGGGGTGATAAGAGAGGCTAGAAAATTCTTAAAACAATTGACAATAGGCTCAGAAGTGATCTTGTAAGCCACATCGTAAGGGCTAATAAGTAGGGGTGAACGTTTGATCCAATCAAATGAAAATTTTTTGGATTAATGGAGTTGATGAATCTTATTTTATCATCCTAACTCGATTTGAATTTTTTTCGAATCGAGTCAAGTAAGATGGAATTCGAATAGAATCAAATCAAATATATTTGTTCGAGTTAAATTAAAAAAATGATTTTGGGTCCTTGTAGCTACTGCCACCCACTGTAATCAAATTTGTTATTATCTTTCATCCTTCATAATTTATTTATTAATATTTTATTTATGGGTTAACTTCTTTACTTGCTTAGTTGCTTCAATTATATTATGATTCCTATCACCATGTATTTTGAACTTAAAAATATATTAAATATAAAAAAATGTGATTTTTAATAAAAGTTATTTTAAAGATAAAATGTGAAAATTATACTAATAGAAAATTTTAACATGAACATTTTATGGCATCGCTAATAATTCAATTTTAACAGAGATTGATAAAGGTTTAGCATGATTAAACAATTCAATAATATAAATAGTACAAAATGTGAAATTTAATTCAATAATATAAATACAATACATAAATTTGAAAAAAAAAGTTTTAAGGGTTTAGAAAGAAGTAAAAGTTTTGGGGGAAGCAAAAGGAAAAAAAATTGGGGTTTGAGGAGAAGTAAAATTTTTTAAGGGGAAGTAAGTTTTGGATGGAAAATAAAAGGTAAAATATTTTGGAGGTTTGAGGGGAAGTAATAATTTTAGGGGGAATTATTCAAGTTTTTCGAATTCGAAAATTCCACTCAAATCGGACTCAAAATTCGAAAAAAAATTGTGTTGATTCAATTAACTCAATTAATTTGATTTAAATAATTCAAAATTCGAATTCTTTTTCGATTTTTTCGAATCAAATCGAATTTTGCTCACCCTTACTAATAGGACGAAAGTTAGTAGGTCTGGCTTGGGAGTTGCCTTTCAGGATGAGAATAATTAAAGTTTTATTAAGCTCTCGTAAGGATAAATAGGACATAATCACGTCATCTCCCACAATCCTAAAATTTTGGATAGAATAGACCATGCTTATCATCAATTCTAGGGGCTTTGGGTGCCCCATTTTGGAATATAACTTTCTTGATTTCTAAATCATCGAAGGGCTTGTGTAATACTCTATACCCGACCCGATCGTCAAGTTCAGGTTATAAGGTGTCACATTCGCTGTTGAAGAAATCACGATCAAACTAAATACAATTTATACCAATTAACATGAAAATACATATAATATATACATATGATACAATAAGTAATTATTCACAGGTCTTATGCAAGCTTACGAAAGCTCTAATACTAAACCGAGATCAAATTGGGATTGAATTATAAAGAATTCAAATTATAGAGTTGACATCGCGATGTGAGGGAGTTCCTCATCGTGAAGTAAAATACTGTTTTGGTTTAGTCGAGATAACGAGGTTTCTCGTCTTGCCATGTCATTATAAGTCGTTTCTCATCGTAACGACAAACATTTGACGTCGGGACGTCACATATTATTTCTGTAATTCTTAATTGAATTTCAACATGCAAATTTCCAAATCAACTTATGTGCATAAGCATACCATACTTCCAGCCAAATAATGCAATTTACCAACTAGAATGACTTTGCTATGGCTATTAGTGGCAACATTTTTTTGGGTGGAGTTTGTTTTTTCACCATCTTAATCGTTACTATCCTCTTTAGTGGGATTAACACCATAGTTGGAACCAAAACAAAACTTCCCTTTTCTAACAAAGGGATAAGAAGATCTAATATGGATTTTGGAAAGAGAATCAATGTTAATATAAGTAGACCTATTAGTACCTTTGGCTTTGGAAGCATGAATAGTACCTTTGAAGTGGATTTGGTTGACATCCATTTCTGTCTCATAACCTAAAGATTCATAAGTTTCCTCTATTTGCTCATTGAGCATTTTTTCAATATCCTGATCATTGTGTGGAAAATTGTTGCACATGTGGCCAATCATACCACATCTAATTTAAGCCTTGCAAATACGTTCTTAACCAAAGTCAGTCTATTGTCGAACTCCATCAACACTTTGTATTGTACAATCTGCAATAAGAGGGCGCCATGTGTTTATTTCCACTCACACTTTGAGAAAGTTTATGTTGCGGGGTATGTCATCATTATCATCGACTTTGTAAGACCATTTCCAGACCCGATTGTTGAATTCAAGTATGGGGTGTCACAACTGTATCGGGTTCGTATACAATATTAGAATTTAGTATTTCAAAATCAGACTGTATTACCTATTTATTTAAAGAAATTTACAATAGAGTCAATAGTTTTAAATAAGAGCTCACTGTCTCAACTAGGGGTGAGTATTTGATCGAGTTGAGTCAAATCGAGTCAAAAAATTTCTAGTTAGTCGAGTTGATAAATCCTATTTTAGCAATTGAACTCAATTTGAATTTTTTTTTGAATCAAGTCGAATAGGGTCCAAAAAATTTGAGTCGAGTTGAGTCGAATTAATGAATCTTATTATTTATACTTAATGTTCTATTTACATGAATCGATTATTTTATTAGTAGACGAAGCACAAGCTTTTAGATTAATTTTGAGTAAAGGAAAAAAGGAGAATGGGGTGATTCGGGAAGGAAAGTAAGACTAATGGGTAAATATTTATCAAAATAACGTATTTTTGCCTTTTACTTGATAGTTTTGACTTTTAACTTTAGAAAAGGTAAACATTTATTAAAACAACGTAGTTTTGCCTTTTTTTTATTTAGATTTTCGGATAACTCAAATTAGGGCTGAGCATTCGATTGAATTAAGTGAAACCGTTTGAGTTAAATTAAAAAATTAATAATGCTAAATTAAAATCTTGTACAATATAATTATTTGGATTTGAAACAATATATATTTGAAAACTTTTTAAGCAAAATAATAAAAATAAGATATTTTAGTATGATAAACTTGAATCATTAATCACTTATTTAGATTCTAAAATTATTATTTTATTAAATTTTTTATATATTTTAAATTTTAGAATTTCTATAAATATTTTGAATTTTAAAATTATTTTCAAAATTTGAAAATCACTTTTTTTTGTAATTTTGTTAAGAGAGACCAATTTGCTCATTTTCAAAATTGACAGGGACCGAAACGATATTTATACTAATCTATTATTCGAATTATTCGAGTTATTCAAATTGTTAAAAATTTAACTTGACTTGAACTAGAAATCCGAAATTTCTTATTTGAGTTGACTCAAATAATTCGAATAACTTAATTCGATTAACTCGAAATTTGAATTTTTTTTCGATTTTTTTAATTGAATCGAATTTTGCTCACCTCTAGTTCCAATCCCGGAATATAAGGAAATTACATAGTTACAATATATTTGACTCCATGAAGAAGACTTTAAAGCTACCCCCTTCCTATGTGTGTGACATTTCATTAACAATGATCATTGATCCCACACAGTCCGGCTAGGTCCTTCCTCAAGTTCCTTATTCTGCAAATATTGCAACCACATGACAAAATTCTGTAAGTTCCAATAAACTTAGTGAGTTTCTTTACTACCAAACTACATATTTTGCCCATTCTTATCAGGGTAAAATCTTAACAGAAAATAAAATACTTTAACCCTCTGCATTACTCAGACTTTGGTGCCTTATCTAGATTGGTGAATCCTCATACCCCCTCTGACTTTCTTTCATAGTGGTTTCACCTCTAATACCATAGGTTATTGGTCAAGCTTATGTTCCGACGCTAGGGTTTTAATGGTTTATAAAGGCTTTGTCATCTTGGTAGATTCTCACTTCACCTACATACCACTAGGAATGAATCATCATTTCCTATTGTCCCAAGGCTGAGTTCTGAAATCTCGAAGCTTATCGAGATGTACCCCCATGGCCCTCCTCAGGACGGGGTTCAATTGTACACTTTATCCATAATATAACTCTCAATACGTCGTTCTCTTCTTTACTGAGTCTCTATTCTCATAATAGTTTGGCATACTTACCACTATTTCTTCAATAAGGCTATTAGTAAGCCCCACTCCACACTTGATGACTTAATCTTATCTTACCTTTCTTTATCCAACCCTAAACTCTAGTTGCAATGTTGTTTAGATTACGCATTGGTAGTCTGCCCTGTTCACTATACCTTTATTTTAAGATGATACATATCTGTCTACAGAGATTCTTTCATCAAATGATCATCTCAACGATCATTCGATTTTAAGATATCTTTTATGTGAGGATCTCCTTACAAAACTAACTCTATGGCGGTTACCCACATTAGACCCTCATCTAAGAGGATTAGTTTTGACAAACATACCTGTTACTTAGTACCCTCTTACTGGTACCTTCTCTCATCTTCTAGTTTTGATTGAACACCTTCTAGCAGTCTTTGTTAGCGAATTCCTCGTTTGCGGTCTTTGGATACTTCTCCCCTCATTTATCTTTACTCCAGTCATTATTGGCACGCCACTTCCTCTATCTGAGTCTTGCTGGGTTACCACACATATGCCTTTCCGGCTCTCATGACTACTATTTTAACGATCTTTTCTCATTTTTATTACTTTTCCTATTCATTGGAGAATTCCTTCGACTCATTGGCTCACGATTGTGTTCTGTAATTTTATTATTTTTTTAAACCCTTTTTCCCTGATTTGCATAATTCCCACAATTACCATCTTCGTTGACCACCCGTGTTTATTGTCCTGCCAAACTACCTCATGTGTAATGTCCCGATAGACTCCATAAGTTGTCATAGCAGAGCTATGGTCTTACGCGTTAAGTTCTATGTTTAATGTCCTAGTGGACTCCGTTGGTTGCGAAAGCCAAGCTATAGTTTTACACCTCATAATTCTCATGTTTACTATCCTAGTGGACTATACCATGTTTACTACCCCTACGGATTATTCTGGTTGTCATAGCCTAGCTATGGTCTTACACTTTTAACCTCTTGGGGTGTCACCCGAAGAACCTTACCGTTATCGCAGTGTCTCTCCATAGAGCCTACTGACCGCCGTCACGGTGCTGCTCTATAGAACCTAATAACTGTCAATATCGTCTTATCATATATCCACCTTGATACTTAAACACTGAAGTGTCTCCCCCGCAAAGCCCGGAGCTTCGCACATCATGGTAATCAATTTTTTTCTCTATATTAGCTTCTTCTAACCCGTTAATATTTCCCTCTCATACTATGCATACATTAATCATGCATACAATACAATTTACCTACTAACAACAATCAACATATAACTAGTATGATCACACAACAACGTTTATCAATTAGGATGCAGGGTGCAGAAACTCACCTGATGCTTCCTTGCTTCCTCAACTTGGCTTTTTCGAATGACAGAGCTTCTATTCTCTAGACAGCTAAACATGACAATCAAATTTATGGGTTAAACTCAACATGTTTAACTCAACCCTCAATTTTTCAGAAACATGCAAAACCCCTAAAATGATTTTGGGAAATCATTATCTTCTTTTTTTAACCTTATGTATATAGAATGATTAAGGACTTTACTAGCTTATTAGTTCTCTACTTGTTTTACTCAAATATACTTATCTTTGCTCCATGCAGAACTTTCCATAATCATCTCATTTTTGGAGTAACCTAGAAGATGAATGAATGGAAGAAAATGAAATAGAGTTGAGATGAATCCTTTCCTAGAAGTCGCCTCTCTACTATTTATAGCCCTTTTTGCACGGTCTTTAATCGTGTAAAATCCACTCAGTGACAATCATTGTGTCTCCCATTAAGAGACCGGTTGGTTCTAATCCAACCGAGCCAGCCTTTGTTCTCAACCCTGTCCCATTTTAGTGACTATCTTTTCTTAATCTTTCAATAAAGACCGCCAACTTAGGTGTCTTTCAATTTAACTCTTAAATGTTTAGGGTTTAGAGTTTAAAAAAACCGAGTGTGATAGACTTGAACAGCTCTACTTGAAATACGTCTAAGTTTCATGGCTACAAAAGATCTAATATATTGAAAGGGGAGGCCCTAAATTTGAATTCAAACAAGGAGGGTTAGAAAAAGATCTTGACTGGGGTGATATTGAGGCACTATCTAGCAAGCATAAGGAGGGCCCCCTTAATAGCCCAAGGTTCCTCCCTAAAAATAAGGCAAAGATCCAACTGTAGTCAAATATAAAGATGATGAATTCACCATTTCTAAAGTCAACAGTTACCAGTTCCATTAAGTTTTAGATTCTATTGATAATGCGTTAAAGGAGACGAAGGTCGAAGTTTCTTTAGTCATGAATGCATTTGATGAGGCAATGGCTCAAATAAGCTCTACTTACTTCAAGTTCCTACTGGTTGAAAGAAATAATCAATCATCGCCTAATTGCAACATTGGTATGAGGATAGATTCCAACCTGAATAGTGTGTTGTATGCTGGAATCATCTTTAGAAGATGATCTAGACTCAAAGATATAAGAGTAGGTACAATCTTTTATAGGACTTTTATTGATGGTTGGCTTTCTAGGGCAAAAATTAAGGTGGGATAGAGGTGAAGAAGATGGGAAAACAGAAGGATGTCGCAAATGAGGAGGGTTAGAGACAAAGAACAAATGGGGAGATGAAGAAAACAAACCATATAGGGAGGCTTTTTGAAGTTTTATGAGCCTTTTAGTCATGATGGTCTCGAAAGCCTAACCGACGTGAAGGTGGACAGTTAGAGAGGGGAGATTAAGGGAAAGGCTACAAGAAAATCAAAGGACTCAGAAAAGGGATAGAGTGATAATAAGGGAAGAAAGAAACATGGATTGGAAGGGGGAAAATGAAGAGACTTGTAAGCATAGAAAAGTAAATGCAAGAGAGTTAAATGTAGAAGTGAGGTTGGGGGAAACGAAAAGAAGTTGTAGTAGTCCAGGAAACTTCGAGAAGCTAAACCATCACCGGTGACGAGCCTAGGATAAAGCCTAAGAGATTAGGCTCTTCTAGAAGAAACCTCAAGAGAGAAATTCTTTATAATATTAAGAATTCAAAAACGCTTCTATTTATTTATGTAAATTTATAATATCTAAATATTTTATTCACTAAGATTGATTTTAGGAGTCCTAGTTAAATTTCTTAATATTTATTTAATTCAAGTTAAAACTTTGTAATCTCATTCTTATGCTTAATATTATATAAAAGTGATTTAAATAATATTTTCCTTTTTTACATTTTTGTCCTCAAATTATAAACCGAGTACATCGTTGAAGAAAAATATCAACATTTTTTTTAAAGAATTTTATAAAATTATCCTTCCTATCTTGATTTTCTAAATTTGCTTTGTTTTTTTGGAGTAAGAGGCAAAACAGAGAACCTTGCAAAACCTACAAACCCGCAGACTTTGAAAATTCCAACTCCATTATTTGGCAATGCCGTACCTAGCAAATCTAGGAACACATAAAACTGGAAAACAAAAAATCCAGCAAACTAGAAGTGGATAATTTGAAATTTAATTACCAATAATGACTTTTATATATATTAAAAGAAAAGCATGACACATGTGCTTCTAAAATCATTCACATTTTCATCTTACTTTAATATTTTATATGTTTGTTTGAAGTTTACTTATAAAAATAAAAACATTTCCATTTTTATATACATAATAATCTAAGTCCAAACATTATTTTAATACAAGAAAATAATGCTTCTTCTTCTTCTTCTTCTTTTTCTCTTTAAATTTCAATGTCTACTTTATAATGTTTTATATAAATAGGTCATTATTGTGAAAGTTTTGGGTTGAAATTTTGTCATATAAATTTTTTATTTTATAAATATAAGAATACATGAAAACATCTTAATAGTTATCCAAAAAAAAAAAATTGGTACAAAATGAAGAATAAGTAAAATTAGAAACGCAAACGACCCCTACCATAAGCATCCGCTTGTAGCAACGGGTGCAAACTCGGAGGCGTTATGGTCACAATACTAATGCCAACGTCCACGTTCTGCGCTAAATTAGCCAGGTGATCCGCACAATTACCCTAACCGGAGTGACCCAACCTTCCTGAAGAAGCTTCCAACAATCATTGAGCAGGTTCTGAAATTGATATGTGTGCAAGTAAGGACGTTGGATGAGGTGACACTAGCAAAGCATCCACTTCTACTATCACCTGTTGAATCTATAATTGTTCGGCCAATTGAAGACACTCATCCACCCTCACCAACGGCCTAAAGTTGTACTTGTAAATAAGGGTCAACAAAAAATAATTTGATTTGAAAAAATTTTAAAAAAAATTAATTTCGAGTTAATCAAATTAAATTGTTTGAGTTATTCGAGTCAACTTGAATAAGTAATTTGAGTTTCGAGTTTGAGTTCGAGTCGAGTTGCATTTTATAATTCGAATAACTCAAATAGTTCGAATAACAAATTAGTGTAAATATCTCTTTGATCCTTATCAATTTTGAAAATGAATAAATTAGTCTCTCTCAATAAAAAAACAAAATAATTCAAAATAATTTTAAAATTCAAAATGAGTTTATATATTTTTTAAAAAATTTTAAAGAATATATAAATAAAATTTTAAAATTTTCTAAAATAATAATATAAATAAGTTAATTAATGATTCAAGTTTATCATACTACAATAAATTATTATTTATTATTTTGTTTTGAAAAAGTTTTCAAATATATATAATTTCAAATTTATGTGATTTAATATGGAATCAGTTATATTGCAATAAGATTTTAATTTGACATGTTTGATTTCTTAATTTAACTCAAACAATTTCACTCAATTTGATTCGATTTAACTTAATTTAATTCGAAAAAAATTCAAATCAAGTTAGAATGATAAAAAAGGACTCATCAACTCAATTAACTTGAAATTTTTTCATTCTATTCAACCGAAAGTTCATCCCTACTTGTAAACTGTCCATTACCTAATTTTATCGTGAAACCACTGATGCAACTAACTAACTCCTCTTGTTGTAAAATCATATATATATATATATATATATATCTAATTTAGAATTATTCAATTTAAATCGAGCAGAAATTATCTTAATATATTCTAATTTTTAGTCCAACTATATATTGTAACGATTAACTTTGATTATTTTAAGGTTCGAACTTGAATTCTTTAATTAATAATGAAATATATTTTGTTGTTAAAATTAAATAATACTTCGAACATAAAAATAACACATTTAAAAAAAATCATGACCCTCATTTTCTCTTCTTGCCTAGTTGCCTTTCTTCCTCACTTCATCCCTAAACCCGAAATAATTAAATAATAATAACAGGTATTTAAGGGCGAAACATCTACGTTACTTTCAATGTAGATTCCTTTAATATATGTTATGATTATCAAATAAAATGTGGACAATTAAAATACCATGATTATATCTAAATTTTATTTATGACTACCAGACATATTGATATTCCCATTCTTTATTGTTATAAACATCAACTTCCCAATTTTAAAATTAGTTAAAATCACAATAAATAAATCCAAATTCAAGAATAATTGCTCTTATAAATGGAGACCAAACCACTTTGATTAAGATGCTGGATCATGAACCTACCACCCAATTTCACAATCCCATTATTATAACACAACAACAATAATAGCAATTAATAAATATTGGATTTTCTATTATAATAATAAGAAAGTACTTGGACATCATGTGATAATCTGATAGTCAAAGGTGTTTATTATCTCCTGTGTAGCCTGGATTCGAATCGTACTAATCGTATTAGTTGTTTAAACTTTATCTTGTTGTTGTTATTCATAAAAAAAAAACTTCAATTACATTTTGTTAGAAGATAATTTAAGTTTAAACTTTAAAGTTAACTTCATTAAAAGATAAAAACAAAACAAAAACAAAAATAATCAATAATTTTATTCTCTTTAAAATGAATTTACTATACAAATACTTTATATTCAATGTAATTATAAATTAATATAATAATAAAATTACATTTTAATCCTAAAATTTTATTATTCACTTATGACCTTTTATTGTTAAAAGAGAATAAAACATGAATTAAAGTATGTAATTATTAATAATAAAAAAAGTGAGTAGTGCATAGGGTGCCACGTAAGAAGGTTGAATAAATAGTGCATCGGAGGCCACGTAACAAGCGTTGAATCGTTAAGCCATCAAACGCTCGCACCGACCATTACTCGTAATTGAGTAGATGTTTTCAACTCACTCCATTGCGTCATCTCCTCCTTTTACTTTGAAATTCTATAATTATAATTATTCAATTTTTAAATTAATCGGTACATTCTCAAATACATTTTAAATCATCAAATGTAATTAAGCTATTTAATAGTATAAATTATAATTAATTAATTTCTTAATTTAAAATAGAAAATTAAATATTACAATAACTAATTACTTGCATAATTTCTTCTTCAGTTCTCACAACTCTCGATTAGAATAATTAAATACAATCAATCTTTTCTATAATAATAATTTACTATAACAGTTAATTTCGTTATAAAATTATTTTTTATGTTTTATTTTACTTTAAAAAGTATAATTATTTAATACAAAAACAATAAAATATTTTTTATTTCACAAGCAAATTAAAAGTTAATTATATATATATATTTAAATATTTAAACTTAGTTGCCTCAAGCCAAACCCTTTGCGTATTCTAATTCAGGAGAACTTTTAAGGAGGTTACAAATTCAAATTATTTTCGATTTGAAGTAATTAATTCAAAAATTTGAATTTGATATTCGATTGTTATCAAATCAAAATAAATTTAACTAAATTGTTTATTGAATTAGATTTTATTAGATTTTATTTCAAAACTAAAATAAAAGGAAATTTACTCGAATCCATTTATAACAAAATCATTTCAAATTATTTAAAAAATAAGCTAGACCTCAAAATTAAAAAAAAAGCATTGAAAAATAAAATAACTAAAATAATTAAATTATAATAAAATTATAAAACAAAGTTTTTATAAAATTCTACCTATATAGAAATGTTTGAAATTTTAATTATGATTTTTATACAAGTGAATAATTATAAAAAGAATTAACGATTTCACTTTAACTAATTTAAAATTTTAAAATTTTCAAAAGACTTAAATAGAAAATTTTTCATATTAAAAGACCTTGTCTAACAATCTATACTAGTAAATAAACTCATAACAAATTAATTATAATTTTATTAAATAATTCTATTATAGGTTCTAATAATTGTTATTTTAAAGATAATATCTTTAAGTATCTATAGCCTCTCTTAATTCATAAATAAGAGAATAATGCGCTTTAGTGTACTAAAACTCATGTGCTCATGCATTGATAAAAATATTCATACTAATAGAGCTAAAATTTAGTCAGACAAAATAATTAAAAATTAAATAAATAAAATTTGGTAAAGACATAATTATTAATATATATATATATGATTATAAAATATTTTATAAATCAAATCATTATTAAACTAGCTTAATAATTTTAGGGTAAATGATTTCCTCCTCCATAGTAAATAAGTAAATAAGATCATGATTGACTCTAAATTATCTACAATTATATTACAAATTTTGATTCTATCGAATTTTTAATTAATGTTTATCTTCTCGGTGTCATTATTATTGATTTGAAAATTATTATTATATTATCATTTTCATCCTTATTTGTCTTCTATATATAAAAGCAAACCCAGATTGCTTCTTTAGCTCTCTAAAGAAAAAATCTTTGTTTGTCTTTCATTAACATAAAGCCTTAAAATCTTATTCCTTTTCAACTCAACCTCAATCACTCACTCCTTTACATACACTTTTATATATATATATATTGGTTTCTTCAGAGAAGAGCTTTATCATATTCTCCATTGAGAAATTAAAAACAAAGCTTCTCTATTGATCAAAGTTCACATGAAAAGAGACTTGTCAACTAACTGGTATGTTATCCCAACTTTTCTACGTATAAATATTGGGTTTTTTGTTATCTTTTCTGGGTTTGATTTTGTTTTTGAAGTTTTGGATTGATAATCTTTATATATCCCCCCATCAGTCTCTGTTTCAAAGGCTTCCTGTTTTTTTTTTTTAAAAAAACTTTCTATAATCTAGTTATGAACGATGTTTTTTTATTCTTATTGAAGCTTGATGAATATCTTCTAATGTTTTCAATCAAAATTTCAAAAGCTTTTCAAGGATTTCAAATCTCAAAAGTTAATTTCAATGTTTCTTAAAAACAAAACAACTTCTTTTGTTTTTTTCTTGGAAAGCTGAGAAAGTTTTTGATTTTATGTTTCCTTGAAATCCTCACCCGCTTCCAAAAGCATCAAAAAAGCTATTGCTTTAACAATCTGTTAAAATTCGCTGTCATCTTCTACATGGAAATTTTTTTAAAGTCCTTATCAAGGTTTAATGGAGTTTGATTGTGATAATCTATACTTGGAAGAAGATTAAACGACCATAATACATCTTCTGCATTTAGATATGCATTCTGGGCTGCCAATTTTATATGACATGGTTAGTTGTGTTTCTTTATTAAGGTGCCCCCAGTGTTGGATGATAAGTAATTCATGTAGCTAGAGAAGAGGGGGTGGTTGAGCTCATAAAGTGTTTGATAGTAGCTTGTGCAGATGAATTTATGCATAGCCCATTTCTTACCACCCAACAGCACTTTCTGGTTATTGAAGACAAAGTTTAACATGTTTTGTTGGCTTTAATTGACCATGTTTCATATATATATGTGTGTGTGTGTGTGTGTGTACCTATGTATGTATAGAGTTTTATGTTTCATAGGTTCTAATCTGGTTTTTACATATATGCTGCAGATTTTGGTAGCACATGATCATTGAGCAGTACATGGAAAGTAAGATTTGCTTGCAGGAGTGGATGGATTCACCAGGTTCGGTCTCGGTTTCGGATGATAACCCGTCGAGAAGCTTTGACTGTAACATCTGCCTCGACTCAGTGCAGGATCCGGTGGTCACATTTTGTGGTCACCTGTTTTGTTGGCCTTGCATCTATAAATGGCTTTCCACTAGAAACCAAGGCCAGAAACAACACATATGTCCTGTATGCAAAGCTGAAGTTTCGGATACCACACTGATTCCACTTTACGGCAGGGGCAGCGTAACGAGCAAGGAGTCAAGACCAAAGGCTTCGCAATTCGGCATGGTCATACCGAAGAGACCTCCTGGTCCAACCTGTGGCGTCAGCACGATACAAGGATCCCCAGATACTACCGATAATCATGGATATTCATATCAACCTCAAGCCTACTTCCCTCAACAGGATAGTTATCCAGATTCACCGATGTTTAGTCCCCGTGGGACACCTATAAACGTACCTGATCCAGTTATCCGAATGTTCGGTGAAATGGTATACACGAGAGTGTTCGGGAACTCAGTTACCAACTTCTATACATACCCAAATTCGTACAATCTAGCAAGGAGTACTAGTCCTAGGATTAGAAGGCACGTAATGCAAGCCGATAAATCGCTCGGCAGAATAAGTTTTTTCCTATTCTGTTGCATATTCCTTTGCCTTCTTTTGTTCTGATCACCATCCTGGCTCCCACTTCCCATTTAGTAGAATCCTGTATAGCCAGATCGAATACATTCAAATACGAAAACCGTATGTATTACCGATACATACCGATATGCCGCAATATCATGTGTAAACTATAAGCCATGTTCTACCTCCAAAACCATTTCTTGCAGGATGTAGAGAGGTTTAATGTATTGAAATAATGAAATTGTCCCATCTCTTTCATGTTTTCTATGGCATTAAAGTCTATGAAATGTACTTACAAAGATAAGATTAGATCATCATTTGGGATAGCATTACTTCTTTTATATATATATATATATATATATATATATATATATATATATAAATCCTGTTTTAAGTCCACCTCTAAAAAAATGAATTTGAAGTGAGATGCTTATCTGTTGAGGTATTCTTCTTGGTTTAAAAAGCTCTCTCTACCCGACTACGGGATAATATTTTTTATATACATGGACTATATTGAAGCTATTAAGGGTGTCACCATTTGAAAAAAATTGTGTAAATTTTTATCCTCTAATGTAAAATTTGGCATATTATATTTGGATTCTTTTTATTGAAAGAGATTGCTTCCTTTGGGATTCACGTTGTAAGAATTTTTTTAATTTTTATTAAATTATTAATTTTATATATTCATATCGTATTTATAGATAAAAATTATATTCGTGGTATGTTAAACGGTGTCTCTTCTCTCTCTTTCCCTTTCCATCCTTATCTTTATAAGCCTCTTTCCTATTTTTAACATTTCCCTTCTCAGTTTTGGTATTTTGGATTTCCTTTTTCTTGGTTGTAAAGGAAAATTTTGTTTTGTGGTGATTTTGATTAGGAAATTGAAAGACAAAGTCAGAAAATTATTATTGATTGTTAGTAGTTTTTTTAGCTGGTATCGAGGATTTTGGTTCGATTTGCAAGGTTATAAGGGGCATGGAAGTTAACAGTCACTCCGATGCTTTTATTCAGTGAAATATTTATGGTTATAGAGAGAGTAAAAGGTATCTATTTAGTGAAAAAGATAAAATGAAAGTGGAATATGTGGGTTGTTAATGAATGAAATCTAAAAACTATGTGGGTGGTTGAAATAATTTTCATTAGAAGAATAATAAAGAAAAGATGAATTTAAATATTTAGCTGAATCGAATTAATTTCCATCAAATTGATGGGTTTTCAATTTAATTAAAATTTAAACTATTTCAACCTTCTTCTAATTTTGCACCGGATAATGACAATTGGAGCCATATGCTGGTGTTTGTGGAAAAAATTGCAATAATATCCTGTTCAACAATAATTATCAAAACGTTAATGCTATCCCTAGTCAAGCTCGTCGACTAGCTGGGAGATCACTAAAGACACCACACACATGAGAGAGATTGGGGACCGGAGTGTTCGAATTAGTAGAAATACTCCCTGGAAGAAACTAGAGATGGACTGGTACAAGGTTAATACAGATGGTGCAAGGGAGTTGGAGCTGGATTATGCGGCATCTAGTGGTGTTGTAAGGGATTAGTTTCGCACGCAAGATTGGTGTATGTTTGGTCATGGAAATGGGGAGCTTATCACAGAATACAACAAGCTTGGTGACTGGGAACAAGAAAGGTGATTTTTGAAATGGATAGTTTGAAGGCCATTCACTAATACATAAACCTATATATGATATCTCTTGGTTTGCAGTGGCCCGTGATGTGAAAATGCCAATTTATAAATAATGAAAAATTAAGGTTTAACACGTTAACAGAGAAGGTAATAGAGTTGTAGATGCATTGGTTAAGCAAGTTCTTGGTTGGAAGGTAAGATTTTATAGTTTCCTACATTCATATGATCATGTCTTGTTTTTTATTCATAATGACTTAGTTAAATATGACGAGAACAACATAATTTTAATATAATAGATTAATTTACTTTATTTACCAAAAACAAATATGATAAAAACCAATGTTACTTGAAATAACTAAAAACATAGAACAAATATTTTTAAAATACTACAAGAAATTAGTACGCTGTAAATTGAAGTTGAAGGGACGAAGGGACAACTTAGAGCTTGAGGGGATAATATTTTTGAGCTCATAGGACACCTTATTTTGCCATGTTCATAGTTGATATAATGATGAGCATTTACCCATTTCTTTCAACTCCCAACCTCAACTTTCTCTTCCACTAAATCCAATTTCTTTGAAGTCTTAAATCAATGTTAATAGCTTGTTCAAGTTCTTCAATAAAAAAAAAATAGATTTTTAAATATTACGAGTTAATTAAGAAAGGAACGCATATATGATGGGAAAAGGAATAATTTAAATCCAAGTAGAAGGTTTTACAATTTCACTATTAGGTTTATAGTTTGAAATTACATATTGGGTTCCGGTGAATTTTTGAAATAATTTGTATTATACGAGAATTTTGTAGGATTTTTTAATAATATGATGATTAGAAGTATAATCTAATAAATGAGTTATTACAAGAATCATGTAATAATGAAGGAAATTTAACAAATAAATTATTACAAACGAGTTATTGATCCATATAAAGGGAATGAATCCCACCCACTAAGAGGGGGTCGATAGAGATTGAAAAAATACAACTACTAACTTACACCAGCTTAATCGTATCAATTTATACTCCAAAAATATTAAAAACAAGCCTTGAAATACTTTAAAATAACCATACTAGAACGAATTAAAGATATTTGTAAGTTTTTGTCATCTGAATTCCAACAAAAATAATTCCAAATAATTGACAATGTTTTTATATTAAAAACTTAACGAATCAAAGCTAACAGCATAAAAGTCAAATTAAAAACATTTAACTCGCATATATTTCAAAATCAAATTTTGAATAAACTTGAATTTAAGATAAAATCAAATGTAAATCATAACAAATATAGTTGGAGCTTAATTGAATCATACGAGGGTGAATAAAAATCTAATTTGATTTGAAAAATTCAATAAAATATTTAAATTTTAAATTAAATAGTTCGAGTTAATCAAATTATCTGAATAAACTCAAATTAAAAAAATCAAAATTTTCAATTTAACTTAAACATGAATTACACAATTCGAGTTATTTAATAAGAAAAAGTAAAACTACGTTATTTTGATAGTTTACTTTTCTAAAGGTAAAAGTTAAAATCATTAAATTAAAAGATAAAACTAAATTGTTTTGATAAATATTTACCCATCAATAATATTATATTTCATCTACTAGTTTACAACATTGAAAATAGATAATAGAATTCGTTAACTCAACTTGACTTGACTAAAATTTTTTGACTCAGATTTGAAAAAGTTTTAAATTAAGTTCAATTATTAAAATAAGATTCGTCAACTTAACTTATTCAAAATTTAAGTAAACTCAATTCAACTCAATCAAATGCTGACCCCAATCACAACAAAAATTCTAAATGAAATATTCGAGGATTGTAAAGGCTGAATTCGAAACCTTGATTTTCCCTCTTTTACTTACCAGGACATCATGGATACTCATCAATGGAAAGAATTTATTCCCAAAAGAAAATTGTTTTCTATAGTTAAAAAATATTCTTAAGAAATTTTGATGAGGATGTGGTATAGACATGATTTTTTTGGTAATCTGTCATACTCCGTTTATTGCCACATCATTTAACACTTGCAGATTTTAGCGATAATACAATTATTCCAACCCCCAGCCAACTAACTCCTCAACACAGTAGACTTGTATAAAAAACAAATCAATTGCCTCTCATTTAGTCCAATTATATGGATATTTTATATGAAAATAAAATGTAAGTTCAAATATCAAAATCAATACAGAATTTTGTAATAACCACCTAATTGATGATTAGTTCTCAAAACCTAACAATCAGGAACTAAAAATTGCATTTCATTTAAATCACAGAAACTAGTACAGTAAAGGAAGATACAAGATGAGCTAAAACTATGCTTCATAAAAAAGTCAAATATAGCATTGAGTCATTACAATGTACAAAAGGTACTTACATTCCAATGGAACAGAACATCCTATTCCACCCAACATCGAACATAAGATCAATTGCAGAATTCACCCAAGGTAACTTGTCCCTGATTCAAGCTTGTCGGCACTGTAGAAATGCAGCAATTTTAGAGGCATTACTTTCTCCTGCAACCAAGAAATGCCAAAGTTTCATAAATATAAGGTCTCCAAGTTTAGTTTTCCATAAAAAGCAAAAAAAAAAAAAAAAAAAAGGAAATGGTGAGCCAGTGCCAGAAAACCTGAATCATCTCTGCAGACTGAGAAGGAAAATGAAAGCCTGTTGAACAGTTCTCCAAAATTTCAGGGTTTTTCATCCATGCTCTACGAGCATCACTTACTTTAATCTTATATCTAAACATCTGAGAGGGAAATAAAAACCATGTTAAATCAACTTAGGTTTATGCAACAAACATATGCATAACTCAGTTCTACTCATTTTAAAAGAATTGAACCCCAAAATGTTTCTTTGTACAACAGTGGTTCAATGTTTTACAATCACATAATGTGTACCTGAGAAAGAGAGACATCGGGCTTCTCCAGCTCATCTCCCTCAACCTCAATACCGGTACCTTGGCACTCTGGGCAGAGTACAGAATTAATCAGGGTCCCTGTAGGTTTAGTCTCTCCATCCTTCCCCATCTTCTTGCATTTGGTTCGATTTTTCCTCCTAGATCTTCGTCTTGATTTAGGATTAACTGAATGGTTCTCAATCCTCTCAAGCTCACAAAGGAGAATCCAATGTATAAGGCATGAAGTATGAAATACGTGGAAAGCCTACATGTAAAAGAAAAAGATAAACCAAATAAGAGTTGAACTTGGAATATACACAAGTTAACAAGCTAATCAATGTTTCAAGCTGAGATAAAAGAAAAAGGTCATATTGAGTATTAACAAATATGATGCAACTTTAAGGTGCTCTGAATAACTAAGAACGAGATCCAGAGCCAGGTTGGGTACAGAATCATACCCCATTAACATTTCTACTACTGCAAACAAGTTTTCCGGTATTCAAGTTCATGAGGGTCGCTACATCTTTATCAGGAAGCATTTTTTGCCGACAGATATCACACATTCTTTCAGCAGCTATACGCTGTTGCCGCCTCAACTCTCTCCTTATAGTCCTACTTGAAATGAATCTTGTGAGCAGAAGCTGGTCATCATATCGATCTAATGCCAGTCTTGAAGAATCACCATTTGAAGCTGAAGAATCTTCCCCAGATGAATCATACTGATTACTTAAAGATCCACTTATATCCTCTGGGTCAGAAAATGACTTCTTCCTTTTCCTAATGGCAGCTTCACCATTACCCAATTCTGTTGTTGAACCAGATGTTAATAGTGATTTGACATCATCAAGCAATCCCTTTCTGCCTAGATCACAATTATAAGGAAAAGTAACAACAGCAAATTCATGCTTTGGAACCTTGAACCTATCATCATTTATAGGAGCTTCTTTCCCTAGCCATTCACACCATATTCTGCTAATACCATTTGAGATTCCATCATTCTCACAGAATCTCGCTGCAATTCTCCCAAAACCAGTAAAACTCACTTTCAAATCAGAAATTTTATCCTTGATTAGCACACCTGGTATCACCAGATCAGATTCCCCTGCTCTACCATTCACTTCCTTGTTACAGGAACTAGCTTGACAACCAACATATTCAACTATAGCAAGATTGTTATCACTGTTTTGAAACTCCAACAACCTATTTGGGCTATCATTTACAACTTCCAACTGTTTCTCTTCTCCATTCGTGGTACCAAAGAACAGGACACCATCATTGAAAGGCCATGGATTAGATCCTAACAATGTAACCTTAGCAGCAGCTAACCTTTCAGTGTGAAGGCTCCCCTTCAAATGGTCAAGCAACACCGAATCACTATAACATGGTGCAAGACACAAAGTGCAGAAGAATATGAATCGCTTTCCATCCTCACGAAGCTCTACATAAGTATGCCCTTGTGATCTTACATTGTTAAGAGTGGTTTTTGCTAATTGTTCTTTTAAACTACAACCACCTGTCTTTTGAAATCCTAATTCCCTCCTTTCAGCCATTCAATTTTTTCTAACCCTAAACAATATGATTGAAACCCTAACCCAAGTAAACTCACAATTCCAGAGAAACTAAGTTCAAATTCAGTAATTTTCTTTTCTCCTTTTAAGTTTTTACAGACATGTAAAAATCCTAAGAGAATCAAATTTCATAACGACAAGGCCACCAACTACAAATCTCTAAGTTTCTTCAACTTCTTCCACACATGAAAGCTTAAACATATTCAGCAATTCCACATGAAACCCTAACCAAAGTATCGGTAATTCCAGAAATCTCTAGAAATTCAATTCACAGATCCTTTCAAAACTAAAATTCTAAATTCTCACAGAATTTACCAGTAAACAAGAGATTTCTACTTCAATTCTCCAAATTTCCAGGTTTCAAGCAAAGAAATATACCAAACAACAAATTTCTCACAAAGAACACGAAAAATTGAAAGACAAAAAAAAAAAAAAACACTTCAACAAACTCCAACTAAAGATATTCGCGGAGAACTAGGTATAGGATTCTTAGCAAACCGTCGTGTTCTAACAGCGGAAGAGAAAGCCTCGAAAGCCATGGAGCAAATAGGATGCAAGGTGCTCGAACGCGAATCCTCCATAGCCATCTCCATTTCTCAGAGCGGCAAAGAGATGGAATAACAGTTAAATGAGACTGTTTGGATAACGAGAAAATTAAAAAAAATAAAAAAGAAAAGGAATGGAGATTACAAAAGAAAACAAGAGAAAAATGAGCGAAAACTGAAACTTGAAAAAAGATTTTTTGAATTTAGATTAGTTTATTGAGGGTTTCGACTTTCGAGCAGCCCAGATTCAGTTTCGTGTAATAAATGGATAAAATCAAAATTATAGTGTACGTAAAGGAAGATATGTGTAAAATGTTGCCAATACTTATTGACCGTTGGATGATTGCCGTACGAGTTGTTGATTGTGATAAACGGTCTACGGTTTAGGTTTTGAAATTATTGAAATTAAACGGATTAGTACTTAGATGTGAATTTTCGGATAATCGGATACCGCGAAAGGAGTAAAGATTAGGACAACATTATTATTATTATTATTATTATTATTATTATTATTATTTTAAAAATTGGTTATAATTTCATTTTGTTAATTTTAATTAGAAAAAGACAGTTGGAATGGGTGGTCAATATAAGTATCCTGGGAAATAAATAAAGGAAACTACGTGTCCTCACATTAGTTAGTATATAAACAATTCCTTAAATTATGCTATCAGTCCTTGTACTATGCATAAATTATTAATTTAGTCTCTATACTTATTTGATCATTTTTAAGCTTTGTATTTTTTAATCTTGTTGAGTGTTTTTCTCTATCTCCCTCAAGTAGTGGTATTTGTATATTTATATGATATGAGTACTATTTCTTGACATGACATGATACATAAGTTTCATGCATATAGACATGTATCATTCTCTAAACTTAACGCGTGTTTGTATGATCTTATGCATGTGTAACCTCGCAGGAGAGCGAGCTTAGCCTATGAGCTCATTAGGATCCGGCCCAAAACTCGAGATTCGACCCAAACCCATTCAGGTTCTGGGTCAGTGATGGTAATTATCCTAACAAATACATTTGAAATTTTAATCGTGACAAATAGTAATTGTTAAATTCTTTAAGTTTAGCTATTTTGAAAATCTAATGCAGCGGATATATTTTCACATGTGTAATATCCTGTCGGCTTCCTATTCTACATATTATTAAAAAAATCAAACTAATGAATTTAACGACTATTGTTTGCGTCAAGCTTTAAATTTTGAATTTCAAAAAGTATGGAGACTAAAAACGATCCAATTAACCCTTAAAAAAAAGAATGGTCCAATTAAAAAAATGAACTAAATCTTCAACTTAATGCATAGTACATGACTAATAGCATAATTTAACTAAAATGATTTAATTACTACTATTTAAGTTAATACTAAAATTTCAATGTTTTAAAAATACATGAACTAAATTTGATCAATTTGAAAAATATAAAGACTTAACCCATGACTTGTACATAATAAAGGGATTAATAACATAATTTAACCTAAATTACTCTTTATGATTATGTTATCTAAAGTATGAACACTATAGTTATTTGTTTGACACTATAGAATTGAGGTTAATTTATTAGGTTGATTGTTGAATTCAATACCGTTGGATTTGGATAAATATTTAATTCGAGTTAATTTAATTTCACTCGAATTAAAATTACATATTAAAATTATTATTTAAATTTAATAAAATATAAAAATTAATATTTTGGATTCTTAAATAGTAAAATAAATAATTTAATTTTTGGAATAAAATTTAATCCCATTTAACAAATGAATAATTTAATTTTATAATTTTATAATTTTATAATTGCACATGGATTAGCTAGGGGAATGGTATAATTATTTTATATTTTTAAAAAATATTAATATTTTAATTCAATACATTTTAGTCCATTAGTCAAATGATTTTTTAAATTTATCAATTTATTCACCAAATTTTTTTTCTTAATTTTTGCTTTTAAAACGACTTTTTTATGTCAACATTAGGTATACTTGAGGTACATATGGCATACTAAACATCACTATTCGATTATTTTATCAGCCACAAAAGTTTTTAATAGTTTAAAGGAATGGTTTTTAACAAAAAAGATTAATTTACTCTTTGATCTGACGTACAATGATTAATTTACTCATTTTTTTGAATAAAGGAGAAAAAATACAATCTAACTATAATACAATGGCCTCAATGGTACTTTTATCGATTGCCTTTTACACGTGGTTTTTATGAAATGAGATAATTTCTTTCTAGTATTAAAGATGGGGTTTATTTATTGGTAGTATTTGTGATTTGCAATTTTAGCAAATTGGAGATTTAAATTTGTCACACCCATTTCATAATTGATCCTCAAGCCTCATCTTGCAAATAGATTCTTTTTTATTTGATGGAGCTCACTTAATCCAATTTTTTTTTTTTTATCTTTCTTCTCTTATTCTCAAATGGTTGCATTACATTATAACTTTTAGATCAATTCATTAAGAGAAATTCGTTACTTTTGGTCACTTCTTAATAGGGGCAGAGTCAGGGGGTTAAATTGTGCATGTATGCTCTTTTTTTGTTAATTGGCTAAATAGACTCCTTTTTTTTCAAGATTTAGGGAATAGGTCGATTTTGGATAGAGTGTGTAAAAATACGTCTAGCTGGACAAGCTTTTGCTGACATGTCAAGAAACCGCTCTTCTAAAGAAAATGCGTTTAGTTGGGCACACTTTTCCTAACATGTCAACAAAAGCTCGTCCAACTGGACGTGCTTTCTTACCAATTGTGCAGAAAGCTTACTTTCTTGCCAATTGTGCAGAAAGCTCACCTAGCTGGGTGAGCTTTCTTGACAACTGTGTGGAAAGCTCGCCTAGCTAGACGAGCTTTTGCCAACTTTGCAGAAAACGCACCCAGCTGGATGCGCTTTTCATACCCTTTCTCCAAAATCAGTCTATTTCTCTAAATCTTTAAAAAAAAAAAAAGACCTATTTGACCAATTAAAAAAATAACGGCATATATGACTAATTTAGCCAAGTTAGAGGCTAGTATGGGTCCAACCCTTTAAAATAGAAAAGTTCTTTTTAATCTTTTATAATTTATAAAATCTTAAATTAGTAATGAAAATTTTACACTTTAACTATCCAAAATGATAAAATTTAATTTATTATTTTAAAATTATAAAATATAAAATTTTAAAATAATAAAATTACACTTTTATTATAATAAAATATACAACTTAATTTCACTCAATAAAACAAATTCTACAGAGTATAATGCAAGGAGGATGTTGTGCATTATATATAAATATTTTCAAATAACACACATTAGTTAAGCAAATCATCGTGTTCCATGCATCATGCATTACATAGATAAGCATATCATTACTTCCACTTACTTTATAAAAGGAAGAAACATTAAAACAATTAAATGGACATAGTGCATGCATATTATATTGAACAGTGTCCATTGGTGACTATGTTAAACATTAAAATATGAGGAGACATAATCTTTTATTAAAGAGTGACATTTGAATCTCATATGATGGTTTTGATAATTAAGGGTGTTCATCATTTCAGGTACGTGATTTAGATTCGAGTTGCGTTAATTGTGTTAGTTATTTGAGCTTTGTCTTATTAGGTTGGAGTTGTAATTCACTAAAAATAAAAATAAAAGGGTGACATTTTGGATAGAATTGTTGGATTTAATGGGTAATTATTCAAATAAGTTCAAAAGTTTAACGTACTTATGCTGATCACACGCCTAGCCCTAGATTTGGAAATCTAGGGTTCTATCCAGATTTTCTCCTTACATATTGATTAAATAGAACAAAATTGGGTAAAATCTTTATTCAACTGATCATCAAAAAAATGACGAGATTGCTACGGAACTCCACACAATCACTATTGAAATTATTGAATTCATTTATTGGAATGGTTGATATCGCAATGATTCTCAATTCAATTTAGGGTTTGTCAAATAGAGAATATGGATTTTCGTTCTCATGATACAGTTTCATGTAGAGGTGTTCAAGTTGGGCTTAGACACAATATTAATATATTTTATACTTATTCAAAATTGGTTCAGCTCGAAATATGAGCATAAAATTTTATCTAACCTTGTTTTTATTTTTAAATAGCTAATTGGTTTATTCATATTATTTTTAAAATTTTAAAATATATATTTTTATTATTTTAATTTAATATTTAATGATTTTATATATTTTTGTTTATTAAAATTTTATATTATCTTAACATTTCTTAATATTTACATTATGGTAGTATTATATATCTTTGTCTAGGTTACTAATGATTTTATGACAATTGTTAAGGTAATCTGTTACATGTAGGTTATGGTGAGTGTATTACATTTCCTCTTTTAATGCATATTGGTTTTGCTTCAAAAAAAATTTGTTCTATAAATTACATAGTATAAAACATTATAAACTTAAATCAGATCGGGTCCGACCGAGTTCGGGTCTTAAATGTTCAAGCTTGAATTCAACCCATATTTTAAATGGGTGTAATTTTTTTGTGAAACCCATTTTTCCTGGCGTAATCTTTTTATCTAAACCCATTCAAATTCAAATCTTTAGGCTTAGATGGATAGCTCAACTCATGAACAAGTCTAATTTCATATAATGTTTATCTTTTTTTGGAGTTAGTGGCAAAGCTTTGATCTAAAGGTTAAAAAGGTAAATTTGTTATCATAATTTTCCCTTTGAAATGTATGATTATATTTTATTGTGATTGAATCACAAGTAAATTTGTCACTTAATTTATTTAATTAATTTTGGTATTTGAATTTGTTTTTTAATTAAATTTTATAGGAGGGTACGATTGCATGTGCAACTCGAATTTTTGTGCTTACTAGAGTACTAGTGAGTACTCAAACCAACTCTAAGCTTTTATTGGAAACAAAAATTACTTGATTAATCAAAATGAAGTATATCCAGCTATAATATATTGATAAATTTGCCCTTTTATCCTATTAATGATTTAATGAATGTTTCAGTGTTTCCTCTGTTTTTGGATTATTATTTGTTTACCAATTTCTGTTGGTTTATGGGAAAATGAGGAAAAGAAGGGAAAAAAAATCTTAATTCGATCCGGAATCTGAAAAACCTCCACTTCTAAAAGCTCTTAAAGAGGGTTGTCTGAAGAATCCATTTTTCCCCATCTCTTTCTTCCCAAGAAAACCACTTTTTTCTCCGTACTCTAACCATGAAGAAAATGAACTGACCAACTCAGTTACCATCTAAATCAAGCACCAACATAAACATAAACTTGTAGAAATTCAGGTAGTTTTTCTTTGATTTTCTCTTTGTTTTGGAGAGACCATAATGGGATTTCATTGCTAAAAGCAACCACATTTCTATGGATGAATTGCAGGTTTATCTACACTCTCCTTGGCCTTGGTGTTACCCTGTGTTTGATCACATATTCGGGGCACGTTGCTGGCTGTTGCCTATATCTTGTATCCTTTTATCCAATCTTACTGAAATTTTGTTCTAAAAATGACAGTATTACTTTGTGGATTATTATATCTATATATCACTAACTAGCCCTTTGCTAATATGATTTTATTCTTCACTACTATGATAGTGAATACGTTTGCAGCTTCATGAACTCAAATCACAAGTTAATGGAGATGGTAAATTTGTTGTTGACCTTCATTGCATTTTAGTACATGACATTATTGTTTTTCCTTCTTATGCTGGAGGCTGGAGTGACCACTGATGTGTTTTTCAATCATGACTGGGAGGAGGTCTATCACATTCAAAAGCTCATAATTTTATAACTTTTGCATGTCTTATGAATATACATGTATAGCATGCTTACAAAAACACTACCAGGACTTTCCAGTGGAACCAACTGAAAGTTTTAACAAGTTCGAAGATTTTGTCCGGTCGAACTTCAAATTTTGCAAGTGGATAGGCTTGTCTGTTGTGTTCATATGGGTATATATCTCGTCTTGGAATAAGAGTTATAGTGCATTTTGCATTTTATTTCACTTCAAGTGTTCACATATCTAGATGTGGGTATGGTAATAGGACCCTCTTTGAAATACATGAAAAACTTCAAAAAGAATTTGAACACTCTGGTGTTGCTCGTGTCAGATGCTTGTATGTAACACTCACTGTTGTGCAGAAGCGTGTGAAAGAGTAAAATTATTGTATTAAAAAGTCACACTAAGTTCAATTCCCAGGAAAGAGAGGTGGATCACGAGGATCACTTAAGTACCAAGTCTTTCCTATCTAGAATATCCCTCTATCATAATTTAATAGCATAATAAATCACTACAATCACATTCACAAAATATGAACAATAAATAGTAAAGAACACCAGAATTTTAACGAGGTTTGGCAAATCTTGCCTACGTCATCGGGCACTACCAAATATATTTCACTCCAAAATACAAGTGAAGCTTTACAAATAGGGAGAGAGAACAATGCCTTAAGTAGAGAATGGAAAATGTGGGATGATTAGAATGAGCAATGGTTAGGCCTATTTATAGTTGAGGTTCAAGGGCCACCTTGCAAAGTCCCTATACAATTAGGGACCAAAAATTGCTATTATTCCATGCCCAAGACTAAATAAATATTTGGTGCCCGTAACTTTGACCTTTCCAAGGTATGGGTAGGTATGGGAAAGGTATGGGCAAGGTATGGGTATATTCTAATAATCTCCACCTTGAAGATTTGATTAGGATAATCTTATCTTCACACAATTCTTTCTACCTTTGACAACAATACTTGATAGTGCCTTCTTCAACTGTTAAACTTGCAAGATATTGATCAAGTTCAAACAATGTTCGAACTTGGTTGTTGTTACCACCTTGGTCATCATATCTGCGGGATTATCTGCAGTCTTGATCTTCTGAAGAAAAATTTTCCCCTCTTCAATAATTTCCCGTACAAAATGAAATCGTACGTCGATATGCTTTGTACGTGCATGATAGACTTGATTATTTGCTAAATGAATAGCACTTTGACTATCACAATACACGTTAATATGCTCCTGAACCAACCCCAAGGTTTTAGCCATACCTTGTAACCAAATAGCCTCCTTTACAGCCTCTGTTACAGCCATGTACTTGGCTTCTATGGTTGACAACGCAACTGTAGACTGTAATGTAGACTTCCAACTTATTGGTCCTCCAGCAAGTGTAAACACATAACCGGTGGTTGATCTTCGCTTATCTAAATCACCGGCATAGTCAGAATCAACTTACCCAATAACACCTTTACCAAGTGTATTATCCTGCTTAAACAGTAATCCAACATCTACGATCTTCTGAATATACCGTAGAATCCATTTCACAGCTTGTCAATGTCCTTTTCTAAGATTATGCATATACCTGCTCACTATACTAACTGCCTGTGAAATGTCGGGTCTTGTACAGACCATTGCATACATCAAGCTACCCATTGTATTAGAATACGAAACTTGCAACATGTATTCTCGTTCCGTATTCGTTGAAGGAGATAGTTGTGCAGAAAGCTTGAAATGAGAAGCTAACGGGGTACTTACAGGTTTTGTATGCTCGTTCATGCCAAATTGCTGTAGTACCTTTTTCAAATACTGCTTCTGAGTCAAGCTAACTCTATCATGAGCTCTATCTCTCCATATTTCCATGCCGAGAATCCTTTTAGCTTCTCCTAGATCTTTCATCTCAAACTCGAGATTGAGTTGAGTCTTCAATCTTTCAATCTCAACTTTGCTCTTAGATGCTATTAGCATATCATCAACATATAAGAGCAAGTATATGAAAGTTCCTTCTTGTAAGCTTCAAAATACAGCAATGATCAAATTTACTTCTTGTGTACCTTTGCCCTTTCATGAACCGATCAAATCGCTTGTACCATCGCCTCGGAGATTGCTTCAATCCATAAAGCGACTTTGTCGGTTTGCAAACCCAATTTTCTTTTCCAGCAACCTTGAATCCATCTGGTGAGTCATATAGATTTCCTCTTCCAAATCACCGTAAAACGCGATCTTCACATCAAGTTGAACTAGTTCAAGATCATATTATGCAACCAAGGCTAACAAAATCCGAATAGACGAATGCTTCACAACCGGAGAAAACACTTCATTGTAGTCTATTCCTTCTTTTCGAGCGTAACCCTTTGCTACCAATCTAGCCTTGTATCGAATTTCATTTTACCAGAAATCCTTCCTTCTTTGCATATACCCATTTGCATCCAATTGCCTTCTTTCCTTGGCGGTGTCACCAACTCCGTGTTCTATTTTATGAAGAGACGTATTTTTCATTCATTGCTTGCTTCCACTTTACACCATCAGGGTTACTTATTGCTTCTGTGTAAGTAGAAGGAACATCATCATCTGCAATTGGAAGTACATAGGCCACTATATCATCAAAGCGAGCAGGCTTACGAATCTCTCTTCTTGGCCTCCTATATGCAATTGAATCTTGTTGCTGTATAGATTCTTGGGTAGGAACCTCTTCATCATTTGTCCCTTCAATATTAGCTAGATCATCGTTAACCTTTTCAAGCTCCACCTACTGCAAAGTACTACTGGTTTTGTCATCCTTTTGTGAATCCTTGTACTTTAACATGGTTGATTCATCAAAAGTCACATCTCTACTGAACACAATCTTCCTTGTATCAGGACACCAGAGACGGTATCCTTTTACTCCATCAGTTATACCCAAGAATAATGCTTTCTTTGCTCTTGGGTCTAACTTAGATTCTTTTACATGATAATATGCGGTGGAACCAAATACATGTAAAGAATCATAATCGATGTGATTTACCATCCACATCTCTATAGGAGTTTTTCCATTTATTGCAGCTGATGGCAAACGGTTAATTAGATGGCACGCATATGTAACTGCCTCAGCCCAAAATTCATTGCCCAATCTAGCATTAGACAACATACATCGAACTTTCTCCGGTATAGTTCGATTCATGCGTCCACCCCATTCTCTTTGTGGTGTAACCCGAACAGTGAAGTGTCGCACAATGCCCTCATCTTGACATACTTGTAGAAATGGATCATTTTTGTACTCAGTACCATTATCTGATCGAAGTCGTTTGACCTTTCGACCAATCTGAGTCTCCACCATCTTTTTTCATTTCAGAAATGCATCCAAAACTTCACTTTTTCTTTTCATTAGATACACCCATACTTTTCTTGAATAATCATCAACAAAAGTAACAAAATAGTGCATACCTCCTAAAGAAGCCACTTTGGTAGGTCCCCACACATCACTGTGAATGTAGTCTAGAATTCCTTTCGTATTGTGAATTGCCGGACCAAATTTTACCCTCTTCTGCTTGCCCAGAACACAATGTTCACAGAATTCCATTTTGCAAGAATTTGCACCTTTCAACAAGCCTTGCTTCGCCAATGTCTGTAAAACTTTTTCACCAGCATGTCCCAATCGCATATGCCATAATCTGGTAGCCTTTGAATCTACATCTTTTGTAGAAATTGTTGATGTTGATCCAATAACTGTACTTCCATTTAAAAAGTACAAGTTATTTCTTCTTGTGCCTTTCATCACCGTCAATTGCCCAGCTACTACTTTTAGTAATCCATCTCTCAAAGTGATTGTGAGCCCTTTAGATTCTAGGGCCCCTAATGAGATGAGATTTTTCTTCAGGCTAGGTACGTAGCGAACATCTGTCAAGACTTGGATTGAGCCGTCGTGATTCTTCAATTGGACTGTACCCACTCCCATTGTCTTACAAGCACTATCATTGCCTATGAGAACAATTCCACCTTCTAGCTCTTTAAGACTAAAAAACCAGTCCTTATTAGGACACATATGGTAAGTACATCCTGAATCCAAAATCCACTCATCCGTTTGACATGCCATTACCATACCAACTAAGCTAAAGTCTGACTCCTCATCATGCTCCGCTACACATGCATTAGAAATAGTCTTGCCCTTTTGTAACTTAGGACAATTCTTTTTCCAATGCCCTTTTTCATGGCAAAAAGCACATTCATCTTTGGCGGGTCTCCTTTGGACTTTCCCTTCTACCGATTTCTTTTTGTGTGAACGACCTCTTCTTCGTTAAGACTTCTGCAGTTGTATCTCTGTGATCTCTTTTATCTTTCTTTCGAGTCTCGAGATCTATACAATGCACTACTATGATCGCATCAAATGTGATCGTGTCCTTCCCATGAAGCAATGTGGTGGTAAGATGATCATATTCATCAGGAAGGGAATTCAACAACAATAATGCCTTGTCTTCATCTTCAAATTCCTCATCTAAATTTAACAAGTCTGCTAAAATTTTATTGAATGAGTTCACATGGTCATTCATCGACATACCGGGTGCATACGTGAATCGATAAAGTTTTTTTCATATAAAGCCTATTTTCAAGACTTTTCGTTAGAAACTTTTCTTCCAAAGGTATCCCATAACTTCTTCTTGATGTCTCCTCATGATGTAGTACTTTCTCTTTGGCCAAACATAGGCGATTGTACCACACGCTGTCTATTGATCTTGGCCCACTCCTTGTCATCCACCTTGTCGGGTTTTTCTTCAAGGGCTATATCTAGCTCTTGCGACATAAGACATCCAGATCTCACATTGCCACATACCAAAATTATTGGTACCGTCAAATTTCTCTACTTCAAAATTTACATTTGTCACGATGAGTCCTTGCGATGGCGATGTCACGCCATTTTCTCCTCAATCTCAACTACTGTATACGTGAATAGTACCGTATACGTAAATAGTATCATATACATAAATAGTATCGTATATGTAAATAGTATCATAAATGGTCGTATTCCCCAAGTACGAATCTGGCTCTGATACCAATTGTTGTCCGGAAGCGTGTGAAAGAGTAAAATTATTGTACTAAAAAATCACACTAAGTTCAATTCCCAGGAAAGAGAGGTGGATCACGAGGATCACTTAAATACCAAGTCTTTCCTAGCCAGAATATCCCTCTATCGTAATTTAATAACAGAATAAATCACTACAATCACATTCACAAAATATGAACAATAAATAGTAAAGAACACCAGAATTTTAACGAGGTTCGGTAAATCTTGCCTACATCCTTGGGCACTACCAAATATATTTCACTCCAAAATACAAGTGAAACTTTACAAATAGGGAGAGAGAACAATGCCTTAAGTAGAGAATGACAAATGTGGGATGATTAGAATGAGCAATGGTTAGGCCTATTTATAGTTGAGGTTCAAGGGCCGCCTTGCAAAGTCCCTATACAATTAGGGACCAAAAATTGCTATTATTCCATGCCCAACACTAAATAAATATTTGGTGCCCATAACTTTGACCTTTCCAAGGTATGGGTAGGTATGGGAAATGTATGGGCAAGGTATGGGCAAGGAATGGGTATATTCTAATACTCACACTCAAGTTCGTATCACTGACAGAAGGAATTTCTTAAGTGCTTCTTGATGAGTTGTATCTTCTTATAAGTTTGGTTATCATATGCTTGAAAACAACACTTTCCATTTACAGGGGGATTATGTGTGGTATTGGCAGTGCTACTTAAAGCTGTTGGACCATATCAAAATTATGAAAGTGACGATGATATTGATGCTGAGAGCAGGCCATTACTAAAAAATGATGTTCATCCAACTTATGTTGTTGGCAGGTCTGTTTCTGGATCCAAAAGTATTGCTTGAAACATCTTTAGGTGATTGCTTCTTAGAGGTTTGGTAATGCAATTGGCAAGCCCTTTTTTCTTCTTTATTTTTTTTATTTCCTTCAAAATTATTTATATATTCATTTCATATACATATTTTGGTGATATTTGTAAGTAAAACATTTTTGAGATTAGTACATTTTATTTATAAAAACTCTAGATTGAGTTTTCCCTTGACTTGATATATGTTACTTAAGATCAGATGGTACTAAAACAAGTTGCCTTAGCATGCGCCTTTAAGGCTCATATCAGGTACTGCTATTTTTGTTGAGGAAAGTGAGGATGAGCTCATTCACTTGCTCTGGAAGTTGTTCTTGTACAAAGTGATTCCCTTCTGGCATGAAAATGATGTCTAGATTAGGCATAAATTGCTTCACTGTCCCTTTCCTCATGTAATCTTCCATTCCTGGGAATTTCATAACATAATCCTTCTCCCCCATTATCAGCAGTGATGGAGCAATCACTTTTGGGTTGGTTATACCACAATCCAATAGCATGCACCTGAAAAGACCATAAGTCCCAGATTAAGGGTTAGAGATGAAGAATCGCCTACCAAGTTGAAAGTTAAGGGTTCAAAAGGGTCATAGCTAGCCATTTTACCTGTAGGGAACTTGCAGTGCAGTTCGAAAACCAGAATTTTGATATAAAGTTGCATAGACATCAAGATCTTCCTCTGTGAACCATGGAGGCAATGGAGTTGATGGATCAACCAAGTTCATTATCTCCTCATTGTCGCCGGCTACTTGCAACTCACTTCTGCAGAAGAGAATATAAATGTTTCTAACCACCGTCTTAACATCAAATCGGCCGAAATCAGCTTCTGCTCTTCCTGGTTCTGCCCATCTTATAACGTAGAAGCCTTTAGGGAGGAGATCAAGTTGGATACCAAGAGGACCAGGTATGAGGAAAGGAATGCCTAGTGTTATGACACCTAACACCCTTTCAGGGTGGGTAACAGCTACCATGAATGCAGGCATTGCTCCAAAGTCCTTCCCAACAAGAAAAGCCTACATGTTTTCCCATTGGTTAATGTTAATTTGCACAATTAATGTATGGCTTAACTAAAAAAAGTTTATATTTTTTTCATCTTGATATCTAAATAATTTTTTTCTAAATTAGTAATTTCTTGCTAACTCTAATTTTCTAAAAGGTTTAACTTATAAATTAGTACCTAAGTTATGCCATATTCTTATTTTGATATCTAAACATCTTTTGTTTTTATTACGAGTGATACTTAAATTATTTTTTCTAAATTAGTATTTTTATTTGTTTAAGACGTCTATTTTAAAAAGACTCAATTAAAAAGTGTAATGTGACAAAAAATGACAAAAAATTTTCTTCTTCTTTTTTCTCTTCTTATACGAGTGTGAACATTTTAAGTTTTATGATTTTAAAAGGTTTTAGAATCAGATTAATGATTGAACCAATCATGTCACCAGTTATTAATTTGATCAATTTGTCTGGTTTGATCAAATGAATTATTAAAATTAATAATTTTTAAAAAAAATAAAACTAATTGATTAAACCAATTTGTACCGGTTAACAGACCAATCAGTTCCCTCCCTATCTCTAGAGCGGTACTCCTATAAGTTCTTCGTCTAATTGGTTTGATTGGATTTGATTTAATCAATGAAACAACTTTTTCTTATCCATTAAATTGAACAAACAAATAATAAAATTTAATTACTAATTTATAGGATAAAATTTTTTAAACAAACTTAACGATTTGACTAATGGTTGACCTAACCAAAGTACCAAATTGAAAATAGAGAAAAAACAAAAGTAGTTTAGCTACTACTTCTAACCATAACAAAGTTAATATTAGGGAAAATGTATAATTTAATTATAATTTAATATCAACATGGGAAAAAATATATAATTTAATTAACAATTTTGGGTTAAGATAAATACAACATGGTTTTGAAACTACAGCTTTATATGGAAAAAACAAATGAGCCAAATATCTTGAATTTGGTATCAAGAATGGGTATGAAAAGGCATATTCTGCAAGGTATGAAGAAGAATAGAAGAAGACGAACTTGATGATGGCCAAATGAAATTATCATTGAAGAACAGACATAAGAATTGCAATTCGAACTGAAGCATTTTCAGCAACTTAACCAATTCACATTTGTAAGCAATTAATTTGTGGTTAATGAAGTAATGGTTACCTTATCAATGGCCAAGCAGTCGAGAAGCGCAACAACTTCATCGGCAAGGTCATTGAAGTTAGCTTTTTCGGGCTCCGGTGGGTGGTCGGAGAGTCCATAGCCCCTGCAATCAAAAGCAACTGCTCGGAAGCCAGCATTAGCTACGGCAATCATCTGGTGCCTCCATGAATACCAAATTTCCGGGAAGCCATGTAGGAAAAGCACCACCTTAGGACCTGCACAACACCATTAATTATCCCATTATTTCCTATCAACCTTTTATATATATATGTAAATAATATAGTTGACTTCAAACCTGTTCCAATCTGAGCCACATGAAGCTTTAAACCTTGCACTTGTACATGGCTGTGCTGAATCTTTTCCATTGTTTAATCAGAGGAAACTAACCGAGAAAGGGAACAAAGAGATGATGGGATGGGAATTGGGATGAGATTATTGGACTTCACAAAGAGTGGTGGGGGTGTCCTTTTAACAGCTCACTTCAAAGAGTGATGATAGTGTCCTTTTAACAACTCACTACAAGGTATAACTAATACAAGGACCTATCTTGGCTATTTTACTAAATTAAATTCAAAAATTTTGATATATATAAAAATGACCTAAATTCAAAAATAATCACTAAAATGACCTAAAATAAACAGTAAAATGAAGTTTTGAGACATCATTGGCCGGCACCACCTTGTATTTTGCCCCCCATGATTGTCTGATTATTATGTCAGGCTTTAAAAAATTAATTTTTTTTTATTTTGGGAACCCAATGGCCGGCACTAGGATATTTTTTTTTTAAAATCGTATCATACTGGTATATAAAAATACGAGTATTTAAAAAAAAATTGGTTCTAGCCTTTGAATAGTCGACACCACACTATAAAAAAAAAAAATTGGTGCTGGCCTGTAGATGGCCGACACTATTACAATTTTCGTGTCCCTATGCAAAATTTTTTAATTTTGCCTTCTAATGGCCGACACCAGACTTAAAAAAAAATTTTGGGTGCTGGTCTGTAAATGGCCGACACCAGTACTTTTTTCGTGTCCCAATGCAAATTTTTTTACTTTTGGCCTTCTAATGGCCGACACCAGACTTCAAAAAAAAAAATTTAGTTCTGGCCTTTGAATGACTGGCACTACACTATAAAAAAATAAAAAATAAAAAATTTGGGTGCTGGCCTATAGATGGTCGGCACTAGTACTTTTTTTTGTGTCCCCATGCAAATTTTTTTACTTTTGACCTTCTAATGGCCAGCACCAAACTTTAAAAAAAAAATTGGTACTGACCTGTACATGGCCGATACTAGAGTGAAAAAAAAAATTAGGGCTGGCAAGTAGATGGCACCATACTGTAAAAAAATAAATTTTTTTTTGTTCTGGCCTTATAATTGCCAGCACCACACTATAAAAAAAAATTTTTTTTTGGGTGTTGGCCTGTAGATGGCCGGCACTAGTACTTTTTTCATGTCCCAACACAATTTTTTTTTTTACTTTTGGCCTTTTAATTGCCGACACCAGACTGTAAAAAAAATTTTAAAAAAATATATTTATTTGTGTGTTAGGATATAAATGGCCGGCACCAGAGTGAAAAAAAAATTTGGTGCTAGCAAGTAAATGGCCAGCTCCAAATTTATGAGATATATATAGGTATTTTATTCTCCAACTGAGTTTTTCTTTGCTTTTTGTTTGCTTTATTAGTTGATCTGTTAGTTTTTCCTTTGTTGAAAAAGAAGCAAAAATTTTTGAAGATGAATTCCCAAATTCTGTTTGTTTACGTTCATTTCAATGGAGAAATGATAAACACAACTAAAAAAGGCTGTGTATTTCAAAGTGGGCAAAAAATAGGGATGAGATTCAACAAACGGGTTGCACTTGCAGATTTAAAGCAAAAAATCAATACAAAGATAGCAACCCATTACGGAAAGGAAATGCTAAGATTGTTTTGCAAATTTCCGGTTTCAACTGATCTGCTCAAATTCTTAGAAATGAAGCTTGAAGATGATGATGATCTAGGGACAATTATAGCAATTTATTGCCCCCCTAAAATCCGGTTGAGTTATTTGTGGAGATAGGTGAACCGGATCCCATTCAAGTTGTAAATCCAGCAAGCCAGCGCTCTGGAATTGATTTTGATCTTAACATCTCCTAGGAAGATCAGTCGGGTTTTGGACAGTCAATGCGAACTACCGAAAATCTAAACATCGGTAGATGTTCGTATAACATCTCAAACTCGTGTCCTCGTCTAGAGATCCATCTGGAGGTGCTGGCCACTATAGAAAATGGTGATGAAGGGTCCAATAATGATGATCAGTCCCACCATGATCCCAACGACGATTACAGAGACCCCGATTCGGATGACATCCCTAAAGACATAGACGAGAGAGGGCCGATAAAGGGTGAAAATATAAAACCCCATTCCGCCGGGAACACTGGCCCTTGTATAATTTTAAGAAATAATCCAAGGTTCTTCATGACTGATGTGGATCCTGATGCGGCTTTTGCACGCGAGTTCTCGGAATATACAAATATTGTGTCAGCTCACCTACTTGATGATGAATTAGGCGATGAAGAGTTGTTTGTAGGACAACAATTCGATAACAAAAAAGATTGTTTACATGCTATAAAAAAACTTAGCTTAAAGTTAGGTGTGGATTATAAAATAACGAAGTCGACGCAGTCTTTGTACGTAAGAGAATATTAGAAAGCATCAAGTGGTTGTAAATGGCGTGTTCGAGCCGCATTAATGCAGCTGACACAGATGTGGATTATAAGAAAACTAGAAAGTCTACACACATGCACGTCCGCTCGTATGCCGCAAGACCATGAAAAGTTAGATGCAAAAACTATATGCAACTGCATCATCCATTTGGTGAAAGAGTCACCCACCATTCAGGTGTCGGTCCTTATTGTATACATGCAAGCTCGATTTAAGTATAAAGTGTCGTACTGAAAGGCATGGTGGGCAAAGCAAATGGCGATGCTAGAGTTGTATGGTGACTGGGATGCGTCACGCAATGAGCTTGAAGAGTGGATAGTCGGGATGCAAAAGTATGTGCTCGGGACAGTGACTGATTTGTAAACACTACCGTATAAAGGCTCGGATAGGGAGATACAATTAGGGAATCGAGTTTTTCATCGATTATTTTGGATGTTCGAGTCGTGTGTTAGGGCCTTCCCTCACTGTAAGCCAATGGTGCAGGTAGACAGGACATGGTTGTACAGTAAATACAAGCAAATACTCCGATTGCTTTCGCAATCATGGAGCGTGAGTACTTCGAGTCTTGGGAATTTTTCCTCATAAATCTACGGAGTCACGTTGTCAAAGAAGTCAACATTTGCCTTATATCAGATAGATCGAAAGGATTATTTCCTGGGATAAGGCGATCGGGGGTTCCGTGAAGGTCTGTTTATTGCATCCGGTACATCGCGGTAAACTTCCACAGAGATTATAAGAATAAAAATTGCAAAAAAAAACTCGTAAACATAGGTAAAAAAAACTTTGTTTGTATTTATTTAAAAAAAATTAATTATGAAATTTGTTGTTGTTTTTAAAATGATGATTTCAAATTAAATATACAGCTCATGAGTTAGAACCCCGAAGATTCAGGTAGAGGTTCGCGAGGCTTGAATCTCAAATTTCATCTTTACCAACAGATCTCCGAACATGGTTGGGTAGCATGGAAAACTGACAATAGACTCAAAGTTACGATGAGAGGTTTCGGTGTGGGCAGATGACAACCAACCTGGTAGAGGCAGTTAACTCTGTATTGAGGCGCACACGTCATCTACCTATTTCTGCTATTTTCTCCGTAACATTCTATAGGTTGACCACATTGATGCCTAGGATGGGATTGAGACAAGCTAAGCAGATCGAGGCCGGACACGTGTACGTTAAGGGCATCCGAAAGGCCATGGCGGTAAATAGTCGAAAGGCACAAACAATAAACGCAGAATTGTATTCGCGTAACTTGAAGACTTTCCAAGTTCAAGAGTACATCAACCGTCGTTCGGGTGTTCCACCTAGGTCGTACGTAGTTGATCTACGTAACAGGCGATGCGAGTGTGAGATATTTTAGACTATTTGATATACGTGTATGCATGTTCTTACAGCGTGTGCGAGAGCAAACTTAAATGTTGAACAATTCATAGACGAGATCTACACGTTGCAATGCACATTGTGTATATGGGGGAACGAATTTCCTGTAATGCCCGATGTCTCAAACTAGGAAGTTCCACTGCCTGCTTTCGAGATGGTGCCTGATCGTAGTCTCTGTAGACATCCTAAAGGTCGACCACAATCGATGAGAATTCGAAATGACGTGGATGTCAGAGAGAGGGGTGAACCCAAACTGTGCACTGTGTGTCAAACATCCGGACACAACCGATCAACATGCCCACATTATGTCTATGTTTCCCGTCAATCGTCTCGTAATATCAGACTCGAAGATGACAAATGATATATTATTGAGTGCATGTTCTTGTAAAAATATTGTAAAAATATGAAAAATTAGATAAATAATATACTTTATTCAAATTACACACTTGATTAGATGAAATGAAAAAAATAAATAAATTTAAATGAAATAAGAAAAAATTAAATTAAAATGAAGAGAAAGATAATTTAAATGAAATGAAATGTAAATTTAAATGAAATGAAATGTAATTTATAATGAATATGAAATGAAATGGAAATTTAAATGAAATGAAATTGAGATTGAAATTGGAATTAAATGAAAAAAAAAGTGACATGACTTTAAGCCAAGCCTGTGTCAAGCCTGTGCCAGAGTGAAAAAGAAAATGGGCTGGCAATGGTCGGCCATTGAAATAATAGAAAAAGAAAAAAAAATATATGGTGAAATGATATGACATGACATGAAATTCAAATGTTAAATATCTTAAAATAGCCAATATAAATAATAAAAATGAAATGAAAAATGGGAAAAAGGAAGTTGAAATGACTTCTAATCAGATGCCACTGTTAGGGTTTCTTTTTAATTTTTAATTAAAATAAGATAAATGGAATTGAAATGAAAAGAAATTATATTAGGAAAAGAAATAAATTTAAATGAAAAAATTTGATAGAATGAAATGTTAAATGAATATAAAATTTTAAATAATTAAATTTTAATGGAAAGATTGGTAATTTTAATGAAATGGAAATGTAAATGAAATTAAATCAAAATATAAATAAAATGATATTTAAATAAATAAAAAAAGAAATACTGAAAAGACAATTGATGTATGCCTGTATCAGGCCTAGGTTTAGGCCTGTTAAGGCCAATTTGGCCTGTTAATGGCCAGTCACATCTATTTTTTTTTTTAATTTTTCCCCTCACTTCAGCCACTATAGTCCCTCACTATAAATAGGCCATTCCGTCGGCGATTGACTACCACCGAGAACCGTCAACCACCGTCGATCACTTCATGGATAAGATAAACGACGACAACCACATTGCAACCAATCTGCATAAGGTAAACGAGTCTCAAATTGTTTCATTTAATTTTAAATATTCTTTAAAAATTCTTTTTTAAATGAGAAATATAATATTATATATTTACTATAAATGCAGGAAACATACCGAATTGTTAGACCTTGGTTGCATGATCCGAGTTATTTTCCTGATCGAAGAGTTTTACTGTATTTGAATATTGCGGGTTTTGGAGTGGCCACGTACATTCAAATATCTGAGCTACGAGTTGATTTAATATCGGCCTTAGTTGAAAGATGGCACCCAAAGACACATACATTCCACCTCCCGTGTGGGGAGGTAACCATTACACTGCAAGACATAGCAGTCCAACTAGGGTTGTCTATAAACGGGCAAGCAGTGACCGAGCTTGGAAGACTACCTGACCCGTAGGCACTTGCGAGCGGTTACTTAGAAGGGTGCCCCCTAACGGCGAGGAAGGACGATTAACCAATATTAAATTTACATGGTTAAGAGAAAACTTCCAGGATCTTCCGAGTAGTCCAACGCAGATGGACATTATCTACGCTGTAAAAGCGTTGGGATACTATTACCGGACGTCAATCAAAATAAAGTCCCAATAATGTATCTCCCATTATTAGAGGATCTCGAGCTTGCCAAAAGATTTAGTTGGACCTTTGTAGTGTTGGCATGCTTATACCGCGAGCTTTGTTGAGCGACAAAGCCATCTACTAAAACAATGGGTGGCTGCTGCCTTCTACTGCAGTCTTGGGCACTATACTGAATGCCATTTTTTGCATCAGTGAGCCACCAATCGTATGTGTGGCAACTTGTTAATAGGTAAATATGTAGTTCAATTTTTCCATCTATTTTTAAATTGTATAGTATAGTATACTCTTTTTTTGCATGGAAAAAATAATCTAATATATTTATTCATTTTTTTAGATGGGAAATTGTACAGGGAATCGAACAATCATTCACGGTACCTATGTACCGAATGATGATAGAGACTCATTCCAGGGATGGCGTAAAATACGATTCTGAATATTTATTTTTTAAATACAATTATTGTACAAGAAAAAATTAAATAATAACATGTTGTCTATATTATGCAGTTTATATGGATGCTATATGTTGAGGAAGATATCGCAACGCTCATGCCAACATGGGTTATCGAGTAGCAACAGCTATTCGTGTCAAATGTGCCGTTGATTAATTTTCATATGGTGGAGTGACATGATAGAGGTTGGGCTTTGAGGCAGTTTGGTTGCGCACAACCTATCTCAAACCCTCTCGTCGACATCAGTGAAGTTCACGGAATGGACAAAAAGGGTTTGGGTCGGGACCTTTAAATTGGGCGCAAAAACATGAACCATATATCTTTCTATAGAATGATCGATATTCGAAGCGCCCTCCATTGTAGGTCTTAGAGGGAAGGTTCTTATCTACGCACGAGTATGTATCATAGTATATGGCACACGGGAAACCCTTTATATACCAAGGTTGTTACATGCTGATCCAAAGAAATGCACAACCGGAATCTTCCCGATGGCAACAAAGGAACACACGACCACGCCATAACTGAGTTCTGCCATTCGGGAACATCGAATCTGATACTGCCTCGAACCCCGATCTCAAGCCCCAATATGAAACATCCAGCTCATCATCACACCAACTGGATTCGGATTCGCTGCAAGAAATTCCTCCACCGTTCGAGGATATTTTTGGTGATGACCTTGAGCCTCAACATTAGACATAGTCTGAATCATCCTCATACCACTCGGATCTCGATCCCAAAACACATACACCCTTTACTGAGGATATTTTTCCATCGGCACCTCCGGTCACACAATACCCATTAACTCCCAATTACCGTGTATATGATTATTCTACTTTTCTAAATACACCGGATGGGACACTAGAGGCCAGACCAAGCAATTATCAAACGTCTCAGCAAGGTGAACGACATCGCTGACGGAGGCGCCTGGACCGTTACATGCCAGCACTGGGGACGTCGCCGAGATCACGATAATTTTAATTTTTATCTATAAATATTTACTTTATTTTATAATTATTCTGTTTTTAATATTAGTTTAATTTCTTTAAATTAATTATTTGTTTTAATAAACGAGTTCAAAATATTTAATTTAAAAATATAATTCGAATAAGTAATAGAAATTGACAAATTAAATTTCTGAGACACAATAAAATACAAACATTCTAAAATATTAATACAAAAATATAAAATTCAAAGAAGGCCATTATACATTAAATTAAATTTAAACACCCAACAAACTACAAACATATTGGTAAAATTAATACATGAAAATTTTAAATTCAAACTACATATAATAAGGACTAAGTTAAATTTACAGATACAAAAAATACAAACATTCAAAGAAATTAATACGAAAATATAAAAATGAAACCTTAAATCCTAAACAACTACATTAAATTTACATATATAAAAAAATACAAACATTCTAATCAGTCTACGTTGAATCGTCTTCTGCTTGAATTAGGTCTACGTTAAATCCTAATAAATTTCCACAGTTTTTTCACAATTAATCGTCTTCTGCTTGAATCAGGTATACATTATTTGTACAGGATAATTGGATAGCTGACACGATCAACAAAATTAAAAAGAAACAGAAAACCAAGGGAAAATATAACTTCCTAAAAGCTCCAGACCATTTCTTCTTCCATTATCCCCTAAGATACCTTTCAATGGGGACGCTATTGCACCATAGATAATGTTTATCTGCGTTGGACATCTCGATTACCTATCTAAGGTGCAGAAAGTTATCCAACCCTTAACAGCATAACCTTTAAGGTGGACATGATAGTATATAATTTAACTCCGTTAAAACATAACAATATATAATTTAACCCCGAAATTCGGTTGTACACCACAAAAAACTCCCATATACAATCCAGTACAAAAAACTTCCTTATACAATCCACTAAAAAGAACTCATTTGATGATAAACTAAAAAACACTCTCATTTTTATTCTTCTCTCAAAATGTTTTTTTCCTAATCCATTTACACTATCAGAACCCAAACCACCCACTATATATATAAGGTTTGGTGCCGGCCATCTACAGGCTAGCACCCAAATTTTTTTTTTAAGTCTGGTGTCGGCTATTAGAACACCAAAAGTAAAAAAATTTACATTGGGACATGAAAAAAGTACTAGCGTCGACTATCTACAGGCCAGCACCCAAAATTTTTTTTTAATAGTATGGTGCCGGCCATTTAAAGGCCAAAACCAAAAATATATATATTTTTTATAGTCTGGTGCCGGCCTTTACAATGCCAAAACAATTTTTTTTTTAAGTCTGATGTCGGCCATTAGAAGGCCAAAAGTAAAAAAATTTGCATCGGGACACGAAAAAAGTACTAGTGCCAGCCATCTACAGGCCAGCACCCAATTTTTGTTTTTTACAATGTGGTGCTGACCATTCAAAGGCCAGAACCATTTTTTTTTTTACAGTCTGATGTTGGCCATTATAAGGCCAGAACAATTTTTTTTCTTTTAAGTCTGGTGCCGGCTATTAGAAGGCCAAAATTAAAAAATTTTGCATCGGGACACGAAAATTGTACTAGTGTCGGCCATCTACATGCCAACACCAAATTTTTTTTTTTACAATGTGGTGACGGCCATTCAAAGGTCAGAACCAATTTTTTTTTAAATACTGGTATTTTTATGTACCAGTATGATACGATCCTGGTGCTGGTCATTGGGTTCCCAAAGTCAAAAAAATTAATTTTTTAAAGTCTGACACAATCATCAGACAATCATAGGGGCAAAATACAAGGTGGTGCCGGCCAATGATGTCCCAAAACCCTATTTTACTGTTCATTTTAGGTCATTTTGGTAATTGTTTTTGAACTTAGGTCAATTTTGTATATATCAAAATTTTTAGAGTTAGTTTGGTAAAATAGCCACGTATCTTGCACATGGGAAAGTTGGAAAATTTTTTGTGTTGAAATTAAGTGATATATTTTTACGAGAGTTAAAATATAATTTCATAATTTTATTAGTTTATATCTTTATAAATTTTAAAAACTTAAATTAATTTTAGCATTTTAAGAATTAAAGTATAATTTTATTATTTACTAAATTAAAATCATACAAAAGTTGAGGTGCTAAAAATTAAATTTTACATTTTAGGGAGTCGAAGCTCGATTTTCTTGGTGTTGTCCTTAATAATAAACATAGTTTGGAGGATCGAATTGGTGATTGAACCAATCAAATCACCAATTCTTTTTTAGAAGTGATCAATTAGTTTAACCTGTTCAAAACCAATTCAATTATAAAATAATATTATTTATTTTTTAAGATTAAAAATATCTTTAAAATAAAATTTAAAAAAAATAGTGAGAAAACTTTGAAAAGTCAATGCATGCATGAGAAATAAATATAAAATATATTTATTTATTCTCTTCGTATCTTTTCATATCTAATAAAATATTATTTATCTTCTTTTCAAATCTTCCAATATCTCTTATTTCTCTGTCAATTAAATCTATCAATTTCCTCAAAAGTTATTTGATAAGTCATTTCAAACATAAAAGTTCTAGACTCAATTAAATGTAAGCGTTTAATTAAATTGAATCGAATTGAATAATATTTTTTTTGAATTAATTTGGTTAATGAATTATATTTATCATCATAATTTGATTGAAATTTTCTCGAATCGAGTCGAGCGAAATTGAATTCGAATTGAATATATTTGTTCGAATTAAATTATTTGTTTAGAAAATGAAATACAGGAAAAAATCTCAAAAGGGATGCTTTTTTGGGGGGTCATTATGATGCTATTTCTCATATTTGAATCTTGAAACTAAAAAGTTAAAATCTCAAAAAAAAAATTGAGTTGATTCGATTAACTCAATTTGAATAATTCGAAGTTCGAATTTTTTTTAATTTTTTCGAATCGAATCGAATTTTGTTTACTAGACTCAACCAATTAATTTTTTATCTTTTAACTTTTTCTTTTGTCATCATTACGTGTAGGCAAAATAACCAAATCCCATAGTATTTTTTTAGGGTAAATTACACTAACAGTCACTCAACTTTGGGGTAACTGACAAAACAGTCACTCAGGTTTCAATTCAATCACTCAACTTTCGAAAAATAACAAAATAGTTACTAATGTTATCAAAAAGTGACAAATCAGTCACTCATTAGCATTTTTCATTACAAACCTAATGGGATAGGTGACGTAGCCAATTAACTTGCCACGTTGGACAAGGCAAAGTTAATGACTATTTTTTTCGCCCTTTTTTCGTTTTTAATAAATGGCCCAATATTTTTTTACTTTTTTCGTAAATGACTCAATATGTTTATACTTCTTCTTCTCCATCCCAAGAATCTTGTTGTCGATGCCTCCGCCATAACCATTTTTGGTGTCACCATTGTTGACCTTCAAACCACTGCCACCTTATCTCAATCATCCAATCATCCATTTAACAATCAACAATCTAGATCAAAAGATGTTTGGAAAGCACATAAGAAGAGCTCACCTTGTTCAAGCCTTGAAGAAAAAATGGTTCCTACCAGAGAAAAGAAAAACTGAGGAATGGGAAGTGATGGAGAAATTCAACTGCGTTGAACTTGCTGAAACGGAACTCAATATTGAGCAGGTTGTTGGCATCAAGAGATTCGTGCGAAGCAACGAAGGCAGGGTTGCTGGCATCATGGAATTGATCAAGAGAGAAAGAGTTAGGGGAAGAGTAAAAGAAAGTTGGGAGAATGGATTGTTTGGAAGAATCTGAAAGCAAAGCCATTGCTGCAAAATTTGAGAAAACAAAAAACATGTTGAAACTTTACCCATCTATATGACCATTTACCCATATATTTGAGAACAAAAAACAAGTCAAAAATTTGAGAAATCAAAATACCCCTATCTACCATCCTCATTGTCAGATATAGATAAAATTTTGGCCACCACTTCTCTTCTGTGGGGCTTTCTTCTCCTCTATAGACGAAATTAAAATTTGAGAAACCCAAATCAAATTTTGAATTGATGGATTCTAGGGATTTGAAAGTGGGTTTAATGAGTTTTGAAGGTAATGGTGAAATGCCATTGGTGATGAGTGGAGCTTTAGAAATTTTCTTTTCCTCTTATTCTCTTCATTCTTCTTCTTCTTTGCTTCTTTTTTTATTTTACTGTCCAGCCCAATTAGGGTTTTAAATTGGGGTCATTTACACAGTAGGATACCATGTCACTTTTCCGTTTTGTCTATAATGAAAAATGGTTAAAATGATTGTTTTGTTATTTTTCAAAAGTTGAATGACTGAATTGAAACCTGTGTGCCTATTTTGTTAACTGCCCCAAAGTTGAGTAACTGTTGGTGTAATTTACCCTTTTTTTTAACCCTAGCATTTTTTGATCAATTTCTTGAAAAATGTTTTAGAACTTCATTTTATTTCAAATATATTTTTTTTCAGAATTATCTATGATCATCTTTTATACTAATTTCATAAGTGAAATGCTTTGATGAAGTGTTCACTAATCTTTCTATCTATGATCAAGTGTTTTTGCAATCAACATTGAAGATCTTAATTCTTAAGGCTATGATGAGTGAGTTCTGATGATATATGTAGAACTCATCTAAAGCCTATATTTAGGAAAGGAAACGTTTCTTCAATTGCATATGATTGTGTAGAGAATTATGTTCGGAGATTGAATTATTGAAAAAGAGAAAGGATATGGAAAACAAGAGACAAGATTAAATATGGAGATTTTTCATTTTTCAAAATTCAGGTATAATTGTTAACATTGCTAAATTCATTTTGTTGAATTTGTTAATGTGACATTTTTGAAATAAAAAAAAAAACTCACTTGATAACCATATAATTAAAAAATGACTTTGTAATTAACTTGAATTTAACAAAAAGGATTTAACAGTGTTAACCGTTGGACCTGAATTTTAAAATCTAATAGTAAATGGACTAAATTTCATGAAATAAAAGTAAAGGAACTAAACTCATAATCTTTAAAAAATATAGTGCCGTATGGCACATTTTAACATTTCTTTAATTATTTTTTTCATTTTCTTTTTGTGTTGGATTCAAAATAATTTTGAGCTTCTTGAAAATTGGTCCAATTAGGCTTCTTTTCCAGCTTGGCTCAACATGGAGAAGCCCATTTAAAAAAAAAAAAACTTATTCAACCAATTTTTTACAAATTTTCCCGGTTCAAAGTTCAACCACGATTTTTCTCGTTTCCCAATCTAAATAATTTTTTACTAGTGTTCGAACTGGCTACTCGACTAGTTTTCAGTCTAATCGGTCTAGTCGATCAATCTAGTTCAAGCAATTTTTGTGGTAAGTCATATTGTACTATCTGTAATGACCTGAAAGTCAATGGTATCGGAAAGTGTGGTTTCGGGACTTCGTTTCTGTGAACCAGAGTCATAAATATTTACGAAGCTTTGTTAAGAGTGAACTGAATTTCAGATAGGTAATTTTGTTGAAATAATGTTTAATCAGAGTACAGGGACTAAATTGCGTAAGTGATTAAAGTAAGGATTATTAATAAATTACAATTAGAATTTAATATATAAGACTTATAAAATAAATAAACCATTATATAAGAATATATATGTGCCCGGTTAAAACTTAGTGTTATATATATATTTTATATTATAAATTTTAGTTAAATTAAAAAATGGTAATAAAATAAAACAAATGAAATTAAAAGAAATTTAAAAGATGATATTAGTGGATTGAAAGAGAAACATTATTCTCTTTTCATCCAAAATATTTCAAAGCAAAATAAAAAAAAAAAGGAGAGGATGCACAGCTAGGTTTTCAAAGTTTCAAACTTTAAATTGGTTAGTTCAATTTAGTTATTTTCTTGTAATTTTTTTGTTTATAGAATCTCGGTACTTCGAACTAGTTGACCCATGTCAAAATTTTTATAACTGTTAAAGATTTAGGATGTTACCATTGTTGAATATTTGGAGTTTAAGGTGTTATTTTAATAAATTTTAAGTTTAGAATTGATAAAGGACTAGATTGTAAAGTCTATTGTTAAATTTGTGCAATAGGGGTTAAAATGCACAAATTTTGAATTTGGTGGTAGAAATGTGAAATAGGAAGTTAAATTATGCCTAGAGTGAAAATGGTATAAAAATTTGAGGTTAAATGTGAAAGTTATGTTAGTCCCCATTTTAGGGACTAAATCGAATAAAATTTAAAAGTTGCATAAATAAGAAATTGAATGTGAAATTGGATTTTTATTGATAATTTATTATGTTTGTTTTAATTCGTAGCTAAGATAGACCCAGATTCCTCGAAAAAGAAAGGAAAAGACAAAGTTATCGATGAATAACTTGGAGTTTGTGGTTTGTGTTTATATAATCCGAACTTACTTGTAATTGTTTCATTTTGATTTGGTTATACATGGTAATAATATAAGGTGAGGTTCCTTGTTCAATTGATTTGAATTGATTGATGATTACAGGGACTAAATTGATTATATGTAAAAAAGCATGCGTATTGTAGTACCCCGAAAATTACTACAGTGAGAAAGTAAGATATTATCCTTGAGATAGTAAAGTAATGAAATAAAGTGACAAAAAGGGAAATTTTGAGTTATGTCAACATTGGTAAGTACATTATGATATATTAATTCAAGAAAGGACTAAATCGCAAAAGTAATGGGAAATATTGTAGAGAAAGGAAAGGAGGGTGTTATAAACTTGGTTATCAATATTTTGCACTAAAATGGTTTTGGACAACAGCAATAGTCTGACTTTGAAAATTCACCAAAAATTGTAAAAATGGAATTAGAGGTTAACTAAAGTATTACATATAAGAAACGATGTAAGTAAAAGAGTTTCATATTATGAGATATATGAATTTTTGTGAGACAAGGTCAGATTGATTTCGAGTTCCCCTGTTTTGACTTTGGAAAATAATCAAAAATTGTAAAAAATAATTAGGGGTTTAAATTTATATGTTTAAATTCTTAATGAGTCTATTTTCAAGAAAAACAAACAGAGACATCATCCAAACCCTATACTAAGAGATAATTATTTTTTAGTAAAGAAAGGTCAAAGCTGTCAAACAACAGAACAGGGATAAATTTAAAGATTTTACTGTACTTATTGGCTAAATTATAAATTTTAAAATTTTTATGGTAGAAATATATTTGAGTCTAGTTTCAAAAACATCAAGCGGATCTTAATTTAGAATTTTCTAGCTTAAGATATAAATAATTTAGTGACAATGACTCAAATGGACAACTTTGATATGAACATATAAGTAATAGTGGAATTATAGATAATGTTACATATAAGCATATTATATACATTAAGGATGTGGAATGGAAAGGAGAAGGAGGAAAATATATATGAATATTCAGCTAGAATAGGTTTACATTAAAAATGGCTAATTTGCATGTTTTAGGCTCAGGGACTAAATTAAATAAAAGTAAAATTTTAGGGGCAATTTTGTAAAAATGTCAAAATGACCAAATTGAATGAAATGAATTTTTTATTGTATAAATTAATATATTGAAAGAAATTATTAATATCAAGTGGGTTTAGAGCTTTAATTTTGTTGTATGATGATATTATAAAGTGATTTTGTTAAATATTGATGTTAGGATCAAATTGTGAACATGGTTAAAATATTGGGGTTGGTATTAAATTTCTGTTTTATTAAGGGTTGCATGATAGCCTAGAATATTTGGTTAAATTATTAATTGAGAAAAAAATTAGTTGATTTGATAGATTAACTAGTTAAGGGACTAAATTATAAAAGTTGTAAAAGTTGGAGTAATTGTGTAAATTCAAAAAATTAAAGGGTATAAATTGTGAAATGAATTGGAACTGAACTATATGCTAATGAATGAGTAATTTTATATTTAAGATCAAGATTTCGTAGATACTCGAGGAAAAGGAAAAATAGCGGAATAGTCCCTGAACTCCTGCAATTATTATAATTCAATTCAGGTAAGTTCGTATGGTTAAACTATAATTTTTATTTATTAAACTGATTAATTCTATTATGTATATATTCATATCTATTGCTGAAAATAAAATTATTGTTAAATTATGAAATTGAATTAAATGTTCAAAACGAGTAGAACGCAGGATTGAGTACAATTGTTCTGTGGCAAAGGATGAATTGACGGATAAGACCATAATTGGGTTATGGCACTATGAATGTAAGACCATGGTTGGACCATGACAGTGTTTATATGTAAGACCATAGCTGGGCTATGGCATTCTGGTGATAAGACCATAACTGAGTTATGGCACTATGAACGTAAGACCATGGTTGGACCATGGCAGTGTTTATATGTAAGACCATAGCTGAGCTATGGCATTCTGATGATAAGACCATAACTAGGTTATGGCACTATGAATGTAAATGATGAATTGACGGAAAATGTAAATGATGAATTGACAGAAAATGTAAAGGATGAATTGACAACAAGTTACCCAAGTAAACCGAGGTTTAGCATTTGTTGTGAACTTCCATGTTTACTTTTCGTTTAGCTCTCATGAGCTTCTGTTCTGCCTTTGGGCTTCTGATAACGATGTACTCATATCCATAAGTCATTCCTCGAATGGTAAGTTATCAAGAGTTGTCTTGGATGATATATGAAGAAACAATAAAAGATGATATATATATATTAATATACTGATATGTGATGCATGAAAATTATGTAAGTTGAGACGAGTATAAATTCAAGTGTAACATGTTGAGATAATAAGGTTATTGATGTTGAAATTATATGAAATATGTTCAAGTACGCTAACAAGTGTTGTTGTTTGATGCTTAGGCAAATGCCAAATTACTAGTTGAATGGTAATACGTTTAATTATAAGGTGCATTGAAATAGTAAGTGCTCAAATGGAAATATGCTTGTGCTCATGAAAGAGTGGTAGGTTTAAGTTATGTAATTTCTTATGAAATGAGTTATCATGTGATTAATTCGAAAAAAGTCTATGTTTAAATGCACTAACTTGTAACTATGATTGAATGATATGCTTATAATTGGTGTGTTATGCATATGGAATAAGTGTGGAAGGTAAAGAAACGCAAATGAAAATAAAGAAATTTTGGAAGAGTTAAAGTTGTTTAAAATTCTTATTATGTTAGGAATAATATATATATAGTGATACTGTAGATTTATTCACTTAGTGAGCTATTAAATATAACTTCATGAGCATTGTGGTATCAATATTGGATTATTCTTGATATGTTTAAATTTCATATTTGAAAAGAAGTATTATGATTAAATTTATATGAGCTTACTAATCATTCATTGTTTATGCATGTGTTTTCCTTTACTTTTCATATTATCAGAAGCTCGACTGGGTTGGAAGCTTGTCGAAAGTGTGTCACATTATCCATCGATTCTACCGGTACTTTAAAATGTTTTAATTTTGGTTATAATGGCATGTATAGATTAACATAGAATTGGGTGAGAAATATGGCTTGTAAAATGGCCAATTTTCGTCCACACGGGCAGAGACACCGGCGTGTGTCTCAACCGTGTGTGACATACGGTCATGTGACACGGCTGTGTGTCCTCTGTATCTTAAATTTGCACAAAACAGAATGCTCACATGGCCTAGCACACGGGTGTGTGACTTGGCCGTGTGACCCAAGTCAGTATACTCACACGGGCTGAAACACAGCCCTGTGACCCATGCAATGTTGAAAATTTTAAATTTTTTTGAAAAATTTTCTGAGTCTTTGATTTAGTCCCTATTTGTTTCTAATACGTAATTTAGGCCTCAAGGGCTCGTTTAAGGGACAATATGTATGATTTTGATTGGTTTCTAATATGAATGCTAGATGAAATGAAATGTCTGATAATTAATTTTAAACTCTGGTAATGCTCCGTAACCTTGTTTTGGCAACGTATTTGGGTTAGGAGTGTTACACGTATATTTATATAAATATGGAAATTGAATACAAAATGAGACGTTTGATGCTGCCATATGTTTGAATGAATGGGTTTATGATTAAATTTATGTGAATTGAGTTATTAAATGATATTGAAAAATGAATTGAATACCCTATTAACTATTCGGGTAGAGTCAGATATAGCTGGCATGCCATAAGATAGAAAGAGTTCAGGGTTACTTTGACTACGAGTTGATGAGGCACTAGGTACCAATTTGCTTCAGTTTAACTGATGAGATATTGGGTGTCAAACTTATTTATAGCACTGGGTGTAACTACTTATTTCAGATTTATCCCGTAAGGCATTGGGTGCCAAACTAGTGTGTTGGTTGGATTCGTGTATTTGTCCAAGTCCAAGTTGTGTTAATAGGGAAATAAATAGTGAAATCGAGATAATGATTTTGAAATGGAAATGCTATTGAAATAGAATGTTGTGGAATGAAATGAAATGTGACATGGAATATGAAATAGTGGATTGGACTATGAATATTGATTGTATTTGTTAAATGAACACTTGAAATGAGAAATTGAGATGAAATGTGCCATTACATTAGTTGAATTTGCAAATGACTTTTGAAATGTGATTGTTTTGTCTTAATATTGGTAAAATGAGCATATTGAGATTAATGACTATGTGAATTAGCCTATTGAGTTTACATATTGCATATTATCTTTATTAAGTTTATGCATCATTATGAATTAGATTATGTTTTAAATGTTCGGATTATAGAAATACCATCGAGTTATACTCAGTGTATGGTTTTGTTTTTCATGCACAAGTTAAGTACTTAAAGAATCAATCATCGACTCAACATCCAGCAGCAATCCCAAACTCAAGTGTTAGTGAATTGTTCTTTTGGTCTTGTCATGTACCTAGGAGTATTTTTATACTTATAATGGTCATTATATGTTTGGTTGGCATTTTGAAAGCTATGTACATATATGTATACATGTGATGTTAATTGTATTGTTGTTGATGACTTTTTATGTTCTTTTGTTTTATGTCTAATATTCAAATGGATGAGATAATATCATGGTATGCATTGTGTTTTGATTAATGCTTGGATGTGAATGATAAATGATATGCTTTTAAGTTATATTTAGGGATGTTTTGGTAAGTTAATGCTTAATGTTTGAGAGTGATTAAATGGTCAATTGGTGCTTGAGAAGTTGAAGATGGGTATGTCATTTAGTAACTACTGAGGTTTTATTTGTATGCTCTTTTGGTTGTGTTAGAATGATGGAAATTGTGGAGGTGCATTGAAGGCATATTGGTGCATTTGTATATATCCATTTGGTTAGCATTGAATTGTTGATTGAAGTGCCAATAGTGGCGTATTGCTTAGGCACTTAGGATGGTGATTATAAATGATGAAATTAGTTTGTTTTGATTGCTTTTGGAATGGTTGATTGTGTTTTAAAATGGATGACTTGTAGCTTAAATGAAGCATGTTAATTACAAGCACGCACAGCCTGACACACGGTTTGGAGACACAGCCGTGTGGCCTACGAATTTTGGTAATTTTTGTTGCACACAGTCTCAGAGAGTTACACAGTTTGGCTACACAACTATGTTCTAGAGTCACATGGGCCATGCTATGTCATACGGTCCACCCACACGGTCGTGTGACCCCAATTTCACACGGCATTAGGTTGTTACACGGTTTGCTCACACAGCCATGTAACCCACACACACGGCCTCAACTTTTCCACATAGTCTTGGGACACGGTCGTGTGTCCCCTATTTCCAATTTTTTCCCAACTTTTTGTTTTTAATTTAAATCAATCCGTATTCATTTTCAAATTATTTTTTAGGTTTTCGTATACTCAATATTTACTTGAAATAGACTGAATAATGTATTTGTACATGCTTGTATGTGTTTATGTAATATTTATTTGATTTTTTCATTAATATATTGTATGGAATTGTTTGGTAATTGTTCATAACATCTCATTACTTGAGTCTGGTGACTAGATCGAGTAAGGGATGTTATACTGTCAAAAACAGAGTTTAGTGTTAAACCTTAAAGATCATTGTTGAGAGAGTAGCTTCAAAATGAACACTCAAAATATTAGTCTTTTTAAATTGTAAAATGGACATGGAGAAGAAACATTTGTTATACAATTGATTATAGAAAAGATATACTGAATAAAGAAAAAGTTATGCACCATTATACTGTGTTTCATTGTTAGTGTAGCACTAATATGTGTTATATGTCTCATTACTAAATAATTTAAAATATAAAATATAAAAATATATAAAATATAAAATATAAAAGATTAATTGAATTCTTTAAAATTTTAAATTTAATGAAATTATAAACATTATTTTTTTAAAAATACATTAAAATATGTTAAAAATTTAAATTATAAAAATAATTTTTGATTTTTTAAATTTAAAATTTTAAAAATGTTTCATATTTTAAGAATGAGTTAATTGTATCAAACACCCCCAAACTATGACTATCATTCTAAATTTGCCCCTGAACTTCAAAATGTTTTAATTACATCTCCAAACCATTGATGTTATATTGACCAAGTCCTTCCATCAATGAAACAATTAATTTAACCATTAAATGTCACATAAAATCTTATGTGATATAATTTAAAACAAAATTTTAAAAGAAAGTAAATTATTGCAACATAACTTTTAAAATTAAAACTAAAAATAAAGAAAAATTGAAAAAGAGAGAGTGAACAATAGTTTCGTAAAAGCTTGAAAATTTCAAACCAATACTTTTACAACATCCATTTTTATTTAAATTTTTATTTTAAATTATGTCACATAATTCAACATCTCATTTAATGGTTAAATTAACAATTTTAGTAATAGAAGGGCCTTATTAATATAACATTGATAGTTTGAGGTTGTAATTAGAATATTTTAAAGTTTGAGAATCAATTTAAAATAAAGATTATAGTTTAAGGAGTTGGTGCAATTAACTCTTTACAAATTTTAAAAATAATATGAGCTAAAAGTTTTATTCTTCATAATTTTGAATGTTTTAATTTTTTTATAAAATTTTAAGGACATTTTTTTTATAAATTGACTAACAAAGGAATCAAAGAGAAGATGAAGTGAGAATTGGGATGAGATTATCAGACTTCACAAAAGAATGGTGATGATGGTGTCCTTTTAACCACACACTACCAAAAAATATATTTCCTTTTAAGGGTGGATTTGTATGGACGGTGTATTTAATTGCGGTTTATATAAAAACAACGATGGCGATGAGATTAGATAACGTAGCAATACTGTAGTGTAAAACAAAAAATAAGTTAAATGCATTGCATTGCATTGTACCCCACCGCTCATCCAAACCCATCCTAAGTCACATTATTGTTGAGAGGGTAATCTCAAAACCAACACTAAAATTATTAATCTTTTTTATTGTAAAATAGACACGAAGAAGATATATTAGTCGCCAACAAAGAAAAAAAGGTCTTGTCCTGTTATAAGACCAATTATAGAAAAGATAATAATAAATTTAACCTTTAACATAAAAATTTTGCATCATTATATAACTTTTATAAAAAATAATAATAATAAATTTAACTCTTAACCTTTAAGTTTTATCAATTTAACCTTTACTCTCTTTTATTTTTTGCTTTAATTGGCTCTTTTATCTTTTCATTTTATTAAATTAAACAAATTCCTTTACAATTTAAAGGCCTAGTTAGAAATTGCACTAAATGTTGATGTGGCATTTAGCGTGATGGTTAATGTGTATTTCCTTGACACTGAATTAATTAAATAAATATTTTTAATTGTAAAAACATTTATATTAATATAATTATAAGAATTAAATAAATTAAAAACAATAAACTTGAAAGAAAGAAAAAAGCCCTGGAGCCATTGAAAGTGTATATATATATATATATAGACAGATGTCCATCAATGACACCATTTTGGGGATTTTTCTTTTCATATATAGGTATAGATTATATATTTAAAATACTTATATAATTTTTATAACTAAATAATTGTATTATATCAAATTTGACATTTTCATCCATTTGTATTCACATCATGTTCAATATTATTAGCTAAAAAAGAGGAAAATTGGTAACCTATATTCAATAAAAAATAGTATTTTATGAAATAAATGTAAAAATAAAAATAAATAATTAAAACGTTTTTAATTATTAAATTTGATTTTTATGAGATAATGATTTATTTGACCCTTCAACTTTATAAAAAAATCATTTTAGCTATCTAATTAATTTTTCATCTTTTTAGTCCTTAAAACTTACATTTTTTTTGTCAAACCACCTCAAAATGGATAAAAAAATATAACATTTTTAACTTTACTATCATAGCATACACATGGAAGACACGTCAACATTTAATTAATTTTAAAATTTTTAAGAATTCAAAAATAAATTTATTAAAAAGTATGAAATTATAAAAATATTTTTTGAAATTTAAAAATTGGCACGTAATAATCCACGTATATGCCACATTAGCAAAGTTAACAAATGTTAAAATTTTCATTCATTTTAGAGTAATTTGACAAATACATATTCAATGAGTAAAAAGATGCTTGTATTTTTTCTATACATAAATTAATGGTTTATTTGAAATGTTTGCTGGATATATTTTTGGGACATTAAAATGGTTATATTAAGATTTCTTTAAAAAAAAAAAACTAAAATAATTTTTTCATAATATAAAGCATTTTATTCCTAAAATTAATGTAGCAAATGAGATCCAAATACATATAAACTTTAGAGAATAACAAGGCAAGTTGCCTTGGCATGGCATGGCTCATATCAATTAATGCTAATTTTTGGTGAGGAAAGAGAGGATGAGCTCATTCACCTGCTCCGGCAGTTGTTCTTGAACAAAGTGATTCCCTTCTGACATAAAAATGATGTCCAGATTAGGCATAAACTGCTTCACTATCCCTTTCCTAATGTAATCTTCCATTCCTGGGGATTTCATAACATAATCCTTCTCCCCCATTATCAGCAATGATGGAGCTATCACTTTCGGGTTGGTTATACCACAATCCAATTGCATGCATCTGCAAAGTCCATAAGTCCCAGATTAAGGGTTAGAAATTGAGACTTGTCTACCAAGTTGAAAGTTAAGGGTTCAAAAGGTTCATAGCTAGCCATTTTACCTGTAGGGAACTTGCAGTGCAGTTCGGAAACCAGAATTTTGATATAAAGTTGCATAGACATCAAGATCTTCCTCTGTGAACCATGGAGGCAATGGAGTTGATGGATCAACCAAGTCCATTATCTCCTCATTGTCGCCGGCTACTTGTAACTCACTTCTGCAGAAGAGAATGTAAATGTTTCTAACGACCGTCTTAACATCAAATCGACCAAAATCTGCTTCAGCTCTTCCTGGTTCTGCCCATCTTATAACGTAGTAGCCTTTAGGGAGGAGATCAAATTGGACACCAAGAGGACCAGGTATGAGGAAAGGAACGCCTAGTGTTATGACACCTAACACCCTTTCAGGGTGGGTAACAGCTACCGAGAATGCAGGAAATGCTCCAAAGTCCTTCCCAACAAGAAAAGCCTACATGTTTCCTTATATGATTAAAGTTAATGTACAAATTACAACAAATAAGCCAAATGTCTTGTATTTGGTATGAAGAATTAAGTATGAAAAGCCATATTCTGCAAGGCAAGAAGAACAATAGAAGAAGACAAACAAACAAGAAAAAAGAAGGGTTATTGAAGAAATGGTTACCTTATCAATGGCCAAGGAGTCGAGAAGGCCCACAACATCATCGGCAAGGTCATTGAAGTTAGCTCTTTCGGGCTCCGGTGGATGGTCGGAGAGTCCATAGCCCCTGAAATCAAAAGCAACTGCTCGGTAGCCAGCATTAGCCATAGCAATCATCTGGTGCCTCCATGAGTACCAAATTTCCGGGAAGCCATGCAGGAAAAGCACCACCTTAGGACCTGCACAACACCATTAGTTATCCCATTATTTCCTATCAATACATATATATTGAGTTCAAACCTGTTCCAGTCTGTGCCACATGAAGCTTTAATCCTCGCACTTGGACATGGCTGTGCTGAATCTTTTCCTTTGTTTAATCAAAGGAAACAGAGAGAAGATGGGGTGGGAATTGGATTGAGATTATTGGACTTCAAAAAGAGTGATGATGATGATGTATATATCTCCTTTTTTAAGTCACATTGTACTGTTGAATCTTGGACATTATTGTTGAGAGGTAACTATTAGGATGGTTTTAGATGGGTGGTAAAGTACAGATATGTTTAGCTTAATTTTTTTCTCACACTACAGTATCATTATAATATTTAATTTTACTGTCACCATTACTTTTACATTAATTGCAAATAAATATACTGCTCATCGAAATCCACCTTTAATCTTTGTAAAATTTACACGAAAAAGATATATAGGTTCCCCAACACACACAATAAAAGTTCTGCTCACTATTAGACCGGTTATAGAAAAGATGGTGACAAATTTTATCCCTTTTAAGTGAAAGTTTTAATAACTCTGTGACGTTTTAATAATTCTTTGACGTCGTTTTCACATCATTTTGAATATTATTAGCTATGATAAAAGGAAAAAAAGAAAAGTGGTAAACTATATTCCATAAAAATAATATTTTATTAATTATATTTTTAAAAAATAATTAAAACGTTTCTAACGGAATAAATTGTATGGTAAGAAATAAAACATTCATTTTTATGGGATAATATTTTATTTGTCTCTCTAATTTTATAAAAAATTATTTTAGTCTTCCATTAAAATTTTTATTTTTAAGTACTTAAACTTGTATTTTTATTTCAAATCCTCCAAAATGAATGAAAAAGTTAATATTTTAACTTTGCTAATGTGGCATACATGCGGATTACCAAGTGGAAGACACATTAACATTTAATTTTTAAATTTTAGTAATTCAAAAAGAATTATAAAATTTATTTTTAAAAATCAAAATCATTAAATTTATTACAATTTTTATTATAAATATATTTTTTAAAATATAAAATTAAATAAATCTTGACATGTCATTTTATGGCAATCCACGTATATGTCATATTAGCAAAGCTAATAAATATTAATTTTTTCATCTATTTTGAAGTGAGTTGATAAAAAATAAATATTCAAGGGATAAAAGAGACGAAAAATTACATAGAGAGTTGAAATGACTTTTTTTTTTATAAAGTTGGAGGGCAAAAAAACATCACTATGCCATTTTTTATTATATTTTTGGGTAGGTGACTAGCATGAAGATGCCAACATTGAATATGTTTATGGTGACAAGTTTGACAGGGCTAAGTTTATGGCGACAAGTTTATTAATTGGAAGGTTCTTATTCGTCACATTCAGAGATCATATAATGCAGTTGCTGATCATATAGTTTAAGTTTATTGAAACAAGTTTTATAGGAATTCGATGTTTGGAGAACCCCCACAATCAATTCGAGATTTAGTCGAGTTGGACTATGTGATAAAGATTTGAAAGATTATTGTAATTTTTAGTTCGACTTAGGTTGTCTTTATCTACCAAAAAAAAAAAAGATATGGACTTTAATATGTGGATTTATTTTAGTTATATTACTAGTTTTATTCACATTAGATGTGCGATTTTATTGTATGTATTAATTTTATAATATTAGTTTATAGTTAAAATCATTAACTAATTTTCTTTAAAAAACATTAATGAATTGAAGAAAATAATGTATTAGAAAATATTTTAAAAATATTTAATCAATTTATACTCAGTTATATTAATATATTTAATTTTAAAATATTTAATATTAAAATAATAAAAAAATTCAATATTAATATTAATTTATTGTAATTTAAATAATAATATATTTTTATTTATTATATATTATTAAATTAATTTATTTTAATGTTAAATTTGTTAATATTCAATTTTTTATCCAAGATTTAAATTAACCATATTTATGACGTTAGAAAAAAGATATGAATATATATAATAAATAAAAGGACATTAAATATGTTATTAGTTAGTAATCATATTTATAATTTAAATACAATATAATTTTTATTTTATTTATTACCATATTTTATAGTCAAATATGGAGTAATTATTGCATATTTTACACAGCCATATTTTAACATTGAAATATTTATATAATCATAACTACTGAAATACATGATAAAGTGTTAGTGATTATAGAAAAAAGAGGTTTATTTGAAATGTTTGCTGGATATTTTTTGGGACATTAAAATGGTTACATTACGATTTTTTAAAAATAGGGGCTAGTGGAGGAGATTACTGACATTCTTCGTTTCCTACATGTCCACGATCTTGGCCAATATTTGGTGAGTTCCTCTTTTGCACCAAATAATTATTGAAGGTATGCTCAACTTTCTGTTGGATAGAGTTCGAAGGAAGTTGTCTAGTTGGGAAGCTAAAAAACTATCTTTCGCTGGAAGGGTTACTCTTGTGCAATCAATACTTCTCCCAATCCCAAGTTACCTCTTGCAGACCTTAATGGTTCCGACAGGAGTATGCGATGATATTGAAAGAATGGTGCGACAGTTTATTTTGGGGATCTTCTGGTGATAATAGGAAAATGACATTAGTGGGTTGGGAAGCCATCTGCCAACCTAGATTGCGTGGAGGATTTGGGATATGATACCTTAGTGATTAGAACACTGCATTTATAATGAACCTTGGATATCATTTGGTCACAAAAACTGAAGCCCTATGGTTTCGCGTACTTAGAGCAAAGTATGGTATTACTGACAGATTACCTGAGTGTATTTCAAGAAGCAGAAGCTCTTTCTTGTGGTCTATCTCTAAGGTATGGCCACTGCTTTTTGACAATTTGATATGGGCAGTGGGCAATATGGTAATAATGTGCGATGTTGGGAGGACGTTTGGGTTGTAATAGCCTGAATTTCAACGATGTCGAAAATAGTGGTTCGAGACCATCAAATCCGATAAATGAACTCGTAGATTATATTATTTAATATTTACGAGCCAAATGTAGTTTTTAAAAGATTTTTGGAATAGTAAATTGTGTTTTATAAAGATTTATTTGGTCAAGAAATTGATAAAAAGAGGTATCGAGATCTCGATGTTATAAACCGAGCCATTAATATTTTTATAAATATTTACGGAATGTCAATAAGGTAGTATTAAAATTTCGTTAGAAAATTTTGACGTTTGGGTGGTCAATTAAATAAAAAGGATTAAATTGGAAAATGTGTAAAAGTTACTAAAAGGATTAAATAGCTCATTGTCAAATGAGGAAGGACCTAAAGTGAAAATAAGCCCAAAGGAGATATTTTGGGCGGCAATAGCTGAGAAAAATCAGGAAATGGGTGAAATAAGGGCAAAATTGGAAAATTGACAAAATTAGCTAAATAAAAATGGGAATAAATTGGAATATCTAGAATTCTCTTCATTTCTCTTCATATTCATCAGCTGAAAAACAGCCATGGAAGGGGGTTCAAGCTAGTTTTCATGCTCTAGCTTCATGTAAGTTTAATTCTTGCTTTCTCCTTGAAATTTCTATGTTTTTGGAATTTTACAATTGGGTCCAACTTACTATTTCATTAGTTTTGATTCCATGGTTAATTTTAAAGTTTTTATGGATGAGTGCTGAAATAATATGATGAATAATCATAGAATTGAAGCTTTACTTTTGGTATATGATGATTTTATCAAGTAAAATTGATGGAAATTCATTTTAGGACCTAATTAAGAAAGAGTTTGGAATTGATGTCTAATGCTAAAGTTCTGATTTTTAGGGGTTATGAAGAAGTTTAAAATGATAGACTAAAGTATTAATTGAAAAAAATTAGCTCAATTGAGGGGTTAATTGAGCAAGGACTGAATTGTATAAACTGTAAAATTTGGGGCAAAATGGAAATCAACATTTTTCACTAAAACTGTTTTGGACAGCAGCAGTAGTGTAACTTTGAAAAATCACCAAAAATTGTATAAATCGAATTAGAGGATGAATAAAATATGAAATTAAAGCTTATTGAGTCTAGTTTCTTATAAAAGAAACAATGTAAGCAATGGAATTGTGAATCATGAGATATAATAAATTTTATGAGACAAGGTCAGAATGATTTCAGGTTCCCCTGTTTTGACTTTGGAAAATCATAAAAAATTGGAGAAAAATAATTAGGGGCTTAAATTTATATGTTTAGAATCATTAATGAGCCTATACAAAAACATCATTTGAATCTTGTATGAGGATATAATTAATTTTTAGTGAAGAAGAGTCGGAACTGTTAGACAGCAGAATAGGGGTAACTTTAAACTGTACTTATTGGCTAAACCAAAAATTCTGAAAATTTTATGGTAAGAAGATATATGAGTCTAGTTTCAGAGAAAATTATCGGATATTAATTTGGAGTTATATAGCTCCAGATATAAATAATTTAGTGACTATGAAACAGATGGACAACTTGAATATTCATAAAAGTAAATAATAAATATTATAAATAATGTTATTTACAAGTGTGTTATATACATTAAGGATGTGGAATGGAGAGGAGGAGGAGGAAAATATATATGAATATCCAGCTAGCATGGCTAATTTGCATGTTTTAGGCTTAAGGACTGAATTGAATAAAAGTAAAACTTCAGGGGGTAATTTTGTAAAAATGTCAAAAATGACCAAATTGAAGGGAATGAATTTTTTTATTATCTAAATTAATAAATTGAATGAAATTTTCAATTTAAGATCGGATGAAAATTGGGAAAATGGTAAATTACCAAAATGCCCCTTAATCTTGATATTTCTGCAATTTCGTCAAGTAAGTTCGTGTAACTTGAATTATATTCTTAAATTCTTGAAATGCATGTTTTTTGATATGAATATGATTTGAATGTTCATTATATGGAAATTTATGAAACATTGATATATTTGATAAAATGGAAAGAAATCCCGTTTGAATGAAAGGAAAATTCGATGGATCTTTGAAAAGGAATTGACGGTAAAAAGGACCTAGCCCGGACGGGTGATCCTATCCTGATATAGCCCTCCCGAAGAATATGTGGAAAATGGATTTAGCTCGGACGGTAATCCAATTAGGGTCCAATTTAGCTTTGGATTGGTAATTCAGATCAAGCTCATTAGAGTAATTGTCGTTGCGAGGATTTAGCCTCGACCGGTAATCCCGACAATACTCTATGAGTTTATATTACTGAGGATTAGCCTGACTGGTAATCCCACCGTAAGGATGAGGTTCATGAGTGTGCTCCCGATATGAAATGTGTAAGACCATGGTTGAAAGATACCATGGCAACTCGATATGAAATGCGTAAGACCATGGTTGAAAGATACCATGGCAACTGATATGAAATGTGTAAGACCATGGTTGAAAGATACCATGGCAACATGATATGAAATGAATAAGACCATGGTTGAAAGATACCATGGCAACGACATGAAATGAGTAAGACCATGGTTGAAAGATACCATGGCAACATGACGGAAAATGAATAAGACCATGGTTGAAAGATACCATGGCAACATGACTGAAAACGAGTAAAACCATAGTTGAAAGATACTATGACATCATGTCGAAGACAAATAAGATCGAGGAAGAGAAACGCCAAGATATCTATTGAACAATCGATATTCGTGTAATATGTATCGATGGAATGGTTATATGAAATGGTTGTGTGAAATGTTTACAGAATTGGTCATATGGAAATATATATACAAAATAGTTGTATGAAATAATTAAGAAGATAGATAAATAAAATAAGTATAGGTACATGGAATTTAATTTATGTTAAGTTTAATACGAACTATTACCGAAATAAATATATACAAGATATAAGGAAATGATGGTGCATGAAATATTGATATAACGAAATGAATGATATATGCTTATGAAGAAACAATAAGAGAATAATATATTTTGTGATATGTACATATATAATTATCTTTGATATGTTGATACAAGGAAATTATGTAAGTTGAGACTATTTTTAAACTCAAGTGTGATATGTTGAGAAAATAGGTATATCAATGTTGAATTTATATGAAATATGTGCAAGTATACTAACAATGTTGTTGTTTGACGCTTAGACAAGTGCCAAGCTATTGATTGAATGGTAACATGTTTAATTATAAGGAGCATTGAAATGGTAAATACTTAGATGAAAATATAATTTAAGACTTTGCGAAATTTTTTATGATCTCGATTTTATTCCAGTTGGTTTCTAATGTATGTTTTGGGCTTCGAGGGCCCAATAGAGAGACGTTATGATTATTTCAAAATATGAATAATAAATGACTCAAAATTATCTGAAAATGTTCAGTAAACTCTGGTAATGCCTCGTACCCTATTCCGGCAATGAATACGGGTAGGGGGTGTTACATGGGTTTCGAATTTGAGACCATTAAAAAGACTTGTTCTGGCTCATGCGAATGTAAACCAAGAACACAAGCTTAGTGAGATGGTCACGGAGATCGGCACATGGAACCTTGAGTTTTTCAGATTATGGTTGACGGAAGACATTATTCAACACATTGTTAGTGTTCCTCCACCAATGCCTTCTGCAAGACCGGATTCAATCTCTTGGTCTCGTTCTAAAACAAGTACTTTCTCTATCAAAATTGCGTACTGGTTGTTGAAACAAGACTCGTGGAATCCTAATAATGAAATTTGAAAGCTTGCGTGGAAGTATTTTGGGCCTCAGCGAGTTCGGAACTTCATTTGGATAGTTCTTAAATAGAAATTACTAACTAAAGCTGAGAGAGTCTGAAAGAGGATTAGCCATGATGAATCATGTTCCCTTTGTGAACATAGACAGGAGGACGCCTTGCATGCACTAAGAGACTGTCAGGTTGCAAAAGATGTTTGGATACAAGTTATTTCTTCAAATTTATAGACGGCCTTCTTCTCTACCAGTCTTATATATTGGTTGAGTTCAAGCTTGGATGATCATGTAGGTGGTAATGATAGAGATCTAACCTGGGCTTGCCTATTCAGTTTACTTGTATGGCACATTTGAAAAATAGAAATCTCTATATTTTCCAAGGTATCTCAATGAGGCCGAATGAGATCATTAATGTTTCATACTTCAGTACATAGGGGTGTGTCGAGGGGGGACTCTAGTTCCCTTTGTGCGCCATCTTTCCCATGTATGTGTTTCTATCTCAACATGAATGGTGTTGTTCAAACAAATACAGGGTTGTCGACTGCAGGAGGTGTGATTCGGGATAACATGGGAAAGTGGATACTTGGATACAACAAGTTATTGGAGAAGTGTTCTGTTTTTCTGCTAAATTGTAAGGATTATTGGATGGTCTGACATTGCTCTAGAAACAAGGATATGACAGGGTACTCATCTAATCAAACAACTTAAAAATGGTCAAAACTATTTGCGATCGGAAGCGATCAAATATTTCACTTGTAAAGTGAATCCAACAAATCTTAAAACATGAGGATAAATGACTCGTTCAATACACTCCTAGAGAGAATAAGCAGATAACAGATTTTTTGGCCAAAATGGATTTTGTGACCAAGGAAGAGCTATGCCTTTTTGACAACCCTCTTCAAAAATTCAAGAAATTATAAAGAACTATAGATCAAGGGGCATGTTAACCCCGAATATCTGTATGTAAGCCTTTATTGTTTTCTACATAAAGAAAAACTAAAATATTTGTTCTCAAAGTTATTATTGTATAAATAAAATTACTATTTCAATATATTGTTTTTAATAATGGCCCCACATGTAACACTTATTTAAGATGAGTTAGTTGTATTTATTAATAAAATATATTAAATTATTTTGTATTAAAATTTATTTATTTTTATGATAATAAAATTAACGCGTAATAATTGACAAATAAAACATTCAAAACTACTACACAAATAATTTGTTACATATCAATGCTTTGATGGTTGAATTCCGTAGCATAACTAGGTCTATACCAACGGATTACTTATACGTTAGTATATAATCAACCTATACAACCACATTATTGTTGGTATAGGAATATACTAACACGCCTTTATGTATACTAACTGTTTCATTAGTATTGTCAGTATAGGATGTGTTCTTAAAAGATTAAAATATGTCATAGATTTTTTACTTTTGTAAATTTAAAATTTAACATTTATACTTTTATTTCTAGAAATTTAGTCTCTTTACTTTTCAGAAATTTTAAGTCTAATTGTTAACACTATTAAAATTATCTTGTTAAATCTAGGTTACTTATAAAACTTAATAGTGTTAATTATTGAAATGTCACAACAACAACTTTATCAACAAGATCAAGGCAATTTAATCCCCATTAATTTTGAAAGTGAGCGACTAATAACAAAAAAGATTTTTCCAATTTTTTTAAATAGGGGCTAATTTGCTCAATTTAAAAATTGAGAGGGACTAGAGATGGTTTTTTTATTTTATTTCATTGTGAGTAGGGATGAGCAAAATTCGATTCGATTCCAAAAACTCGATAAAAAATTTAAATTTGAATTAAATAGTTCGAGTTATTTGAGTTAATCAAGTTATTCAAATCAACTTGAATAAAAAATTAAGTTTTTTGGTTTAACTCGAATATAAATTACATAATTTGAGTTATCCGAAAATTCGAATAAGAAAAGACAAAACTACGTCGTTTTGATAGATGTTTATATTTTCTAAAGTTAAAAGTCAAAACTATTAAGTTAAAAGACCAAATTATGTTGTTTTAATAAATATTTACTCATTAATTTAAAAGGTAAGACAATTATATTGTTTATGTAGTTAAATAATATTTTACTTCATCTACTAGTTAAATAATCGGTCTATGTAAACGCAATATTGAGTATAAATAATATAATTCGTTAACTCGGCTCAACTTAACTCGAAATTTTTTCACTTAATTCGATTCGATTTGAAAAAAAAATTCAAATTGAGTTCGATTGCCAAAATATGATTCATCAACTTGACTAACTCGAATTTTTTTAACTCGATTCGGTTTGACTCGACCGAATACTTACCCCTAATTGTGAGGCACGATTTGGTGGTGTTCATTATTGTAGCCATAATAGGATTTGTACAAATTAATGCAAAAAAGATATAAGGAAGAAAAATAATTTCGTAAAAAAAATGAAATTACAATTAAATACATAAATAATTATATAAATAAATAGGTAAATATATTAAATATAATGATAAATAGGTAAAAGGATACAATTAAAATACATAAATAACGATAAAAATAATAAGATGAAACAAAATATTGACATAAAATTAATCTTCAAATCAAATATAAAATTTAGGCATTAAAATTAAAATTACATATAAGATATAAAATTAAAATAAAATTATAAACTACATTTAATATATAAAAGTAAAGGTAAAAGTAAAACTATATTTGAAATTAAAAGAATTACATTAAACTAAAAAGGACCTGAATATAAATTATGTAAACAAAGAAATACTAAATAAGGAATTTAACCCTCTCCATTTTCTTCACTAAGGGTATGCTTATGTTGTTTGACATATTTTTAAAAATATTTCATAAAAGCTGATTTCAATTAAACAAACATATATTTGAGATTTTCTTATCATTTTATTGTTTAATTGAATTTATTTTATACCTATAATTTTATATTTTACATTTTTTGCATATATTAAAAATATTTTGTTAAATTTAAGTTCATTACAACGTTATTTTTAGTTACATGACTACCAAGTGAGTATATTTTATTTTAAAATGTGGCATCAACAAAATTGACAAAAAAAATTAACAATCTCAATAATTGGACTTAATTTTTAAATTTAAAAAGTACATAGGCTAAATTCTTAAAAATAAAAGTATAGAGACTAATTACAAAATTGTAAATAATATAAAGATTTATGACATATTTTAATCTTTATACTAAAAATATTTATTATTAATATATTTATAATTATAATAAATATTTATTATTAGAATATTAGAGTATTTTAAATAGTATGTGAAGAATATTATTTAAAATTATTATTTTAAAATTTATTATTAAAATAAAATTAAAATATGAAATAATTTATTATTAAAATAATAAATTGTATTAATAATTTATTATATGACTAAAGATAAAGAAAAAATATGTATGTTTAATAATATTAAAAATATAATAATTTATATTAATATTTTAAATAATTTTTAAAAATAAAAATAATTATTATATTAAATTTGATTTAAATTAATTTTATATAAAAAATTAACTATACATGAATTGTTTGCCGAAAAATGATTTTCCCTTTTGAAAAAGAAATTTTCCATTTACCAAACGTTTTTACGTAAACGTAGAGGGAAAAAACAAAGTAGATCTCTTGAAACTCTCGCAGTCGTCGCCTTTGTTAGACATTCACTGGCCACTCCAATAATCTTCTTTGGCACCAAATCAAAATTGCCTCCTCCGTTTTTGTTTCCATAGCTTAGATCTTGAAGAACCCAAACTAAAGCTTACGGAAACCCAAGAAAAGTTTCAAGATAGAAAATCTCGATTCAGCACCGTCCATCATCAGATCAGCCCTATTCTCCGATAAATCATTCCCTTCGGTTGGAACAGCTTCCTCACTATTCAGATCGTTGAACGGGTTCCCAAAGCTTCGAAACCCATTTAATTCTAGGTAAGTCATAGCCTTTCTTTTTTCAGTTTTGGTTTTCCTTTTTTTGGTTTCTTTGTCTATTGGTTTCACTTTTGTTTCTAAGAACTTGATCAGAGAAACAGAAGCTTTAAAAATACATTCAGTTTTTTTTTATTCAAGTTGCTTACATTTCACAATATGTTTAAGCTAATATTTATAGTTACCAAAATGTCGAAGGAGTGATTTTGTAATTAATCGTTCTTTCCTTTTTCATGTCAATATATAATGTTTGGTTGGTTGTCATTACCATTGTTTGGTTCAGTGGAATGAGCTATTACGAGCTAATGCAGCCCGTGTTGAATAGGGGGCATTTCTATTCCGTTTCTTCTCCACAAAATAGCTGATTCGGTGCCCAATAATTCCATTTTACCCTCCCCAATAATTCCTTTCGTTTTCCTCTGTCTCTTTGCCTCTGTTTTTTGTGATTTTGAAATCCCCCGCTTCATCGAAGACTCATTTCAGGTATCAATCTTTACTTCAACTTTGTCTTTGCCTTTTCATCTCTGGTTTAGTTTCAGATATATGTTTTTTTACTTGTATTTCAGTGGGTTTTTCTTGTTAGCTTAAAAACAATGTTTTATACCTCCCATACAATGGCAAAATCTTGAGTGGAACCTGATTTTGGGTCTGTGATTTTTCTTTTTAGCCCCAATAAACATTTTAGAGGTCAACTAGAATTCTAATACACACTATTGAGAATATTGGAAAACCAGGGTGAAAATGGAGAAGCAAAGGAAAGATGGAGATGTAGAGGCAGTCCCAGTAGTGATAGGGGGCATGGTTTTGGACATTCAAGCCACTTCTTCAATTCCTCCACATCCAAGAACCACTTGTCCTGGCCAGGTCTCTTTCTCATCTCTCTCTCCCTTCCTTTTTATCCTTTGAATTATTGAAGTAAGGAATAATTTGCTCAGATATATTATGTACAAGGCGGGGTGGCCAGGAACATAGCCGAATGCATGACAAAACTTGGAGCTCAGCCTTTTATGATTAGTGCTTTGGGACTTGACATGCCAGGTCATTTCCTTTAAACCTTTCTCTAATGCAGCCTTATGATAATCTTTACCTTTTTCATAATATGGTTTACTAGGAATCAGTTTGTAATATCTCTGATAATTCTGAATATCATGCAATTATATGATATCCATGGAACCTTGGTGCAGAAAAAAAATCCAAATAATCTAGTTTGATCACTGAGATACATATGTGCTTACCTATGTCCAATTTTATTTACATCAAAATATGCGTCTTAACCACCAGATTTGGGCTATTCCCTTCACCATTTCCTTGATACTAATATTTTCTCTCTCTTTCTAGTCAGGAAATTTGTTGTTGGAGCATTGGAAATCTGCAGGACTACGGACAGAAGGTCAACCTTCGTGTTGAAATTCGTTTGTTCTTCATTTATTATGGTTGTTTTTTATCTGCAACAGCTACATGATCATCTTAGTCCTGTTAATGTGATATATACTACAGTCAGCTTGATCAAACTTCTTGTATTTCTAAAGAAACAGTGCTGATGTGATAAGCCTCTTTAGTTGAATTTCTATGACATCTTACAGCTTTAAGTTTTTTGTTTGAGATGTACCAAAAAACCAGCTACATATACTTCACTTGTTTTTGGTTTTCAAGCAGGCATTAGGAAGCACAAGGATATTAAGACTCCCACAGTCTGTCATATACTTGATGTTAGTGGAGAGGTGGCGGCTGGTGTTGCCAGTGTGGAAGCAGTTGTAAGTAGTGTTTGAACAAATTGTTTGTTTTATATATCACTAAAAGTAGTAACTTGTATAAGTTTTAAGAACTATACTTAAATTTTGAACTTCTTTGTACTCGTGTGTGTGTGTATGTGTTTTGACTTAATGCAGGAAATGTTTCTTACACCCAAGTGGATTCAACAATTCAAGCACACAATACGTTCTGCTCCTCTATTGATGGTTGATGCAAATTTGAGTCCCCCTGCTATAGAAGTTTCTTGTCGACGTACTTTCAAAACATCACTTTAGATTTGTCTCTCCCCTGGGTTGGTCTTCTGCTTTCTGCTAACCATTACAACTTCTATTAATCACTTGTTTTCTTTTTTTTTCTGCAGTAGCAGCTGAGTCAAACGTCCCAGTGTGGTTTGAGCCTGTATCGATTGCAAAATCTGAAAGAATTGCTCCAATTGTAAAGTATGTGAGTGCGCTTGTTTTGTGCAGTTTTACACTAATCCGTGATACTGTTTGTAAGTTACAGTTGAGTGCTTTCCTTGCAGTTATCTCTCTCTTGCTATCTTTTGGTTACTAATCAAGAGGTTTTCTGCAGATTACTTTTGCTTCACCTAATGAAGATGAACTAATTGCTATGGCAAATGCTTTATCTTCTCAAAATTTATTTTGCCCAATTGAAAGGAATAATTGTTCTACGGATACTTTGTTCCAGATGCTGAAACCAGCGATCTGGCTTTTGCTGGAGAAGGGTGTCAAAATTCTTGTTTTGACTATTGGTTCAGATGGTGTACTTTTATGCACTAAAGGGGAATCAATCTCCTGGAGAATTTGTCTGGAAAAGACGCAGCAACATGGATTTAGTCGACAGTTATTTGAAAATATGACGTCAAGCTATCCTTCAAATTTGTATTCTGATTCTAAGGTTCTTGAGAGAAGCCCAAATTTCTTAGCTGTGCATTTTCCTGCACTCCCTGCATCTGTTGTAAGGCTTACAGGAGCTGGTGATTGTCTAGTCGGTGGAATGATTGCATCCCTTTCTACAGGTTTAGATGTGATGCAGAGCGTAGCAATTGGTATAGCTGCAGCCAAAGCTTCGGTTGAGGTGGACAGCAATGTACCTTCTCAATTTAGTTTGCCAACAATTACAGGTACCTTTGATTTTAGGTCATCACTGCTTTGGGTATTGATTAAGCATTAATCTGCAACTTAAATATTTATCTGAATAATGTGGAAGTAAATGCCATTCCACTATGCAGGTGATGCCAGGATTGTATATTCAACTGCCAAACTTTTGCAACATCAATCTAAGCTGTAATGTCCAAAGAAGGGGCATGGAGTTTTGGTAAACACCCAAAGTTAGAGCCATATGTGCTTGCCTCTTTTATTGTTATACAAAAAAAAAAAAAAAAACCTGGAAATTGCGAATTGAGATTTTATACACCATATTTGCAGAATAAATAGCAATGCAGCCTTATATTTTGTTGGCATGACTATATCTTGTTTTCTCAGTCTATTATTAAACTGAATGGAACATATACTGATCTTTGTTGTTGCAAGGAATTGGATTGCCTTTGTTACTAAGGTATTGTTTGTTTTGGAGATATGAAGTTTGTTTCTCATGGTTTTACTTTTTTGAAATGCATCCGGATAAGGGTGAGCTTTGTTTTCCGAAACCATGATCCAATCCTTGTTTTACCTCAATGATCATGGATCCATGTGTTTTCAGTTTTTTTTTTCAAAATTTTTGCTTTGACCGATGCATACTATTAAAATGCTTTGCTTGTTTTCGAGTTTGTCTTTAAAGATATTCTTCAACACATCATAGCAATAGCAATAGCAATAGCAATCCAACATATGGAACTTCCAACTCCTCGTAATCAAGAATTACAGCATGATATAGAATTCACATTTCGTAAAAAAATATTTTAATGTAATTTAATATAAACAATATTTTCAAATTTCATAAATATACAAATAAAATATCTTAAATATTTTATTATAAAATATGAAATTAATTTATATAAAATATGTTAAATATGTTAATAATATTAATATAAAATATTATTTTCAATTTTAAGAAAATATAAAATAAGATATCTTAACATAATTTATTATAAAATATTAAATTAATTTATATAAAATGTGTTAAATAGTTTAGTATCAAAAAACAAAAAAATCTTTTAATATAAAATAAAATATTTTATGTTTAAATATTATTAGTTTGGCGTAAAATATTTTTCTTTAATATTAAATTGATGTGGAAAATAAATTAAAATTTTACAAGGCATATTTGTCATTTGAGTGCTATTACATATCAATTCTTGTTAACCAAATGTATAAATATTATTACAATTCTCGTTCCATTCCATTCAATCAAACCACTGATATGCCTATTCAATTTCATTATAATTTTATTTCATTTCAGTGACCCAAATGTGCGATCAAAGCATATTCAATTAAAGCCCAATTCTATAAGTCTATCACCAAACCATTGTTTAGTTCAGTGGAATGAGCTATTACGGGCTAATCAACCCATGTTGAATAGGGGCTAATGTAGGGAACAAGGGGCATTTCTATTACATTTCTTCTCCACAAAATAGTTGATTTAGTGCCCAATAATTCCATTTTGCCTTCCCCAATAATTCCTTTAAATTTCCTCTGTATTTTTTCCTCTGTTTTTTTTTTGTGATTTTGAAATCCCTTGCTTCATCGGAGACTCATTTCAAGTATCAATCTTTACTTCATATTGTTAATAAAATCTGGCTGTTAATAAAATCGGATTGTTTTCCTTATTTCTAGGCAAATAGTTTATGCACATCAAAGATTTAGTGGTTGAAAATTATGGATTTATTTTGTTTAGATTTTTTCTCTAGTTATTAGTGCATATTTTTAGTTTTTTCTGTTATGTAAAAGCTTATATAAATAGGCTCTTGGATTATGAATCAATGTACTTATCATTTTAGTTTTCCCTTTCCTTATTATTTTCATCTTCTTGTTATCTCTTTCAGTAGGTTAACAGTGATATCAGAGCTAAGGTCAAAAGAAAAGTGTTTTTGGTGAGAGGAAAAAGTTCCTATGGCTTCTGAAAATTTTGTGCAGCCAGCTATTCCACATTTTGATGGTCACTATGATTATTGGAGCATGTTGATGGAGAACTTCTTGCTGTCTAAGGAATATTGCTAGGTCATTGAGCACAATGTAGCAGCACTAACAGATGGAGAAAGGCTTATAGAAGCACAACAAAAAGACCTGGAAGGGCTGAAGTTGAAAGATTTGAAAGCAAATAATTACATATTTCAAGCTATTAATCGTTCGATCTTAGAAACCATTCTTTGCAAAGAAATTTCGAAGGATATTTGGGACTCCATGAAGACAAAATATCAAGGTTATTCCAAAGTGAAGCGTGCACAGCTTTAGTCCATATGGAGGGACTTTGAGGTTTTTTAGATGAAGGATAGTGAGTCTATTACAAACTATCATGCACGAACCATGGGAATCACAAATGATATGCGATTTCATAGTGAGAAGATGAATGACACAACCATTTTTAAGAAGACACTGCGGTCTTTATCACCAAAGTATGATTATGTTGTCTGCTGGAATGAAGAATCCAAGGATTTTGATGCACTCACTCTTGATGAACTTCAAAGCTCCTTATTAGTCTATGAGCAGAAGATGAACAGAACTTTTACCTCAATAGAGTAGGCTTTGAAAGCTTTGACTCATTCTTTTAGAGGAAGAGCTAGAGGTCGAGGAAGGGGAAGAAATAGATGGGGTAGTTGGAATAAAAATGGTGGCAGGTATGCCAGACCAAATGATAAAGGCAAACAATGGGATCAACAATTTGACAAATCAAATGTAGAATGTTTTAGATGTAATAGGCTTGGTCATTATTGTTTTGAATATCGTACTAATCTATCTAATGACAAGGAAAAGGGAGAAAAGTCAAATTTTGCAGAAAAAGAAGAAGTTGAAACCTTGTTGATAGCAATTCATAACAAGCAAGAGGAGTCGTAAAACTCATGTTTATGGTATGTGGATATAGGCTGTAGCAACCACATGTGCTGTAATAAGTCTTCTTTCTCTTATCTAAATGAAGACTTTTACACTACTATGTCTTTTGGAGATAAATCTATTATTGGTGTAGTGGGAAAGGGTGATATTAATATAAGAACATAGAATGGTTTTATAGAGAAAATTTCCAATGTATTCTTTGTGCCTGTTTTAAAAAGTAACTTGTTAATTGCTGGTCAATTGCAAGAAAAAGGATATGTGATTATGATATCAAAAGGTGTTTTTGTGAAATTTATGATCCTTCCAGAGGTGCTATTGCAGTGGTTCCTATAAGTTCCAACAGGTTGTTTCCATTGGTGATTGATTGCGTTCAACTTTGCTTGATGGTTAAACTGAAGGGCGATGCATGGCTTTGGCATTTCTTCTATGGTCATCTTAATTTTGGGGGTTTGAAGACTCTTGACATAAAGAGATGGTTAACGGTCTTCCTCAAATTGTCATTCCATCTCAGGTGTGTGAAGATTGTGTTGGTAGTAAACAACATCATGAACAATTTCCTAAAGGAAAGTCTTGGAGAGAAAAACATATACTGGAATTGGTTCATTCAGATATTTATGGGCCAATAAAATCATCATCTAATGGAGGTAAAAATTATTTCCTTACTTTCATTTATGATTATTCCTGGAAAATGTGGGTTTACTTCTTGCAGGAGAAATCAAAAGCATTTAATGTATTTACTAGCTTTAAAGCACTTGTCGAGAATGAAAATGAGAAAACCATTCAAGCTCTTCGCACTGACCGTGGTGAAGAATATTGCTCCAAGGAATTTGAAGTATTTTGTAAAAGTCATGGCATTCGAAAAGAGCTTACTACTGCATATACCCCCCAAAAAAGGAGTATTAGAGAGGAAAAATAGAATCGTATAGAATATGGTGAGGAGTATGCTTGCTAGTGGAAGGGTCCCAAAACGGTTTTGGCCAGAGGTAGTAAATTGGAGCATTCACGTCTTGAATAGAAGCCCAACTTTTTCTGTTCAAAACATGACACCTGAAGAAGCTTGGAGGAGAAGGAGTCCAGCAGTAGATCACTTCAAAATTTTTGGTTGCATAGCTTATGCACATGTTCTAGATGCAAAGAGAAAAAAGCTTAATGACAAAGAAGAGAAGTGTTCTTTCTAGGTGTAAGTGAAACATCTAAAGCATATAAATAGTTTAATCCTTTAACGGAGAAAATTGTGATTAGCAGGGATGTAATTTTTGATGAGGAGAACACTTGGAATTGGAATGACCAACAACCTTCTAAAAACCTTTGTTGACACTAAAATTGAATTTGAAAGGCAGCAGCCTTTAGATCAGTAGACTTAAGCACATTTGAGCTTGAGAGTTCACTAAACGATGCTCTAACAACCATCGAAGTAGAAGTAACCGAACTTCGTCCTAGTCGTATTCGATGGAGAGCAGCTTGGATGAGAGATTTTGAGGTAACTAGCATTGGTCAAACTAAAGATCCAATCATCCACTTTACCTTATTTGTAGATTGTGGTCCAACAACATTTGAAAATGCTGTAAAGGAGTCAAAATGGTGAAAGGAAATGGATGAAGAAATTGCAGCTATAGAAAGGAATTATACAAGAGAGTTGACTGAGCTTCCAAAAGAGCACAAGACAATTGGTGTCAAATGGGTATACAAGACAAAGTTGACGGAGAATAGAGAAGTTGATAAGTATAAGGCGCGCTTAGTGGCAAAAGGTTATAAGCAAAGAGTTTGGGGTGGATTACAAAGAAGTTTTTTCTTTTATTGCAAGGCATGATATAATCAGATTGGTGATTTCGCTTGCAGCCCAGTACTTTTGGCCTATCTTCCAATTAGATGTAAAGTCGACATTTTTACATGGTAAGCTCCAGGAGCAGGTATTTATTGAACAAACTACTAGTTATGTTAAACATGAAAGTGAAAATAAGTTTTATAAGCTAAAAAAGGCTTTATATGGATTGAAACAAGCCCCACGTGCCTGGTATAGTTAAATTGAGGCTTATTTATTGAAAGTTGGTTTTACCAAGTGTCCTTATGAGTCTACTCTTTTTATTAAAATTGGTGATGAAGAGAAAATGCTTATTTTGAGTTTATATGTTGATGATCTTATTTTTATTGGAAACTATAGTTCCATGTTTAATGAGTTCAAGAAGTCTATGATGATTAAGTTTGAAATGTCAGATATTGGTATGATGCATTATTTTTTAAGCATAGAAGTAGTGCAATCAGCTGATGGGATGTTTATTTCTCAAAGGAAAAATGTTCAAGATATTCTGAACAGGTTTGATATGAAGGATTGCAACCCAGCAAGTGCCTATTGAGTTTGGTTTGAAGTTGAGAAAAGAGGGAAAGAAAGCGAACAACACTATTTATAAGCAAATCGTTGGCAGTTTAATATACTTGACTTGTACAAGACCTGACATAATGTATTCTGTAAGTTTGATTAGTAGGTTTATGGAGAATCTTACAGAGATGCATTTACTAACTGTCAAGAGAATCCTTCGTTACTTGCAAGAAACTAAGGATTCGGGGTTGTTTTACAGAAAATGTGAAATTTCAAATTTATTTGGGTTCACTAGCATTGACTTTGCAGGAGATCTGGATGATAGAAAAAACACTTCAGGTTATGTTTTCATGATGGAAACCGGAGCTATTTCATGGTCATTCAAGAAACAATCTATTGTTACTTTGTCAACGGCTGAAGCTAAATTTGTTGTTGTAACAGCTTGTACTTATCAAGCTATTTGGCTGAGAAAAATCTTGGAGGAGTTGAAGTTCAAGAGAATGGGAGCTACAATAATTTTCTGTGACAACAATTCAACTATCTGATAAGTCATAATTTATACATATTTTTATCCCATGCTTAGTACATTTTTGGATGAATTATCATTAGATTTGTGGAATTTGATGCTCCTAATCTTTTAATTTCATGTTTTATACTTAGGTGAGCAGAGAAGAGTAAAAGGAGCGAGAAACGGGCCAAAAACGGAGAAAATGGGTCAACGTAGGAAATCAACACGGCCTAAACTTCCCCACACGGGTAGACCACATGCTCGTGTCTATTTACCAGACTCTAACACGGCCTAAGCCACCTCACACGGGCGTGTCACACGGGCGTGTCCCTGTCGAGCCCAAATCTAGTTCTATTCAAAAAAGGCCACTTTTGAGGGTTTGGAAGCATTCTAAAGCTTATATAAACACCCTAGAAGGGTACCTAGAAGACACACGGAGTAGGAGGCAAGAAATTACTCGAAGAAAGTCGATTGATCCATCTCAGAAGCCAGATTCTCCTTCAAGACTGAAGATCTCCCTTCAATTTCCTTTAGGGGTTTTTGGGTTTTTGTTATGTTTTGTTATCATTATTCTTCTAAGATGTTTTCTTTTACACATATGAACTAAATCCCTTAAATACTTAAGGGGGATGAAACCTAAGACAGATCTTGTTATTATTTTCTGGATTAGATGATAAATAATTGATTTGTTCTTAATTATGTGTTCTTAATTCTTGCTTTAATATTCCACGATATTGACTCAAGTATTGATGTGCTTATTCAGAGCAGCAAAAGTCCCTGTCTAATTGTAGATCTAGCATAATTAAGCGAAGTTGATTGCACCCCTAGAGGGCGATATAAATCTCCCGGATTAGGGTCAAACCTAATAAGAGAATCCATAGATCGAGTTAATGTAACACTAGGGGTTTTAATTAGAAAGATATTTCAATTAATCAACCTAGGATTAGACGTTGTTAGTTTCGAGAGAGATAATTATATAAATTAGGGATTTCTACGGATCGAGTCAAGTGAATAAATCATCTAATTCAGAGTCAAATAGCAAGTGAAGTCTAGGTGGATTCTTCCTTGGGTATTGTCTAAATCAACCAGTTTTTCCAAAAGAATTTCCCCAATTTACTTCCTGTGCATTCTTAGTTTAGTTAATTAGTTTAGATAAAACAAATCCTCTTATTTTTAGGCTAGAAAATAAAAAGAAGGTTAATACTAGTACTTTTAGTTCATGTAGGTTCGACATTCCGGTCTTGCTATAAGCTAAACTACTATTCGATAGGTGTACTTGCCTTTATCGTGATAATAGTTAGTTTTCAAGTACGATCAATCATAAATATAAAACTTATCACACACATCAAGTTTTTGGCGCCGTTGCTGGGGAACTAAGATATTAGGAACTCTTAATTTTTATTACTTTAGCCATTTATTTTATTGCAATTTAAATTTTATTTTTGTTACTAAATTTTCTTTTATTTTCTTCTGGCAGATTTTTATAGTTTATGACAAAAAGAAACCCGTCAGGACCATTACTTTTTGATAGTGAGATCGAAAACACAACTCGCAGAAATTGAAGAGAAATAAGGTGAAGCTTCCGATACATAGAGGAAGGGCAAGAGGACGATAGTCAAACTACAACCGAGGGGATGACTAAAAATCAGGAAAATCCGCTACCTCCTGCGATTGCTGTGGATCCAGTAAATCAAAATCCTGCTCCTCGTACTATGTATGATTATGCTAAACTTAATGTAACAGGAACTGAATTGAGTATAGTTAGGCCTGCTATTGCTGCAAATAATTTTTAACTGAAACCTAACACGATTCAAATGATACGACAGTTTGTTCATTTTGATGGTTTGTAGGACGAGGATCCAAACACTCATTTGGAGAATTTCTGGAGTTCTGCGACACTTTTAAGATCAATGGTGTTTCTGACGATGCCATTCGCCTTCGGTTATTTCCCTTTTCATTAAAGAATAAGGCTAAACAGTAGTTAAACTCGTTACCACGAGGGTCAATCACTACTTGGGAACAAATGACCGAAAAATTTCTACTTAAATATTTTTCGCCCGCTAAAACGGCTAAGTTGAGGAATGATATCTCTTCTTTTGTGTAGATGGATCTAGAAACTCTTTATGATGCATGGAAGAGATAAAATGACCTATTGAGAAGGTGCCCTCACCATGGGTTACCTCTATGGCTGCAGGTTCAGACTTTTTACAATGGTGTGAACCCCTCAACAAGACAACTCATCGACGCAGCCACCGGTGGAACTTTAAACAACAAAACACCTGAAGATGCTTATGAATTTATTGAAGAGATGTCATTGAATAACTATCAGTGGCAAGTCATGAGAACAAAGCCAATAAAATCAGCCGGTGTTTTCAACCTCGACGCGGTTACTATGCTATCTAACCAGGTAGAACTATTAAATAAAAAGATTGACAGTTTGTATGGTTCTACTCAGGTACATCAGTGATGAGGTGCGATTCAAATGGAGGAGGAGTACACACAGAATATCAATCCTTCAACCTTAGTACCGAAGAGGAACAAGTTCAATAAATGGGTAACAATAATTCCAGACCTCAAAATAACCCATACAGTAACATTTATAATGCAGGTTGGAGGAACCATCCCAACTTCTCGTGGGGTAGCCAAGGAAATCAAAGGCCACAACATCCCTTAGGTTTTCAATAACCATCTTACCAGCAACAAAAGAAGCCAAACCTTGAAAAGATGCTAACAAAATTCATTTCGGTGTCAGAAACTCATTTTCAGAATACCGAAACAGCACTTAAGAATCAATAAGCATCGATCCAAGGGCTCGAAACTCAGATAGGACAACTTGCTAAATTGATTTCTGAACGACCACAAGGTAGCTTGCTGAGTAACACTAAATCTAACCCAAGGGAATAGCTTAATGCGATTACCGTTTGAGATAAAGAAGGGTTAGTTGAATCTGAACCAAAACTGAGGCAAGGAATTGTGGTAAGTAAAAGTAAGGATGAATTGGACACAGTGAGAAAAAACCGGTAAGTAGAGAATACAAACCTCGAGTGCCATACCCCAGTGCGACAAGAAAAGTCCACACAAACGAACAATTTGGTAAATTCCTTCAATTATTAAAGAAATTACACATTAACTTACCATTTATTAAAGCTTTTTCACAGATGCCAAATGCAGTTAAATTTTTAAAGGAGCTTTCAGCAAATAAGCGAAAGTTGGATAAGGCGTCACATGTAGAGTTGAACGCAGTTTGCTCAGTCGTTCTACAGAATAATCTACCTAACAAGTTGAAAGATCCAAGGAGTTTTATGATTCCTTGTTTAATTAGTAGTTTGAACATTAACAATGCTTTGGCTAATTTAGGGGCTAGTATTAATGTCATGCCCTATAAAATGTTTAAACAACTAGGTCTTGGGAAACCCAAATAAACTAGGATGAGCATTCAATTGGCAGATAAAACAATCAGATTTCCTAGGGGTATTATTGAAGATGTACTTGTTAAAATTGACAAATTTATATTCCCAATCGATTTTGTTGTTCTAGACATAGAAGAGGATAGTGACGTGCCTTTAATTTTAGAAAGGCCCTTTTCAGCAACTGCTAGAACTATTATTGACGTTGGCACAGGAGAATTGACAGTTCGTGTAGGCAATGACACGATCACTCTCCAAGCTCGTGATTTTGCTAAAATATCTAGCAATCTGATAAACACATTAATTTACATAATTCTTGTGTTTAATTTGGTTTATTTTTGAATTAATCCCTGCTTAATTGGTGTTTTTATGATTTAATCTTGTCAGGGATGTAATTGGTCAAAAACGAGCAAAAAGGGGCCAAATTGAAAGACAAATCATTGAGTTAAGGCCAAATCATAAAGATGGGAAGGCCAAGGATTTAACATCAATTTTGACTTTGTAAAAAGCTAAAAATAGAAGATATTATTTTATTTTGTTTTATTTTGTTATATTATTTATTTTTATTTTATTTTATTTAGGATTAAGCTATTTTTAGTAAACCCTATGTATATAAATAGGGGCTTTTAGTTCTTAGAAAAATCATCTCTTGTCTTTGTATTCCTACTTCTACTTGGAATAGAAATACTCTTATTTTCCCTTTTCAAATTGGAGTTTAGCACTCTGTCAATTTTCATTTGGTTTTGTTTCTTTTCTAAAATTGGGCTAATTGCCTTTCAAGTGTTTTTCCTTTCCAATTTCCATCACCATAATCATCAATCTTCTTTCCAAGCTCACAAAGCATGAATAAATTCATGCTTCACTAAATTCTATCTTAGCTTTAGGCTGGTGTTCTTTCCGGTCGAGGATCCTGAGATTCGTGCCCGTGCTTAAAATCCTTCCAATCGGTATTCACCTTTTTCCTAAGTATCTGGATTGACAACTCATCCCTTAAAGATAATTCGGTTTCAAGTCAAAAAGAGCACATTGGATTGGAGTCGTGTTTTCTGACAGTTGGAGAAACGAATTGGCCGTGCTGTATTTGGATCTCCGAGAACAAATCAAGGAAGAGGTGATCGGGTTTAAACGACCCACGCAGTTAAAGCCGTTAATTCGAGTTCGGTTCTTCAGAACGCAAGGCTACTGAAATCTTGAATCGGGAACACGTGTATCTCGATTAGATAATCGGTAAGGGTTGGTTTGCAGGTTGTATCGAGACCAGCTACCAGAGGAAGAATTGGTGGTTAGGACGTTCTTAACCACTATAACTAGCTTATCGCTTGAATGAGAAGATCAATTTTCGAGGATCTATTCTCAACACGGAATTTACCGAGTCTAAGGCTAAGGCTCATTACATTTGATTGCAAATCCCAACTTAATTTCTGATTTATTTAATTATTTATCTTAGCAGTTTTAATTATTTAGTTTCTACTCAATTTTAAAATCCCCTACTTTACTTATTTATTTGCTTATTTTTCTGCTGGTACGTTTTGAGTCGTGGGCACGACTCTAGCCACGACCCTTGACACGACATTCTGTTCATAAGCCAAAATCAAAAGTTGATTAGAGTACCAATCCCTGTGGACTCGACCCTACTACCACTCTTACTACTATTCAGAGTATTTAATAGGAATTATATTTGGTGGATTCGCCGCCCATCACAATCGAGATGATTTTTTAAGTTCGTTTAATTTAAATAATGTTACAACTCAAACTTCTTTACAGGAGCCCCTTAGGAAGAACGTGATGGAGCCTAACCCATGCCATGAAAATAGGCCGACTCACGAAGAACGAAGACTTCAGATTGATGAACTAGATGAATGGCGAACACCTGTTAAGGAGAAACCAAAAGCACACGAAAAATCGAAGCGACACCACAATGAGCATAGGGATGAAAAAAAGCAAATTAAAGTTGGGACAAAATATTGTTAGATGAAAATGACCCCCGAATTGCTACTTTAGAGCATAATACAGATAGAGCGACTCCCTTCACGATAATGAACATCTTCCCACATAGTACAGTCGAGGTAACACATGCTGTATTCAAAACTTTTAAGGTAAATAATACTCGACTCAGACCTTATTTTGATAAAATTGATAGCAGAGGTGAAGAGTTTCAACTCCTCAATCCACCGTAATCACACGAAATTGAGGTAAGTTGAGCTTAGACTATAAATAAGCGCTTCTCGGGAGGCAACCCGAGCACTAACAGTGTTGATTTCTTTAAAATTCTAGTTTTTAACATCTAAATCATTAACTGAGTCCTTGAACACAGGTTTTCCAAACCCACACGGCCAGGCACAAGAGCGTTCCTTCGACCGTGCTCACACCACGGGCAACGACACTGCCGTGCGATACGGCCGTGTGAAAACAAAGTAAAATTTTTCCCTAAATGCAGGATTCGATACGTTGCCACGGCCATACGACATAGTCGTGCGCAATCCTACCAAATCAACACGGGCATGCGACACGCCCGTGTCTAAAAGTTTTGGTGGAAACTGAGAAATCAACACGGGCGTGCGACACGCCCGTGCCCACCACCCATGGTCGAAACTGTAAAAATAACACTAGCGTATGCATACATACATGGGCGTGGGAGAAGCGAACGAAGCAGGACATGACCGTGCGACACGACCGTGTGTACCAACACGCCCAAAGAACACGGGCGTGGGCCAAATTTTAGATGACCCTAAATTTGAAAACCACTAAACACACGGGCTGAAATAAGGGCATACGGGCGTGCCTCACGGCCTTGTGCCCCAATATCCATATAAACCCCCACTATTCATCACCCCCTTCTTCAATACCCTAACCCTAATCACCGTAATCTCTCCCTCCACTGACCGGCCACCCCTAGCTTTCCTTTTTTCTTCCATTTTCATCCTCTCCATACCCTCTTTCCCCTTTCTTTTCCATTTTCTCCCCTCTTCTCACCCTTACGTGCCCCCACTGCTAATCACACGGCCTCTCTGCCTATGCTCGTGGCCGACCCACATCACCATCATTGGCGACTGCACCGCCTCCGACCAGTGACCTCGTCCACCGCCAACCACTGTTTGTGGCTTCCTTTTTTACCCTCAACTATTTTTTTTATTTTTATTTTTATTTACTTCTTTGTTATTTATTGGTTGTTTTTCCATTCTAATTTTAGTTTATTTTTCTTTACTTAGTTCCTTCTAACCTTCATTACTATTGTTTTCATTTTATGTGTTAGCATTATTTTTATTAATTTTATTTTTTATTATCCCTACTTTATTCTAATTCTCTGTTTTGTTTTCTTTATTTGAGTCTTTGTTATGTTTAATATTAAGGAATTCTCTTTAGGATTATAGTTTTTTTTTTAGATGTTATTTCTTCTTTTGACTCATGGTTCAATATTAGACAATATTTATCTTCTATTATTTTACGGGTACACTATGACAAACACTAGAGGTAAGAAGACTGCTGTCCCCGCTTCGAAAAAATGAAAAAGAACAGCATCCTCCTCGGGTCCTACCACCGAGATCCGGCACCCATTCCTCCAATTTCCACCAGCACCAAGAGGAACAATTTCAGGTACTACGGGCCAGACCCCTAGGTATGGGTTGTTACATTGATTGGACCGCCCTGGAGCAGATCTAACTTGCAGATGCAGTTCGGGCTCTCCTGACTACTAACCCATGGGGGCTCTTCTTCGAGATCGTCGAGCCAACATATCTCAAGCTCACATTGGAACTCTGTTCGACCTTCCACCTTCAAGCCGTTATGACAGAGTTCGATGATCTTGGAACGGCCTAGTTCCATATCAGTGGTTTAGTTCACCAGTTGAGCATGCCTGAGTTCGATGTCGCATTAGGACTATATACAGAGGAGTTCATGGATGACGACGACTTCGACAGTCTCCATCGCCACATCCACTATTTTCCTTCAAATTACTGGAAGGCCCTAGTCCCTAATTCGGCCACATATGACCCTAGCCACTCTAAGGCATCGGCTCTTGCTCCATCACTGATATACTTACACGACATCCTGGTCCATACCCTGACAGGGCGGCGAGAGAGTACCGGCGTCGTCAACACTAACGACGTCTATTTTTTATGAAACATGGGGCATGGGCACGTATTCGACCTCGCTTATTTCATCGCCCTCTCCATTCGCCATCAAACAGAGCGGCATAAGAAGGGAGTCATTTCCATCGGCCCTTATGTGACTCACCTGGCACGGTACTTCGGTCTCCTCAACACGGCGGCGCAATCATCCTCCCTCACTCTCATCGGTCTGATGTCCCCACAGGGCATCTTGAGTATGCTCCATATGAGGATGATCAAGTGACAACGTGGATTTGACCCTCTTTAGTACCACCTCGTCCAGTCAGCTGAGCAAGAGGACCAAGAGGATAATACTGATGATGTCCCTCCACCTCACGAGGATCCACTATCTCAACCACCACCTATTTATCGTTCAGTTCATGCAACTGCTTCACTCTCTGACATCTCTGAGCATCTCACTCGATTCGAGCAGTAATGTTTTCAGCGTTTTGATCACATTGATGCAACCTTACATCAGATTTGTCAGCACCTTCACATCTCATCGCCACCTCCACCTCGCGAACCATCTGGCGATGAAGATTTTTGAAGACTTTTTATTTTTATTTTTATTTATGTTTTTAAATTAATTTTTATTTCTCTTAAATACTATTTTTATTTTATCTTTAGGTTTTATAATTTATGTTGCAGGCCAATTTTTGGGCTACTTACAAACCCAAACCCGATAAGCCCAACTAAACCTACCCAACAGACCCACCAACACATTAAGCCCGTTTGCCCTAAAACCCACCTACATTACATCAAATCCAAAACCCGGAGGCCCAAACTAAACCTAAAACCTGGAGGCCCAAGAAGCCCAATCCCTGACCCAAGTCCTGACCTAGGGTTTCAGAAACTGAAACCCTAGCTTGCTCAGTGCCGTAACCACCCTCCCACTCACACCTAACCCCGTCCCATCCGGCCACCTGCTCCACCAGCGCCGGCTATACCTGCAAAACAAGAGATTAGAAGCAACAACACGCAAAAGGCAGAGAACAGAAGAAAAACATGATTCAACTATATATAGCAAAAAAGAAAAATGTAAACAGGGGGGAATCTGTTTAAAAAAAAAAAAACAAGTGTACAAGAAATCAAAAAATAGATACAAAATTGAAGAAAACAAAATTCAAGCAGAAAGACAAGGCGGTTTTTTTTATTCTGTTAATCATTCTTTTTTCTTTACCAGTCGATCCAACGCATTATTACACATAAAGCATACGCATATTCAAAAAAGGAGAGGATATCGTTACCGTCTCTGAGATTTAGGAAATCGGAACCGTTTAGTTCCCGTGGTCCGATCTGGTCTGCTAGGCCTCCATTGGTTCGCCTTGAACTCAAGAACAGAACGAGGGGAACGAGAGGAGTCGAGTCGGAGGTTTTTACACCTCCAACCGCCGTACACGGCGGACCTCAGTGACCGACGGCCATCGATCCGGCGACCGAGAATCACCTAGGCCGGACTCTCTCATTCCCCTCTTTTTTTTTTCTTTTTGAAATGATGAAATAAGGTTTTCTCAAAAAAAATTATTTTTATAGCCCCTGGATACGGTGTCGTTTTGGGGCTAACATCTAATATCCAAAATGGCGTCATTTAATCTCTTGACCCGTTCGTCGACACGACCCGCTCCAAGGATCCGCGTGTTTTTCATCGGAGGGGCTAATTGCACTTTTAGTCCCTCCGCTTTTTCATGCTTTTAAAATCGGGTTTTCCTTCGTTTTTTAATTTAGTTATGTAATTTTCAATACTTTTCAATTTAATCCCTCCGTGCTGCACTACGTTTTGACCCAGGGGTTTATTGCGTTTTTAGCCCCTCCAGGTTACGCGTATGTTGAAATTTCGTCCTTTTGTTTTGTTTTTATTTCAAATTTACCCCAATACTTTGTTAGCAATCCAATTTTAGTCCTTTCTTACTCATTTTTGTTTCATTATTAAATATTGTTATTATTATTAAATAGTCATTATAATTCTAATATTATTAATATTAGTGTATGTTTGCATTATATATATGCATATGTATATATATATGGTATTATACTTAGTTACTCTAATGTCATATTATTATTGGTATTATAATATTAAATTCATTATTAATGTTAGTATATATTTTAGTATATATGTATGTATCTAAATACTTTTCATACTGTATCATAGTTACTATTATTGTTATATTTATCATTTTCACTATTATTATTTTATTATTATATATATATAGATATTTTAGTATTTATCATAATATTTTCTTATTATATTATTATGTATATTATTTTTACTCATTTCTTATTTTTCTATTCATTCTTTTAAATACTCTTATATTATGTATGTTATTCTTTTAAATATTATATTTTTATATATCATGTATATATTTTATATATTATGTATATATCTTTTTAATATTATATCTTTATATGCGTCATGTATATATTTCAAGTATCATATTATGTTTTTATATTTATTATGTATATACTTTTTATTTTATTATTATGATATATGTATATATTTTTAATATATTTATGTATATGTTAATGTAGTATTATTAATAGCCTTTTTTTATCTCTAGTATGTACACATTATGTAAATATTATATTATGTAGATATTTTTTATTTATTTATATATTATATACATTTTAAAAAAATGGAAGTATTTTATTGTTCACATGTTATTATGTATTTATTTTGATGTCATTAGTTATATATTTCTTAAACCATTCCATCTTCATATTTTGGTCACTTCATGTATAACATTCTTCAAGTTATATTATATATCTATCCTTTTAATATCATTATGCATATAGTTTTTTTATTTATTACTATTAAGTATACGTAGGTGTAATATCATTAATTTTTTTAACATCATGTTTGCATAACTATATTAATCATTATTATATGTGTATACATATACATACATTGTTTCCATTTCATACTCAATTCTCACAATACGTTCAATACTGCAAATATCTTTATCGTTTTTGATATTATTGTCATGTTTATTATTTGCTTCAATGTGTTTCTAATTCTTTTATTTATTTTTATGTCAATTAACTCTGCATTACTTCGAAAATCTTATTACTGTTTTTTTAATTAATTTCAATAATCAAGGCAACGTACTGGTTTAACATTAAGTCATCGATTTCATCGCTATGTTGGGTGAACATTAATCGACTCGTGTTAAAACGGTACGTCCTTCTCAAAAACCAAAAACTGAAATTTATGGTCTTTTCAACCGGATCACGATTAAGTCTTATATTGAACTTGTATTTTTGAAAAATCAAGACAATACACGTTTTTACAATACCAATTTTGGGCGTCGCGAGGGTGCTAACACCTTTCTCGTGCGTAACCGACTCCCGAGCCCTAATTTTTCTCTGGCTTTTAATGTAGACCTAAACTCAGCCTTTTATTTGTTTTAATAAGAGATCTAATAGGTGTATGATCACACCTAGGAAAAAGGATCGGTGGCGACTCCTCTTTTATTTCAAAATTAAAAGATAGTTTTCAAATACTTAATGAATCGCCATAATTAGCGACCCCAAGCTAAAATTTTTTACGTCGCTACAGCTGGCAACTCCACTGGGGACCAGTTTTTGAGAGTCTAGTTGAATTAAATGTGTGTTGTCAAAATTTTCAAAATTCCTTGTTCAAATTAATATTTAGTCGTGATCCTAAAATTGTGTTTTTGAAAAATCATGCATTTGCGTTGTGTTGTATATATTCTTCTAACTTGTTTTGTCCGGTTGTTTTAAAGCTTTAAATTCTTATGATTTTAGTTTTGGTTTAGTTTTTAAATAAAACGTAAAGGTTTGTGAGTTTCTCCCCCACACACCGTGCACTTGCATTTTGCATAACATGAGTTCTCTACCCGGGCTCCGTCCGTTTAAGTGAAAGTAAACGCTATGCCTTCGTGAGTTAACTCGTCCCTCCGCACAGGCTAGTGAATACTTTCGGGTTACATATGACTTATGCTTTCGTGAGTTAACTTGTCCCTCCGCATAGGCATAAGTAAATGTAATCCCTCGAATTGAACTCGTGAGCCTGTGATGGGCTACGACCAATGTTTCTTACTAATCTTAGTAGATGACAGTACGGACAATTTGAGTACCTATCTAGAACCGAAACCGCATATAGTGAATCGTACGAGCCACCTAACTAGAGCCATACCGAGCCTCCGTCTATTAATAGTCACCAAAATAAGTACATGGGAGGAACGCCTCTTACCTTTTATTTCTTTGACATTTACACTTTTACTTTGATTTTCCGTAATTCATATTTGTTGTACTAACCAAGATATTTGTCTGTGTTCTTATTTTACATCATGCATTATAGGCATCATATTAGGAAGGTGTTGACTAGAGATTGGTTGCCAAAAAATAGGTTTCTAATGGAAGAGTCAATTATGCAAACAACCGAGAAGAATACCGTGGTTTGGGACTGGTCTCTAAAAACTCAGAAAGAAAAAGGGGATAGTCTAGTGGAGGGATGTATTGCTAATCGCCTTGAGCACGAATCGTGAATGTTTGCCAGAATAACCTTGAAAATTTGGTCCGGGTCTGGAATCAGTGGGACTCGGACACTATGGGTATCTTCACCGAGAGATATGGAGACATAGCCAATTTGATTGCTGTCAACGTAGACGAACGATTGATCCAAGCCATGGTCAGATTTTGGAATCCGGCTTACCAATGTTTTACCTTCAATCTAGAAGATATGACTCCGAATATTGAGGAGTACGTTGCTTTGCTTCGTGTTGAAAATGTGCAATCCTATAAAGTATACGTGAAAGAGCCTAAGCCGATGACCTTCAAGAAAAAGTTAGTGAGATTGACAGACATGACTGACGCATGGGCCTAAAAACAGATAAAGAAGAAAAATGAAACCATTTGCATTCCATGGTCTTCCCTACGAGAATTGGTTCTGAACCATCCTGACGTGTTGAAAAGGGTAAATCTGTTCGCTTTGGCCATTTACGGTTTGATCATCTTCCCGAAAGTCCTTGGACACATAGAAGTTGCGGTGGTGGATTTTTTTGAAAAATTAAAACAAGGAATCAACCCTGTCCCGACTATCCTAGCCGAGACCTTCAGATCCTTAAACAATTGTAGGAAGGTGGGGAAGGGACGCTTTATCGGATGCGCGCAGTTACTAAATTTTTGGATTTTGAGTCACTTCTGAAAAGTAGAGCGCACACCGTTCTATATGTTTTCAAAAATATTTGCCCCGTTGGAAGCTTATCTCAAGAAAGAATGGCCAAAGGAAGTCACTGAATAACATTGGGTTTCAGTTGTTCAAAACCTTCGAGCTGATGATATAACGTGGAGAGCACCGTGGATACGCCTCTCGGTTCTGCTATACAAGGTTGGAGATCAAGATTGGGTACCATTACTTGGGTTATGGGGATGAGTTGGGTATGCCCCGTTATTAGTCCAAAGGCAATTTTCTTCGCGACAATTCATACTCGCCACTGGAGGATTGGCACAATCCGAGTTCGCTTTTGCGGGTGAAGGGTATATGAAGAGGGTCCGAGACACTGCAAAGTCTTGGAAGAAAATTCATCTGATGGAATTGGCTCTATATGCTGATACCCTCACCCAATATTACGACATTTGGAGGAAGCAACGGGTGAATAGTCAGCAAATCTCGTCAACGAACTACACCATCCAGAATCCTTTCTCGGAAGAAATGCCATCTGAGCTAGAAATGGTAAGACAAGAATTTGAACGAGAAAAGGCCAAGATGTCTTGGGACCTTAGTGCTCTTCAAGAGAAAAACTACCAATTGAAGATCGACGTTCAGATTGAAAGATCCAGAATCGAGAAAGTGCAAAAAGAAGTTGAAGTCGTGAGAAATGACTTAAGGGACCTCCATCTGGAAAATAAAAAGTTAAGAGGCACAATAAAAAATAGTGGGCTGGGCAAGTCGTCGGCAGAATGGAAAGAAGAAATAAGCAACATTAAAGGCGGGATGGAATTTTGGAAAGGAAAAGCGAATAAAGAGAAGGAAAAGGCTGCGCGGGCTATGATAGAACTGAGGAAGAAGAACACCGAATATGAAGCTGTGTCTGTCGAGGTAATGACTAGTCGATCTAAATGTCAAGAACTAAAAGAAAGGATACGAGAGTTAGAAGATATGCTGCAAGATCGTCAACAACAACTAGATACTCTTTTCAAGGCTTTGAAAGAAAAAGATAGTCAGTATGATAGAGACGTTCGTGCTTACGAAGAGGGCTTCCAAGAAAAAGAAATGCAACTTAGCTATTTGATCAATGAAGTTCGTGGGGTAGCCATGCACCTGGCACAATTATCGGAAGAAGCTGAAATTCTCATTTGCCAATTCCCTCAAAGTCAAAGATCAAACATATCAGAGTTCTTAGCACGAGTAAAGAAATACGGCGATATAGCTAGGAAGTAATAGCTGAATCAAAAATGGCAAAATATTTTGTAATGAACTCTTTTGATGAATGAAATGCCTAAAATAGGGGCTATCTCTAAATCAACACCAACTTCTTGCATTTCTTTCATGACTAACATTCATTTGACATTTATGCATTCATTCATTCATTCATTGCATATCCCATAATCGTTCGCTGAGGTTAAAACATACAATTCACAGTTGTAATACCATGAGACTGGAACTACGTCCTTCGTATAGAACGCGTCGACAAGCTAGGGCAATGGAGGCTGAATTCAATGAAAGAATTGAAAGGATGGAAAGAGTTCAGAGGGAATTACAAGAGCAGTTGGCCAAGTCGCAGTAAGAGACAAGAGATTTAATGGTGAGGTCTCGAGAAGAATCACTTGAACAAAGAGACCAAATGGCCAAGATGATGGAGATGATGTCAGCTTTAGTTAAAGAAAAGGGACCCATGCAGAGCCCTGACATCGAAGAACCTCGGTCAAGAGTTAATCACAGTCAAGATCCGCTCTATCCCCCAGGATTCACTCCGCCACATGTCTACGCAACACAAAGAGGGTACACCCACGGGGAACCCACAGACCTGGAGCAATGGGCGGTGCTACCTGCTCACATGGGGCAAGGAGTATTCGTATCAAACCCGGGGGCTAGTCCTGCTGATCCACTCGTTCCAGATTTGGATGATCCAGCAGAAATAGCCAAGTTGAAAACCGTTGACCATGAGGCTCAAGAGAAGTATAGAAGCTTAGAGGAAAGACTCAAAGCAATAGAGGGTACTGAAGCCTTCTCTGCACTAAGTGCCAAAGAGCTCAGTTTGGTGCCAGATCTGGTTCTGCCTCCCAAGTTCAAGGTGCCTGATTTCGAAAAATACGATGGCACGAGATGTCCAAAGGAGCATATTGTCATGTTTTGCCGGAAAATAACTGGTTACGTGAATGAAGACAAGCTAATCATACATTATTTTCAGGATAGTCTAGTAGGATCGGCTCTTCGATGGTACAACCAGTTTAGTAGGGAAAAGATCCGATCCTGGAAGGACTTGGCGTCAGCCTTTTATGAGCAATACAAGCATGTATCGGATATGGTGCCAGACCGGATGACTTTGCAAATGATGGAGAAAAAGCCATCAGAAATTTTTAAACAGCATGCGCAGAGATGGAGGGACGTCTCAGCCCAAGTGAAACCCCCACTAACAAAAACGGAGATAACGATTCTCTTTATCAACACTTTAAAAGCACCATTCTATGAAAAGCTGGTGGAAAGTGCCATGAAGGACTTTGCGGATATTGTAATATCCGGTGAGCTTATAGAGAATGTCGTCAAGAGCGGTAGAATAGAAGGTTCAGAAAGTTTAAAAAAAGCAGCGCCCATGAAGAAGAAAGAACCAGAAGCCCATATGGTGGGAATGGGAAGCCGTTATACCCCTAATCCATATCCAAACCAACCCCGACCTCGAAATTATCCACCTCTGAATTTCTATTATCCTCCTCAGACCCCTTACTACCAAGCACCACCTCCTTCTTACCCTGTATACACCATGAACCACCAAAGGCCTGTCACTACATTCCCACAAAACACTCTACCTGCTCAAAGCCAACCCAGAAATGAACCAAGACCAACAAGGCCCAATCCCGAGAGACCGCAATTCACCCTTATTCCTGTGTCGTATGGGGAACTGTACCCAAAACTCTTGGAAAAGCAATTAATAGCTCCCCATTACATGGAACCCCTTAAACCTCCATACCCGAAATGGTACGATCCAAATGCTAGTTGTGCATACCATGCCGGGAACCAGGGGCACTCTACGAAAAACTGCCTGGCCTTCAAAAGGAGAGTTTAAGGACTCATCAACGCGGGTATTCTGCGATTTGATGGCACTGGCAGCACGTCCGGGAACCCATTCCTAAACCAAGCTGAAGGGAATGTAAGCACAGTGGGAGAGGAGGACAAACGACAAAGTAGAAGATGGGTTTCTAAAATAAGAACACCTCTGTAGAAAATTTGGGAGGTGCTAGTTGAAAATGGGCTGCTCTGTCATCTTAGCAGAGTATTCGAGGGAAGGAATACAAAAGATCAAGGTTTTTGCGATTTCCATGGAATTATAGGGCACGACATTCAGTCATGTGAGGAATTTAAAAGGGTACTTCAAAACATGATGGATAATAAAGAGATTGAGATCTTTTATAAAGGAGAAGAGGCCGATGGAGGAGAAATATGCGCCTCTGACCATCAATCGTCAGGTTTTTCGTATAGCGCCGACATACCGTTAATAATTTATTATGACGCAAAGAAGGAGCCGGTGAAACCAAAATTGATAATCGAGGTGCCATCTCCTTTCCCTTACGAAGACAATAAAGTAGTACCATGGAAATACGACGTCAATATCGTTACACCAGAAGATGAAAAACCCAATGCCATGACTGGAAGTGTTGGGGAAGTAGGTCATTTCACTCGTAGTGGGAGATGTTATTCGAAAGAGGTCGAACCAGTAAAGAAAAATAGTGACTTGAAACAGAAAGGAAAAGCACCGATGCACGTGACTGAAGATGAGCATGAAACTGTGCCTGAACAAGAAGCTAAAAAGCCTGTAGACGAGGAGGAAGCACATGAATTTTTAAATTTTATTAAGCACAGTGAGTACAACATAGTGGAACAATTGAGTAAGCAGCCAGCGCAAATCTCGGTATTATCTCTACTGTTGAATTCAGAACCACACCGGAACGCTCTGCTGAAAGTGTTAAATCAAGCTTATGTGGCAAACAATATATCCGTTGAAAAACTGGATAGGTGGGTGAACAACTTGAATGTGGATAATTTCATTTCTTTTAGTGATGATGAAATACTGCCCAATGGTAGAGGCTCAGTGAAAGCATTGCATATCACAACCCGTTGTAAGGGCTATATAATACCGAACGTGCTCATCGACAATAGATCAGCACTCAATGTCATGCATTTGGCCATACTTTTCAGGATTCTGATGGATTTGTCCTATCTAAGGCCCTACCATTCTACAGTAAGGGCATTCGATGGAACAAGACGAGAAGTCATGGGAAAAATCAAGATCCCTCTAGAAGTGGATCCCTACATATACGATGTTGAGTTTCAAGTCATGACATTACACCATCATACAATTGTCTCTTGGGAAGACCTTGGATCCATTCTGCTAGAGCAGTCCCATCATCCCTCCATCAAAAGGTGAAATTCATCATGGATGGCTGTTTGGTCACCGTCGAGAGAGAAGAAGATATTGTAACATCTATTTCTACCGACGCACCATACATTGAAGTGAGTAAAGATGCTTTAGAATGTTCCTTCTATCCCTTGAATTTGTCAATACCACATTCGTCGCCGAGGGAAATAGAATTCCTGCGCCAAAACTGTCAAGAAATACCAGGATGGGTATCAAGATGACTGTGGGAAGAGGAGCCCGAGCAAGGAATGGCTTGGGAAGGTATCTGCAAGGAATAGTCAGGGTCTTAAACCGGTACATCATAAAGCTCGATATGGTTTAGGTTTCCAACCAGATATGCGTCAAAGAAGAAAACAGTGGAAAAATGATCAGGAGAGAAGGATTGCGAGAACTTTGGGCCGAGAAATAGAATGGGAGCCCATAACGTACCCTCCTTTGTCAAAAACATTTACATCTGCAGGGATGATATACCCCGGACAGGATAATATACAAAGCACGCTGTTATTAATTGAAAGGGGTCTTCAGAATGTCAATATAAATGTCATTGACAAAGGAAGTGAGACAATTAGAGATATTTCAATGATACGCCATTGTCCTCATGGTTTCATGTTGAACAATTGGACTGCTGAGGACCTTCTTGTAGTTTATAAGTCTTCAGAGTAATGCTCAAACATTAACCCTCTATTGTGTCCTTAGATATAATAAAATTCTTTTGTAAGAGCTTGCATTTGCTCTTTATCATTTAAATGAATATTAATGAAGATGCATTTTGTCACGATCTTTCGCATTATCACTAACTTCATAATCATCTTCTCATTTCATAGCCTATCTGTACATTTGCTTCACACCATGCCATGATATTTCGTTTGTTGGTTTCAATACTTGGATGCCTCTTTATAGTATCCTTTTCCATTCAACTTTCAGGTGCTCAGATATCAACAACATGAACAAACCCGTTGCGAGTCCTGAAATTGATTTTGAGAAGGCTATTTGTTTAGGAAAATTTGAAGCCGAAGAAAATGCGGAAGACTATGTCTTGTCTTCGGATTTGCTAAGAATGGTGGAACAAGAGGATAAACAGATTTTTCCTCATCAAGAATCTGTTGAAACAATAAATTTGGGAACTGAAGAAAGGAAGCAAGAGGTGAAGATTGGGACCTCCATTTTAGGGAGCACCAGGCATAATTTGATTGCTTTTCTCCTCGAGTAGAAAAATGTATTCGCATGGTCATATCAAGACATGCCAGGATTGGATAAAGATGTAGTAGTCCATAAACTCCCATTAAAGCCAGAATGCAAACCTATTCAACAAAAGCTAAGACGGATGAGACCTGTGATGTTGAAAATAAAAGAGGAAGTCAAGAAACAATTTAATGCGGGCTTCCTACAAGCCTCCAAATATCTAGAATGGGTGGCTAACATAGTCTCGGTACCAAAGAAAGACGGTAAAGTACGAATGTGCGTGGATTATCATGACCTGAACCGAGCAAGTCCTAAAGATAATTTTCCCTTGCCACACATTGACACGTTGGTGGATAACACAGCAAAAAATTCATTGTTTTCTTTCATGGATGGATTCTCGGGGTATAATCAAATCAAGATGGCCCCCGAGGATATGGAGAAAACTACTTTCATAACAATGTGGGGAACATTCTACTACAAGGTGATGCCGTTTGGATTAAAGAATGCTGGGGCAACGTATCAGAGGGCTATGGTAACATTATTCCATGACATGATGCATAAAGAAATAGAGGTCTATGTCGACGATATGATTGCTAAATCTCGAGGGGAAGAAGAGCATGTAGTGAACCTGAAGAAGTTGTTCGACAGACTGAGAAAGTTCCAGCTAAAGCTCAATCCGGCCAAATGTACGTTTGGGGCTACCTCAGGAAAATTGCTTGGCTTTATTGTCAGCAAAAAAGGCATTGAAGTTGATCCAGATAAAATAAAAGCCATTCAAGAGTTACCACCCCACGCACGCAAAAGGAAGTCAGAGGATTTTTAGGGAGATTAAACTACATCGCCCGATTTATCGCTCAACTTACCAACAAATGCGACCCAATCTTTCGAATCCTTCGAAAACATAATCCCGGAGAATGGAACAAGGAGTGCCAAGTGGCTTTTGACAAGATAAAACAGTATTTGTCTAATCCTCCAGTGCTAGTACCGCCAATGCTGAGAAGACCATTGATATTGTATTTGACTGTGTTCGAGAATTCAATAGGTTGCGTACTGGGGCAACATGACGAGTCAGGAAAGAAAGAAACTACCTTAGCAAAAAGTTTACTGAATATGAGGCAAAGTATTCGTCCATAGAAAAATACTGCTGCGCTCTGGTTTGGGTAGCTCGGAGACTCAGGCAATATATGCTGTATCATACGACATGGCTAATTTCAAAGTTGGACCCAACAAAGTACATGATGGAATCACTCGCACTCTCAGGAAGAATGGCACGATGGCAGATCTTACTATCAGAATATGATATCGTCTATGTGAGCCAAAAGTCGATAAAAGGGAGCGCAATAGCTGACTTCTTAGCAACTCGAACAACGGAGGAATACGAGCCATTGAGATTTGATTTCCCAGATGAAGACTTGATGTGCATTACAGAAAAATAATGTGAGTCATCAAAAGAAAAGTCATGGAAGATGAGCTTTAATGGTGCATCGAATGCATTGGGGCATGGGATTGGAGCAGTCTTAGTATCACCAGAAGGGAACCATTATCCATTCACTGCCAGACTGGATTTCTTTTGTACCAACAATATAGCAGAATACGAGGCCTGTATCATGGGACTTCGTGCAGCTATTGAACGAAACATCAAAACTTTAGAGGTATACAGAGACTCAGCATTGGTGATTTATCAAATCCGTGGAGATTGGGAAGTGAGGGATTCAAAATTAGTCAAATATAGTGATCTCGTGGCAGGGTTGATTAAAGAATTTAAAGAAATAACTTTTAATTACTTCCTATGAGAAGAAAACTAGTTAGCTGATGCCCTGGCCACTTTGGCTTCAATGTTTAAAGCAAACAGAGAAACAGAAATAATGCCTTTTCAAATGAGCATATATGAAGTCCTTACACATTGTTTCAATATTGAGAAAGAGCCAGATGGGCAGCCATGGTTCCATGATATCTTAGAATACATCAAGAATCAAAGGTATCCCGAGCAAGCAAATGAGAATGACAAAAGAACAATTAGAAGAATGGTAGCGGGATTTTTTCTTGATGGGGACATCCTATACAAAAGAGGAAAAGATTAGGTGCTCTTGAGATGCGTGGATGCTGTTGAAGCTAGAAAAATACTTGAAGATGTCCATGAAGGAATCTGTGGGACACATGCCAATGGTTTCACCATGGCCAGAAAGATTATGAGACTCGGTTATTACTGGTTGACGATGGAAAATGACTGCATTAGTTTTGCAAGAAAATGACACAAATGTCAAATTTATGGCGATTTGATTCATGTAGTCCCTTCGCCTCTTCATGTCATGACCTCTCCGTGGCCTTTTTCTATGTGGGGTATGGATGTTATAGGGCCAATTTCTCCAAAAGCTTCTAATGGACACCGATTCATTTTTGTGGTCATTGATTACTTCACAAAATGGATAGAAGCTGCTTTGTTTGCCAATGTGACGAAGACTGCAGTTTGTAGGTTTTTGAAAAAGGAAATCATTTGTCAATATAGTTTGCCTGAAAGAATCATTTCAGATAACACTATGAATCTGAACAACAAGATAATGAAGGAGGTGTGTGAACAATTCCAAATAAAGCATCATAACTCATCACCCTATAGCCTGAAAATGAATGGGGCTGTTGAAGCGGCCAATAAGAATATTAAGAAGATTATTGGGAAAATGACCGAGACATATAAAGACTGGCACGAGAAGCTACCATTTGCTTTGTATGCATATCGCACATCTGTACGGACATCTACGGGAGCAACTCCTTTCTCTCTGGTCTATGGAATGGAAGCTGTGCTACCTATCGAAGTTGAGATCCCCTCTCTACGAGTCTTAATGGAATTAAGACTAGAAGAAGCAGAATGGGTTCGAGCTCGATATGACCAGTTAAACCTTATTGAAGAAAAACATCTGAAGGTAATCTTCCATGGACAGATGTACCAGAAGAGAATGATCGCAACCTATGACAAGAAAGTACGGCCAAGAGAATTCCACGAAGGAGAACTCGTGCTGAGAAAGATTCTTCCAATACAAAAAGACTTCCGAGGAAAATGGGCACCAAATTGGGAAGGTCCATACGTCGTAAAGAAAGCGTTCTCAGGTGGAGCTTTGATTCTCACAGAGATGGATGGAAAAGAGTTACCGAATCCAGTGAACTCAGATGCTGTGAAGAAATATTATGCTTAAAAAAAAGAAAAATCAAGATGAAAACCCGAAAAGGGCATCTAAAAAAATGAAAAAAGATAAAAGAAAAAAGAAAAAAGAAAAAAAGGGATCAAGGTGAAAACCCGAAAAGGGCGTCTTGATTAACACAAAAGATTAGGATGAAAACCCAAAAAGGTATTCTAATGAAACAAACACCGGGCTTAAAAAGCAAGGCGTTCTGAACAGTGGGTCAAACAGCGAGACTGCAGTATTTGAAGCATTTTTAAAAGCTTAAAATCTTCTACGCAAGAAGCCGTGCTCGAAAAGGTTCTTGATTGAAGAACGTGGAAGAGTTCATGTGTTGAATATCTAGAGCATTTGTATCCATTGAATGCGACCTTTTTTCTCTTGATGACATTTCTTACTATTTTTGGTTAACTTTCTTTGTTTGTTACCTTTGAAATAAATAAACGTGAGGTAGCCTTTTTGCCTCTACCTAACCATTTTCATGCATCTCATTATGTGTTTGTTTACATGATAAATAGTGAAATGACATACTCTAAACAAAAGAAATGTTAAGCATTACCTGAATGAAAATTTGACAAATACAAGAGCCTCAAAGTAAGGACAAAGTTGAACTAGGGACAAAAGAGTGATATCTGAGAAACATAGATTACTCGTGAAACTTGGAAACGGGTATAAGGCCTGAAGAGAAAGCCGAGAATCGAAGCAATGAATGCAGATCATCACAGAGATCATAACAAAAAGGGCATACGACAAACATGCCTAAGGCGCATTGCATAATCATGTAGGCATAAAGGCATTTAAGATAAACATGTGCATATCATGATAACATCATGCATGACATATACAGGTACTCTAGCAGAGCAAGAAGATATGATAATAGCTGCACTAAATCAAAGGAAAAGACACTTGAGTTCCACCAGATGACATCTTTTGGTATTTTGATGTTTTTATTTTTGTTTTTAAAAAATCAACTCATATTGCAAGAGGTGAGCTGAGCCTCAAGGTACGCTGAGGTATTTTCAATTTCTGTTTTTCAAAAATCAACTTATATTGCGAGGAGTGAGTTGAGCCTCAGGGCACGCTGAGGTATTTTCAATTTTTGCTTTTCAAAAAAAGTCAACTCATATTGCAAGAGGTGAGTTGAGCCTCAGGACACGCTGAGGTAATTTCAATTTCTGTTTGCCAAAAATCGACTCATATTGCGAGAGGTGAGTTGAGCATTTTAATTTCTGTTTTTCAAAAATCAACTAATATTGCGAGAGGTGAGTTGAGCCTTTTAATTTCTGTTTTTCAAAATCAACTCATATTGCGAGAGGTGAGTTGAGCCCTTTAATTTTTGTTTTTCAAAATCTACTTTTCAAATTAAGTTTCAAAAAGACCAACTCATATTGCGAGAAGATGAGTTGAGCCTTGGCTCACGTGTTGAGCTATTTTCAATTTCTATTTTTAATGACTGTATTTAAAGAGTCAATTCATATTGCGAGAAATGAGTTGAGCTCAAGATCACATGTCGAGTAAAGAATAAAGATGAGAGTTGATGGAAGACACCAGATTTGGATCCCCTGAAGTTGTAGTGGAGCAGGTCAAAGTTGCAAGTCTTGTCCCCCTGGAGTTGCAGTGGAACTGATCAAGGATATCAAATTTTGCCTTTCTAAAGTTACAGAAGAAAAAACCACAAACCCTATTTTATTGAAGCGAGCGAAGAGCAGATTGAAGTTGTAGATCTTATCTTTCTGGAGTAACAAATGAAGTGGATCGAAGCCACAAATCTCATATCCTTGAAGTTACATTAGAGAAGATTAAAGCTACAAGGGGTACATCAGAAGATGCAGTGGATGGAACCAAAGCTACAAGATACAATAGACTGGAAGGAGATTATCTGAACAAGAAGAGCACCAAAGAAGTCAAGACTCGGCAAGACAGGGCAAAATTGGCCTTTCATTATGTCTTTGCTCCATTCCCGTTACACGACAATGAGCAAAGAGGGGCAGCTGTTATAGGCCAATTTTTGGGCTACTTACAAACCCAAACCCGGTAAGCCCAACTAAACCTACCAAACAGGCCCACCAACATATTAAGCCCGTTTTCCCTAAAACCCACCTACATTACATCAAATCCAAAACCCGGAGGCCCAAACTAAACCTAAAACCCGGAGGCCCAAGAAGCCCAATCCCTGACCCAAGTCCTGACCTAGGGTTTCAAAAACTGAAACCCTAGCCTGCTCAGCGCCGCAACCACCCTTCCACTCACACCTAACCCCGTCCCATCCGGCCACCTGCTCCACCAGCGCCAGCCATACCTGCAAAACAAGATATTAGAAGCAACAACACGCAAAAGGCAGAGAACAGAAGAAAAACATGATTCAACTATATATAGCAAAAAAGAAAAATGTAAACAGGGGGGAATCTGTTTAAAAAAAAAACAAGTGTACAAGAAATCAAAAAATAGATACTAAATTGAAGAAAACAAAATTCAAGCAGAAAGACAAGGTGGTTTTTTTTATTCTGTTAATCATTCTTTTTTCTTTACCAGTCGATCCAACGCATTATTACACATAGAGCATACGCATATTCAAAAAAGGAGAGGATATCGTTACCGTTTCTAAGATTTAAGAAATCGGAATCGTTTAGTTCCCGTGGTCCGATCTGGTCTCCTAGACCTCCATTGGTTTGCCTTGAACTCAAGAACAGAACGAGGGGAACGAGAGGAGTCGATTCGGAGGTTTTTACACCTCCGACCGCCGTACACGGCGAACCTCAGTGATCGACAGCCATCGATCCGGCGACCGGGAATCGCATAGGCCGGACTCTCTCATTCCCCTCTTTTTTTTTCTTTTTGCAATGATGAAATAAGGTTTTCTCAAAAAAAAAATTATTTTTATAGCCCCTGGATACAGCGTCGTTTTGGGGCTAACATCTAATATCCAAAACGGCGTCGTTTAATCCCTAGACCCGTTCGTCGACCCGACCCGCTCCAAGGATCCGCGTGTTTTTCATCGGAGGGGCTAATTGCACTTTTAGCCCCTCCGCTTTTTCATGCTTTTACAATCGGGTTTTCCTTCGTTTTTTAATTTAGTTATGTAATTTTCAATGCTTTTCAATTTAATCCCTCCGTGCTGCACTGCGTTTTGACCCAGGGGTTTATTGCGTTTTTAGCCCCTCCAGGTTACGCGTATGTTGAAATTTTGTCTTTTTCTTTTGTTTTTATTTCAAATATACCCCAATACTTTGTTAGCAATCCAATTTTAGTCCTTTCTTACTCATTTTGTTTCATTATTAAATATTGTTATTATTATTATTAAATAGTCATTATAATTCTAATATTATTAATATTATCAATATTTATCATTGTTAGTGTATGTTTGCATTATATATATGCATACGTATATATATATGGTATTATACTTAGTTACTCTAATGTCATATTATTATTGGTATTATAATATTATATTCATTATTAATGTTAGTATATATTTTAGTATATATGTATGTATCTAAATACTTTTCATACGGTATCATAGTTACTATTATTGTTATATTTATCATTTTCACTATTATTATTTTATTATATATATTTATATATAGATATTTTTAGTATTTATCATAATATTTTCTTATTATATTATTATGTATATTATTTTTACTCATTTCTTTATTTTTTATTCATTCTTTTAAATACTCTTATATTATGTATGTTATTCTTTTAAATATTATATTTTTATATATCATGTATATATTTTATATATTATGTACATATCTTTTTAATATTATATCTTTATACGCGTCATGTATATATTTCAAGTATCATATTATGTTTTTATATTTATTATGTATATACTTTTTATTTTATAACTATGATATATGTATATATTTTTAATATATTTATGTATATGTTAATGTAGTATTATTAATAGCCTTTTTTATCTCTAGTATGTACACATTATGTAAATATTATATTATGTAGATATTTTTTATTTTTTATATATTATATACATTTTAAAAAAATGGAAGTATTTTATTGTTCACATGTTATTATGTATTTATTTTGATGTCATTAGTTATATATTTCTTAAACCATTCCATCTTCATATTTTGGTCACTTCATGTATATACATTCTTCAAGTTATATTATATATCTATCCTTTTAATATCATTATGCATATAGTTTTTTTATTTATTACTATTAAGTATACGTGAGGTGTAATATCATTAATGTTTTTTAACATCTTGTTTGCATAACTATATTAATCATTATTATATGTGTATACATATACATACATTGTTTCCATTTCATACTCAATTTCACAATACGCTCAATACTGCAAATATCTTTATCGCTTTTGATATTATTGTGATGTTTATTATTTGCTTCAATGTGTTTCTAACTCTTTTATTTATTTTTATGTCAATTAACTCTGCATTACTTCGAAAATCTTATTACTGTTTTTTTAATTAATTTCAATAATCAAGGCAACGTACTGGTTTAACATTAAGTCATTGATTTCATCACTATGTTGGGTGAACATTAATTGACTCGTGTTAAAACGGTACGTCCTTCTCAAAAATCGAAAACTGAAATTTATGGTCTTTTCAACCGGATCACGATTAAGTCTTATATTGAACTTGTATTTTTGAAAAATCAAGACAACAAACGTTTTTACGATACCAATTTTGGGCGTCGCGAGGATGCTAACACCTTCCTCGCGCGTAACCGACTCCCGAGCCCTAATTTTTCTCTAGCTTTTAACGTAGACCTAAACTCAGCCTTTTATTTGTTTTAATAAGAGATCTAATAGGTGTCCGATCACACCTAGGAAAAAGGATCGGTGGCGACTCCCCTTTTATTTCAAAATTAAAAGACAGTTTTCAAATACTTAATGAATCGCCACAATTAGCGACCACAAGCTAAAATTTTTTACGTCGCTACAATTTATATTAAGCAATTTATGTTTTCAGCCATTTCTTTACGAGTAATCATGCTACTTTATATTTCCTAAAGAGTTAATGATTCTATCGCAGTTATGAAGAGCTCCAAAGCTCACTATTACTTAGGAATTTGCAACTCCACTGGAAAAGGTCCTCCACAAATGTCATGCCCTACTCGACCACGACCATAGCTACCACTAGTTATAATATTCTTTTGGCGCAGCACTTGTAGACTAACAACCTCTACCACCACCGGACTATCCTCCTTCAAATCTCACCCTTGCCTTAGCCGATTACTTCCCATGACTCCAATTCAAGGATTTCATTTAACATTCAGGAAGTTTCACTTCTCTCCCTATCTTATGATCTTATATCTATATTCTTCAGTAAATCTATCTTTGTATATTGAGGACAATGTACATCTTAAGTGTAAGGGGTTATTTATATCATTATCTGAAAAATTTTTGAATTTCGTCTTATTCTCACATGACTCACTCATATCACTATTAGAACGAATTTTGACTAATTTATGGTTTTTATTGATATGTCTTGAATTAAAACATAGGCATTTATGCATTGATTGTTTAAATTTTAAGGAATTAGAAAATCATGATAAGTTGATTTTTGAGAATTAAAAAAAAATTAGGTTATTTCCCCAAATTTAGGTATTATCTTGAAGTTGAAATTCATAGGATTAACATCAAAAAGCCATAATTTTTGTGAGATCTTGAGCCTTTATAGCATATATTATTTCTTTCATGCTCACTTTTATTGTTACTATGAGTACGTCAATATTGATTTGTTATTCTAGAACTTGCTTCGATTATGCATGTCAAGACCACACCATTGATTTGATATGTCGAGATGATAAAGGCACTTAGGTTTAACCCACTCACTCCATAAAAGTCTACCTTTATAATTAACCCTTAGTGAACCCCTTTTGAGCCTAACAAGCCATTCATTGATTTATACTCAATATTAACCCATAACCCTTTATTGTTGAAATCCCCTTAAGTAATTTGATCCCTATTTTTGTTGAGATTTGATTTGAATAAATTGCTTAGCTATGTTTTATTTTTGATAGTTAGCAAAGTTCTATGTTACTTGACTTGTTCTTAAAAAAAAAAAAAAACAAGTGTTGCAATTGAGATTTGCCATCTAGCATATGACGAAATTATGTAATGCTTAGATTAAAACGATGTTATCCATGAAGAAAAGCTCAATTCTAGGATCATCTAATTAGGAATGTAATTTGTCAATTTTAGTATTTTTCTAGTTAGGTAATTTTTCAATTCAATCTCGATTCTAACCTTCTCTTTCAACTTGTGACCACACCTCTTAACAAAAGCCACGTTACAACCCTCTAAAGACCTGTTGATTGATGAATCATCTCAATATATAGTGGTGGAGATTTGATTTTCACGCAAGCTTACAGTAATAACTTTTCATATTGACTGATGAGTGCTAAATTTGTTGTCCTTAAACACCTCAAGTGATTTGAGTAAATCTTTAGTGAGGATGTTGAATTTTGTGATATTTTGAATCAAAGGTGATTAATTAGATAATGAGAGACACCTATGTTTTCGTGATAAAATGCTCAACTTGGAATTTGAAACTTTGATATTCTTCTAGTTGAATTCTCAATGTATGATTACTTATGGATTATTTTGAGATATTATTGATAGGAATTATAAGTTGAGAAAAATGAATTCTTTATTGTGAATTGAGGATTTTGCTTGAGGACAAGCAAACGCTTAAATGTGGGGGTATTTGATAAGTCATAATTTATACATATTTTTATCCCATTCTTAGTACATTTTTGGATGAATTATCATTAGATTTGTGGAATTTGATGCTCCTAATCCTTTAATTTCATGTTTTATGATTAGGTAAGCATAGGAGAGTAAAAGGAGCGAGAAACGGGCCAAAAAGGGAGAAAATAGGTCAACATAGGAAATCAACACGGCCTGGACTTTCCCACACGAGTAGACCACACGCTCGTGTCTATTTAGCAGACTTTAACATGGCCTAAGCCACCTCACACGGGCATGTCACATGGCCGTGTCCCTATCGAGCCTAAATCTAGTTCTATTCAGAAAAGGTCACTTTTGAGGGTTTGGAAGCATTGTAAAGCCTATATAAACACTCTAGAAGGGCACCTAGAAGACACACAGAGTAGGAGGCAAGGAATTACTCGAAGAAAGCCGATTGATCCATCTCAGAAGCCAGATTCTCCTTCAAGACTGAAGATCTCCCTTCAATTTCCTTTAGGGGTTTTTGGGTTTTTGTTATGTTTTGTTATCATTATTCTTCTGAGATGTTTTCTTTTACACATATGAACTAAATCCCCTAAATACCTAAGAGGGATGAAACCTGTAACCCCCCAAACCCGGCCTAGAAGTTATGGCCGGATCCGGCATGCCACATCAAAAACATAAAAAAAAAATTCCATTCTAAGTCCAGAAAATCGTACTTGATGTTCAAAAGATTAATTCATTAAGGGTTAAAGTGAATGGAAGTCATGCACCGGTAGGAAACCGGAAAAGAGGTGGTGAGTCCATCGGATTGCTTAATCTGAAGCTCCTTCGGATCCAATCCTAGACATGCATACCGCCATTGCCACACCTTAACGTCATGGATATTTCTAGGAAACCGATTCGATTAAGTCATTTTTAGGAAAAGTGATTAATTTTGGAAAATACTTTCATTGCGGAAGCTTTGCTTGTTGTCGTGTTATTTTGAAATCAACTGTTGTTTTTGAAAACACGCCCTAAAGCTATCCAATTTCAACAGTTAAAATAAGTATTACCTATCTTAGTAATACATATTAAAAACCATCAAAAATAAATAAGCGGCCTTATTACATTTAAAAGCCTAAAACCTCAAACGTAATTAAAAGGATGTCCAATTCACCAGAAGAAAATCAAACTTTCAGAATGGGTGGCCACTCCGAATTCCCTCACAGCTCCAAGCCCACTATGGTTGGGGATTTCTTGCGTGGATGAAAATAAAATGGGTGATTTTGGGGAAACTCAGTGTGTAAGGAAAACCCATTCAAAGCCCAAGTCAGCTCAAGCCCATTCAAGTAAGCAGTGGTATCGGGCGAGCCCTTTTCAGATTATAATAAACCGGGCCTTAGCCCTTATTCAGATAATAAAGATGGCCCATAGGCCCATTTCAAAATACATGCAACATCAAGAAACATATGCAAGCCCATTTGGGTAACAGTGGTCTTGGGCGAGCCCTTTTCAGATTACAATAAACGGGCCTTAGCCCTTATTCAGAGATAAATGATGGCCCATAGGCCCATTTCAAAATACATACAACATCAAGAACATATGCAAGCCCATTTGGGAGACTACTCAACCCACCAACCACTACACTCCACCCGTACCAGCCATACACTCCATGTGGGAATAGCTCAACCCACCCATTAACACTCCACAGCTTAAAGATTCTTCGCTCATTATCGAAGAATTGAGGCAAAGCCTCCAAGACGTGGACAAGCCACTTTCAGTACTTCCTCCGTCAATATCCCAATCCCATGCATCGATAATAACAACATGGCATGCGATAAATAACAACAAATCAAACATGCATTTAAGTCAATTTAACCCTAGGGGTATTTCGATAATTTATCTCCTAGGGGTAAAAGCGTAAACTTTCCACTTTTAAAGGTGTTTCATAATTTATCTATTTTAGGGTTTTCATGCATATTCCTACTTTTCACGTACTAACGTAATCACGCATCGAGGGTTCTTACCGAATTGGGCCGTTGGCCCATCATTCCAATTTTGGCCCATTAAGCCCAAAAATATCGAGGGCACGTAAATCATGCACTTTGCGGTCCAAACATTGTAGCTTACCAAAAACATTAATCGATTTACCTCACGAGCATTCGCTTTTCAAAATCTACAAAATACCGATTTTCGGCATTTCGACTTTTCGGCTTTTGCCGATCTAGACTAAGAAAGAGGGTGTTAGTTACACACTGCTTTGCGACGATATCTTGTGAGATCCACACACGAACCGCCTACAATTGGATTACTAACACGTTAATCTAACTATTCAAATACAAACTACATATTAACCCCTTACAATATTCGGCCAACCACACCTACAGATCATTGTAAGCTTATAAGAAAACAATAAGCAACTCATTAACAAATTTTTGTCAATGTTTACCACATAATCATAATTTCACTGCAAGCTGTCTTCCTGAGCAATAGTCACTAAATCATTTATAAATGGAGCTACGAAACTCCAAATCAAGTTCCGTTAATTTTCCTTGAAAATAGACTCATATATCTTCTATCCATAAGATTTTCAGAATTTTTGGTTTAGCCAATCAATACCATATTTTTCTCAAAGTTTCCCATGTTTCACTGTTTGACTAATCTGACCACTCTTCATTACGAATCAAATTTCTCATTGTACAGAATTCAAAATGTGTTCTTGTTTATTTCATTAGAAACTAGACTCAATAAGCTTTAATTACATAATTTATTCACCTTCTAACTCATCTCCCACAATTTATGGTGATTTTCCAAAGTCACGTTACTGCTGCTGTCCCAAGCAGATTTATTACCAAATCACTCTTTCATACACCTATCTTGCATGCATGTTATTTAAACATGTATATCACCAATCAATCATCACATATCTATGATTTTTACTTAAGCATAATCTCTATTTCATCATTTCAAAGCACAACATGTTAGCCGATTTTTCCTTTAGCATCTAAGGCACATGCATGCTCATTTGTTTGGCTCAACTTCACATATCTTCCATTTTTCATCAAAAGAACATGAAACAACAACCATTTCCTTCATTTTAATTCATGACCAAATGCTCACAACACAACTAAAATCAAAATATACTTCAAGAGTTAAGGTAGAATCAAGAAGAACTCATGAACCTCAAAATAGAAGCAAGGTACCAAGAACTTACCTTCAATTTTCCTCCTCCTAATGACCGAATACTCAAGAGATTTCTCCTCTCCTTTCTCTTCTCTAACTTTCAGCTATGATGAACAAAGATGGACAAAACTTTGTTCTTTTCACCCCTTTTTTTTTTAATAAAACTTCATATTTCATCCATTTAATTCTTTAATACAAAAGACATGATATTCTAATCATGAAACATTTACCTAACCCATTATCATGAAACATTTACCTAACCCATTATCATGGAACATTTACCTAACCTATTATCATGAAACATTTACCTAACCCATTATCATGGAACATTTACCTAACCTATTATCAATTTGTATCAATTTGTACCATAAATTATGGATATCAAGTGTACATTTTGTCTACAACAACATGATGGCTAGCCACTTCATGTAAAATGGGAGGTTTGTCATGCAAATCCTCCTATTTTGCACTCCTATTTATTTGGCTGCGTCAATTTAGCCTATAGCATTTTCAAACATTTTCACATAGGTCCTATTTTATAATTTCACCCCCTTTTTCTTATGGAACAAAAATTAACTAAAATTGTTGGGTTCTATCTTAAGTTTGGGCTTTCTAGAGGCCCACTAACATAATTAAACCTATGCCAACATTCACAGAATTCCCGAAAATTGGGGCGTTACAAAACCTAAGACGGATCTTGTTATTATTTTTTGAATTATATGATAAATACTTGATTTGTTCTTAATTATGTGTTCTTAATTCTTGCTTTAATATTCCAGGATATTAACTCAAGTATTGATGTGCTTATTCAGAGGAGCAAAAGTCCCTGTCTAAGAGTAGATCTAGCATAATTAAGCGGAGTTGATTGCACCCCTAGACATAGGGCAACATAAATCTGCCGGATTAGGGTCAAACCTAATAAGGGAATCCATAGATCGAGTTAATGCAACACTAGGGGTTTTAATTAGAAAGAGATTTCAATTAATCAACCTAGGGTTAGACGTTGTTAGTCTCGAGAGAGATAATAATATAAATTAGGGATTTCTATGGATCGAGTCAAGTGAATAAATCGTCTAATTCAGAGTCAAATAACAAGTGAATCTAGGTGGATTCTTCCTTGGGTATTGTCTAAATCAATCAGTTTTTCCAAAAAAATTTCCCCAATTTACTTCTTGTGCATTCTTAGTTTAGTTAATTAGTTTAGATAAAACAAATCCTCTTATTTTTAGGCTAGATAATAAAAAGAACGTTAATACTAGTACTTTTAGTTCCTGTGGGTTCGACATTCCGGTTTTGCTATAAGCTATACTACTGTTCGATAGGTGCACTTGCCTTTATCGTGATAATAGTTAGTTTTCAAGTACGGTCAATTATAAATATAAAACTTATCACGCACATTACTATCAAACTCTCAAAAAATCGAGTAATACATGGTAGAAGCAAGCATATTGATGTAAAGTACTATTTTTTTAAAGATCTTAACAATGATGGGGTAATTGATCTCAAGTACTACAAGAGCGAAGATCAACTAGCTGACGTATTTACCAAACCTCTCAAATTGTTTTCCTTCTAAAATTTGAGGAAGTTAATGAGAGTTTACACTTTGGAAGATCTTGTTTGAAGAATGGCACCAGTAAACTAAAGTTTAGGGAGTTTTTCTGTAACATCCCTTAACTCTAAACCATCATTGGAACAGGGTTATGAGGCATTATCGGATATATCGAACAATCTACAAATAATTCTTAAATAAATAACAAACATATTATAATACAATCATAAGTTCATATAATTTTTTTTAATTGACTTCATTTTTTAAAATAAAAATTCAATATAACCCTTTATAAATATTTAACCTTCCCCGCAAATTTCAAATAGCAACCAAACCAATTCTAGTATTTCAACCAATACATTTATATACTCAAATATACTTAAATCATACTTGACATATTGACTTAACAACTTAATTAATGAAAACCCTATTATCATTTCTAATTAACTTATAAAACTATTCAAACCATTTCAATCTGTACCAATGCCATAAACAATTTTTACCATTTCACTAATTTAATTATCAAAACACCAAATACCTTTCTTTACAACAAAATTTATATAACATACCAAAATAACTATTGTAATCCCTATGTACATGCCACTTTCACTTAAAGGAAGAAAACATCACCAAAATCTTGATGCTGGAGTCGGGATCATTCGGATGCTGGACCGGGACACTGGACTCCTATCAACCTGCGCACGGAAACAACCGTACACTGAGTATTCCTTACTCAGTGGTATTACCATAATTCAAATTATTATAGCAATAAAGAATTATAATTATCATGCATGTAACTATCCAATTTCTCAAATATCAATTCATTCTTAAACTTTCATTAATTAATAATAACAATACAATTTGTAGCTATTCTTCAATTTCCATCACATATGACATGTACAATTTCAATCACTTCATGAACATTAAGTTCATGCTTTTCATTTTCAAACTCAATTTCAATACATAATCTCATTTCTTTAAATATTTTTAATAATATAATCACTCAATTTATTTTAAATTTCTCATTTTAGTTGTTCACCCTATTAACAAACCCGGACTTTGACGGATACATGGATTCCAACAGAAACACACCAGTACGGCGCATTGTGCCTAAAATGGTACATAGTACCTGATCAGTATACGACACATAAGTGCCTGAAACGACACACGAGGTGCCTGAAATATGACACATAAAGTGCCTGATCGGCAAAGCCGATAAATCCCGCACTCTTCCAAATCCTATGGCATGCCAATTATATCTGACTCAGCCCGACTAGATAATTGGGTTTCCGGATCACATATAAATCTCAATTCAGTCACAATTTCTCAGATTTTCAATTCAATCATTTTCCACTTTTCAATCAATTTTCAATTCACATATTCATAATTCAATACACTTTCTCAATTCAATATGCATTTCAATTATTCACATATAATCACAATTCAATTTAATTTCATACAATTCAATACTAATACTTACCTTATAATTTACTTACCATATACATAAATTAATTTAACATTTAATGAATAAATAAATAATTTGAATTATAGTAATACAGTAATGGCCTAAATTCAAGGTTATAGGAATAGTGGTTTCGTAACCACAAATCCGATTTAAAGAGAAATTTTTTTTAATATTTTTGCATGAAAATTGTTATGATAGGAAAATCGTATGAAAATATTGATAAATTTTTTTTTTACCGATTTAGTGGTTAGTTAGAAAAAGAAATTATTGAAGAAATTGGGTAAAATAAGGTATCGGGACCTCTATCTCATAAGACCGAGTCGAAAATAATTTTATAAATATTTATGAAATGTTAGTAATGTGGTATTAAAATTTCATTAGAAAATTTTAATGTTTGGATAGTTAATTAAATGAAAAGAACTAAATTGTAAAAGGTGTAAAAGTGGATGGGATGATTAAATAACTTAAGTGTCTAATGAGAGAGGATTTAAAAGGAATTAGACCCAAAATTTATTTGGGCTGGACGGCAAGGGCATGAAATCAGCAGTAAAATTGATAAATTAAGGGAAAATTTGGAATATTGCAAAATTAACTAAATAAAGCTAGGACTAAATAGAAAATATCTAGATTTCTCTTCATTTCTCTTCAATTCCAGCAGCTAAAAATGTCATAGGAGGGTTATATAAGCTGTTATTCCATAATTTTTGCACCAAGTGAGTTATTCTTGTAATTTTTGTGTTTCTAAGACTTTTACAACTAGGTCCTACTATTAAATTCATTAGTTTTTGATTTCATGGATGAAATTGAAAGTCACCATGGTTGAGTGTTGTAAGTTTATGATGAAATAGAATGAAATTAAAGCTTTAATTTATTTATGATATGATTTTATTAAGTAATTTCAATAGAAATTTGATTTTTAGGACCTAATTGTGAAAATGTTTGGAATTAAAGTCTATTGCTGAAATTTTGATTCCTAAAGGTTGTAAACTAGTTTAAGGTGATAGAATAAAGTGTTAATTGAGAAAATTCAGCTCAATTGAGAGGCTAATTGAGTAGGGACGAAATTGTTATTTATTAAAAGCTTAAGGGAAAAATGGTAATAAACAGCTTGCACTAAAATAATATTGGACAGCAGCAGTAAACTAACTTTGAAAAATCACCATAAATTTTAGGAATCGAATTAGAAGATGAAAAAAATATAAAATTAAAGCTTATTGAGTCTAGTTTCTCATAGAAGAAACGGTGTAAGCAATGGATCTATAAATCATGAGATATAATGAATTTTGTGAGACAAGGTCAGAATGAATTCGAGTTCCCCTGTTCTGACTTTGAAAAATCATAAAAAATTGAATAAAAATAATTATGGGCTTAAATTTATATATATAGAATCCTGAATGAGTCTATTTTCAAGAGAAATAAATGGGAACATCATTCAAATTCTGTATGAAGAGATAATTAATTTTTAGTGAAGAAGGGTCAGAACTGTTAGACAGCAGAACAGGGGTGACTTTAAAGAATAAACTGTACTTATTGGCTAAACCAAAAATTCTGAAAATTTTATGGTAAGAATATATATGAGTCTAGTTTTAGGAAAAATTAACAGATCTTAATTTTAAGTTCTGTAGCTCGAGCTATAAATAATTTAGTAACTATGACTCAAACAGACAACTTTGAATAAACTATAAATAATAATAATGAAATTATAGAAATTGTTGCATATGAACATGAAATGTATTAAATTGATAATTAAATTTATTTATTTAGATCCAGAAGATTCAAATACGAAGCTAGATCAAGGAAAGGAAAAAGTTCAGGATTAGTAGATTTTTGTACACGAACAAGTATCAAGGTAAGTTCGTGTAACTTGAATTATATTCTTAAATGCTTGAAATATATGTTATTGATGTGAATATGATTTGAAAGTTCATTGTATGAAAATTTATGAAACATTGATATATTTGAGAAAAAGGGGAAGAAATCCCGGTTGAATGAAAGGAAATTTCGATGGATCTCTGAAAAGGAATTGACGGTAAAAAGGATTTAGCTCGGACGGGTGATCATATCCTGATATAGCCCTCCCAAAGAATATGTGGAAAATGGATTTAGCCCGGACGGGTAATCTGAATTAAGGCCTGAATTTAGCCTGGACTGGTAATTCAAATCCAAGCTCATTAGAGTAATTGTCGTTGCAGGGGATTTAGCCTGCACTGGTAATCCCGACAATACTCTATGAGTTTATATTATAGGGGATTTAGCCTGGACTGGTAATCCCGCTGTAAGGATGAGGTTCGCGGGAGTGTGCTCTCTGAAATGAAAATGTGCGCACATGAATATGAATTGACGGACCCGGAAATGTACACTAAAAGTGTACCTCTGAAAATCCATCGAAAATTCCAAGAAATTCAACGGGATAAGTATGAATATATTTATATATAAGGAAATGGAAATCATGGTATTGATGAGCTCATCAATCATAGTATATATTATTGGTACATGGAAATTATTGTACTAACTTGAATGTTGAGTTTGTGCATGTTAGGGTAATAATGCATTGAATGGATATATGAATGTTTATTGTATTGTATTGAAAATATTAGGTAAGTATAATTCTTGTTACATGAGCTTACTAAGCACAAAGTGCTTACCCTATTTCCTTTTCCCCTGTTTTATAGTGTTAAGAGCTCGGAGGTCGGATTTGGTCGGAGACACATCACACTATCAACCTCAGGATTTCGGTATATAAAGAAACTTTATTTTGGAAATCAATGGCATGTATGAGCTAATAAAGTAAATGTTAACGTGAAATGAATGTAAAGTTAGCCATTAGTATGGTTAACAAACCTGGTTTTGGGTATGTGATACGTTATCTTATAAATATGCATGAATTTATCTTGAATTGAATTGGTTTGGTTGATGTGGATTGGTCTCGATTTAATATTGCAAGGAATGTTAGATATTTATAAAGGGGCTATATTTAATAAAAAAATCGTAAACTCCGGTAATACCTCGTACCCTATTCCGGCAATGAATACGGGTAGGAGGTATTACAAATACAAACCCGAATTTCGTAGTTACTCCTCGATGACCTTCTCCTTCCCTTTTTGTGCCGATACCTCGAATTCTTTTTTAGCTACGAAAATTAAATAATTATACTATTAATTACAGTACTAATTTTACAATAATAATTGAATTTCTATTCAATTTATACCCTAATTCCAATTTAATCCTAACTAACTCATTTACTTTTCTAACTTAATTCATACTTTATTTCTATTCAATTTCCTTCCATATTCTACTTAATTATCTAATGTTCATAATAAAACCCTAATTTAAAACTTCTTTCAATTTAATCCCTACAACATAAAACTTATAGCCTAATTTACAATTTAATCATTTAATCAATTCTAACTTAAAATTTATTCAATTAAATCCCTAATTCATTATTTTGCTCAACATGAACTATGTTCAAAATTTAAAAACTTCCAAAACCTCAACTTAATTTCAACAAAGCTTTGTTCTAAAGCTTCTAAAACATCATAATCAAGAGAAAATGACTTAATTGACTTACCAATTAAAATTTTAAGCTTCCAAACCCTAGTTTTTCCTTTAATTTTTCTTTTCTTCTTTCTTCCTGTAGCTTTCGAATGCTTCTTTGCTTTCTTTCCTTTTTCTTTTGTTTTGTTTCTATTTATTTTATGCTTTATTTCTTTTTCTTTATTTAATTTATATTATATTTAATTAATAAATATTTATTTAATAGCAAATATAAATATAACAATTGTACACACACATGTTTTACATTTGTCCAATATCATCACCCTACATTTGTCATAAATTTATTTAATTATCACATAAAAATCTTATTGTATAATTATTTAGTTTATAAATATATCTTAATTTTAATAATAATAAATAATAAATATCTACTAATTTAAATAAAATATTACAATTGTATAAATATTATCATTACATATGTATATTTTATTACCTTACACTTATCATAATCATACTGCTTAACACATAAAAATCTTATGATATAATTATCTTAAATTAATTAATATAATTTTATAACTAAAATAATTTATTTACATAATTATATTCCAACAAAAAAATCTTAGATTTTTGTTTAATCTTTGCTGCCTCACCTTTTACTTATGGCATAATTTTTATTTTGATCCTTAATATTTTCTTTTAATCTATAATTCAACTTTTACCCCTTATTCAATTTAACCCTTTTCACTAACTACTCTAAATTAAGCTAATTTCACTTAATTAAAGCCTAATTAAATACACTACTAGACTCACAAATATTCTTAATAATTATTTACGAACTCGGTTTACTAAGACGGAGGCCCTATAACTCACTTTTTCAGTGCTCGTGAACTTTGGGTCATTACATTTTTAGTTTAAATGAGGGATTGTTAATAAAATCTGGTTGTTAATAAAATCGGATTGTTTTTCTTATTTCTAGGAAAATAGTTGATGCACATCAAAGATTTAGTGGTTGAAAATTATGGATTTATTTTGTTTAGATTTTTTCTCTGGTTATTAGTGCCTATTTTTAGTTTTTATGTTACGTAAAAGCTTATATAAATAGGCTCTTGGATTATGAATCAGTGTACTCATCATCTTAGTTTTACCTTTCTTTATTATCTTCATCTTCTTGTTATCTCTTTTAGTAAGTTAACAAATATTTGTCTTGTTAACCTAAAAACAATGTTTTACACCTCCTATACAATGGCACAATTTTGAGTGGAGCCTGATTTTGGGTCTGTGATTTTTTTTTTAGCCCCAACAAGCATTTTAAAGGTCAACTAGAATTCTAATACACACTATTGAGAATATTGGAAAACTAGGGTGAAAATGGAGAAGCAAAGGAAAGATGGAGAGGCAGAGGCAGTCCCAATAGTGATAGATGGCATGGTTTTGGACATTCAAGCCACTTCTTCAATTCCTCCACATCCAAGAACCACTTGTCTTGGCCAGGTCTCTTTCTCATCTCTCTCTCCCTTTCTTTTTGTCCTTTGATTTATTGAAGTAAGGAATAATTTGATCAGATATATTATGTACAATGCGGCATGGCCAAGAACATAGTTGAATGCATGACAATACTTGGAGCTCATCCTTTTATGATTACTGCTTTGGGATTTTGACATGCCAAGTCATTTCCTTTAAACCTTTCTCTAATGCAACCTTATGTTAATCTTTACCTTTTTCATAATATGGTTTACTAGGAATCAATTTGTAATATCTCTGATAATTCTAAATATCATGTAATTATCTAATATCCATGGAACCTTGGTGCAGGAATTTTTTTTGAATAATCTAGTTTGATCAATGAGAAACATATGCGCTTACCTATGTCCAGTTTTATTTACATCAAAATATGCGTCTTAACCACCAGATTTGGGCTATTCCCTTCACCATTCCTTTGATACTAATATTTTCTTTTTCTTTTTTATAAGAAATTTGTTGTTGGAGCATTGGAAATCTGCAAGACTATGGACAGAAGGTCAGCCTTACTATTGAAATTCACTTGTTCTTCATTTATGATGTTTATTTTTAATCTGCAGTAGCTACATGATTATCTTAGTCCTGTTAATGTGATATATAATTTAGTCAGCTTGATTGAACTTCCTGTATTTCTAAAGAAATAGTACTGATGTGATAAGCCACTTTAGTTGGATTTCTATGACATCTTATAGTTTTAAGTTTTTTGTTTGAGATACCAAAAAAATAGCTACATATACTTCACTTGTTTTTTATTTTCAAGCAGGCATTAGGAAGCACCAGGATATTAAGACTGCTTGTAACACTCCTATACCCGGTCTGACTGTAGGAATCTGATATAAGATTATTACATTTGGTGCCAAAGTGATTTTGGCTAGACTATGTAATTTCAGCAATTATCCATACTATTTTAACTTATTTAACCCAATAATTATTATAAACATTTGAGGTTATTAATGGATATTTGATTATGTTTGGAAATTATTTTAAAATTATTTTTACTAAAAATATGTAACAGCCCAATTTTCAGTGGTGTCGAAAACAGTGATTCAAGATCACTAAATTCGACGAGTGATTTTAAAAATTTTATTATTAATTAATAATTATGAGTCAAGTGTGATTTTAGAAATATTTTTGAAATAGTGACTTTTGTGATTTAAAAGAATTTATTAGGTAAATTGGGTCGAAAACGAGGTACCGAGACCTCGATTTCATAAACCGAGTCGTAAATATTTTTATAAATATTTACGGAGTGTTATTGAGTTAGGATTAAAGTTTCATTAGAAAATTTTAATGTTTTTATAGTTAATTAAATAAAAATGACTAGATTGAAAAAGGTGCAAAACTTGCTAATTGAAGAAATTATGACTAAATAGCTTAAATAATAAATAAGAAGGATTTAAAGAGAAATTGGGCCTAAAATTGCATTGTCTGGACGGCAGAGACAAAGAAATTAGTAAGGAAACAACGTGATCAAGGGGTAAAATTGGAAATTTTGTAAAGTTAAACATTAAAATTGAAATTTCATGAGAATTCTAGATAATTTTCTTCTAAAAATTCAGAAAAACACCATATGAGGGTTTCTTAAGCTTATTTTTGATATTTTTTCTCTAACTAATTTCAATTCTTTTTCTTTTCTTGAAATTTTTGGGTTTTTAAGACTTTTGCAATTAGGTCCAACTATTTAATTCATTAGTTTTTGATTCTATGAGTGATTTTGAAAGTTACCATGGATGAGTGATGGAATTTTCTGATGAATAAACATGGATTTGAAGCTCTAATTTGGTTATGTGATGATTTTATTAAGTGATTTCAATAGAAATTGATTTTTAGGACCTAATTGTGAAAAAGTTAAGAATTAGGGTTTGGTGTTGAAATTATGAATATCAAAGGCTTTATATTAGCCTAAAATGATTAGATAAAGTGTTAATTGAGAAAAATAAGCTCAATTGATGGGTTAATTGACCAGGGACTAAATTGTAAAAATTATAAAATTTGGGGTAAAAGTATAATTTCAAAAATTAAACGGTATAAATTGTGAAGTGAATTAGAATTGAATTAGATGTTGATGAATGAATAACTTTATATTATAGATCAAGAACCCGAAGACAAACGTGAAAAAGAGAAATTAGCTTAATGGCCCCTGAATTACTACAACTTCCACAATTTATCCTAGGTAAGTTCGTACGGTTTAAATTTAATGATTATATTTAATTGATGAATGTTAATACGTATTTAGTACATTGTTGAAAAATAGTATGTTGTTAAATTATTATGTATTTAATATATTGTTGAGAAATGGAATATTGTTAAATTAAGAATTGAAATGAATATCCGGTTAAAGTGGAACGCGGGATTGAGTACAGTCGTTCAGTGCAAAAGGTGAATTGACGGATAAGACCATGGTTGGACCATGGTAATGTTTAGATGTAAGACCATAGCTGGGCTATGGCATTTTAATGAAAAGACCATAACTGAGTTTTCCATGAGTTATCCGATTTGGAAATATTTGGTTAGTGACATGGAAAACTCATGTATATGAAACTTGTTTGATAATTATGTATATTCTTGATTATGAATTGTTATCGAAATAAATATACGCGAAATTCATGAAAATAATGGTACATGGAATATTGATTCTTATGGAATTGAATGTATGGGGAATTGTGATATTTGAATACTTGTGGCAATTGAAAAGTGAATTGAAACCCTATTAACTGTATCGGGCTGATTCAGATATAGTTGGCATGCCATAGGATTGGAAGAGTTCAGGGATACTTCAACTTCGAGTCAATGAGACACTAGGTGTCAAATTGTTACTTCAGATAAATTCGATGTGGTATTGGGTACCAATTTACTTCGACATGGCCGATGAGACAGTGGGTGTCAAGTTATTACTTCGAATTATCAGATGAGGCACTGGGTGCCAAATGGTGTGTTTTGGTTGGATCCGTGTATCTGTCAGAGTCCGAGTCATGTTAATAGGGAAAACTAAATGAAATGATATTATGAATGGTAATTGATAATACCAAATGTGAAATGAAAATGAGACATATGAATTGTGTATTAAATTGTGAAAAGCCATTTAAGATAGAAAAATAATAAGAATTGAATGTGCTATGAGTGATCTATAAATATATGAATTAATATTGAAAGACTTATGGTTATTACCGGTATATACCTGAAATATTTGGAAATGATATATACTTGATATATTGAAACGTGACATGGAAATGATATTTACTTGATATATTGAAAATGACATGTAAATATGTGATTATCTTTGATATGTTGATACAAAGAAATTATGTATATGGTGATGAGTAATAAACCCAAGTGTGACATGTCGAGAAAATAAGTTTATCAATATTGAATTTATATGTAAGATGTGCAAGTACGCTAACTATTGTTGTTGCTTGATGTTTAGGCAAGTCTCAAGCTATTGACTGAATAGTAATATGTTTATTTATTTGAAGTATTGAAATGGTAAGTATTTAAGTGAAAATAAATTAGTGCGTATGAAAGAATAGTAAGGTTTAAATTATGCAATTTCCTATGGAATGATTTATTATGTGTTCAATTCGAAAAAAGGCTTTGGTTAAATACACTAATTTGTGACCATGTCTGAATAATATGCATATGACATGTATGACATGTATATGGAATAAGTGTGAAAGAGTTAAAGTTATATAAAATTTTACTAAGCTTGGGTAATAAGTATATGTGTGATACTATGGATTTATTCACCTAGTGAATTAATGAATATACTTTTATGAGTATTATGATAACAATATTGGATTACTTTTATATGTATAATTTAATATTTGAAATGAATTAATATGATTAAAGATTATATGACTTTCTAAGCATTCGTTGCTTACGTGTTTGTTTTATTTATTTATTTTTCAGATTATCAGAAGCTCGAATGGGTTGAAAGCTTATCGGAGCTATATCACACTATCCATTGGTTTTATTAGTAATTATTGATGACTTGATTCTGCTTATAATAGCATGTATAGGTTATTTTGACTAAATATTAGCCTATAGGTGCTTTGTTAAAAATTTGTCATGTATTTGGCTTGTGTTTGGTATTGTGGTGTTTGCATGATTGCCTTAAAATGTTGATATGATTGAATGATGAGATGTAAAGTAGTAGTCGAATAAACATAAAAGGTGCATAAAATCATATTGGTTACGTGTGAACATATAGGTATAATGATAATTGGTTTTAAGAAGATTATTTAGTAAAAATTTACACATACATGTTTGAATAAATTACGTAGAGTGCCTATGTAGGTACATTGTTTAGGTACTTAGAATGTCTATTTTGACATGTTTAGAATGTGTTTAACTGAGTTTTAAATTGGTTGAATAAATGGTTTTGAATTGCTTGATGTGTAAGATTGCAGGGAATGGTAACCTTAATGTTTAAGGCTCATATTGAGTCCACACAACTAACACATTGATGTGTAAATTGGCCGTGTGTCCCCTGCTATTTAAAATTTTCAAAATAGAATGCCTAGGAATTTACACATGGGCAGAGACACGGGCGTGTATCTCAGCCGTGTGAGGCACACAACCTAGCACACGGGCGTGTGGCCTACCGAGTGACTTGAATCAGAGAGTTACATGGGGTAGAACACGGTTTGAGACACGGGTGTGTCCCAAGACCACAAGGGCGTGTCCCAGATTCACACGGGCGTGTGTGCCCTGTTTTTAGAAAAAAAATTAAAATTTTGCAAAAAATTTCCTAAATGTCTGATTTAATCCCGACTCAATTCTAATGTTTATAGTGGGCCTCGAGGGTCCATTTAAGGGACAATATGATTAGTTTCGGAAATGAATTGTAATTGACATGAATTTGTTTGTAATTATTCTGTAAACTCCAGTAATGCATTGTAACCCTATTCCAGTGACGGATACGAGTTAGGGGTATTACATTTAGTGGTATCAGAGCTTTGCAGGTTTAGTCGGTTCTCGGACTGAACGTAGCATATGTGAAGTTCAGAATACATGCTATTATATAACCAATGATAATGTGATATCTCCTGACTCTGACGAGATTTATCTTTATTTATATACAGAGATGCTTTCCAACCGAGCTAATTCCAATAATGCTGAAAGCGATATTCAAGTACTTGATTAAAAAGTTATTTATGACGAGTAGAGACGGAACTCATAAAGGTATGAATAAATGTTTATATTGATTATGCTGATGATAAATGTTATGTTATACGTGTGAATATATGAAAATTAAATTTTGAGGCATTACGGCCTCCACCCCCTCACCTATACATCTTATATAATAGAGTTCACAATACTTATATTGATTAAGTTCACAAGTGAGAAACCGAAGAGTTCAATGGTTGAATGATTAATAATGTGGTCAGAACTGAGAATGGGTTAGCAAGTAAAGATAGTTTTAGAAAAGAAATCATATTTTTTTTAAGATTATTCGGCATACGCAATGTCATTATTAAGGAAGAAGTTATCCACGAGTAATCGACTTATTCGAGCATGATACTTAAAGAACGGGTTAACCGAAATTTATTCTGAATTGATTTCTTTAGTGATTGGGATAATGTGAGATTATTGATGATTGTAGTAGTCAATGGATAGTGTTGAAATTGCAAAGATATCTGAATGCAATTGTTATTGTCGAGTATCATATAGTGATCTCTTCTGGGTATTCTATATGTTCATTTATTCTCAGAGGTATATGTAACATTTCATTTTCAGAGGTGATTCTTATCGTAAGATAATGTTAGCTAATCATAATGTTAGATGGAATTATTATTAGTCTGGTTGATTCATGATCGGCATTATTCTATCTTTCTTTGGTTTTCTAATCCATTATGTTTGATAGAAGACCTGATGATAAGACTCATATGATACCATTTTCTACTTCTATTGGTTGAAGTTCTAAATTATATGTATACAATTTATATTGTCTCTATCACGACTATTTCTAGTGTTTATGAATAATATTCTTCTTCTGGACTTTCTCTGGGATATCATCAATCTCTTTATCTTTCAATGTGGTTTTTATTCTCAGAAATTCAGCATAGCTTCACATCTTGGATTTCATTATCTTGGTTTTCTTATCATTTTTATTATTTAATTTATCAAACATAGTTCATCTGTAAAAGATATTCATTGGCCAGAGGTAATTATATTCATTACTATTATAAATTTTTGTTCGATCATGAAAGCTCCGTGGTATGGATCTCAGATTATAGAAGTTGTATTATTGCACTGATTGTTCTTGGGACTACTTTCGGTTTTCCTCTTCTATTTTGGAGTGTACTATTGATGTTGAGGTATTGTTCTATCTATATGGTTGAAACGTCGATCCTATTATAGCATTATGGTTTTTAATCTATCTGATGGTTGTGGCTTCAGTATAGTTCAAAGTTTCGATGATAATAATTGAAGTAGCTTTATTATACATAATCCCGTTCTAGTTCTCGTGACAAGGGTTGACATCGACAAAAGTGTAGATGGAGGAAGATTAAGCTCAAACTTGTATATTAGTTTTCACTCCTCGGGTAACCTTGATTAGTGTCAACAAGTCAATAACGGGATGTCATAATTTGTTTGAGTTAATGCAGTTTGTGGTAATTTTCGGTTGGTATTTTGAGAGAATTATAATATATGGAATATCTGGATTGCCTTGACAACCAGAAGAATGGTTTATTCTGAAATGTTATTATCTAATAGATAAAATCGACTCAGTTATTCTAATCAAAGTGGGTTATTCATTTGAAAGGTTAATTGAATTTATCTTCATGTCCGAGAATAAATTTTATGTATTCACTAGTAAATTGACGAACTGTCAGAATGAGTGATTTATATTTTAGTATTTTTTTAGAAAGTGACAACATCACTGGTAAATTGACGAACTGTCATCACAAAAGTTGAAAGGTTGTTCTAAAATTTATTATTTATTTATTTTTTCTAATTTTTAATAAGAGCAGGGGCTTAATTGCTTTTTTGAAAAAGGTTTGAGGGCCTTTTTAATGTATTTTGAAAGTTCAAGTACCCCAATTGAATGAAAAAAAAAGCAGGGGCTTAATTGCTTTTTCTTTAAAGAAGTCTAAGAGCCTTTTTAATATATTTTGAAAGTTCAAGTGTTCAATTGAGTGCAAAAAAAAAAAAAAAAGGAAGAGACTTAATTGCTTTTCTTAAAAAAATTTGAGGGCTTTTTACACCTTAAGCCAATATTATATATGTATATTGTATAACAAAATGTTATATATTTTCTTTTAATATTAATCTTTCCTTAATATATCTCATTATTCTCCTCATCTCAATGCTGTTCCCTCCCCTTCCCTTCATTCTCTACTTTCTAATTTTTCACATTTTTCTATTTTTTTTTTATATTTTAATTTTCTTTCATCCTAAGAATAAAACTAGAAAGTGGAAACTCAAAAGAAGAAAAGAAAAGCAAGGCAGACGACAACAAAGCTTTTGCCTTTTTAAGTTTTAGTTTAGTTTTAATATAAATATATTTATATTATAATTAAGATATAAAAAAACCATTCTTAAACATATTGATAAATCAAAATAATATATCGAAACATATCAATACTTGTACATATCATTATTAGAAGAAAACTAATACATTAACTCATATATATCGGTAAGCTTAAAAATCTCGTTAATTTCTCTTTCCATATATATATAAATTTTACATTATATATTTTATTTAATTAAAAAGTTTAGATAATCTATTTGTGCCATTTTTCAAATTTGAAAAAGAAAACTTAATCAATAAAAATGGTAGTTTGGTTTAATGTTGTAGATTTCAATTTGTCAAAACTTTACCTATCAGACTAGCATGAGACCATTTTCAACTATTTTTATTTTTCAATTCTATAAATTAAAAATTCATTGATAATGAATTTAATTTTTATATTTTATTTATTATTAGTGTTTTATTTTGTTTTCTTTCCTATTTTTATTTATTATCAATTTTTAATTCGTCTATAATTAATATAAAATTTATAAAATTAATTAATTAGTTAAAATTTAAGAGAAATAAGAAAATGAAACGTGGCATCATATTGAGGAGGAGCACAAATGGAATAGATGTAAGAGTGAGCAAAACTCGATTCGATTAAAAAATTGAAAAAATTAAAATTTTAATTTAATTGAATCGAGTTATTCGATTAATTCGAGTTAACTAGAATAAGTAATTCGAGTTTTGAGTTTATTGTACAATTCGAATAACTTGAATAATTTGAATAATTCGAATAATAGATTGGAGTAAATTCCTTTTGATCCTTGTAAATTTTAAAATGAGCAAATTTGTCTCTCTCAACAAAAATACAAAAAATAAATTTAAAAATCCAAAATATTTATAAAATTTTAAATTTATATATTTTAAAATTTATAAAAAATTTAAATTTTTTAAAATAATAATTTTAGAAACTAAATAAGTTAATTAATGATTTAAGTTTAAAATTTTTTTTTTTTACTCGATTCAATTGAAGGCTGTATATTAAGGCAGAGGATTTCTACTCACTAAGCTTTTGCCTTTAAGGCTGTTTTTCTATTTAACATGAGTTTTTTTATTCATTTGTTTTATTTTGTGTTGGGTCGGGTATTTTTTTAAGTGATTTGGGCCAAGCAATAGGAAAATTGATTTAAATGGTTTTTTATTGGTTTATCTAACTTGCGGTTCGCGGTTCACAATTCATTTTAGTTCATGGATCATTTGGCTTTTCGCTTCATTTCAGACTAGGGTAGTGTCTGATTAAGTTCGATTTGAACAATCATGGGTGAAAACTCTAATGCTCTGTTTGATTTCTACAAAGAAATAATATTTGACAATATTTTTTTTTCACAAGCAGTCAAATATTATTCCTTCTAAAATGTATGTTTTTATTTTCATTTTAAAAATAAACTTGAAAATAGCATTAATTTTCTCTTCTCATATTTTTTTTATACATATATAAATTACATAGTATAAATTTTATTTAATTAAAAAAGAATTAGATTTGGAGCAAATCCTAATTAGGAGTGAGCATTCGATCGAGTCAAATCGAGTAAAAAATTTTCGAGTTAGTCGAGTTGACGAATCCTATTTTAACAACCAAATTCAATTTGAAATTTTTTTCAAGTCGGTCGAGTTAACGAATCATATTATTTATACTCAATGTTGTGTTAAATGGATCAATTATTTAACTAGTAGATGAAATACAATATTATTTAACTACATAAACAATATAATGGTTTTACTTTTTAACTTAATAGGTAAATATTTATCAAAACGACGTAATTTTACTTTTTTTTTATTTAGATTTTTAGATAACTCAAATTGTATAGTTCATATTCAATTTAAATAAAAAATATTGATTTTTTTAGTTGACCCAAATAACTCAATTAACTCGAACTATTTAATTCAAAATTTAAATTTTTATCTTGTGGTTCGTAGTTCATTCTGATTCGTAGTCACTTTACTTGGATTAATTATTCTTGATTCAATTGACTTAATCGGCCGACTCAATTCGATTCGATTTGAACATTCATAATTGAAAATTTTAAGGCTTTTGTTTTTAAAAATATTTTATGTTTCTAGTTCCTATTTTAAAAATTAAAAATACATTTGATGAATAAAAGTTAAATTTTGCTTTCAATAATGAAAATATGTTTGGTACAAAATTTTCTTATAATGGAAACATGGAAATAGTTTTGAAATTTAAAATTGTTAAAAATAATATTAAAAATGAAAATTATTTTTATTATATGAAATCAAATGGGTAAGCAATATAAATGGTCATCTAACTATTTTCGCATTCTTGTTTTGGTCACTCATCGTTAAATTGATAACAGAAAGTTTTTTTAAGTGGTATAATAACACATTTAGTCCTCAATACTTACATATTCTACCAATTTGATTCTAATTCTAATTCTAATTCTAAGTAATTCAATAAATTTAACCCTTCAGATTTAAAAATTCTATCAATTTGATCATCAAATTTACTAACCAAAGTCTTCAACTTTTAAAATAGAGACATTGCATATCTATTAATTATTTTATTTATGGTAGAAATTTTTCAATTCGATACATAACTTTTTTTGTTTATATTTTTAAAAAGTTGGTGTTATAAATTAACTAAACACTATTAAAATAATAAAAATGTAAATTTTAAAAATATAATATATAATAAATCTATATAAATAATATAATATTTGTAAAAATTAATTTTTCACTTTGACTAGCATAATTTTAGTTTTTAATTAATTTTGTAAATGATTTGACACTAAATTAGATTATTAGTGATATGTATTGCTTATTTTGGATTTAAAAATTTTAAAATAATTAAAATAAATAGAACACATAATAATCTCTTAATCAGTTTATAAAATTAATAAAAAACTTTATCAATGTAACAAAAGAAAATTCAATTAATTCTTTCATATTTTTTCTAATGAAAAATTAAATGCTCATAATTTTTCTTATACAACAATTATTGATTGGACACTGGAATCTTTTAAAGCGGTACTTTTTACTCTGGATTTAATTTCTAATTTTAAGGACCAATTTCGAGGACTATTTCTATGTTCCTTGAAGGAAATAACCGACTGTTAACAACACAAGTAAATCTAAAGCATCTTTTTTAAAGGTTTTTCCATTTTATTTTATCCAAATTTTATCAATCAAAGAGTTATTAAATATTATATTTAGAAAAAACTAATGAGAAAAAATAGGAAATAAAGTTTCAAGATAAACTTATTGAAATCAAGAATTGATTTAAAAATGAATCGTTAGTTGGGAGAATTTTTTTTATTTTTTGGGTTTTACAAATTTATAAATGTAAAACGCCTTTGTTTTAAAAGTTGAGATTTAAATTTATTAAATTATTTAGAATTAGGATCAATTGATAGAATATATAAATATTGAGGACTAAATATGTTATTATACTAGTTAGAAAAAGTTTTACTATTATCAATTTAACAACGGGCGGGTGACCAAAACAAAAACGAATTCAAACATTCGTACTTAAATTGAAATTTTTTTAAATTAAATGTCCAAACGAAGAATGCAAACTTAATTGAGTAACCATTTGAATAATTTACTCATATTTTAAGTTGACTTTAATTTATTTATTTTGTTATATCATAATCATATTTAAAATATTATATATTTATATAATATTTTAATACACTATTAATTTATATTATTATGAATTATTATTTATATTAATTTAAAATATTATATCTTGGCAAAGGTAGCATGAGATCAATATTTGGTCAGTCCATACCGTGGAGGTTCGCATTTCATTTACATTAGTTGATTTGAAACATTCATAAATATAAAATTTAAATCGGGTTTTGCTTGTATCAGATTACATTTTAGTTATTTATATTTGGAATGTTACGTTTTAGTCACCTACATTATCGTTTTGTTATAAAATGGTTACTCTACTGTTAAACTCTGTTACCTCCCTAACGGTAGTCCTACGTAGCAATCTAAATGTGTTTTAATTGCCAACTTAGATGTCCAGTTATTGAGATGAAAATAGGTTTTTAATTAAATATATTTAATTTAGATTGTCACGTAGGACATCTAAGTTAACATTTAAAACTCATTTGGATTACCATGTAGGATTAGGGGTAAGCGTTCAATCGAATCGAATGAAAAAATTTCAAGTTAATCAAGTTGACGAATCATATTTTATCATCCTAATTTGATTTGAAATTTTCTCGAATCGAGTCGAGTGAGATGGAATTCGAATAGAATATATTTGTTCGAGTTAAATTTTAAAAAATAATTTTGGGTCCTTGTAACCACTGTCACCCACCGTAATAAAATTTGTCCACCGTAATCAAAATTTTTATTAACTTTCATCACATCATAATTAATTTATTAATCTTTTATTTACGGGTTAGCTTGTTTGCTTGCTTAATTGTTTCAATTATCTTCAGATTTTTGTCACTATGTATTTTGGAATTAAAAAAAATAAATGTAAAATGTGATTTTTAATAAAAGTTATTTTAAATATAAAATGTGAAATTGATACCAATATAAAATTTTAACACGAATATTTTATAGCATCATTAATAATTCAATTTTAATATAAATATTCAATATGACTAAATAATTCAATAATATAAATAATATAAAATGTAAAATTTAATTCAATAATATAAATAGTAGATACAAATAAAATTATTACTATTTATGTTTAAGGATTTTTGAATAATTTTGATTTTTATTTGGGAGTAAATGGTAAGTAAAAGTTTAGGGAAAAATAAAAAGTTTTAGGGAGTAAAAATTTGAGGGAAAATAAATAGGGGAAGTAAAATTTTGGAGGGAAAATATTAAAAAAAAATTTGGGGGGTGGGTTTGGGGTAGATGGGAGGTGGGATGTGAAGGGAGTAAAAGTTTTAGGGAGAAAGTGAGAGAGAGTAAAAATTTTAGGGGAAAATAAAAAGTTTTGAGGGTTTTTAGGAGTAATATTTTGAGGAAAAGTAAATGGGAGAGTAAAATTTTGGTGGGAAATGGATTTTGGGTAAATGGGGGCTTGGGATGGGAGGGGAGTAAAAGTTTTGGGGAGAAAGTGGAAATGAGTAAAAGATTTTAGGGAAAATTAAAAAGGTTTGAGAGTTTGGGGTAAAAATATAAAATATTATAGTTTGATATTCGATTTATTCAAATTATTTGAGTTATTCGAATTCGAAAACTCAACTCGATTCGAACTTAAAATTTGAAAAAAAATTCTAGTTAATTCGAATAACTCGATTCATTTAACTCGAAATTCGAATTTTTTTCGATTTTTTAGAGTCGAATCGAGTTTTGCTCACCCCTATGTAGGACCACTATTAGGAAGGTAACCGAGCTTAACGGTAGATTGACTAGTTCATAACAAAACGATAAAGTAAGTGACTAAAACATAACATTTCAAACATAAATAACTAAAATATAATATAAGATAAATAAAAGTGATTATTTTTATAATTTACCCATTTAAATATCATGTATTATATCATATAATTCTCAATTCAATGTTGTGGGATTAAATAGAGTAAAGATAATAATAATAATAATAATAATAATAATAATAATAATAATAATTCAGATCAACACTATGCTAAAACCTTGTCCACGATTGAGTACATATCACAAGGAGAAATGTCAATTAATGTTAAGCTCATGTCCAAGCTTAATTAACTTACTATCTCATTAAAAATATATATTTGACTAATTAACCTATCTCTGAGCATTAAAGTATATTTATGAGAGGTAGTAAATGTGGGATTCGGGTTAGTTTGGATTAGATTGTTTTTAGATTCAAATTCATTTAAGTTTGGATATTTTTCAAACTTTGAATATTTTTTAGATTCGAACTCTTTCAAGTTCGAAATTTTTTCAAATTCTAATCAAGATCGTTAGGTGGACTTAAACAAATTTAAATAATTTTAATATTTTATAAAGTAAAGTCTAAATATAATAATTAATTTTACTTTTACATGATGATAACATAATACAAATTCACTTCAGTATAAAACAAAAATTTATATATAAAAAATGTATACAACAAAACTAAAAGAATACTTATTATATGTAATGTTTATAATTATATAATATATAAATTTATAAAAAAATAATTATAATAATTATGTAACGTTTTATTTTATTGTTACTGTCTTGGTTTTTGAAGTTTTATTAGAACATGATATGAAAATATGACTTTTAAATACATAAAATGACTTAAAAATGTGGTAAAGGTATATCATTAATATGAGATTGTAGAGGACAAAGAACTTTCTACAAGAACTCCTAAAATTATATTCTATTTAAACTTTGCCTGTTTAGAAGACATATTATTAATCCAAAAGTGAAAATTATTTGGACAATAAATCATTGTTGTACAATTTTTCAAGAAATTTCTATTAATTTTAAATTATTTGGTTGCAAAACTTGATGTTGAATCTTGTAAGAAGAAAGTATATTCTACTATGATATATTCTTCTCTTTACCTTATATCGAAAATTTTTAACGAAATCTTGAAAGTAAAGAGTGTATTCATGTATGAACTGAAACTTAAACCAAGTCATTAATATAAGCAAATTCACGGGCTTGACCTCAAATTTTAGCAAAAAATTATGCAACAATCTTATCAATCATCGGTTTATTGTAAGCAGATAATTAATACGGTATGATAATTGGAACGGAAATAGCCCTAGACCCTAAGTAGTCAGGGCTCAAGAATGTTATAACAAAGACCATAAATCATATGTTGGTTGGCTACATGAACATGTTCATGTATGCCTTGAGGGCTTCCAAGATTAGCAAGCCCAACAAACATAAACAATAAAAATAAAAATAACATTTTGCATTATGGACTTTGAGGTTCAAAACTACTAGTGATTAGGGTTATATTTAAGAGGAAAGGATGAAAGGACATCCTCACCAATTGGAGCATACATTGAGGATGTAACGCCTCAATTTTCGGGAATCCTGTGAATGTTGGCATAGGTTTAATTATGTTAGTGGGCCTCTAGAAAGCCCAAACTTAAGATAGAACCCGACAATTTTAGTTAATTTTTGTTCCATAACAAAAAGGGGGTGAAATTATGAAATAGAACCTATGTGAAAATGTTTGAAAATGCTATAGGCTAAATTGAAGTGGCCAAATAAATAGGAGTGCAAAATAGGAGGATTTGCATGACAAACCTCCCATTTTACATGAAGTGGCCAGCCATCATGTTGTTGTAGACAAAATGTGCACTTGATATCCATAATTTATGGTACAAATTGATACAAATTGATAATAGGTTAGGTAAATGTTCCATGATAATAGGTTAGGTAAATGTTCCATGATAATGGGTTAGGTAAATGTTCCATGATAATGGGTTAGGTAAATGTTCCATGATGGGAATTTCATGTCTTTTGTATTAAAGAATTAAATGGATGAAATATGAAGTTTTATTAAAAGAAAAAGGGGTGAAAAGAACAAAGTTTTGTCCATCTTTGTTCATCATAGCTGAAAGTTAGAGAAGAGAAAGGAGAGGAGAAAGCTCTTGAGTATTCGGTCATTAGGAGGAGGAAAATTGAAGGTAAGTTCTTGGTACCTTGCTTCTATCTTGATGTTCATGAGTTCTTCTTGATTCTACCTTAACTCTTGAAGCATATTTTGGTTTTTAGTTGTGTTGTGAGCATTTAGTCATGAATTAAAATGAAGGAAATGGTTGTTGTTTCATGTTCTTTTGATGAAAAAAATGGAAGATAGGTAAAGTTGAGCCAAACAAATGAGCATGCATGTGCCTTAGATGTTAAAGGGAAAAATCAGCTAACATGTTATGCTTTAAAATGATGAAATGGAGATTATTCTTAAGTAAAATCATAGATATGTGATGATTGATTGGTGATATACATGTTTAAATAACATGCATGCAAGTTAGGTGTGAAAGAGTGATTTGGTAATAAATCTGCTTGGGACAGCAGCAGTAACGTGACTTTGGAAAATCACCATAAATTGTGGGAGATGAGTTAGAAGCTGCATAAATTATGTAATTAAAGCTTAATGAGTCTAGTTTCAAATGAAATAAACGAGAACATATTTTGAATTCTGTACAATAAGAAATTTGATTCGTAATGAAGAGTGGTCAGATTAGTCAAACAGTGAAACAGGCGAAACTTTGAGAAAAATCTGGTATTGATTGGCCAAACCAAAAATTCTGAAAATTTTATGGATATAAGATATATGAGTCTATTTTCAGTGAAAATTAACGACACTTGATTTGGAGTTTCGTAGCTCTAGTTATAAATGATTTAGTGACTATTGCTCAGGAAGACAGCTTGCAGTGAAATTATGAGTATGTGGTAAACATTGACAAAAATTTGTTAATGAGTTGTTTATTGATTTCTTATAAGCTTACTATGATCTGTAGGTGTGGTTGGCCGAATATTGTAAGGGGTTAATACGTAGTTTGTATTTGAATAGTTAGATTAACGTGTTAGTAATCCAATTGAAGGCGGTTCGTGTGTGGATCTCGTCAGCATAGCTCGCAAACAGGTGTGTAACTAACACCCTCTTTCTTAGTCTAGATCGGCAAAAGCCGAAAAGCCGAAAAGCCGAAAAGTCGAAATACCGAAAACTGGTATTTTGTAGATTTTGAGTGTCTGCGAATGCTCGTGAGGTAAATTGATTAATGTTTTTGGTAAGTGCAATGTTTGACGCAAAGTGCATGATTTACGTGCCTCGATATTTTTGGGCTTAATGGGCCAATGGGCCCAATTCAGTAAGAACCCTCGATGCGTGATTCGTAGTACGTGAAAGGTAGGAATATGCATGAAAAACCCTAAAATAGATAAATTACTGAAATACCTTTAAAAGTGAAAATTTACGTTTTACCCTAGGAGATAAATTAAAATACCCTAGGGTTAAATTGACTTAAATGCATGTTTGATTGTTGTTATTTCTTGCATGCCATGTTGTTATCATCGATGCATGGGATTGGGATATTGACGGAGGAAGTCTTGAAAGTGGCTTGTCCACGTCTTTGAAACTTTGCCTCAATTTATTGTTAAGCGAGCGAGCAAGGTGCAAGCTGTGGAGTGTTAAATTTGGGTGGGTTGAGCTATTCCCACATGGAGTGTATGGCTGATGCGGGTGGAGTGTAGTGGTTGGTGGGTTGAGTAGTCTCCCAAATGGGCTTGCATATGTTATTGATGTTGCATGTACTTCCAAATGGGCCTATGGGCCATCATTATCTGAATAAGGGGCTAAGGCCCGGTTTATTATGTCTGAAAAGGGCTCGCCCAGTACCCTCATTACTGAATGGGCTTAGGCCCAATGGGCTTGAGTGACTTGGGATTTGAATGGGTTTTCCTTACACACTGAGTTTCCTCAAACTCACCCCTTTTATTTTCATCCACGCAGGAAATCCCCAACCATAATGGGCTTGGAGCTGTGAGGGAATTTGGAGTGGCCACCCGTTCTGAAAGTTTGGTTTTATTCTGGTGAACTAGACATCCTATTATTTACGTTGAGGTTTGGGTTTTTAAATGTAATAAGGCCGCTTAATTATTTTTGATGGTTTTAATATATATTACTAAGATAGGTATTACTTATTTTAACTGTTGAAATTGGATAGCTTTAGGGCGCGTTTTAAAAAAAAAAACAACAATTGATTTCAAAATAACATGACAACAAGCAAAGCTTCCATAATGAAAGTATTTTCCAAAATTAATCACTTTTCCTAAAATGACTTAATCAAATCGGTTCCTAGAAATATCCATGACATTAAGGTGTGGCAATGGTAGTATGCATGTCTAGGATTGGATCCGAAGGAGCTTGGTATTAAGCGATCAGATGGACTCACCACCTCTTTTCGGTTTCCTACCGGTGCATGACTTTCATTCACCTTAACCCTTAATGAATTAATCTTTTGAACATCAAGTACGATTTTCTGGACTTAGAATGAATTTTTTTTTTTTACGTTTTTGATGTGGCATGCCGGATCCGGCCATAACTTCTGGGCCGGGTTTGGGGTGTTACAGAGGAAATAGTTGCAATCTTCTTGTCCATTGTGACAGAGAGCAAGTTGATAAGCTCTGCAAAATGTTCGTCTCACTCGTAGAGCTCCCTTGGGTTAAGCTGATCAATAGGAGTTTCCCACCAATGATAAGTTTTTTCTTCTATGTGATTGTTGAGCCAGAACAAGTGCCTTTTGTTTTTCTTTTGATGCTTGTAGTTAGCCGTGGACCTCATTGTAATCTTGGATTAGTGAGTTGATTCTTACCTCACAGTGAACATCAACAGGAGTGTGAATGGTTTCATAAAAAAGGTTGGTTTGGGTTCAAAAAGTGTTTAGCAATAGATTCAACAAAAGGATGACCAAACACATAAGTCTTACTTGCCGGTGAAAAAACAATAAAAAGAATCTCACCACCACAAAAATGGAGAGCTTAGAGATTTTCTTGTAAATTCTTAAACGTCATTTTGAAAATGAGATAAGCTTGTCATCCTCATTTTCAATGATCTTAATCTCAATTTTTTGTCTTCCCCTAGTTTTCTTGCTTAAGCTTGCCATTGCATAAAAAGATCTAAAGACAAAAGAAACAAGCAAGAAGGTTAAAGAAAATGCTTTACTAGCTTTTTGGATGGTTTGAAATGAAGTTTTTCTTGGATGAAATGTATATATATAGGCTAAAAAAAGTCAAGAAATTACATGTTGAAACTAATTAAATTAGGTGATAAAATTTGACATTCAACGAGCGATCATCGTGTTAGTAATTGAAGCTAGTCTTGAATTAGGTAGGTAAATATGTTTCTTGAATGTAGTATAAAACTTGTTTTATTGATCGTATATACATTACATCAAATATGCCATAAAATGAAAAAAAATTCATGATATCATGGTGCATTTTAAGTTAGTTATATGTTGAAAAGTACTGAAAATCGATACTGTTATTTAGTAAAATTAGAAGCTCACTCTAGAATAACTGATAAAATGTTCAAAAAAAAAAGAAAAACTTCTAAAGAAATCAATAAAAAAAAAAGTCCAAAAGCATATAAGGAAATAATTGATATCAAATTTATTGCATTGCAAATTATGTTAAATTTTAGAATAGGTTAGGTTATACTACCAATGAAAGTATGATGAAGTTGTTAATAACAAGTGAAATGAACCTGATTTTGCTTTTCTACTTGGCTTTATTTTACAATGCATGAAATATCGCAATATTTGCATCAAGGCTATACAGAGAAGTGTTAGAATTAAGTGACCCAAATTCTTATTTAAATAAAATACGATGGAAAATAAAATAAAAGTAAAATCCATATAGAACTAGACTTCTTTTATTTTATTTTAGAATAAGGTTTTAAACCTTATTAAACTCCATCTATTTTATATTGATTAGGATAAGGTGTTTCAATCCTACTAGAATATGGCTTTGCAAGCCTATAAATAGACATAGTCTATTCCTCTTGTATTTGAGTAAAAATTTTTCGACATAGTGAATTTTCTTCTCCTCTGCCTGTGGTTTTTTTTCCGAAAGGGTTTCACGTAAAATTTATGTGTTCTTTATTTTTATTTATTTTATTCTATTTTATTTTTCACAAATTGGTATCGAGCTTAGGGTTATTCATCTCGATCACGGTAATGGCGTCTTTGAAGTATGAAATTCGTTGTTGGATCGCAACACCGATTTGCGTTGTGGCAAATTAAGATGCAAGCGATTCTTGCAGATGGATCTAGAGGATGCCTGCTAGGATAGATAAGATGCCTTCGACATTAACAGATGAAGAGAAGAAGCGTAAGGATCGAAAGGCATTAACACAATTACATCGCATTTGTCCAACGAAATTTTGCAGGATGTGATGAAAGAGAAGCGCATTGCATTATGGAAGAGGCTAGAACAAATATGTATGTCGAAAACTCTAACAAGCAAGTTGCATATGAAGCGGCGTCTTTATGCTCATCGTTTGGAGGAAGGTGCGTCGTACACGAACACTTAATGGTGTTTAAAGAAATTCTCTCAAACTTGGAGGCCATGGAGGTTCGATATGATAAGGAAGATCTAGGGTTGATTCTACTTTGTTCGTTGCCCCGTCTTATTCAACCTTTAGAGACACGATTTTATATAGCCGCGAGTCTCTCACAGTTGATGAGGTTTATGATTCTTTAACCTCGTATGATAAGATGAAGCATCTTGTGGTTAAACCCAACTCTCGGGAGAGGGTCTCATTGTTCGTGGGAGACAAGACCGGAATGTTGATGATGATCGTGGTAGAACACGAGAACGGAATCCTCGTGGTAAATCTAAGGGTAGATCGAAATCTTCAAGCAGAGGTAAAACTTGCAACTTCGCAAGAAGAAAGGGCACATTAAATCTGAGTGCTATAAGCTACAAAATAAGATTAAAAGGAGGTGCGAATCAAAAGGAAAACAAACGGAAAATTCGGTGAAGGCGATGTTGTAGAAGACTACAGCGATGGTGAACTTCTAGTTGCTTCATCAATGATTCTAAAGTAAGCGAGAGTGGATACTTGATTCAGTTTGCACCTTCCACATGAGTCCCAATCGGGATTGGTTTACAACTTATGAAACGATGTCTGAAGGTGTTGTTTTGATGGGAAATAATGCTTCATATAAAATCGCGGTGTTGGAACAATTAAAGTTAAGATGTTTGATGGAGTTGTCGAACACTTAGTGACGTGCGGCATGTTCGAATTGAAAAGAAATTTAATTTCGTTGAGTACTCTTGATTCAAAAGGGTGCAGAGATACACGGTGAAAGTGGGGTTTTAAAGATTTCAAAGGGTCCCTTGTTGTGATGAAAGGGCAAAGAAAGATTGCCAAGTTATATGTTTCTGAGGTTCTCTCATTCTTGGTGATGCAATTGTCGCTTCCTCTTCCTTGTCGGATGATGATATTACTAAACTTTGGCATATCGCCTAGGGCATATGAGTGAGAATGGCATGGCGAATTAAGCAAAGAGGACTTCTTAATGGGCAAGGAATTTGCAAACCTGAATTTCTGTGAGCCTTGTGTTTTGGGAAGCAAAGAGAGTTCGATTCACTAGAGGAATCCATAACACGAAGGAAACATTGGAGTATATCCATTCGATGCGTGGGGGCCGTCGAGTGCCTTCGAGAGGTGGAGCTAATTATATGCTAACCTTTATTGATGATTTTTCCGAGAAAAGTTTGGGCGTTCTTCACGAAGCGTAAAAGCGATGTGTTTTCCACATTTAAGTCTTGGAAAATTATGATTGAAAAAGCAGACGGAAAAGCAGATAAAATACCTCCGCATGCAGACAATGGCTTAGAGTTACATTACGATGAGTTTAATAGATTGTGCAAGTCGAAGGATCATGAGACACTTGACGATTCGTCATACTCCACAACAAAGCGGCGTTGCGAGCGAATGAACGAGCGATCATGGAGAAGGTTCGATGTATGTTGTCAAATGCCAACTTACAAGTCATTTTGGGCGAAGCGACCTCTCTTGCATGTTTTTGATCAACCGATCTCCATCCGTTGCCATTGAGAAAAAGACTCCACAAGAGGTATGGTGCGGTAATCCCGCTAATTATTACGATTTAAAGATTTTTGGGTGTCCTGCGTATGCTCATGTTGATAATGGAAAATTGGAACCGAAATCCATTAAATCGTTTTCTTGGTTATAAAGTGGTGTAAAAGGCTATAAGTTATGGTGTCACGAAAATAGAAAAGTTGTGATTAGCGAGATGTTGTTTTTGATGAAGCGCTATGCTACCTAACTTATCTCTTAAAGACTCTTCCAATAAAGAAAACCAAAAGCGGTGGAGCATCGATTAATACGAATCAACTCCTCAAGCCGATACAAAAATTGAGAATAGAGTTGCTTCTTCACCGCAATACTCTATCGCCAAAAACAGGACAAGAAGAGAAATTAAACCTCCAAAGAAGAATGCCGAGGTTGATCTAGTTGCTTATGCTTTAAATGTGGTGAAGATATAGATGCGAATCAAGAGCCATTTAATTATTACGAGGCGATTAGGCTGTGAAGACTCGAGAAAAGTGGATGTTTGCTATGCAAGAGGAGATGGAATCACTCCACAAAAAGCGAACATGGGATCTTGTAAAACTTCCTAAAGGTAAAAAGGTCATTCGTTGTAAATGGGTGTTTAAAAAGAAAGAAGGACTCTGGAGTTGAAGAACCCGGATATAAAGCAAGGCTTGTTGCAAAAGGTTACTGATCAAATTCCGAGTGGACTTCACAGATGTGTTCTCTCCGGTTGTTAAGCATAGTTCGATTCGAGCTTTGCTTGGTATTGTTGCCATGCATGATTTGGAGCTTGAGCGGTTAGATGTAAAAGCGCATTTTGCATGGAGAACTTGAGGAAGATATTTACATGCAACAACGAGAGGGTTTTATAGTCTCGAAAAAGAGGACTATGTTTGCTTCTTTGAAAAAGTCCCTTTACGGTTTGAAACAGATCACCAAGACAGTGGTACAAGAGGTTTGATTCCTTTATGACTTCTCATGATTTCAAAAGAAGTAGTTTTGACAGTTGTGTCTACTTTAAGAAAAAGTTGATGGTTCTTTTGTGTATCTACTACTTTATGTTGATGACATGTTGATAGCGACAAAAGATAAAGAGAGATAAGAAAGGTTAAAGCCCAACTAAGTGAAGAATTTGAGATGAAAGATTTAGGACCAGCAAAGAAGATACTTGGTATGGAGATTCTCGAGATAGAAAAGCAAGTAAATTGTACCTAAGTCGGAAGGGTACATTGAGAAAGTTCTTTGCGGGTTCAATATGCAGAGTGCTAAGCACTGTTAGTACTCCTTTAGCGACCATTTCGGACTTTCATCGGCCTTATCTCCTCAATCAAATAATGAGATTGAGTACATGTCACATGTTCCATACTCTAGTGCGATAGGATCTCTCATGTATGCTATGGTTTGTTCACGTCCGATTTATCATATGCGGTCGGTGCGGTTAGCGAGATACATGGCGAATCTCGGTAAAGAACAACCGGAAAGCGATTCGGTGGATTTTAAGATACTTACGAGGCACTACTAATGTTTGCTTACAGTTTGGAAGAACTAAAGATGGAGTTATAGGGTATGTTGATGCTGATTTTCTTGGAGACCTTGATAGAAGAAGATCTCTCACGAGTTACGTCTTTACAATCGGAGGTTGTGCAATTAGTTGGAAAGCCACTTTGCAAACTACGATCGCTTTGTCTACCAATCGAAGTGAGTACATGGCGATTATCGAGGCTTGTAAAGAAGCTATTTGGTTGAAGGGACTATTTAGTGAACTCAATGAAGACCTTCAAATCAGCACGAGATTTTGTGACAGTCAAAGTGCCATCTTTCTTACAAAAGATCAAATGTTTCATGAGAGAACAAAACACATTGATATTCGGTATCATTTTGTTCGTGATATTATTGCTCGTGGTGATATTGTTGTGAGCAAAATTAGCACTCATGAAAATCCTGCAGATATGATGACTAAGTCACTTCCTATAACCAAGTTTGAGCATTGCTTAGACTTGGTTGGTGTTCATTGTTGAAGTTAAACCCTTAAGGGGTTTTTGGAAGAGGTGAAGAACTTGTTTATTGAAAGTTCGCGATGAAGAACTTGTTCATTGAGAATTTGTGTCAAGGTGGAGATTGTTAGAATTAAGTGACCCAAATTCTTATTTAAATAAAATACGATGGAAAATAAAATAAAAGTAAAATCCATATAGAACTAGACTTCTTTTATTTTATTTTAGAATAAGGTTTTAAACCTTATTAAACTCCATCTATTTTATATTGATTAGGATAAGGTGTTTCAATCCTACTAGAATATGGCTTTGCAAGCCTATAAATAGACATAGTCTATTCCTCTTGTATTTGAGTAAAAATTTTTCGACATAGTGAATTTTCTTCTCCTCCGCTAGTGGTTTTTTTCCGAAAGGGTTTCCACGTAAAATTTATGTGTTCTTTATTTTATTTATTTTATTCTATTTTATTTTTCACAAGAAGAATAGATGAAGAAAATCAGTTTATTATAAGTTTTAAGAATTCAACTCTTAGCATTGCCGGTAATAACAAGTAAATTGTATCCACATGAATAATATAATACATGATCACTACTTTTCATAAAATTTTAATATAATAAATACATAGCTAAGTAAATCCTATTACATATACAAACTTAATCTAAGTACAAAATAGTACTAATAAATTTATACTTTAATCTTATAAGTAAATTATTGACACAAAAGAACGTATACAACAATGAAATGATGTTTTAATAATATGTGACGAATAATGAAACTAGTTTACTCACTTGGGATGCGAAAGTGTTGGCCGGAAACTTCCTTTCCTGTCGTTTTAATTTCCTTGGTCGAAATGGAAATCAAACAGCGAATGCAATGACTCTAGAAGGCATGAGAAGATCCGGCGACTGGTATTGGGTGGAGGATGCACTTTGGGAAGTCCATTTTGCTGCCATTGATTGGAGGTTTCTTGACCCTCCTTAGACTCTGATTTTGGCATTGATTTGGGGATATTTACCATCGACAGTGGTGCTTTCCCAGTTTACTTTCTTTGACTTTTGTTCTTTCAAGACAAGATTATGGTTAAGTTGAAAAAGGATTATCGATGATATTTAATCTCTGATTCGAGGGAGATCAAAGGGCTCATTTCTTTAGAGGATAAGTTTGCTTTTCCTTTTCTATTTGCCTATCTATTTTTCCAGTCATTTATTTTTACTTTATGTTTCTCCATTTTCTAAGTTTACTTTAATAAATGAACCAACTAATTTTTAGTAAAAAAAAAATGGAAGTGATATTTATTACTTTTGCATGTGTTAATTTATAAATTCATTTTATTATTTCCAAGTTTGCATTTTTAATATATGTTTAACATATGAAATCATAATTAATATAATATGAATATGATATAATATATCAAAAGTGTTAGGTGTAGTGATAAGATTTGCACTCTCAAGAAAAGATACGAGTTCGAATCTTGAAAATAATTGTCTAAGTAATCACACAGTAGAATCAAACAATTACAAGCACAACTGGACTAAAAACTATTACAATCCAAACTAAAGCTAACAAATTGAACTAATTGGATTAGGCTAAAACTTGCACACGACAATTGCACATGATGGAACTCAGAGACCAACATATATAAATATGCATATTATTCATAAAATTTATAAAATAATTTAATATATTTTAATTATTACATATAATTAAATTGTGCGCGGCTCATGTATAAAAATTAATTTTATATGTAAAAAATTAAATATCTTAAAAGAATAAAAATATAATCAATTTTCTCAAAATTTTTGAATGCTAATCCCTAAATAGAGAAGGGATTGTATAAAACTGTGATTCCACTTTATCTCTATCCCTTTCCAATAGTCGAATCATAATTTCATGCAATCCTTTCTCTTTCTAAACATGAAAGCTTTTAAGTGTTATAGTATAAGTGATAAGTTAGGTGGTTAGGCAGTTAACAAGTTGGTATTTTTGTTAAAGGGTTGTTAGCAGCAGTTAGACTTATTCCTGCTATATATAAATCGTGTATGTGTACTGCATAAAAAGTTAAGTAATACAGAATAATACCTTTAGTTACTTCCTCTTCATTTATTCTTTAGAGTTTTCTAATTTACTAAGACTCTATCATAGTATTAGTCGCTCGGTGATTCTCGGGCATGGCTACCACGCACTCGACCGACTCTGACTCCGTTGAGCCTAGTGGCTGTGTGTTCACCGATGATCGAGTTGTTACCTCATTTCTTCGACATGAGGTTGTTAAGCTTGACGAGGGATATTTCATATAGTGGCAATAGCAGGTACGACTTATTCTTGCTGGTTACGATTTACTCGGTTTTCTTGATGGCTCTTTGTCTGCTCCGACGAGGTTTGTTCAAGCATCCAATGGCACGCTTGTTGCTAATCCATCTGCCTCTGTCTTTAATCAACAAGATAACCTTCTCACTTCATGGCTACTCTCTACCATCAGTTCATCTTTTTTGTCCTTCTTTACGGACGTACGAACTGCAAGCAATGTGTGGCTCATGGCGAATAACTTATTTGTTGCTGACCCGAGTACGAAGCAATCTCACCTTCGCCACGAATTTCATTCTCTCAAGAAAGGTAGTCTCTCTATCCGATCTTACGTTGACAAAATCAAAGGCTTGTGTGCTCTTTTTGCAGCGTTTGGTTCTCAGATTTCGGAGGCTGAGAGGTCGACAGTTTTGCTTAAGTTTAAGGCTGTCGTGTCCTCTGATTCGCTTACCTCGGCTCCGTTGCCGTTCCAGCGTCTTGTTGATGCTCTTCTTGAGTGCGAAGCTCGTCAAATATGATCCGTTCAGGATGTGATGGTTGCTATGAAATTCATGGAAGGGTCTCCGTGGCACGTGGAGGACTGCTCTTCTCGTGGTGGTTGTTCCTCTGTCCGTGGTCATGGTCAAAGTTTTCGCCCTAGAATTCAATGTCAGATCTGTAGTAGATATGGTCACCTTGCTCAACGTTATTACTACAGGTACCACCGTGATGAACAGTTGCTGATGGTAGCACAGGTGGCACACCAAGGAGGGCTAGCGTCTGGGATCTTAAATGACTACTGTAAAAATTGGTTAAATGGTCAAAATTGGTCTCTGAGTCATTTTATTCGACCGAATGTGGGGATAGAGAATGTGGTTCCACGTGGGCCATATGCACTTAATGTGCCACTTGGGCCAAATACCTTTGTGTCGCATGGTAGTAGGCCAACTACTGATGGGCCGTATGGGCGTGATTTTGGGAGATCTACTGCTCGATCCATGGGTCAGTATTATAGTACCGCTAAATTGGGTGTGGCTGGTAATGCACGTTAGCCGATCAATGCAGGCCACAATTTTGAGCCTCGTGGCATTGTCAGGCCTTGTCTAAATGATGGCCAAAATTCATTTGGGCCCAATGCTAATTGTGTCAATCTTGATAAGCCTTTGCCAAACACTGCTCCTGAAGTTCCGTGGTGGACAAAACCGCGAGCTCATGTATTTGATGTTGACTCGTCTCAGTATGACTCGTCTCAATTTGTTGGAATACCCCGGTTTCCTGAGTTGCATGCTTCTGACTATTCCGATGCCACAGCCTATGATTCAAATTTTAATAATTCTGATTCTTATGTTCCGTTTCCGGTAGGGAGCACGTCTTGGTGCCTAGATTCAGGGGCTATTCACCATGTGTGTCAAAATGCCTCCGATTTACATGCCTCCAACCCATATACAAGTAATTCCTCTCTTCTAATGGGTAATAGGGTATCCACCAAGATTTCATCCATTGGAGTACAACTATACCTACACAGAAGAAATTACTAAATCTATCAAATGTTTTGTGTGTTCCAAGCATCCGGAAAAATCTGTTCTCTGTGTCTAAATTTGTTACTGATAACAACGTATTGTTTGAATTTCATCTATCTTATTGTGTGATTAAGGACATCCAGACATAGGAAATCTTAATGCGGGGCCAAGTTCGTGATGGACTCTATCATTTTTCAGCAGGATCAACTGTTCTACGTCCTTCTGTTCACAATGTTGCTTTTCAAGATTGCTCTATGGGTGGTGATGTTTTTACTTTGTGGCATAAAAGGCTTGGTCATCCTTCTTCTACTATTGTAAAAACTATTCTTGACAAATGCCAAATTATTTGCAATAAAAGATATCTTGATAATGTTTGTATAGCCTATCAATAAGGAAAATCGTACAAATTGCCTTTTTCCCACTCTAGTACTGAATATGTTGACTTGTTTGAATTAGTTGTTTCTAATTTGTGGGGACTGGCCTCTGTTCATTGTTTAGGGAATTTGAATTATGTTTCGTTCATTGACGTGAGTAGTCAATTTACTTGGGCTTATTTGATAAAACGCAAATCTCAAGCAGTAGAGTGTTTTTTACAGTTTCAGAAAATGATACTCACTCAGTTTGAGAAGCCTATTAAAAAATTCCAGAGTGATTGGGACAGTGAGTTTCATGCCTTTGCTTCTGCTCTAGCGAGCCATGGGATTTTTCATTGTCTTTCATGTCCTTACACCTTTGAACAGAATGGTATTTCTGAGCGTAAACATAAACACATTGTGGAGACTGGTCTCACTCTTCTAGCTCAGGCTAATCTCCCTATGAATTACTGGGGCTATGCGTTCTGCAGTGCGATTCATCTCATTAATCGTCTACCCACTCCGATTCTGAAGGGAACGTCACCGTATCAAGCTCTGTTTGGTCATGAACCATCCTATGATCATCTTAGGTGTTTGGGTTTGTTGCTTTTCGTACTTACGTCCTTTTGTTCCTCATAAGCTTGATTTTCAGTCACAACCATCTACATTTTTTGGGTATAGTTCGCAACATAAGGGTTATTACTGTTTAACACCAGATGGTAAAATAATTGTCTCTCGGTATGTTATTTTTGATGAGTCTCAATTTTTGTTTCCTGTATCTACTAATTCCGGTGCTCAGTCTTCTTTGGGTACTACTACATATGTCCCTGTTGTTCAGTCCTTTATTCCTACGAAGCTTAACGAATTTCTGAGCCTGCAACTGGGGTCTCTTTGGCCGGTCATACGAGTGCGACGCCTCATTCTGATTTATCTGCTACATGTAGTTCTCCAGAACATGTTCCAGTTGGTTCGATGAATGAATCGGGGTCTGGAGCACGGGACGTACTTCTATCTACTGAAGTTGTTTCGGTCCCTCCTGAGCCGGTTACTGTTCCTATTGTTTCCACTACTAATACTCATGCTATGGTTACTCGGTCTAAAGCTGGGATGTTTAAACCCAAGGCTTTGACTATGGATAAAATTGATTCTGAGCCAAATTCTGTTGAGGAGGCACTTGCTCATCCAGACTGGCGTCTAGCAGTTCAAGATGAATTCGATGCCTTAATCGCTAACTCTACGTGGGAACTTAGCTTGTGATTTCAAAGAATAACGATTGGATGCAAAGAATAATCCTGATGGGACGATTGCCCGACGGAAGGCACGGTTAGTAGCCAAGGGCTGTTCACAGTACCTACTTGTGATTTCAATGAGACGTTTAGTCCAGTTGTCAAACTTGCTACTATACGAGCCATTCTGTCTTTTGTTGTGACAAAATGGTGGCACCTCCGACAAGTTGATGTTAATAATACTTTTTTGAATGGATACCTAACTAATGAAGTTTTCATATAGCAACCCCTCGGCTATGTTTAGACTGGTCCAAATGGTGAAAAGTTTGTATGTCGGCGGACAAAAGCTTTGTATGGCTTATGGCAAGCTCCTCATGCCTGGTTTGACAAATTAAAGCAATTTCTTATTTCTACTTCCTTTGCTCTGTCTAAATCGGATGAGTCGTTGTTTATCTGATCTTCCTCTAAGTTTGCTCTCTATGTTCTTGTCTATGTGGATGACATTGTTATCACTGGCAATTCATCTGCCGCAATAAATTGCTTTGTTTAGCAGTTACACAACAAATTTCCTTTAAAGGATATGGGTGATCTCTATTATTTTTTGGGAATTGAAGTAAGTCGATCTTTATCTGGCAGTCTTCACTTATGCCAGCGCAAATACATTCGAGAGCTTCTTCATTGAAGTTCTATGAAGAATGCCAAAAATTGTTCATACGCATCAATGGTGAGTTCATCCATGTTGTCTAAGGATGAGGGTGAACGACTTGCTGACCTGACTGAATATCGTAGTCTTGCTAGAGCTCTTCAGTATGTAGTGCTAACATGACCAGAGTTGCTTATGCTGTTAATCGGGTATCTCAGTTCATGCATGCTCCCATTACTATACATATAGTAGCGTTAAAACGTATTTTGCGGTATCTACGTGGTACTCTTTCTCATGGGCTGGTTTTTCGACGGTCTGATAGACTGTTTTTAATCGGTTATGCTGATGCCAACTGGGGTCTTGATTTTATGATCGATGGTCTACTACGGGATACTGTGTGTACTTTGGTCATACACCTATACCATGGTGTTCTTAGAAGAAGCAAGTTGTTTCTCGGTCTACGGCAGAAGCTGAGTATCGTAGTTTAGCCACGGCCACTAGTGATATTGCTTGGTTGGTCTCTCTATTAGCAGAGTTACAAGTCTGTCCTATTGATTCCCCGACAGTGTGGTGTGACAATTCTAGTGCCGTAGCTATTGTAGCTAATCCGATTCTTCACTCCAAATTCAAACATGTTGAACTTGATTTGTTTTTTGTTCAAGAAAAGGTGGCTAATGGTGACTTGGTTGTTGGTGAAGTTCCAGCCTGTGACCAGGTGGCGGATATTCTCACTAAACCATTGTCCGTGTCTATGTTTACTCGGTTTCGTCATCTTCTTCGGGTCTTATCACTCGAGGAAGCTAGGTGAATGTTATAGTATAAGTGATAAGTTAGGTGGTTAGGCAGTTAACAAGTTGGTATTTTTGTTAAAGGGTTGTTAGCAGCAATTAGGCTTATTCCTACTGTATATAAATCGTGGCTTATTCCTACTATATATAAATCGTGTATGTATACTGCATAAAAAGTTAAGTAATACAGAATAATACCTTTAGTTACTTCCTCTTCATTTCTTCTTTAGAGTTTTCCGATTTACTAAGATTCTATCACTAAGTAGTTCCATATTTTAGTTCTAAAAGGTTGTGTGAACATCAATCAGGTTTTTAAGTTTCAATTATTTCGTGCCAAATCATGGAAAATAGTTGAGATAGACATGTTTCCCATAATATGTTTCTGGGTATGTGAACAGATCCACAAAAACAAAAGATCAGAGTGTAACAAGGCAAGTTGCCCTTAGCATACACTGTTTAAAGCTTGACCATTAGCACTAGCAAAGGACGCTTATTCTTCTCAATTTAACTCTTTTGTACCACACAAATGCTCGCATCAAATGCTGCTAATTTTTGTTGAGGAAAGTGATGATGAGCTCATTCACCTGCTCTGGTAGTTGTTCTTGAACAAAGTGATTCCCTTCTGGCATGAAAGTGATGTCCAGATTAGGCATAAACTGCTTCACTATCCCTTTCTTCATGTACTCCTCCATTCCTGGGAATTTCATAAAATAGTCCTTCTCCCCCATTATCAGCAATGATGGAGCTGTCACTTTTGGATTGGTTATACCATAATCCAATTGAGAGCACCTGTAGGGGACCTGCAATGCGGTTCGGAAACCAGAATTTTGATATAAAGTTGCATAGACCTCAAGATCCTCCTCTGTGAACCATGGTGGCAATGGAGTAGATGGATCAACCAAGTCCATTATCTCCTCGTTTTCACCAGCTACTTGTAGCTCACTTCTGCAGAAGAGAATGTAAATGTTTCTTACAACGGTCTTAACATCAAATCGGCCGAAATCCGCTTCAGCTCTTCCTGGTTCTGCCCATCTTAATATGTAGAAGCCTTTGGGGAGGAGATCAAATTGGATACCAACAGGACCAGGTATAAGGAAAGGAATGCCTAGTGTTATGACACCTAACACCCTTTCAGGGTGGATAACAGCTACCATAAATGCAGGCACTGCTCCAAAATCCTTCCCAACAAGAAAAACCTATATGTTTTTTTCCATATGGTTAAAAGTTAATTTGCATAATTAATGTCTAAATGCAACATGATTTTAAAACTACAGATTTATTAAATTCAGTTCCGGCCAAACAAATGAGACAAAAATCTTGAATTTGGTATCAAGAATGAAGAAAAGGCAGATATTCTGCAAGGCAAGAAGACAAACAAACAAGAAAAATGAAGTAATGGTTACCTTATTGATTCCCAACAAATCAAGAAGGGCAACAACATCGTCGACAAGGTCCTTGAAACTAGCTTTTTCGGGCTCCGGTGGGTGGTCGGAGAGTCCGTAGCCCCTGAAATCAAAAGCAATTGCTCGGAAACCAGCATTAGCCACAGCAATCATCTGGTGCCTCCATGAATACCAAATCTCCGGGAAGCCATGCAGGAAAAGCACCACCTTAGGACCTGCACAACACCATTAATTATCCCATTAATTCCAATAGAACCAACATCAACCAATCTTATATTATATAGTATACTTCAAACCTGTTCCACTTTGGGCTACGTGAAGCTTTAATCCTCGCACTTGGACATGGCTGTGCTGAATCTTTTCCATTGTTTAATAACGGAAACTGACCAAGAAACAAAACAGAGTGATGCTGGGGAGGAAATTGGGATGAGATTATCGGAGTTCACGAAGATGATGATGATGTGCCTTTGAACCACTCACTATTAAAATCAATAAATATCGTTTTAAAGGTACAACTACTAGCCTTAGACGTATTTAATAGTCTTGCACCATTAATTAATAATGATTCCATCTATATTTGACCATTTGGATTTTGTTGGTGTCTCACCATCTTTATGTTTCTTTAATTTATTCATACAATTTTCTTTGTTTTTTACAAACTCCTTCCCGAGCAACGGATAAGTTATAAAATGATGATTTAAGCTTTAATCCAATTAAGCTGGTGTGATCAAATTATAAAGTAAAATTTGAAGGTTAAATAAGTGTTTATATTTTTTTAAAATTTTAAAATTTAATCTATAAACTTTTATTTTATGAATTTAATTTATCTACTTTTTAAATTTAAAATTCAGATCCAATTATTAACACGATTAAATTTATATTAAATTCACTAGTGTGACATTTTGAAATTATAAAGAGTAGTTATTTGGTGACCATGTAACAAAAATGACATTATAGTGGACTTGAATTTGATAGGAAATTTTAATAGTGTTATTAATTTTTAAAATTCAATTAAAATAAATTAATCATAATAAAAATTGAGGCACCAAATTATATTAAAATTAAAATATATAAATTAAATCTGAAATTTAAGTATAAAATATATAAATTAAATCTGAAATTTAAGTATAATACAGACCAAAATTAATATTTGACCATTGTTATATAATCTAGAAAAGGAAGCGAAAGGTTGTGACAAGTCATAAAAGAATGCCATCAAGTAATAAATTTTCTTTGGCTCGTATCTATATGCACTATCAATCAATATTGAATAATAAATTCAATAGTTGCTATATATAAATCTATAAAAATTATATTGTATAGTGTCGATTATTTAAAAGAAATTATATAATATATTTTGAGAATGATTGTGTTAAGGTTTAGATTGTCTTCAGTCGTATTATAATTCTAATCCCTTTATTATGTTTAAATTTGAGCTATTCATTTATTTAGTATAATTTGTGTTAAAATACCAATTCGGATTTTTTTTTAAAATAGCAATTCAAACTAATCATGATAATTATCTTTGTACCTTACTCTTTATCATAATTTAATCTTTCTACTTTAGAATCTCATTGGTTAGTCTAAATAGTTAATTTTGTTCACTATTTTAATTAAAATATTGATGTAATTTTTTAAAAACATTATTTCAGCATAGTATGAGGGCCGACTTCAAAAATTGACCATTATCTTATAACGTAAAAACAATAGAAAGCATCTTCCATTTTGCAGTTTGCCTTTCAGATTTTCATACCAAACGACAAGGATGGGGTAACTCTGTTGCAGCTTGTTAATTTTTCCTCACTCAACCATGTGACTGAAAAGTATGTTTCATTCATTGGCCTTTCATTCATTGGCCTACCTCTCAGCACTGAAGTTCACAGAGAAGAAAAAGATGGTTCAATTTCTAACATGAGTTTAAGTCTGGTACAAACATGATGAGACACAAGTCACAAACATGTTCTATTCCATCCATTTAAGATTTGTCCCAAGAAATCAAACATTGATACAAGTATATGTCTAGCACGAATACTACTATATTCACTTGGATCTTGAAACAAATAAAATCGTATACCGATATGGAGAACAAAAATAACTTCAGACATGATTTCTGACTGTAATGATGCACCTCAATGGCACTATGCTTCCTCCTTAGAGCTTCCAGTTGCATATTTTTAGGGTGCTAGTAAACATTCTCCGACACTTGCAGGTTGATGCACAATGCTAGCTTTGAATGGTGGAACTTTTCGTATAGTTATGGGTTTGCCACTTCAATCATTAAACCGTAAGTAGCAAGTTTCGACCTGGAAAATGAGCCGTCAATCCCCAATTACTCACGCTTTCTGTACTAGATGCTCGGAGTCTCCCATCTCCACTTCACTTCCTTGCCATTCATTATGATTGTCGAAAAGCAACTCAATCTGTTCCAATGATTTTCCCTTCGTCTCCGGAACACATTTGTAAGCAAAGAGAACAGAAAGAGCTGACAACAGTGCAAAGAGGAGAAAGGTTCCGCCCACTGTAATTGTACGAGATAGAGAGAGGAATGACATGGCAACTAGGCCACTACATACCCTGTTACCTACAGCCCCGAGAGCAGATGCTTGAGCTCGCAACCTCAATGGAAAGATTTCTGATGTCAAAATCCAGCAAATAGGACCCATTCCCACCGAAAAGAAAGCTACATTACCACAAACGCACAAGACCGCAAGTGCAATTCCAAGCTGCCCGTGACCCAGAAAACCAAGGGTAAGGCTTAAGGTTAACAAACAGACCGTCATCCCAATTGTGCTCACGTAGAGTAAGGGCTTCCTCCCAACTCTATCCACAAGAAATGTAGCAATCAATATAAAAGCGGTCTTTGTAACACCCACGGCAACTGTTGCAGCAAGAAGCTTAGAGTTATTCTCAATCCCAGCTTCCTTGAAGATTTCAGGACTATAATACACAGTTGCATCTATTCCGGTGATTTGTTGGAAACACTGGATTCCGAATCCCGTGATCAGCATCCGACGAAGTGGAGGAGAAGGACTTAGAAGTTCACGCCATACAGCTTTCTCTTCATTCTTCTCTCCATTAGACATTCCAGCCGCTGCTACTATTTCCGAGAGCCTCTCATCCACATCTTTCTCATTTTCATTTGTCTTTAATAGCACAGATCTCGCATCTTCAACTCGGTTCTGCATTACCAACCACCTTGGCGATTCAGGGATGATAAAAAGTGCAAATCCTATGAAGACTGAAGGCAAGATTCCAACAGCGAGCATCACCCTCCAGTTTATATGAACTGAAAGTCCGGAAAATGCATAATTTGAGACATAACCAAGCAAAATTCCTAGATTTATGAAAATCTCAGGGAAGGAAGTAAGAGAGCCTCTATCGACAGTTGGCGATATCTCAGCAATATAGACCGGAGCAATCATGACTCCAAAGCCTATACCAACCCCAGCCAAAACTCGTCCTATCATTAGTATCTGGAATGAAGGTGCAAATGTCATAATAGCTGCACCAATCTGAAATATAACAGCTGCAAAGGCAATTGTCCATTTTCTACCAATGATATCAGATGTCCTTCCACCAGCTAAGCTACCCAAAAGGGAAATGATGCTCAAAATCCCAACGAGAACTTCTTCTTGTACCTCACTTATCTTCAGATCTTCCTGAATAAATATAATCGCTCCACTCATGACACCTACATCTGTACATAAAAGAGAAATCCTTAGCTGCGAAGTGTACAAAAACAGGTTATGAGTGGTACACATACTGAGGATCAGTGACAAAGTTTAAGATCAAAGCAATGCAACCAACCAGACTTCTTGGCAATGTTCCTAAATCACAGATTACAGTATTCAGATAATTTGGTGGATTGAGTGTGAAGCTCTCATGTAAGAACTTGTGCACTGAATTTGAAAATCAATTCACTAATCTTAAGTTGTAAATGCTGCACTGACTAAATATCAAAGACTGAATTTCCTGATTAAATTAAGTTTCCGTTATCCATGTAACAGCCTTTCGGTCCCTGTGGATTAAGTCTAAGGTTACTACAAAATGAATAAGCAAGCAAAACATCAAAACATGTTTATCCTGAATGTTCAACTCCATGATCTCCATTAACAATTTTCAAGCCCCAAAATGGATCCTCAATGAAGATACGGGCAATAATAAGATACACAAGGTACAAAAACTAAGATGTGCTTATGATGATAGAACAAAAGATATAGATTCTGAGCCTAAATGGTGAATTTTTCAAGGGATGCTAAATCCTGGTTTGACCATAATCTTTATTCAAGTTGGATCTTTTCATCTAACCATTATAATTTAGGAAAACGGAAAACATTGATGATTTTGTGTGCGTATAGTATCTGGTGCCATATGAAACAAATTTCAATGAACTTTAAAATGCCAAGAACATAGCATTTCAAGGATTTGGAGCTAACAATTATTTTCCTACCAAATTCAGGCAGGTCAACAAAGAAAAATAAGAAAACCATGGAAATTCCAATAATCCCAGAAAGAAAGAAAAAAGAGCAGGCTTGAATTTTGAAGCAACCAAAGCAAATAGAAAAAACTTACCATAGCCAAGAAGAACATTGTTGAGAGATGCAAAAATAGCACAAGCAAGAACATATTTCCTGATACTTTTCTTCCTCTCTAGTTCATTATAATGATTTGAAGCCTCATCATCAAAATCATCAGATAGCTCAGAATCCATTCTCTTGTACTTGCTCTTGTTCCCCAAAGACAAAGCCATTTCCCCTTTCCCATTTTCTTGGACACCAACCAACCCCATAACTCTCCTTTCCTTCAATTCGTCTCCCTAACCAGAACAAAAATAGCAAAACAGACCCGGATGTTCCTTTTTGGTCACAACAAGGATTAAACCATGAATTGGGTTTTTTAGATCTAAAACAAGAATGGAAGAAAATGAAAGTCTAAGAACAGGTGGGTCCTTTTCCTGTTCTTTTTATCACCCAAGCAAAGGTAGCCACTTTAGTAGTCTCCAACAAAGCTTACTTACATATGCAAATGAAAATAAAAGATAAAAGTAGTCAACATCAACAAGGTCTAAATTCTAAAACAATGGCTTGGTGATGTTTAAAAGGAAACAATACAGCCCTAAAGTGTGTCACATATGCAAAGTTCCCCTCACAATTCTGCCATAAATTTATGATAGAATTTTCTCATCCATTATTTCCTTTATTAACACGTTTCACACTTCACAAATCTTACCAAAGCAACAGGTGAATTATTAAGACATCCTGAGGTAACTTTCAGGCATAAATGAGTTGGAAGTATCTGAATTTGATTTTGTAAATATGGAAGACATGATTATTTGACATTATTTTCACCATCAAAGGCTCGAATTTGGGATTTTACTCAGAATTACAGGCCAACAGTCCACATATACGTTTCAATCCTATTAAGGCATGGTGATTAATTCTCAAAACCCCCTCTTTTGGGATATTTCTTTAAATTCAACCCTTTGAATTTGGAACAAGTTGATGAATCTTAAAAAGACTTCAATTTACGCGTAAAGTTGAAATTCGCCTTAACTTATGGTGGAATGGGTCTCCTTCCTAGAATTTATAATTCTCAATATAAATATCATACCACTAACTAAAAATATCTATATTATTAAAAATAATATTTAATACCTAAATTTAGATATTTTTCTTAATTTGCTGTCCAAACTTTTTCTTGGCCCAATTTGACATCTGATACTTAAATTTTTTTATCTATTTTGGTATCAAAGCTTCTTTTAGATTTAGTACTTGTTAAATATTATACAAATTACCCCAAAACACTAATGATGTTAAAAAATTAGTGTTATGCTACAAAAATATATTAAGTATTAGAGAGAATTTGTGTTAAAAAAATCATGTATTGAGCTATGCTTAATGGATTAATATTGAATAAGAAAAAAATTTAAAAACCTAATATAAAAATTTCATTATTTTAAATTAATAAATAAAACTAAAAGTAATTAAACATTAAAATACAAAAAGAAATATCATGTCATCTACCACATGTCAATTATATATTAATTTTTTTGCTATCTCATAAAAATAACATTGTTAATATATTGGAGTAATTTATATAACGTTTAACAAGTTCGGTACCAAATAAAAAAAGGGAGATTACGTACCAAAGTAGGAAAAAAATCAACTTTAAATACCAAATTAGACAAAAAATCTAAATACCAAATTAGAAAAAATATTAAATTTAAATATCAAATGTTACATTAAACTAACAACTAGTAAACATAATTATAGACTACTTTTATCTTTTCATACATTTATATAAATTTATTTAAAAACAAATTTAAGCTTAAAAGAAAAATGTACAAATGCTAGGATTTAAACCTAAAAGATTAAGCATCTTAAAACTTTTTTTTTAATTACAAAGAAATAACAGACCGAGCAACCATCTCACATCAAGCACTTTGAAATTTCAACTAATACCTCATTGATATAAACGATCATTTTATTTTATTTTATTTTTACATAAAATTTGTCAAACTTGAGTTGGTTTCTCTTACCAGAAATTTTTTAGAAGTGTTGGGATTAAATTATAAAATTTTTAAAATTTTAAATGTAATTTTATTATATATTAATTTATAATTAAATTATTTTGAAGAGATTAAGTAATTTTTTCATATTTAGGAGGTTTAAAGTGCAATTTTACCGTAAATCAATTTGATAATTTCATTATTTTTAGAGGGATTAAACTAAAATATTTCATTTTTAGGGGCCAAGGTTCATGCTAAGGTCACGGACCGTACTAAATGTATCCCATGAAGGTCTATCGTTTAGATAAGGATCATTTGACCCATAAGAATTGACCTGATTCAAAGAGCTGTTGGAGAAACCTGTCAGATTTAAGCCTAGGTGGCACACTGATGAATATATAGTACCTTGGTAATTAAGGGAACTAATTTTAGAATATAGTGGGGAATCATATATTGTAATATTAGATAGGATTTAATTATGTAAATTGATTATGTAATCTTGTAAATCTATTGATTTAAGGGATAGGCTAATCTCGTCCATCAATATAACTTGATCTAGACCATCGGTTTTGGGGAACTCAACTATAAATAGAGGGCCTCCCTTCACTTGTAACTCACTTCATTTTTTCATTGTTTCTTGTATTCTTTGAGAGAAAAATAATACAATTGAGAGCATTTACTCAAACATCTTTGTGCATAATTTTCTTTGGCTTTCTGTTCCTTTTATGCCTTCTTTTGATAGTGTAGCTCCCGCTATATAAATTGGTGCATCAGAGAAATTCTTTGCGGATCCTCAATTGTTTGATGGTTAGGATGACTTAGGCGTGTTTGCATAGAAAAGATCGCTTAAAGTCGCACGGAACGCGAGACTAAAGTTCTAACAAAAAATAAAAAATTAGGTTGAGAAAATGGGTATAGTTTAAGGGTAATTTTTGAATTAAGTCTTACAATAACTCTCAAATCTTTTAGCAATAAGCCTAACTATTTAATATATATCCATTTGAATAATTATGACATTTTGTTAATAATTAAGCAACATAATTTTTAGTAACAAGAGATATAACTCATCATCATAAATAGTAATAACTTTTGGTTAATATAACCAAATGACATAACTTTTGAATCACTTGTAACATTTTCAATTGTAACTATTGAAAGGTAAAAGTACCAAGGAGACCCTTGTACTAAAAGTTAGATTGCATTTTGCCCCTCTACTCAAAAAATGGACAAATTAGTCCACGTAGAGTAGATTAAAGAGTAAATTAATCATTCTATTAAAACTTTCATCAATTTTTACTATTAAAAACTGGTTATTTTATGTCAGCATAACGTACACATGACATGTCATTATATAATTATTCTACCAATCATGTTAGTTTCTAACAATACAAATAGATGAAATTTTTAATAAAAAGAATCAAATTGATCTTTGATCTAGCGTATCGAGACTAATTTACCAATATTTTGAGTAAAAGAGACAAAATACAATTTAACTTTTAATACACCTTTACCGCTGAAGTATTAAAATTATAAATATTTTAAAAATATTCCACAAGGGGAATATCCACAAGAGGAAGTACCAAACGAGACCTAAACTGCGAAGTAGAATACACAATACCCTCAACATTGGCTTGCTGACATATGTACCGAGTCAAGACGTGGCTACAAGAAGGAAGCCAATATCACAATGGCAAAAGCATTTCAAAGGGTATCCAGACAGTGGTATACTGTGAGCAGCCTCTACTGAAATTTACTCTGTTTTTGTTGTCTGATGTAGAATTCTTTTACCAAGGGTAGTGCTTTACTCATCTCTTAACTTGAATGAAAATCTCGATCCCTTCATTATGAAGAGCTGAATTAACTCTAATGCATGTTTGCTTTGAGTTCTAGATATGTACAATGAAAATTATGCACTATCATGTACAATACACTGGTTTATTGCCTTATAGATTACTCATGCTTTGGTTGAAACTGCAGTAATAATTGACAAAAGCTTCAATTCCCATATGTTTTAGCTGATAGAAATGACAAATAATAGGATAACTTTCTGTGTTTTGTAATTAAGAACAAAACCTGTAGCATTTACAAAATTGGAAACATAGGTAAATTATATTTATAGTTTGTCTATATATTCTCATTTCGGTGCCTATTTAAGCCAAACCAACCAACTTCTCGCTAACCTCCCACAACTTCCGTGCCTTCTCCGCGTCGCTTGCCTCTTTTGAAAGCTGGTTTTCAAATGATTCTGAGTTCTTGTTCCAACTCCAGTAAACACCTGATTTTGTAAGACTTGGATCACTCACAACCTGCAACAGAAAATGCTTGTTTGGTTCATATGCAACTATGTAAGTAAGTATTTTATAACTGTACATGTAAACATAGAATGACATGTTTTAATTGACCTGTGCAAGTCTGCCCCCAGCTTCTTCTTCCGAAACATAGCCTTTCGTAATGTACTTTTGAAACGGTGGGAAGAGAAGACGGAACAATGGAATGTGTTCCCTAAACAGACCTGTTGTTGCAATGCAACCGGGGTAAAGGGAGGCAAAGGTGATTCCGGTTTCCTCGTGGTACCGCCTGTGGAATTCTTGCATGGTGAGCATATTACAAACTTTGCTGTCTTTATATGCCTTGGCACCATCAAAATCTCCTCCATCTATCATGGCTGAACTCTGTATTCCATTCAAGCCTCCTGCAAGACCTCTAAGGTCCCCGAGGTTAGCTTTCGGTGGCACATTCCCGGCCAATGTGTTTGTGTTTCCTGGAATCGCATTGAGAGCAAGATTACGATTTATCGATTTCCAAAATACATCAATAGTGAAATGTATTTAGAACTTCAATAGTGAGATATAGACTGGTACCTGTAATTGAACCAACAATAATGAGACGCTTATAAGGATAATCTGACTGCTTGAGGTCATCTAGGAGAAGCCTTGCTAGGAGGAAATGACCGAGATGGTTTGTTCCGACGCTGAGTTCGAACCCTTCGGCAGTATAAGTCGGTTCCTTAGCAGTTGGCAAGTACACAGCAGCATTGCAAACCAAAGCATCAAGCGGCCTGCCCGAGCGACGGAAGGTATCCGCAAATTGCCGCACACTTTCAAGCGACGCAAGGTCCAAATGCATCACGGAATAATTCTCCTTCGTAATGCCAACCGATTTAGCAGCTTTCTCAGCCTTGAGAAAATTTCTACACGCCATGATTACATGCCATTCCCCTGTCTCGGCAAGAGCCTTGGCCGTCGCTAAGCCTAAACCGGACGACGCACCGGTTATTATCACATTACCCTTTCTCAAGGTCTTCTTCCCTTGTGGAGCAGCCCGATCGACTGCCGGAGTTGTAGCAGCTGTTTGTGCTCGAACAATTCCGGCAGCTACTCCCTTTTTCCTGAGTTCCTATAATTGAAGTCCATTCAGTGTACCAAATTGTAGCTATAAACTATGACAATCATCTGCTAATAATTTCATCTATCACTATCAACACTCTAACATGAAACCCATAAAAAATTAAGGAACAGAAGGATAATTGGGTGTTCACCTGAGTTAAATGAAGAGGAAAGCTGAAATGGGTTGAAAATGGAACACCAAACAGAGTTGTCTCTTTAAGACAAGCATTAGATTTGGCCTGTAGGATGCAATAAAAAAAAAGCTAATTGAGCTTATGTTTGGGTATATTTTGTAGAAAGTGAAAGTAGATAGCAACTGACCTCTTTGTGAATGGAGATGGTGGGTGGGAGCGATGAAGCTGCTTGGAGAGCCATGAACCCGCTACTGCTAAGCTAATCTGATGGGTGTACTGATGTTGTTTGTTGGATTGGAGAGAGGCAGATAAGATTGGTTTTTTTCAGGCATCTTGACAGACAGAATGCGCCATGTCAGCTTCCATTATCCAATCAGATTTCGAGTTTTGGATTTGTTTCTGATTCCTCTTCCAAGTTCACACTCTGGGCTTTTTGGCCCGGAGTTCACAGGCAACAACAACCAGTCCAATGGGTTGAAGGAGATATGCATTTTTATTTGGATTTAATTTTTAATGAGTTGATGCTTGAGTACTAACTCAATTGTGAAATAATAAAATGATTATTGATTTTATAAATTGAATTATATTTTATGAGTATTTTTTATTTTCATATTTTTATAAAAGCTTAATATATGGATTGCCCTTAAACTTGTTTACTTTTCTCAAAATTAAGTCTTAAACATTTTTGGATCAAATTTATTTTTAAGATTTACATTCGTTACATAAATTAGTCTATACAATTAACATCCTTTGTTTTTTATAATTGGATGATGTGCTCAAATTAGAATGTGACAAGTTGACAAACAAGGGAATGCCATGTTTCTTATTTAAAAGTTAAAAATTCAAAATATATTAAAATTCAAAATAATGAACAATTTTAGAAAATATATAAGCAATATATATAATAAAATTTTTAAAATGAATATATATATATATATATATATGTATATACATATATAATTAAAAATTAAAAATAGATAAAATTAAAAAATAGAAATTTCAAAAATATGTTGAAAATTTTAAAAGAAAGAAAAATAAATATAGTTAAAATTTTAGAAAACTACAAAATTCAAAAAATATTTTAGAAATTAAAAAGCAAAAGGTCAATTTTTTTTGTAATTTTGAAATTAACTTCTTTTTGAATTTTTATGTTTTCACTTTTAGTGATTTTCTAAAAGTTTAAATATATTTTTGTTGTTTGTTATTAAAAATTTTAATTTTTTGAATTTTTTAAAATATTTTTCAATTTTATATATTTTAAATTTTTAAATTTAATTTTTAGAATAATTAAAGATGAGGATGTTTTGTCACATCATCTAATTGTTGAAAAAAAAACAAAGGATGTTAACCGCATGGACCAATTTGTGTAACAAATGTCAATTTTAAAATTAATTTGATTTCAAAAAATTACCAAATTTAAGGGTTAATCTATGTATTAATTTTTATTTTATAAATCAATAAAAACTTAGGGATTTGAACTAAAATCATATAAATTTAAATTTCAACTTTATCATCTCATCTAATGCTCTATTTAGATTTTAATCATTTTAATAAATATATTTATTATATAATTTTTGTTCACTCAAATCGTTAGCAAGTGTGATATTATAATAACAACAACAACAGAATATATTTATTACTTAATATTTTTGTTAATATGAAATCTAGAATAATATTTGTAAGTGATTGAATTTGAACTCAAAACATTATAAAATTTAATATCGTAACTTTACCATTCCAATACAAGTTATATTTAATTGCTATATCAATTTTTCTTTTAAAAAAACTGTTAAAAAATTCATCCAATCTCATGAGTGTATTATAATATAATAAACACTAAATTAGCAAAAAAATTAATAATTTATTAATTTATATGTAACAACAAGCAATCTACAATTCAAATTTATGTATTTATCACTAATTAAATTAATTTCTCAAATATGATAATATAAGATCATCAAACTTTGACAAGTTAGAGCATATAATTTTTTTAATTCTTATAAAATGAAGGAGAGAGAATTTTATAATCAGCGGCACAACTAGGAGATTGGTAGGGCCTCAGTCTCTTAAAATAGAAAATTTTTCATTTAAGTTCTTTAAAAATTTTAAAATTTTAAAATTTTGAATTAGTAAAGATAAATTTACACTTTGACCTCTAAAATGATAAAATTTAATTTAATCATTTAAAATTATAAAATAGTAAAATTATATTTTTATTAATATAAAATTACAATTTAACTTTGATTTTCTTACAAAAATTTTTAGCTTCACACTTATTTATAATAAGACAAAATGTGAGTTAATTTACAAATAAGGCAAGAAGCTTAAGATATTTTCAAAATCATTTAATAATCACATGATTCCAATATATTTAAAATATGCTACAAGCTTAAGATATTTTTAAAAATCTTTTAATCATATGATTTTATATAATAATAATATTAAAAACTCTGGTTCATCATTATCCAGCCGTCAAAACATATAAAGTAATAAACGGTGAAGTCATGGGCCGGTGGATGGTCCCATCTCTTACCACCGTTTAAAGCCTATCTTCAAATCCAATTCTTTGATTCCCTGATTAATTAACGCTGAATTTTATTAAGTATTGCTTTGCTTTGCTTTAACTTTGATTCCCCTTCCTGTTATCTAAAG